>NC_052101.1:123702391-124451766 GCF_015852505.1 Tachyglossus aculeatus | reverse complement strand
TAGAATTGTATTTGATCCAAATGACTCTGCCTCTTCAGGTATCCACTATTTATATGGTCTTTTCTCCCAGACCATAGCTCCTTTTGGACAATGTCTTTGTTAACTTGTATAGCTCTAGGAGAGTGCCATGAACACTTAGATATTTAATATTTTTTTGATGATGAATGCAAGGCATTGGGGATCTGGTGAATAAAGGAACAGAGATTAGACCTAAACTGAGTCCAATCCACACCTGCCAGACAATGTATCTTTGTTTGATAGTCGATCCACAGAAAGACAGTTACGGTATTCTGTGCAGTTTTTTTTTTTTTTAAACCTGCATCCATAAAATTTGTGCTATGCTGGACTAATTCACGGTGACTTAGTCATCCTGTTTATTTTCTTTACATTTCAAAACCCAGCCCTCTTGTTGAACCCTTGGATGAATAAGCGTCCAGCTACCTATTCATTTTTAAATGGTTTATTTGTATTCTTGAAATACAGCCGTTCTATTTGGCATTGGAGTTACGTCACCTTTCGTCAGTGCAGTTCAACATGCTTTTGTTTCTTACTCATAACATCTCTATAGTGTAGATGAGGACCAGATATTGCCCATTTTGGAGGCCAAAAGAACTGAGGCCTAGAGAGGAAAAGCAACTTTTTCAGGCACCTGGATTTAATGCCTCCCAAAAGCTCTATCCCTAAACTGCCTTATCGCTCTCCAAGGCCCCGGCTGTGATGGGAGGGTAAATTTGAGGTCCCTGCTCAAGTATGACAAGAGTTGGGAGGAGTGAGCTCCTCTTCTAGGCTGGAAGCTTCTTGTGAGCAGGGAATGTGCCTACCAACTCTGTTGAATTGTATTCTCCCAAGTGCTCCAAGTGAAGTGTATTCTGTGTGCAGAGCACTCAAATACCATTGATTGAGACAGGCAGCCCTAGGGTGGCTCTCTCAGATTAGGCGCTAATACACTCCAATGTCCTTTATCCATCCTGCGTATACTTGAAGTAGCGACTATTGCGTGATGATAATGCGGGTAATGTGTTTGGGGTTTTCTTGTTGCTTATTGCCTGTTGGAGTCTGGGACCTGGGGTGTGAAAATTACCTGCTACCAGCAGCAAAGTAATGATGGTATTTGTTAAGCACTTACTGTGTGCGAGGCACTGTTCTAAATGCGGGGGTAGATACAAGGTAAGCAGCTTGTCCCACATGGGGCCCGCACTCTTAATCCCCATTTTACAGATGAGGTACCTGAGTTCCAGAGAAGTGAAGTCACTTGCCCAAGGTCATACAGCAGACAAGTGGCAGAGCTGGGATTAGGACCCATGTCCTCTGACTCCAAAGCCCAGGCTCTTACCACTAAGCCACGCTGCTTCCTCATACCTACCGACTAGCCTGTAGCATCAGGCTAATAAATTCAGCAACTTTAGATCGGGGGTTACTGCTACTCACCTGACTTATCCTGATTATTTTTAAATGACTGCTGATTCTAATCAGTTGTATTTATTGAGCAGCATTTAATGTGTGCAGGGCACTGTATTAAGGGCTTGGGAGAGTACAACATAATAAAAGACACATTCCCTGCCCACAGTGAGCTTGCCGTCTAGAAGACGAGCTAGGATTCTAGAGTCTCACCGCACTCTCCTGTATCCCTTCCCTGACACATCTAGATAGAAGGTTCATTCATTCAATTGTGTTTCTTGAGCACTTACTGTGCACTGTACTAAACACTTGGGAAAATACAACACGACAGTAAATAGGGACATTCCCTGCCCACAACGAGCTTACAGTCTAGAAGCAAACTTCTGTTGCCAACTTGTACTTCCCAAGCGCTTAGTACAGTGCTCTGCACACAGTAAATGCTCAATAAATACGATTGAATGAATGAATAGAAGGTTGTCATGTACATCTACTGAACTGATTTCCTCCAAGTGGGAGGCCCCTGTCAGGGCTACTCACAAGAGGGGTGTAATCTGAGTAGCATCTTAAAGTTTCAGACAATTTTGGGGTGAGCGTGAGTGGAGGCAGCCAGGGAGAGGGCCTGAAGGAAGACTGTCCATGAAAGTGCTGGCTGCCAGAAGGGCAGGTAGAAGGCTTCTCAAGCCCTCATTAGAGCAAGGGACCAACAAACTATGGGGCCGGTAACAAAAGGTTGTGGTAGGTTTATTTTTTGGGATAATGATTGTGTCCTAGGTGAGGTAGTGCATAAAAAAAAAAAGCCCCAAGACACGACTTCCTGACCTGTCCTTCCCCCTCGCTAAAAGAAAATACCTTTAGGTAATCCACAAACTTCTTTCATCTAGCATTAAAACAAGGGTTAGCCAAAGCAACTGCAAAAGTTAGATGCTGTCCTTGCAAAAGGTTTTTCCTTAAAAGAAGTCTGACCTATAGAAGTGTCAGCAAACCAGATTTTCACCAACACACTTTAATAATAATAATGGTATTTGTTAAGTGCTGTGTGCCAGGCACTGGACTAAGCGCTGGGGTGGATACAAGCAAATCAGGTTAGTCACAGTCCCTTGTCCCATAGGGGGCTCACAGTCTCAGTCCCCATTTTACAGATGAGGTAACTGAGGCACAGAGAAGTTAAGTGACTTACCCAAGGTCACACAGCAGACAAGTGGCAGAGTCAGGATCAGAACCCGTGATCTGGACTCCCAAGCCTCTGCTCTATCCACTACACCAAAACCCCCCTACTCCTCAGAAGATAGTTATATGCAAACATGCGCTTCATCAATAGGAATAAATTGACCCATTGTAGTGATGATTTTTATATAACACTTGCTGATGCTTAACAGAAATTACAACCGCCCCCCCCAACTATTACAAAACCTGGGTGTTTTTACTGGCCCACTTCTGTTTACCCGCCCAGGCAAAGATCAGAAGTGCTTGGGCCACCTTGTTATTGTCAGGAGTGGCTTAGTCACATTTCCTAATAGTCCTACATGGGTCTGAGTGTGACCTATAAGCCTAAGCCTTGAACCAGACAACAGCCAAGTATTAAGATTCAGGCCATGTCAGGCCCAGACAGGGTGGCCTGCATTCCTCTCAGATCAGGCCTCCGGCCTGCTTCCAGGACCAAGATGTCAGAACTAGGACTCTCCCCTGCGTAGGGGTAGCCTTATGTCTGCTTGGAGTCTAACTGAAATTCCCTAGGAGGAAAAGCTGGGTTTTTCCCTGGCTGGTCCAGCGGCCAAGTCCCCGCACTCCTAGTGTGATGTGCTCCAGATATCCTAGGGCTCTAAGCAGTCCGGATACTCAGAACTCTCTAAACAGGCTTGGATTTTTTTTAGTTTAACACCCTGGCACATACTCCCTTCCTTACTATCTCACCTCTGAGTCCCTTTCCTGGAGAGTACAGGCTTTCATCTTCTACAACTCAAATTCTCCCAGGTCAGCAGCCTTACTCCCCCCTCAGAGAGCTGGGAGCTAGCCAGCTGGATCCTTTTAGTCCTTGAGCCAGTTGATTCAGCTGTTCTTTCTTTCTTAAAAGGATAGGTGCCCAGCTGCTTAAGGTGCTTACCTGGGCTCCGACTTGTTACCGTGAGAAGGCTAGGGCAAAGAGGGGGTACAAGTTATGCTTCACTGATAGGCAGAGCACTGTGATTGTCTTCAGGCAAGGTGACAAGTGAGGAAAACCCTAGTCAGCCTGGAAAGTTCCCTCAAAGACTGGCCAAAATCTGGAAGGAGAGCCACGTATAGCTGGCTTCCTCCTTACTTCATGCAGCTATGGTGTTTTCATTTGCAGGTTGTAATTTGGTAAACATTTGCAGACTGTAAGAGGAAAATCAGATGGTTGATCTGACAAAACATCCATTTTGTGCGTGGCTTGTATAATGCCAGGTGTTTCTGCAGCCTTAGTCTTGGGCATGCTGAGAAAGGCATTCTTCCCCCTCATAGCCTGTAAGGTTTCTTTATTTCTGGGTGGGGAGTCTGGGTGGAAGGGTTTGGAGAAAGGTTTTGGTATTAATGCGGGGCCGATTAGTACTGGAGTGGGTGGTGTCAGAGGGTGGGAAGGGGTTCTGGTATTGCTTGGAGGATTTTGCAGTCATAGATGGCAAGTGGTTTTTTGTTTTGGGGAAAAAAAAGAACACTGCCGCTCCCAACGTACAACTTAACTGTGTTTGAAGAATGTCCGTTCAAACTTCAGTGTGTTTCCGGGCACGGGGGTTTGCGGGTCTGGGTTGAGGTCAAGGCTTGAATGGGAGGATTTCTAGCGAGGGAGGCTGAGTACTTATCCCTTTGTGTAGGGGTCACTGAGTCTCTACTGAGAAATGCCTCTACTTCCTTGAGAAACAAAGCAGCAAGGATATTGCTTGGTTATCAACAACCCTTGTGCAAGTATCAGGAGTTTGTGACTAATCCACATCAGTGTGAGGAGAGGCAGAAGGGTGGGGGGAGAGAGCTGTCCCTTGGGAGCCGCAAGTACTTGGTAGAGCTGGCCTGGGATCGGACTGGCTCTCCTGCCTCTCCTGCCCTGAGCCACCTCTGTCATCCCTCTCTCTCCCGTCAGCAATCGACACCTTCTGCCATTTGATGGCACCCTTAAACTAGTCAAATTGTAAGAAGGAGCTTCGAGCCTTCCCATCTCCTCCCCGCCTCCTTCAGAACCCATCTTATGACTCACTTTTGCCTGGAAAACCTATCGTGAGCCACCTTAGCATCTCTTAAAGGCAACAGATATGGAGTCAGGGCTGCCGAACACTCGAGTGATACCATATTATCCATCTTTCCCATGGCAGAAACACTGCAGAATCTTACCACCCCCCCGCAACCCCATAAGCAAAGCAGGCAGCCTCCAGGTGTGGTGGGTGTCTCCACCCCCCCCCCCCAAAAACCCTTTTATACCCCTTGAGGTTCCTCCCACAAAACCCCTTGCTGATGGTAATTCTATTGCCCTGACCGTTGTTGTAGCCATGCTACATTATCAGGACAGCTTCTGCCTTGTGCTGATGGATCCCGGCTGGGTTCCCTCTTCTTGTTTTTTTAGAGACTCACTGCTCAGTTACGGTTACTGTGCTAAGGGGCTCATACGGTTATATAGAAAGTTTGCTTATTTCAGAGTCCCAAAAGTGCCCATAAGCGTTCTGCTCTCTAGTTGGGTGAGGTGCAGTCTGGTCTGAAATGAAAATGGTGCACCGGCCCGGGAGGGAAAGCATATATCTGGTGGGGGCTTGGTGGGGAGGAGGAGAAAGAGAGGAGAGACTGGGGAGAAGGAAGAAGTGCCGCACCTCGTGCTGCATCTTCTCTATCCTCCTCCACCAGCGCTGCTTTTGGTGTCTGCGTGGGGCTGGGTGAGAGTGGTTCCTCTCACCCCGAAACCCTGGGAGGAGGAGCTGTCCACCTGCCTCGCCCCCACCTGATCAGCCCAGACGGATTGGAGAATCCACAAAGGGCAACAGGGGGGTTGGAGGGCTGAGCTGCCATGGCAGCGGACACCCCACGGGGCTGCACAAGTGCTGTCTGTCAACCGGATCCGCTGGCCGCGGCGGCGGCTGCTGCCGCTGCCGAAACAATCCTAAATCCGTTGCAGATTCTGACTCCAAAGCAGTGCGGGGCTTGTGTGGACGTGGCATTGGCTCCAGAGCACTGACCTCCGTCCCATTCCTGCTGCCAATCTTCACTGAAGCATCTCTATTTGGAAAGGTTTAGGAGAGTCCGGCCGTCTCCTGCTGAACTGGGGCTGTTCCCTTTTGGGGAGAGACCCCTTCTACCTGTGTAACGTCTGGCAGAGAAGGCAGTTGGCAAAAAAACACTTTTCCGCCCTCCTCCCCTCATCCCCCAAGTCCGTAGAAACTGTGTTGAGATGGCAGGTCTCCCACCTTCACCTCCAAGCCAAGGACTTTTTCCTGTTAGTCATCGAAGCTGGAAATTTTGAGAGGCAGCTTTTGCCCAGAAGCGGAACCTCTAATAGGGAAGCAGCGGGGCCTAGCGGAAAGAATTCGGGCCTGGGAGTCACGGGACCTGGGTTCCAATCACGGCTCTGCCCCTTGTCTGCCACGTGACCTTGGGCAAGTCACTGTGTTTCTCTGTGCCTCAGTTACGTCATCTGTAAAATGGGGATTCAAACCTCTTCCTTCCAACTTAGACTGTGAGCCCCATGAGGGATAAGGGACTGTATCCAGCCTGATTAGCTTGTATCTACCCCAGGGCTTAGGTCAGTGCCTGGCACATTAGTAAGTGCTTAAGAATTCCCATAAAAAAAGAAAAAAAAAAGGTCCCCCAGCCCTGGATTTCTACCCTCTTGAATTCAAATTCCAGCACTGAAAGATCTTTGAGAAGGAAAGCTAAACTGAGCCAGATGAGTAACAGGATGTTATTGTGTTTCTCTCTCTCTCTCTCTCTCTCTCTCTCTCACACACACACACACACACACACACACACTCTCTCTCTCTCTCTCTCTCTCCCTCTCTCTCTCTCTCTCTCTCTCTCTCTCAGCGATGGCGGCAAAAGGAGGAACTTTGTTCGGCTTTAACCGAGACACCCCCCAACCCCCCAACTGACTAAAATGATATTCCTGATCTGAGTTCTTCACCTGCTTGGGAGCAGATCCAACACAGAGCTGCTGGGCAGATATTCAATCTGTCACCAAATCCTGTCGGTTTAATCTTCACAACATCGCTAAAATCTGCCCTTTTCTCTCCATCCAAACCATTACCGTGTTGATACAAGCACTTATCTTATCCCACCTCGACTACTGCATCAGCCTCCTTGCTGGCCTCCCCGCCGCCTGTCTCTCCCCTCTCCAGTCCCTACTTCACTCTGCCTCCTGGGTCATTTTTCTACAAAATCATTCAGGCCATGTCTGCTCACTCCTCAAGAACTTCCAGTGGTTGCCCATCCACCTCTGCATCAAACAGAAACTCCTTACCATAGCCTTTTAAAAGACTCAGTCACCTTGCCCACTTCTTCCTTACTCCCCGATTCCCTATTAGAGCCCGGCCCACACACTTTGCTCCTCTAATGCCAACATACTCGCTGTACCTCGATCTCGAGTATCTCGCTGCCGATCCCTCGACTACGTCCTACCTCTGACCTGGATTGCCCTCCCTCTCCAAATCTGACAGACATTCACTCGCCCCACCTTCAAAGCCTTATTAAAAGCACATCTCCTCCAAGAGGCCTTCTCCAACTAAGCCCTCATTTTCTACTCCCACTCCCTTCTGTCACCCTTGCACAAAGATATGCACCCTTTATTCACCCCGCCCTCAACCCCACCATACTTATGTCCATATCCATAATTTATTTTAATGTCATCTTCCCCTCTAGACTGTAAGTCATTGTGGGCGGGGAACGTGTCTACCAAGTCTGTCCTATAGTACTCTCCCAAATGCTTAGTACAGTGCTTTGCACATAAGTGCTCAATAAATATGATTGATTGATATTGGGTCCGAGAGTGTGGCAGGAACAGAAGTGGCAGCAGTGAGGACCCCAAAGCCCTCATTTTTTTTAAACGGCATTTATTAAGCACTTGCTATGTGCAAAGCACTGTTCTGAGCGTTGAGGAGGTTTACAAGGTGAGCAGGTTGTCCCACGTGGGCTCACAGTCTTAATCCCCATTTTACAGAGGAGGGAGCTGAGGCCCAGAGAAGTTAAGTGACTTGCCCAAAGTCACACAGCTGACAGTTGGCAGCATTTTGATGCTGGAGGGAGTCAGAGGCATGCCAGACTTTAGAGCTGGGCTACTCTCATGAAATTAAATGTCTGGCTCAGCAAGTGGCATTCTGGCCTTGTGCAGGACTTCACCTCCCTCCATCCTGAACATTTAGATCTGTAGAATTTTTCCATCTCTTGGTTGTTCCAAGAACTCACAGGCATCTTTTGATTTGCTATCTGTTTTTACATGTAAAATTAACCTCTTGGTGGTTAATTTGTCTGAGAGAGAAAATACTTTAGATTTAATTAACCTTGCAGGAACCAGATTTCTTCCCAACAGCCTCTAGGCTGTGGCACAGAGTGGCCTCTGAGCTTGACCCAAACCTGACCAGGCTTTTATTTGGCCTGGCCCTCCCCAGCCCCAGGCTCAGGAAGGTTGGGGCCCTCAGGCTGATCTAACCTCGACTACCCAGCTCTCTTTGTTACCCAGAGAGGCGGCCTAAATAGCCTTTTGGGCTGAATGGGTGAGCAAGGTTGGAAACTCAGTGTGGAGTAATTGTTTACATTGAGACAGTGTAAACACTAGAGGAGAGAATGTTTGACAACCGCTTTATTAAGTGAATAGGCTGATACCTTCTGCTTCACTTGAATTTCAAGATGAATTTAGGTATAATGCTGCAGAAGTCCAGGTTGCACCCCTCGGAGACCTGAGCGCTCTTGACGAGGTCCTCAGGAAAGAGCAGAGGTCCCAGTGGGTGTGCTGAACACCCAGTTTGCTTGGTTCAGCTGTAGACTGTAAGCTCCTTGTGGGCAGGAAACATGTCTACCAACTCTGTAGAAGCAGAGAGTTGATAGACAAGCAGCATGGGCCTAGTAGAGCATGGGCCTGGGTGTCAGAAAGACCTGGGTTCTAGTCCCCGATCTGCCAATTGTCTGCTGCGTGACCTTGGACATGCCACTTCACTTCTCTGGGCCTCAGTTACCTCATCTGGAAAATGGGTATTAAGACTCGGAGCCGTATGTGGGACAGGGACTGTGTCCAACCTCATTAGCTTGTATCTACTCCAGCACTTAGTACAGTGCCTGGCACATAGTAAGCACTTAACAAATACCCTGAAAAACAAACAGAGGTGAGTATAGTGCTCTACACACAGTGAGCACTCAGTAAATACCATTGATTGACTGATTGATTTAACTCAAGGGGATGATCCTGCAGTTATTCAAAAGCATTAGAGAGCTCTGGCCCGGAGTCTGTCCCCTAGTGTGCCTCAGATTGCAGGCCTAAAGGCCCACTTTAAAAAGCTGCCCGTATATGTTTTGAATTAGTTTGAAAGGCAAAGTGTACTTTCGTGCCCAATTTGGGTTGTACGATGATGAGTTGGTAGAATTGCCCTGCGGCAGATCACAGAGCTGCAAATCCTCTGGGGGGAATAAGTGCTCCAGCAAAAACATCTAAAAAAAAAAATTGGGTCAAAATGTGACGACTTGGATATCTTAACCCAGCTTTTCTTCAATTCTTTCTGTCAAGGTCCCGTATTGACATCTGACTGGGTTTGGTGGGAGCCCTTTCATCTTGGAATGTAAGTAACTTCTGTCATACTTTGCTGCCTGTGCCTTTTTGTCTCCATCCTCCTCCTCATCTTCGTTAGTATTTTTAGATTGCCTGAGGCATGCCGAACTCTTCAGTGGGTGCTTAAACTGTGTACAGAGCGCTGTACTGGGCACCTGGTGTGTGACTGTTGTGTCCAGAACGTTGCAATGGGCTGGCCCTTGAGAGAGGAAAATAAAAGTAGAGACATCGTCCCTTCCCTAAAGGAGCTTGCAGACCTAAGAGCCTCCACAGTATCCAGGCCACTGTTCTTTTATCCTCATCCCAACCCAAATAATGGTCATTCTTCATTCTTTTCTCCTGAGAATATCTCCTCTGTTCCATAACCTGACACCACTTCTTCCTTCTCCCATTAAAGGGAATCAGGATTGGGGGAGGAGGGGGCTGAACCATCATCATCATCAATTGTATTTATTGAGCGCTTACTATGTGCAGAGCACTGTACTAAGCGCTTGGGAAGTACAAATTGGCAACATATAGAGGCAGTCCCTACCCAACAGTGGGCTCACAGTCTAAAAGGGGGAGACAGAGAACAAAACCAAACATACTAACAAAATAAAATAAATAGAATAGATATGTACAAGTAAAATAAATAGAGTAATAAATATGTACAAACATATATACATATATATGTATATGTATATATATGTATATATGTCCGTATATATATACATATATACAGTTTCACGCCCCCACCCCAGGTCACCTCCTCAGCTCATTCCCAAAGCTGTCTGCTTCGGCACTGCTAGAATAGTGATGGTGATGATGATGATGACATTTATCAAGTGCTTACCATGAGTGCTCTCTGTGTACTGAGCACTGTGGTAAGCTCTGGGGTAGATACAAAACAATCAAATCAGACCCAATCTGAATGGAAGGGAATCTCAGCTCCGTTTTATAGATGAAGAAGCTGAGGCTCAGAGAAGTCAAGTGACTTGCCTAAGATCACCCAGCAGGCCAGTGGCAGAGCTGAGACTGGAATCCAGGTCTCCTGACTCCCAGTCCTGTGCTCTTTCGGCTAGCCCACGCTGCCTCAGCTTCGGTGAAAGATCCTATTCTCTGTCCCTAATCAGGCCCTGGCAGGTGACATTGACTAGCGTTCGGGTCCAAGCTGTGTCTTCAGGAAGCTTCCCAATGCACCCTTCCCGCTTGCCATCAGCTGGCCCACGTCATGGAAACGAAGGCCCATCAGGGCATTTGTGGATGTAGCTCCATCATCCCCAGAAGGTCCCAGGCTAACCTCATTGCCATCTTGCCCAGCTTGTCTGCTGTGTAGCATGTTTGGGAGGCTACCTGCCAAGACTTGCTCATGGTGACCTAGGGCACCAGGACAACATCCACCAAAAGCCTTCCCTTCCTTTTTGCAGATGGTTGTTGTTAATAATGATAATGGTATTTGTTAAGTGCTTACTATGTGCCAAGCACTGTTCTAAGCACTGCGGTAGATACAAGCTAATCAGGTTGGACACAGTCCCTGGCTCCCATGGGCTCACAGTCTTAATCTCCATTTTATATCCCAAGGTCACACAGCAGACAAGTAGCGGAGTCGGGATTGGAACCTGGGTTCTTCTTACTCCGAGGCTCGTGCTCCATCCACTAGGCCATGCTGCTGGTTGCCCTCAGAGTTTGGGGGCTCCCGTTGTTTCCCAGGCAGTGGGGACAGCAGAAGCAGCGGCCAGAGAAACGTGACCTCAGGGAAGGAGAAGCCAGCCACAGCCCCGGCTGAAGGGAACCCAGCCCTTCTAGGAGCCTGGCAGATGCTCCCCGCTGGCCGAGTCTTTCCCTGGTTCTCTTGCCGCTTTGGCCCAAAGTTCTTTGGGGCTGGCTCTCTCCCCCTCTCCCTTTCCTTTAGGAGAACAGATGTTGATTGCTTTGAAATTCCTGATACATGCACAGGACACTCTGGTCCCCATCCAACTTCTGATTCAAGTTCACAGTCTGCAGAGCCCACAAGGACTAAGATATTCTCTAACGCAAAGGACAGAGAGGGGCAGAGTTCAGGTTCATCTGTCAGCCAGCTACAGCTGGGACAGTCGCATTCCTACCTTGTTCTTGCAATTAGGAAAGGGGGTTTGGCCACTGAAGCAACTGTTCCTGTTTTGTTTTTCAAGCTGCAGCAAAATCTAAGATCTTGGCTGCCAGGTTAGTTAGGATTTACGTACTGATAATAGGTTTACCTCCTTGGGAGGACATCAAATAAACTTTTAAACAATGGACAGGTCACTCTGAGCCAGACTAAACCACAGGGAAGAGCTCCCAGCAGGTCCTGGAGCCCTTTATTGGGCAGGCGTTCCCCAAACTCTCCAAACGTCCTTTGGCGTCACTGCCAGAGACAGAACCGGGCTCGGTGGATTGGCCTGACCCAGTACTGGCCTCGCCGAGGCCCGTCTGTTGTTCTTTCCTTGTCTTTCCTTTTCGGTCTTCCAGGAGTTACCCAGAAGTCCGGCTTTAAATCTTTCACGGTCTCGTCCTTTCCTGCAGTGGCTCACCCACCCGGGGCTGACACCAGACCAGGCAACACAATAAGGCTGGTCCCTCCTAAGGGTTCACTAGGCTCGCGTCCTTTATCCCTGGGCTAGGGAGACATCGGTCCCCACCCCACCATCATGACAGTCCCCGCTGGGTGAAGATTGAAATTCATCCTTGTGCCTTGGCAGGCTAAAATTTTCATTGGTTCTTCTGTGCCAGGGACTGATATTCCAGGAGCAAGATTAAAGTCGTGGCTCTGCGGAGTAATGAGGAGGATTACTCAACTATCCATCAGAGGGACTAGTCACTTTCCAGGGGATCAAGGCCTAGGCAGGGACAGTGGGATCAGCAATCCCAGCCAGATGGCTGTTGGCATTAGCTGCTCATCCAGGGAGTTTAGCTTTATTTGGCAGCATTCAGAACTCCGTGGTGATTCCTCTCTCCCCTCCCCTCAGGAATGACAGTTGTAGGGAGGATGGGACAGGACGCTTAGAGAGAATAAGAGAGGAGCTGAGGATGAGTCAGGCGGGGTGTTGAGGCCCATATATAGGAGGTTTAAAGCGTAGCAGTGGGGAGCGAGGAGTCAGCGGGATTTGAGGAGTACAGCGATGCGATGCGGTTAAAGTGACAGGCTTGAGAGATGATTCTTGCTTCATTCGGGACTGCCTGAGGCGGAGAAAGGCTGTGGGGGAGGTGGGGAGATCAAGCAGTGGCGGGGAGAGGGGGCTGTGAGAGCCCATCTGGGCCCAAGGCTGGGATTTGGGAAGTGGAGCCCCAGAAGGGAAGGGGCAGATTCGGAAGACACCGAAACAGAAGAAATGCTGGAATTTTACAAGAGCCAAAGGCGGGACCGTCTGAACTAATAAGGGCCAGGTCCAGTCAGCTCGTCAAAAGTTTGAATAATGGACATAATTGGGGTTGGTCATCTGTTCTTTTGGTGGCGGACACTGGGACGAGGCTTCATGCGGGCAACCAGTCGGTCAGGTAGGGCGAGGTTCGGGTAACTAGCCTTCTCCGGGACCTGCGTCTCTTGGAACTGTAAGGGACCCACACCAACCTCATGGCTCCACGTTTTGGCGGTGGGAAAGAGAGTAAAACCTCTGGCCAAGCGGAGCTGTAGTGCGGGCAGTTGAGCTGTAGTGGGAGGTGACCGCGCCTGCTGCTGACGAGGGGTTCCAGCTCTCTCCTTTTTGCTCCTAGGCACCTCTGATCATGAGGTTGTGACCGGGCCGGCTTGAGTGTTCCCTGTGGCCATGACGACGGGCGACTGTTGCCACCTCCCTGGCTCACTGTGTGAATGCACCCGGAATGCCGCCTTCTCCAAGACCGTGGAGGACTCGGATCTCGGGCGGCCGCAGTACGTGACCCAAGTTACCACGAAGGATGGGCGGCTGCTGTCCACCGTGATCAAAGCCCTGGGTCCGCAGAGGTGAGGTTTGTCCGTCCCCGCCGGAAAGGGGTGGGCCAGGCTGTAGGGGGAAGAGCGGGGAATCCCAGGGCGGCAGAGACGGTGTGGAGAGGTGGGCGCGATGGGTCTGTCTTCTTCAGTGGGCAGGTGGCAGCCTGCGGAGATGGCCCACCGTTGCTCTGGCTCAGCCTCCCATCGCGGTGGGTCAGGAGTCAGGAGGTGGGTAGAGGTGAGGGGGAGGAGAAATGCGATGGGGATAAATCCCTCTTTTTACCTGCGTGCCTGCCTGTGAGTGGCCTTTCTGAAAAATAAGTGGGCTTATCTTGAATCGATGAGGGGATCTAGGGCGGCTCTGATTTTCAGGAGGCTTTTTTACATTAATCCCCCAAGGTGAATGTGTTTCCGGATTTCCAGCCTCCCAGGTCCCACAGCCACAATGATGACACTTCAGGAGTGTCAGAAAAATGGATTGGGAGAGTGGAAAGGGGCGAAGCACAGACCCGTTACTCCCCATGCTCTGTGCTTCCTGCTTCCAAGCTGGAGACTGCTGGGGGCTAAGGGGTAGAAATCAGAAGCCCAGTCGGTTCATACTCCCAGTTGAAAATGATGATTTCACCGCTCTCCCAGTATGAGGAGCTGATTTATTTCTTGAAGTGGGTTTCTGCTCACACTAAGCCCCTCTCACCTTACAGGTGTTAGACCTCAAAGGTCATCTCATCCTCCCCCCTTGCCTCCAGGCAGGACTGTCCCTATCCCATCCTCGCCAAGATGGGACTGTCCTCTTGTAAAGAGGTCCAGAGAGAATAGTCCACAGCCTCCTCTTCAGAAACACAATTGAGGGTTTAGTAGCCCTCGATGTCAGGACGGTGTTCCCCGATGCGTAATCTCGGTCATTCACCCTGAAGCCTAAGCACTATTCCTCTTACTCGGTTCTCAGTGAGGGAGGTGCCAGCCCCGCGCTCTTCTTGAGTCCTCCCAACCTACTCATCTCCTCCTCCTCCCACCCCTGTTTTCCTCCCTTCTGGTCTCCGGTTGAATTCCACAAGGTTATGACCGGTAAGTCCCAGAAAGTCATTTCAGGTAGTTCAAATTAATTAGGCAGGAACAACCTTCAGCATAATCAATTCCTGACACGATGCAAGGAGCCAAGGTCTTGAAAACATTGACCTGGCCATTTGTCGGTTGGGACGCTTTCCCTGGGGCCATCATCATTCTTCGGCAGTTCTCTGGTCATTTAAGGCATGTCAGTGGCTGGCTGTTCTGAGGTGGAAAGTTGCCCCGGATTTCACTGAATACGGGTACAGTTTGGTCAAGAGCATTCTGTTCTGGTGGAATCTTCTCCTCCTTTTCCTCCTCCTCCTCACTGGGAGAGATCCACATCTTCATTATTTCTCTCTTCTAGATTTTCAGTGCATGTTGGTGGGTTCCCTCCAGACCAGCAGTTCTGGACCACCATCCACAACTACTTTGGCCCATGAGTGGTTCCCAGGTGCTCGGTTAATCTTGACATTCAGAGGTTGTCATCATTTCGGAGCATCGTAAAACCCAGCTCTTTCTTTCCCTGCTCTCTTTTCAGTGGTGCTCGCCACACCATAGAACTGAGGGGCTTTGACATCCTTGTTGGGACATGCACAGTCCCAAAGAGAAAGGAATCTTGTCTCTCCTCCCATTGTGGTAAATAAATAAATCCCAGACTCATTCGTTAGCATTAAATCCCTTCCACTCTGAAGGGCCCCAAGTGATGGCTTTGAAAATCACTTTAGCCAAGACCAGGCCGGTGTCCAGTAACGGCAGGTGAGATCCCTTGTTCAGTGGGCTTCAAAGTAGTGGCCCCTGTGAGTGTCTGCTTGCTGTAACTGGGGCCCTTGGTTTTTTATTTAATCTGATTTTTACAGAAAACTCCTGGGCTGTACAGAAATTATCATGGGCGTTTTTCTGGTTTTTTTCCAATGGAATATTGGATTAATCGGGCAGGGGGCACGGGCTGAAGTCACCAACTACTTACTAGTGAGAGTGGAAATGCCTGGGTCCTGTTTCTGGCCCAGGGGTAAGATCTAGAGAGCCTCTCTTCACACCAGCAGCTCCAGGCTATAAGGGGAGTGGGATTTTAACATTTATCTTGATACTTACCCAGAAATCCCACTTTTCCCCTTCTCCTTCCCCCAGACTTCCTCTGCTTTTGCTATTGTCATAAACCCCAATAAATTCTTAGAAAAAATAAATAAACAAAGGGCCCCAACTCTAATCAGCCAGCAATGAGCGAACAAGCAGTGATCGATCGCTGGCTATTTGTCTGGGGATCTCTGCAAAAGAGGGCCGCGGCCTGGATTTCCCCAACTTTGGTCTGTCGTTGGAAAGATTCCGATGGGACTCGGTGGCTGAAAATGGGACGCTGGAAGCCGGAGGCCCCGTGGCGGTGAAAAGGCCACCGTGAGCCTGACCTAAGAAGTCTGCAACTCGGGCGTGCCGGGTCAGAACTTTGGAACAGAGGGGTCATGTCTGCCCTCACCTTAAACTCCCAAGTGACTCAGAGAAACTCCTACAGGGAAAGCAAAGACACCAGTGTTAAAGAAAACTCTCATTCTGTTCACATCCCCCGTGGAAAAAAAAGTTTCTGGCCATCAGGTCTCTGGAGGAAAAAATAGCAGCAGCGTAGGCCAGCTAGAACGAGGGCATCTTCTGAAACCCACCACAGCCGAGTGGTGGAGTCGTCTGGCCTGGGTGCCAGCTGACGCCCGGGGCGAGCGGGGCAAGCCACCCGAGGACCGGGGTTGCCAGATGCCCGGCTGTCCGGGTACCGGTTAATCCGCTCCCACGACCGCCCGGCCCAGCCCTCTGCCCGAGCAAAGCCACCCCCAGGTAACAGCAGCCAAAGGCGATGCCTGAGTTCAGGGTGGCTCTGATTGGCGAGCCAGTTTCCGAGCTTTACGTGGGGGACGTTCGGCCCGGGGAAGGGATGTTTTCCGTTCTGACCTGATCTGACGCTGGGTCTCTCTCCCCAGCGATGGCCCAATCTGCCGAATCTGCCACGAAGGCGGGAATGGGGAGGTGCTGCTCTCTCCGTGTGACTGCACGGGCACGCTTGGCACCGTGCACAAGAGCTGCCTGGAGAAGTGGCTTTCTTCCTCCAACACCAGCTACTGCGAGCTGTGCCACACAGAGTTTGTGGTGGAGAGGCGGCCCCGGCCCCTGAGAGAGGTACTGTACCCGGAGCCCGAGGTCTGGCTCACTGGCAGCATTATCCTGGCCCTTCCAAACGAGGCAGATGACCAGGAGAAGGGTGCTAGGCCCGGCAGGGAGCTGTGGCCAGAGCCGTGGGGCCCTCCCGGGAGCACATCCCACTGGCTCCGGCTCCTTGCCGTTCAGGCTGAGGGATTCTCAGCAGGAGTGCCTGGCTGGCTCTCAGTGGCCCCTGGCCACCGAGGAGCAGAGGGAGCGCTGCTCTCTCGGGTGCTTAGTGCTGCAGCTGGAAGCAAATCCATGCCCAGCACTGACTGGGGTGATGGGCCGTGGGCCTCTTCCACCCCGAAGCAGCGGGGCTGCTACTTCCTCGGCTGCCGAAGCTTCTCGGGGAAGCTCCGAGGGCTGCTTCCCCAGAGCACCTGACGGGTGACATTGGCCCTCCTTGCCCTCCACCAATCCCTCTTTGTTCCCTGGGCCACTCTCAAACCTTATCTTGGCTCCGAAGCACTGACTCAAAGGACCCCCTGTGTCCTAAGAGCGGGAACCGACCAGCCGTTACCCCTTAGGGCCCCGTTGGCTAGGAAGAGGAGTTGCTGGAGCCCAGGAGTTTTTTCATTAAGCACAGTGGGTAGGTGAGCAGGACAAGTTTGGTGGAAGAAGCGGCTGGATGGCTGAGGGAGGCATGGGGAGCGGGATCCACACCAAGCCTTTTGTCATTTCTAATTTTTCAGATGAATGAATTATTCCCGGCATCTTGGGAGCCTTGGGAGTCCCACCCCTTGACCTGCCTGCTTTTCTTTGCTGTTTGCTCTCCTTTAGCTAATGACTGGCCAAAAAACCCAACAAAAAAAACGTCCAGCCTCATCCCAAACCTGCCACTTCCCAGGATGTGAGGAGAGGGTGTTGTGGGGAAGCCCTTCTTGTTCTAGGTGGCTCATTGCCTCTTTCCTTCTGGGTTAGTGGCTGAAGGATCCCGGGCCCCGGAATGAGAAGAGGACCCTTTTCTGTGACATGGTGTGTTTCCTGTTCATCACGCCACTGGCTGCCATCTCGGGCTGGCTGTGTCTCCGCGGGGCCCAGGACCACTTGCAGTTTAACAGCAGACTGGAGGCGGTGGGACTGATAGCCCTCACTATAGCACTTTTTACAATCTACATCCTTTGGACCCTGGTGAGTTAACAAAGCCAGCTGGCCTAGGGCAGTCCTCTCCCCACCCCGTCCACTCACCTTCCTTCTTCCCCCTTCCTCCTCCCCCCCACTACCTCGCTAGGCCTCTTTAGCTGTATTGATCTCTTGGGTTTGTCCGGGGTGGGGGGGGGGGGGTGCATTTAATGATATTTGTTAAGCGCTTACTGTGTGCCAGGCACTGTACTAAGTGCTGGGGTCGATACAAGCTAACCAGGTTGGACACAGTTCCTGTCCCGCATGGAGTTCACAGTCTCAATCCCCATTTTATAGATGGGGCAACTGAGGCACAGAGAAGTGAAGTGACTTTCCCAAAGTCACACAGCAGACAAGTGTTAGAGCCAGGTCCTTCTGGCTCCTTCTCCAGGCCCCTGCTCTCCGTTAGGCAGGACTTTCACCTGGGGCAATCAGTAAAAAAACAACAGTTTGGGCTCTGTGGGATGGAGAGAGGACCACTCCCCCCTCCACGCCCCCACCCCCGCACCACTCCAGTGAGTGTGCAGTCGGTCAAAGGAAGACGCTTGAGGATCGTGGGAGGGCATGAAGATGGAAGTACATGCAGAATTCCCCAGGTCCAACCCAAAAGGAGACCCCACATCTATATCGCAAAGCTAGCTCACACTTTCCAGTTGGTGACCCTACCGCACTTGAGGGGATGAGCAGAAGGGAAGGGCTGGGGAGATCCTCAGGGGTCGTCGATTCCAATCCCCTACCTCCGGTTCCTCTCCGGTTTCTGGGTTCCAGCCCTGAGAGGGAAAGGGGCTTCTCTGGGGTCACTCAGTAAGTTCAGAGGCAGTGCTGAGGTTAGACTCTGCTTTGGCTGAACACAGCAGATGGGTTGTCTTGGAGTTCAGACCCAGAGCCTGTTTGTCTCTCCTTAGCCAGGTGGGTTTATACAGAAGTCATGTAAAACACCCCCCCCACACACACTAGAAATGAGGGCCTGGGCTTCTTTTTATTCCATCAAAGTTATTTATTGAGTGCATGCTGGGTGCATCATCATCATCATCAATCGTATTTATTGAGCGCTTACTATGTGCAGAGCACTGTACTAAGCGCTTGGGAAATACAAATTGGCAACACATAGAGACAGTCCCTACCCAACAGTGGGCTCACAGTATAAAAGGGATATGTACAAGTAAAATAAATAAATAAATAAATAAATAGAGTAACAAATATGTACAAACATATATACATATATACAGGTATACATATATACAGGTAGACATGGATGTGGGGAGGGAGGGCATTCCAGGCCAGGGGGAGGATGTTGGCCGGGGGTCGATGGCTGGACAGGCAAGAATGAGGCACAGTGAGGAGGTTAGCGGCAGAGTAGCGGGGGGTGCGGGCTGGGCTGTAGAAGGAAAGAAGGGAGGTGAGGTAGGAGGGGGCGAGGTGATGGAGAGCCTTGAAGCCGAGAGTGAGGGGTTTTTGCCTGATTAGTAAAACCTCGCATATATTCTGGTCCTCTTCCTCTCCAGGGTGAAACCTGGCATCTCTCCACTCTGGGTGCAGAGTGCTGTACTAAGCACTCGGGAGAGGATAACATAGACTGTGAGATTCTAGACTGTGAGCCACTGTTGGGTAGGGACCGTCTCTATACGTTGCCAACTTGTACTTCCCAAGCGCTTAGCACAGTGCTCTGCACACAGTAAGCGCTCAATAAATACGATTGAATTGATAATACGACAAGAGTTGGTAGACGTGTTCCCTGGCCAGAGAGAGCTGAGCCAGTAAAGTCCTGCAGTAAAGGCTCTCCGACTGGGAGCCAGTCAGCAACTTTTGATTGACAGCCCAGTAGCTATTGGAGCCAGCCAGAGGAGAAGGGGGAACATTAGGTTGAAGCAGCCTGGGCGCCCAGGCTTCTCTTACAGGGAACAGAGGGCACTGTGACTGGGGTATTCATTAGCACAGCTCTGCAAAAATAACGTGAATTTCCCAGCATAGCCTTCTGCTGGAGGGGCCCCAAATAGGAATGAAATCAGCATTCTTTACCCTGCCTAGGCCAAAAACAGCTTACCTCATCACGGGCAAGTGTAAAAAGTGCCTGAGGGTTGTTTTTGTGTCGATTGGCATTTGTTACGAATTATTTTGGGGGGTGTTTTTTTTGATGAAGTGGGAAGAAGAGAGGAGGGAATCTTTCCTTCTCCTCAATCTCGTTCAGTCCCCTCCCAAGTTGGGTCCCCCGTTAAAAATCCCCGTTAAAAAGCCCAGTGCCTTAGTGACCCAGCCTCTGGTGGTTATTATTCCTCAGGTTTCATTCCGCTACCATTGCCAGCTGTATTCCGAGTGGAGAAGGACCAATCAGAAAGTCCGCTTGATGATCCCGGACTCCAGAAGCTCAGAAACAACCCAGCATTCCTCCCTGTCAGCCACGCTCCTGAAGAAGAACGCGGAGGAAACCACAGTGTGAGAGGCCCCGAGTCGTTCCCCACCCCCGCGAGTGTCCATGCCGCCGCTGCTGCTGCTGCGAGCCAAAGCCAAGCTGCTTCCCGACAATCAGCCAGCCACCCACAGCGGCCTCCTGGCATCTGGCTGCTTCGGAACAAAGTCAGGGAGGCCGGAAACGCAGCAAGTATTGACGGGGTTCACAGTTGAGGGGGCTCGGGGCTCCAGAGGAAGAAAACCAGTCACTTTCTGTATACCTGGGACACTTTCTTAAATCGAGATACACTAAGTGGAGTATAGTCTCTTTTTTAATTTCCTCGCACACCGTTTCCGTACGTTGGGTCGACAAGACTTGGTTCTAGGCTTCAGTACCGAAGCTGGCAGACTGATCTCGTTCTGAGGTTAATTCAATGCCTTTTTCAGAATTCTCTCAGAAGGAAAATTCATGGTTGGTGTTGCTAAATGTTCCCTCCTCCCTTGCACTAAATGGATTTTGATAAAAATCCTAGTAGGCTTTCTCCATTCCAGTTGACTTCCTTTCATGGTGTCATATACTTTATAAAAGTTACGTTGTGTTTTAAAAACAAACCCTGAAGGAATAAAATGAGTGCTTATTGAATGGAAAGTTGTTGAGTAAGTTTTTACATGCTCCCCGGGCCATCCCAGGAGCTAGGCAGAGTCCTTGGTTGGTTGCTGTCGGGAGAGGAAACCTTTGGAAGACTGGATCAGGTGACTCTGACTTTGCTGAGGAAGTGTGGAAGAGGACTCCTTTGGGTCTGCTTCTAGGGGAGGCTGGCCTGAGAGAGAGAAAGAGAGAGACCTTGAGAATTGACCTTCCAAAGACTCGGCCCCTAGGGCTTCACCTGGGAGAAAAAACCCCCACCCTGACTGCAGATGCTGAGGTTGCTGGATTCTCTGAGGAAAGGGGAGCCGGGGAGGAATTCTCCACCGCACCCCAGGTCACAGGATGCAGAACTCCCCGAGGGAAAGAGGTTTCTGTCACCTGAAGCTGTTCCTTGGCCTTTGAGGCAGGATCACTGGCCACTAGCTTCACCTCCGTTCTACCTTGCTGGGTGCCAGAAGACACCATTGCTTTCTGTATGAGATGTCTCGAGGACTCGGAGTTAAAAGGGGGCCAGGGCATTAGCTTGGCCTAGGTGAATCACCCGCCAAGGAAGTCAAATTCTTCCTTGTGAAATCGATCAGTCAGTGGTATTTATTGAGCGCTAGGTGCAGAGCACTGTACTACGCGCTTGGGAGAGTGCAATATAACAGAGTCGGGAGTCACATTCCCTGCCCACAAAGAGCTTACGGTCTAGAGGGAGGGGGAGACAGACATTAATTGAGAATAAACCTTTGTCACCCCAGAGGAGGTGGGAGGACTTACCGAGGTCCAGAAAAGGAACCTTCCCACCCACCTGCTCGCTCTCATTAGTTCCATCCAAAAAACCCTTCTCTCTCACCCCCTCCACCCCCTTCCCACTGTCTTCTAGGCTATCCCTCTCTCATTAGTTCCATCCAAAAAACCCTTCTCTCTCACCCCCTCCACCCCCTTCCCACTGTCTTCTAGGCTATCCCTCTAGCCACCTACCTCTTGACCGCCAACTTACCTGCCTGCTTCCTGCTACTCCAAACTAGCCTCAGAGCCCACCTTCTCCAGGAAACTTGCTCAGTCAGTAAGGGGAGGGAGTGAACCGATGGTACTATTCTCGAGGTTGAGTGATTTCCACCTTCTAGCCTCTATGACCACCTGAAAAAGAAAAGAAAAAAAAAGTGGGTCTGGTGTCTTTTAACTAAGCTCCCTGAGGGCAGGGCCTTTGTCTTTGGTTTGATCTGGCATCTACAGCCTCAAAGCTCCCACTTGAAATAGCCTCTCCTTTTACTCAGCTTCTCCTTTTATGTCTGCCCTCATTGACACCCTCTAGCCACCCCTCCCCTCACTCACACACCCAGGAGTACTCAATCAGTGTTATTTATTGAGCACTTACTGTGTGCAGAGCACTGTACTAAGCGCCTGGAAGAGTACAATATAACAGACAACATTCCCTCCCCATAATGAGCTCGGAGCCACAGCCGAGGGAGTGAGAGTGGCAGCATTTGGAAAAGATCCGTTGCCTCCCCAGAATTTGTTGTCCTGCAGGTGCAGGGCTCCTGCTTGCCGTCCTCCTGGGGAGTATTTTGTTAGTATGTTTGGTTTTGTTCTCTGTCTCCCCCTTTTAGACTGTGAGCCCACTGTTGGGTAGGGACTGTCTCTATATGTTGCCAATTTGTACTTCCCAAGCGCTTAGTACAGTGCTCTGCACATAGTAAGCGCTCAATAAATACGATTGATGATGAGTCAGTGGTGATGGCCCAGATGCTGCTGCTCTGTTTCTTGCTCGTGCCTGCCGAGTTCCGACCTGGGAAGCTCAGCAAGAAGATCAGCAGTGGTTGGACGGTTGCTGCTTCTATAAAAGACCCTGTCTGTGGCACTGGGTATGGAGGGGGACCTTATTATTATTAGTATTATTAAGTGCCGTCGAGTCATTTACGATTCATAGCGGCTCCGTGGATATACTTTCTCCAGAACGTCCTGCCCTCTGCCGTAATCCGCAACCTAACTATTCTTCCGTTATCGTTGCTTTGGTCTCTGTCCATCTAGCTGCTGGTCTGCCTCTTCCGCAGTTTCCCTGGACTTTTCCTAGCATTAGTGTCTTCTCTAGAGAATTAGTCCTCCTGATTCTGTGTCCAAAATCTGCTAATCTAAGTCGAGTCATTTGGCCTTCCAAAGATCACTTTGGTGTAATTTGCTCCAAAATCCGCATTTAGGCACATTTAATTGTATCTCCTTTTTTCAGTATTGGAACTTAAACTGATCTCTTCCAATCAGATGGCCATTTGAGTGGTTAGCCATACCTGCTGACATCATCTGGTAAGGACTTTAACCGAAACACCTGCCCGAAACACCTCACCTAGCAAAGCCAGGTGCCTTGTTTTTGGTGAGGCAGTATGAAGCTGATCTAACTTCACTTTCCACGATGAGTGGCTCTAATTCAAAAGGATCTTAGTCAAAAAGGGGACCTTAGTCAGTACTAATCAAATCAAAGTCGGGGGCCCTGACTTTCACCGAGGGGTGCACAGTGGAAGGGCTCCTTGTGGGCAAGGATCACATCTACTAACTCTACTGTATTGTACTTTCCCAAGTGTCTAGTACAGTGGTCTTGTGAAGGCACATCTCCTCCAAGAGGCCTTCCCTGACTAAGCTGTCCTTTCCTCTTTTTCCACTCCCTTCTGCTTTACTCTCTTAATTCATCCCCCCTCCCAGCCCCACAGCACTTATGTACATATATGTATATACCTGTAATCTATTTATTAATTTCTGTCTCCCCCCTCTAGACTGTAAGCTCGTTGTGGGCAGGGAATGTGCCTGTTTATTGTTATATTGTACTCTCCCAAGCTGTTAGTACAGTGCTCTTCACACAGTAAGTGCTTAATAAATATGGTTGAATACGAATACTCTGCACACAGTAAGCACTCAATAAATACCAAGTACAATCCGACAGAGTAGATCCCTGCCCAGGAGGCACATACAGTTCATTCATACGATCCTTTGCATATTATCTTCAGTGTCTCCTTCTAGGGCACAATCGTCTGCATATAACAGCTCTTGACTTACCCGTCTGTAGTCTTTGGAGGATTCTTGTAGCCTGTTGAGATGGAAGAGTGTCTTGGAGGAGCAAAAAAGTGTAATCTAATACCTGTTATAGGTCTCTTGTTGCATCCTCCGTCATTAGTGCGTAAAAAGTTATTCATTCCTTCATTCAATCGTATTTATTGGGCGCTTACTGTGTGCAGAGCACTGTACTGAGTGCTTGGAAAGTACAATTCATCAATCGTATTTATTGAGCGCTTACTGTGTGCAGAGCACTGTACTAAGCGCTTAGTTCAGCAATAGAGATGATCCCTGTCCACAGTGGGATTACAGTCCAGAGGGGGAAAATTGTGTTTCTAGGTGGTGCTTTTATTACCAAAGCGCCTTACATTATCTAGTTATTTCCTCCTCACAACACCCCTGCCAGAGCCCACTGTTGGGTGGGTAGGGACTGTCTCTATATGTTGCCAACTTGTACTTCCCAAGCGCTTAGTACAGTGCTCTGCACACAGTAAGCGCTCAATAAATACGATTGATTGATTGATAGGGTTCAAAGAAGCAGCGTGGCTCAGTGGAAAGAGCATGGGCTTGGGAGTCAGAGGTCATGGGTCAAAGCCCAGCTCTGCCAATTGTCAGCTGTGTGACTTTGGGCAGGTCACTTAACTTATCTGGGCCTCAGTTACCTCATCTGTAAAATGGGGATTAAGACTGAGCGCCCCACGTGGGACAACCTGATCACCTTGTATCCCCTCCAGCGCTTAGAACAGTGCTTTGCACGTAGTAAGTGCTTAACAAATGCCATTATTATTATTAGTATTACCCCCAATTTACAGCCGGGGAAACTGAGGCATGGAGAGGTTGATGACTTGTCCAAGGCCACACAGGGAATGGGTGTCAGAGCCAGGGCTCGAACCCGGGACCTCCGGCTTTCAGGCCCGCAGCTCTCCCATTTGTGCCACGCTGGGACCGGGCCCACTACCTATCCCCACTTCACTCCCCCGACAGAGGAATGGTTCAAATCGCGGCTCCGCCAATTGTCAGCTGTGTGACTCTGGGCAAGTCACTTAACTTCTCTGTGCCTCAGTTACCTCACCTGTAAAATGAGGATTAAGACTGTGAGCCCCCCGTGGGACAACCCGATCACCTTTTAACCTCCCCAGCGCTTAGAACAGCGGTTTGCACATAGTAAGCGCTTAATAAATGCCATTATTATTATTAGACTGTTGTCATAGTAGTAGTAGTAGTAGTAGTAGTAGAAGCAGCAGTAGCACTAGTATTAGTAGTGTTAATAGTGAAGCGTTATGGCCTAGAGTTAAAAGCTATGGCCTGGCAATCAGGACCTAGGTTCAAATTCTGACTCCTCTACATGATAATAATAATAATAATGGTATTTTCATTCATTCATTCATTCAATTGTATTTATTGAGCGCTTACTGTGTGCAGAGCACTGTACTAAGCGCTTGGAAAGTACAATATTTATTAAGCACTTACTATGTGTCATGCACTGTTCTAAGTGCTGGGGTAGATACAAGCTAATCAGGTAGGACACAGCCCCTTTCCCACATGGGGCTCACAATCTTAATCCCCATTTTCCAGATGAGGTAACTGAGGCACAGAGAAGTGAAGTGACTTGCCCAAGGTCACACAGCATTTCCCGCCCCCCGCCCAAGACTGTAAGTTTGTTGTAGTCAGGGAATGTGTCTGTTTACTGTTGTATTGTACTCTCCCAAGCACTTAGTACAGTGCCCTGTACACAGTAAGCGCTCAATAAATACGCTTGAATGAGTGGTGGAATTGGAATAAGAACCCCGGTTCTTCTGCCTCTCAAGCCTGTGCTCTATCCACTAGGCCATGCTGCCTCCTGTGTGACCTTGGGCTAGTCACTTAACTTCTCTGTGCCTAAATGCCCTCATCTGTAAAATGGTGACTAAGCGCCTATTCTCCCTCACCCTTAGTTTGTGAACCCCATGAAAGACAGGGACTGTGTCTGACCTGATTATTTAGCATCTATGCCAGAGCTTAGTACACCACTTGGCATGTAGTAAGCACTTAAACACCACGATTTCATTATTGTAGCAGTAATCCCAGCTCCGCCAATTATCAGCTGGGTGACTTTGGGCAGGTCACTTCTCTGTGCCTCAGTTATTTCATCTGGAAAATGGGGATTAAGACTGTAAGCCCCATGTGGGACAACCTGATTACCTTGTATCTACCCAGTGCTTAGAACAGTGCTTGGCACATAGTAAGCGCTTAACAAATACCAAAAGTATTCCCCCTTCTAGACTGTGAGCCCGTTGTTGGATAGGGACCGTCTCTATATGTTACCGACTTATACTTCCCAAGCGCTTAGTATAGCGCTCTGCACACAGCGCTCAATAAATACGATTGAATGAATGAATGAATAGTGATATTAAGTGCCCACAGAGTGAAACACCCAGTACTAAGCATTTTGGAGAGTATACTAGAAGTACAAGACATATTCCCTGCCCACGTGAAGCTTACGTTCTAACGGGGGAGGCAGACATAAAAGTATTTACAAGCAGTGAAATTAGAATCAATAAATTGAATATGTTGTCACCTTGTACTTCCCAAGCGCTTAGTACAGTGCTCTGCACACAGTAAGCGCTCAATAAATATGATTGATGATGATGATGAATGTTCACTCGACAATCCATATATATGCAAATCAACAGTATTTACTGAGCGCTTACTTTGTGCGGAGCACTGTACTAAGCACTTGCAAGGGTACAGAGAGTTGGTAGACCCGTTCCCTGCCTAAAAGGAGCATACAGTTTAGAGGGAAAGACAGACCTTAATATACGTAAATAAATTGCAGCTATGTACAAAAGTGCTGTGGGACTGAGGGTGGGGTGAATACCAAGTGCCCACATGATGTAGAAGGGAGAGGGTATGCAGAGAATGGGTATAAATAAATATGTAAGTGCTAGAGGAGACGGTTTGATACGATATGATCGTGGTTTAGTTATTAGTTGGGGAAGGCTTGTCGGAAGGAGTGGGATTTTAGGAGGGCTTTGAAGGTGGGGAGAGCTGAGGTCTGGTGAGCTCGACGGGGAAGGGAGTTCATTCAGTCGTATTTATTGAGCGCTTACTGTATGCAGAGCACTGTACTAAGCCCTTGGGAAGTACCAGTTGGCAACATATAGAGGCGGTCCCTACCCAACAACGGGCTCACAGTCTAGAAGGGGAAGACAGACAACAAAACAAAACAGGTGGACAGGTGTCAAGTCATCAGAATAAATAGAAAGCAAAGCTAGATGCACCTCATTAACAAAATAAATAGAATAGTAAATCTGTACAAGAGTTCTAGGGTCGGGGGGACAGTGTGAGCAAAGTTTGGGAGGTAGGTGAAGTAGATGTTCCGATTCGCCTTCGGGGACGTCCCCTCCCTCCTCACCTCACTGATTTCCTACTCTAACTCAGTCTTCCCACTTTGTTCCTACTCACCGTACCTCGATCTCATCTGTCTCGCCGCCGACCCCTCGCCCGCGTCCTGCTTCTGGCCTGGAACTCCCTCCCCGCCCTCCATATACGACAGACCACCAGTTAGGAGGTGAGCCCGTGAGTTTTCTTTCCACCAGAATGCCGAGTGAAACCACCGGTACCTTCAATCAATCGTATTTATTGAGCGCTCACTGTGTGCAGAGCACTGTACTAAGCGCTTGGGAAGTACAAGTTGGCAACATATATATGTTGAAGGCAACATACCTTCACGTGGTGACGCCCAGGGCTCCCGCTCCCTTCCGACCAGGGAGAAGCAGCGGGGCTCAGTGGAAAGAACCCGGGCTTTGGAGTCAGAGATCATGGGTTCAAATCCCGACTCCACTAGTTGTCAGCTGTGTGACTTTGGGCAAGTCACTTAACTTCTCTGGGCCTCAGTTACCTCATCTAAAATGGGGATTAAGACTGTGAGCCCCCCGTGGGACAACCTGATCACCTTGTAACCTCCCCAGCGCTTAGAACAGTGCTTTGCACATAGTAAGCGCTTAATTAATGGTATTATTATTATTATTATTATTATTATTATTGTTATTATTATTATTCCGACCATGCCTTGGGAATCTTTGGATGTAACAGTACCCTGAGGCCCTCTGCTGGTCCTCTTTATCCCTGGACATGTTGGACTTAAACTTTGTCGTTTTATTTTTTGGCTTCTTATTTATATTATTGTATCTTTCCTGTCCTGTCTGTCATCAAACCCTTCCCTGATTTCTTTTTCGACTGTGGACCCCCGGAGGGCCAAGGGGCCATGTCTATCTCTCATCGGTGTATTTTTTTTTTCCCAGTGCTCACTACACTGCATTCAAGTTGATGGGTCTGTGTGCTTTCCCTGGATCTGTGTGAGAGCTGCTTTAAAGCACACAGATCCAGGGAAAGGTGATTTAAAGTGGGCTTGTTTGGAGTTGTTACTTTATTAAGGATGTGTTAAATATAGTAGAGATTCCTGATCTTGGTGCCTGCCTGCGGTTAGGGGATGGAGGATAAGCTTCTGGTGCCAGGGAAGCACGTGATCCGGGGAGCTGTGGGCAGGAGCGCTTTGTCCATAGGCCTCCTATGGCCACCCCCGGGGCGTGTGGGGTACGGGGGTGATTGACTAGTCCCCGGTGACCTCTACACTTCGGGGATACCTCCCTAATTTCCTCCTGCGACCCAGCACGCTCACTTCACTCTTCTAAACGCCATTCTGCTCGCTGTACCTCCACCTCGTCCGTCTCGCCGACCCCTCGCCCACATTCTCCCTCTGGCCTGGAAGCCCTCTACCCTCACACATGACAGACCACCACTCTCCCCTCCTTCCAACATTATTAAAATTAAATCTCTTCCAAGAGACCTTCCCCAACTAACCCCTCATCTCCCCTACTCCCTCTCCCTTCTGCGTCACCCTTGCACTTGGATCTGTCTCCTTGAAGCACTTGATATTCACCTCACAGCAGTTATGTACATATCTGTAGTTTATTTTAATGCCCGTCCCCCGCTTTAGACTGTGAGTTCCTTGTGGGCAGAGAACATGTCTACCAACTCGATGATGATGAAGGATGGTACTGGTTAAGCACTTACTCCGTGCCAAGCACTGTTCTAAGCACTGGGGTAGATACAAGTTAATGAGGTTGGACTCAATCCTTGTCCCACATGGGGCTCACAGTCTTAAGTAGGAGGGAGTTAAGCGCTTAGTACAGTGCTCTGCATACAGTAAGCGCTCAATAAATACGATTGATGATGATGATGAGGGAGTTGGTTTGAATCCTCATTTTACAGTTCAAGTAACTGAGGCACAGAGAAGTGTCAGCCAAGCCAAGGATGGATAATGCTTCCAGTAGAAGGGGGTGGTCGACAGTGCCGAAGGCAGCCGAGAGGTCGAGGAGGATTGGAATAGAGTAGAGGCCGTTGGATTTGGCAAGAAGGAGATCACCGGTGACCTTTGAGAGGGTGGTTTCTGTGCAGTGAAGGGGATGGAAGCCAGATTAGAGGGGGTCAAGGAGAGAATCGGAGGAGAGGAATTTGAGACAGTGGGTGTAGACAAGTCGCTCAACCAGTTTGGAGAGGAATGGTAGGACGGAGATGGGGCGATAACTGGAGGGAGCCATGGCGTCCAGGGAAGGGTTTTTTGGGGCATGTTTGAAAACAGTGGGGAAGAAGCCATTGGAGAGCGAACAATTAAAGATGGCTGTTAGGGAGGGAAGAAGGGAAGGGATGGACATTTTGATAAGTTGCAAAGGAATGGGATTGGATGCACAGCAGGAGGGGTGGATTTTGAGAGAAGGCAGGCGATCTCCCCTAGAGTTATTGCTGGGAAAGATGGGAGAGTTGAAGAGGGGGTAGGAACGGGGAAGAACTGAGGAGAGGTAGGGGAGATTTTAGGGAGATCGTGCCTGATCGTGTCAATCTTCATTCATTCAATCGTATTTATTGAGCGCTTACTGTGTGCAGAATACTGTACTAAGCCCTTGGGAGAGTAAAATATAACAATAAACAAGCACATTCCCTGCCCACAGTGAGCGTACAGTCAAGAGGGGGAGACAGACATTAATATAAATGAATGAACGACGGGGGCCTGAGGAGGGAGTTAAATGTCTGGAACAACAGGCGAGGGCAATGGGAACGGGTGTCAATAAGGGTGGAGAAATCATTTTGCTGGGCAGAGATAAAGCACGCAAGGAGAGACGTGAAGTGGATGAAGTCGGCCTGATATTTACATTTCCCGCAGCAGCTCTCTGCTGCTCGTGCAAAAGAGCCAAGGAGGTGGGCTGGGCAGGTGATCAGGGCTGTGGGTTAGACGTATGAGATCGTTGAGTTCAATAGAGAGCGACAATTTGGTCAAGGGAAGGTAGTTTGAGTATGGAGGCTAGGTGGGGCATGATGAATTGAGAAAATTGGTTGGGGTCTAAAATGTGGAGGTCTCTGGTGGGGGAATCGGATAGATTTACAGGGAGGAGGTGTCGGGGAGAGAAGGCAAGTGAGGAGGTTGTGGTCAGATTGAGGGATTTCAGAGCTGGTGAGAGGAGAGATTGTGCAGTGGCTAGAGAAGACGCTCTTCTCAAGGCCCTGCTGAGAGCTCACCTCTTCCAGGAGGCCTTCCCAGACTGAGCCCCTTCCTTCCTCTCCCCCTCGTCCCCCTCTCCATCCCCCCCATCTTCCCTCCTTCCCTTCCCCACAGCACCTGTATATACGTATATATGTTTGTACATATTTATTACTCTATTTATTTATTTATTTTACTTGTACATAGCTGTTCTATTTATTTTATTTTGTTAGTATGTCTGGTTTTGTTCTCTGTCTCCCCCTTTCAGACTGTGAGCCCACTGTTGGGTAGGGACTGTCTCTATATGTTGCCAATTTGTACTTTCCAAGCGCTTAGTACAGTGCTTTCCACATAGTAAGCGCTCAATAAATACGATTGATGATGATGATGATGATGTGGCTCAGTGGAAAGAGCCCGGGCTTTGGAGTCAGAGGTCATGGGTTCGATCCCAACTCCGCCACATGTCTGTTGTGTGATCTTGGGCAAGTCACAACTTCTCTGGGCCTCAGTTCCCTCATCTGTAAAAATGGGGATTAAGACTGTGAGCACCACGTGGGGCAACCTGATCACCCTGTATCCTCCCCAGTGCTTAGAACAGTGCTTTGCACATAGTAAGCGCTTAACAAATGCCAATTATTATTATTATTATTATTATGAAATTGAGTGTACGCCCAAGTTGGTGAGTGGGTGAGGTGGAGGTCAGTGGAGTTGAGGAGTATCAGAAAGCAGTCAGCGGAATAATAATAACTATGGCATTTATTAAGCGCTTACTATGTGCAAAGCACTGTTCTAAGCGCCGGGGAGGTTACAAGGCGATCAGGTTGTCCCACGTGGGGCTCGCAGTCTTAATCCCCCTTTTCCAGATGAGGTCACTGAGGCCCAGAGAAGTTAAGTGACCTGCCCAAAGTCACACAGCTGACAAGTGGCAGAGCCAGGATTTGAACCCATGACCTCTGACTCCAAAGCTTCACTTGCCTGCTATGATAATGATAATTGTGGTATTTGTTAAGCACTTACTATGTGCCAGGCTCTGTACTAAGTGCTGGGGAGGATACAAGCAAATGGGGTTGGACCCAGTCCCTGTCCCATGTAGGGCTCACAGTCTCAGTCGCCATTTTACAGATGAAGTAACTGCTATATGATCTTGGGCAAGTTACCTCATTTCTGTGTGCCTCAGTTTCCTCATTTGTAAAATAGTACAAATAAATAGTAAAATAGTTCACTCCTTTCTAGACTGTGAGCCCTGCTTATTTTGTACCTATCCCAGGGCAAGGACGTCATAATAATGATGATAATAATAATAATAACAACATACCGATGGCATTTACTATCAGGGAGGATGGGGACAGCATCGGCTATGAGGAGATCATTGGTGACTTTGAAAATCGGGGTCTCGGTGGAGCGAATGGGTCAAAACCCTCATTGTAGGGGGTCAAGAAGTGAGTTGGTGGAGAGCAAGCGAAGGCAGTAGTGGAAAAGCAGCATGGCCCAGTGGTTAGACCATGGGCCTGGGGAGTCAGAAGGACCTGGGTTCTAATCCCGGCTCCAACATTTGTCTGCTGTGTGACCTTGGGCAAGTCGCTTCACTTCTCTGTGCCTCGGTTTCCTCATTTGTAAAAGGAGAATTCAGTCCCTGTTCTCCCTCCTGCTTAGATCACGAGTCCCATATGGGGCAGGGACTGGGCCCAATCCAATTACCTTGTATCTACGCAAATGCTTAGAACAGTGCTTGACTTAGCACAGTGCTTCCCTCACAGTGAGCGCTCAATAAGTCCGATTGAATGTAGATAGCGCTTAACAGATACCACAGTTATTAGATGAGGTGTCCGTTAGAAGTGGTGACAAGACGAGAAGCAGTGTGGCCTACTGGAAACAGCCCGGGCCTGCGAGTCGGAGGAGCTGAGTTCTAATCCCAGCTCTGCCACTTGTCTGCTGTGTGACCCTGGGCAAATCACTTCACTTCTCTGTGCTTCAGTTGCCTCATCTGCAAAATGGGGATTAAGACTGTGAGCCCCAAGTGGGATATGGACTGTGTCCATTCTGATTAGCTTCATACAGGTCCTGGTGCATAGTAAGCTCTTAACAAACACCATTTTTAAAAAATCCAAGTAACAATATATAGACACGATTAGATAGATAAAATAATAATAATGATGATGATGGTTTTTGTTAAGCGCTTACTATGTGTTAAGCACTGTTCTAAGTGCTGGGGTAGATACAAGGTAATCAGGTGGTCCCACGTGGGGCTCACAGTCTTAATCTCCATTTTACAGATGAGGTAACTGAGGCACAGAGAATAATAATAATAATAATGGTATTTGTTAAGCACTTACTATGTGCAAAGCACTGTTCTAAGTGCTGGGGGGATGCAAGGTGATCAGGTTGCCCCACGTGGGGCTCACAGCCTTAATCCCCATTTTACAGATGAGGTAACTGAGGCACAGAGAAGTGAAGTGACTTGCCCAAAGTCACACAGCTGATAAGTGGCAGAGTCGGGATTAGAACCCATGACCTCTGACTCCCAAGCCCAGGCTCTTTCCACTGAACAAAGGGGGTTCTGTCAGGAGTAGTAAGAGGCAACATGGCTGAGAAGAAAGAGACAGTGTGGGCTAGTAGGAAGAGCTCTTAACTGGGAGGAAGGCCTGGGTTCTAGTCCCAGTTCTGCCACTGACCTGCTGTGCGACCTTGATCATATCACTTAACCTCTTGGTGCCTCAGTTTCCTCATCTGTAAAACTAGGATCATAATCCCTGTGCCTTCCTATCTCAGAGGGATATTGCGAGGACACAAATGAGATAATTAATGTAAAAAGCACTTTGGCGGGGGTTGCGGGGGGGGGTAAATCGCTATACTAATTCAAGGTATTATCATTAGTGGAGTGGCGAATAATGGCAACTATTATTTATTATTATTGTATTTGTTAAGTGCTTACTATGTGTCAAGCACTATTCTAAGTGCTGGGGTAGATTCAAGGTAATCAGGTCAGACACCATCCCTGTCCCACATGGAACAGGCACTTGAGCCCCATTTTACAAATGGGGACACTGAGGCACAGAGAAGTGCAGTGATTTGCCCAAGGTCATACAGCATACCAGTGGTGGAGCCAGGATTAGAACCCAGGTCCTCTGACTCCCAAATCCATGCTCTTTCCACTAGGCCACACTGCTTTTAATGATTTAATCCTGAAATTTCTGGAAACCCACGGCGGGGGGCGGGGGGAAAGCCAGATGCAGTGAGTAGGAAGGTACCATATTTATTGGTTTTATGAGATGTTGTTGAATAGGAGAAGCATCCGGGGGAAAGAAAAAAAGGATTTTGGCATAGGACAGCCAAACAAGAGGAAACCTTTCCTTTCCTTTCTTCTTCTACACTTTCCGTCCCCCTTTTCCCCGCTTTCTTCCTGTCTCCTGCACTTCCCTCTCAACCCCTCCCCACCCCTTTAAACCTCTCCGGCCTCGCTGAACCCCGACACTGCCAATACCCCCCCCCAAATCCTGGCCACCTTTGATCGTTTCCAAAGAATTCCAGCTGTTGTCCTGATGAGATGAGTGATTCATTCAGTTTGAAACCTTGTTGGCTGAAGCAGATGCTTCAAATGACATGCTTTCTTCATAATAAATGCCATTATTATTATTATCATTATTATTATTATTATATTTCACAGTTTGGTTTTATTCAAAAATGCATTCTGTCCCATTTCCTTTGATAAATGTACTGCAACCTGTTTTAATAGGACAAGAGCAGCAGCATGGCCTAGTGGATAGAGCCCAGGCCTGGGAAGCAGAAGGATCTGGGTTCTAATCCCAGCTCTGTCCCTTGTCTGCTGTGTGACCCGGGCAAAGTCACTTTACTTCTCTTTGCCTCAGTTCCCTCACCTGTAAAATGGGGATTAAGGCTGTGAGCCCATATAGGACATGGACTGTGTCCAACCTGATTAGCCTATTAGTAGATACCCCAGCACTTAGTACAATGCCTGGCATGCAGTAAGTGCTTAACAAATATCATTAAAAAAAAAAGACATAATTGAATCTGTCCTTTCTATTGACTTTAATCCATCTTGGGGCTTAAATTGGGGGGATGTTCCAGGACCCCCATCCCTCGCTACCGTAAGACATGGGAAGAGGGGCTGGGCGGAGGAAGGGTTTCTTTCCCTTCTTCACCAGTCTGTACCGCTCCCTGACCTTCTTAACCAGTCCATGTTCTTGTGATTCTCTCTCTCTCTCTCTCTCTCTCTGTGTCTCTCTCACTGTCTCTCTCTCTGTCTCTCTCTGTCTCTGTCTCTCACACACACACACACACACACACACACAGTCAGACTCAAAGCCCTACTGAGAGCTCACCACTTCCAGGAGGCCTTCCCAGACTGAGCCCCCTCTTTCCTCTTCCCCTCCCCCCCGCCCTACCTCCTTCCCCTCCCCACAGCACTTGTATATATTTGTACAGATTTATGACTGTATTTATTTTACTTGTACACATTTGCTATTGTATTTATTTGGTTAATGATGTGCATATAGCTTTATTTCTATTTATTCTGACGACTTGACACCTGTCCACATGTTTTGTCTTCTTGTCTACATGTTTTGTTTTGTTGTCTGTCTCCTCCTTCTAGACTGTGAGCCTGTTGTTGGGTTGGGACCGTCTCTATAGCAATCAATCAATCAATCGTATTTATTGAGTGCTTACTGTGTGCAGAGCACTGTACTAAGCGCTTGGGAAGTACAAGCTGGCAACATAAAGAGACAGTCCCTACCCAACAGTGGGCTCACAGTCTAGAAGGGGGAGAAAGAGAACAAAACCAAACATACTAATAAAATAAATAGAATAGATAGGTACAAGCAAAATAAATAAATAAATAGAGTAATAAATATGTACAAACATATATACATATATACAGGTGCTGTGGGGAAGGGAAGGAGGTAAGATGGGGGGATGGAGGGGGGACGAGGGGGAGAGGAAGGAAGGGGCTCAGTCTGGGAAGGCCTCCTGGAGGAGGTGAGCTCCTATATGTTGCTGACTTGTACTTCCCAAGCGCTTAGTACAGTGCTCTGCACACAGTAAGCGCTCAATAAATATGATTGAATGAATGAATGAACAGAAGAAAAATTCTCCTTTTCTCCAACCTCCCATCTTGACTTGATATATGCCTGACCTCCCTTTCTTTGTTATAATGGATAGAGCACAGGCTTGGGAGTCAGAAGGTCAAGGGCTCTAATCCTGGCTCCACCACTTGTCTGCTGTGTGACCTTGGGCAAGTCACTTTACTTCTCTGTGCCTCAGTGACCCCATCTGTAAAATGGGGATGAAGACTGTGAGCCCCACATGGGACAGAGACTGTGTCCAACCCACTTGGCTTGTATCCACTCCAGTGCTTAGTACAGTGCAAGGCACATAGCACTTAACAACTATGATTAGTATTTATTAATGGTACTTAATAATTATTATGGTACTTGTTAAGCACTTACTGTGTGCCAAGCACTGTTCTATGCACTGGGGTAGATACAAGTTAATCAGGTTGGACCCAGTCCCTGTCCCACGCTGGGCTCACATCCTCATTTTTTTACAGATGAGGTAACAGGCACAGAGAAGTTAAGTGACTTGCCCAAGGTCACACAGCAGACAAGGGGTGGAGCCAGGTTTAGAAAACGCCTCACTGACCGTGGACTTTTTTCATCTTTCCTTTGGCATCTGTCATTCTCACTTAGCCCCACATTCTCTCTCCAACCTGACTCAGAATCTAGAATCTCAGCCATAGCCTCTTGGGTCAGATTTATTCTGGTGCCTGACAGAGCTCTGGGGATCAGTGAGCTGGATGATATCTGGCAATCGTTTTCCTCAATCAGTGGTATTTTCTGAGCACTTACTCTCACTTTGGGAGATTACAATCCCTGCTCTCAAAGAGCTTAGATTTTTCATCATCAGTGGTATTTACTCAGCACTTTCATTCATTCAGTCGTATTTATTGAGCGCTTACTGTGTGCAGAGCACTGTACTAAGTGCTTGGGAAGTACAAGTTGGCAACATGTAGAGACGGTCCCTACCCAACAACGGGGCTCACAGTCTAGAAGGGGGAGACAGACAACAAATCAAAACATGTGGGCAGGTGTCAAGTCGAATTAAAGCTAAATGCACATCATTAACAAAATAAATAGAATAGTAAATATGTACAAGTAAAATAGAGTAATAAATCTGCACAAACATATGTACAGGTGCTGTGGGGAGGGGAAGGAGATAGGGTGGGGGTGTTGGGGAGGAGGAGAGGAAAAAGGGGGCTCGGTCTGGAAAGGCCATTTGGAGGAGGTGAGCTCTCAGTAGGGCTTTGAAGGGAGGAAGAGAGCCAGCTTGGCGGATGTGCGGAGGGAGGGCATTCCAGGCCAGGGGAAGGATGTGGGCTGGGGGTCAACGGCGGGACAGGTGAAAACGAGGCACTTGTCTGCTGTGTGACCTTGGGCAAATCACTTCACTTCTCTGGGCCTCAGTTACCTCATCTGTAAAATGGGGATTAAGAATGTGAGCCCCTCTCTACACTCACTCCCTTGGTGAACTCATTCGCTCCCACAGCTTCAACTATCATCTCTACGCTGATGACACCCAAATCTACATCTCTGCCCCTGCTCCCTCTCCCTCCCTTCAGGCTCGGGTCTCCTCCTGCCTTCAGGACATCTCCATCTGGATGTCTGCCCGCCATCTGAAACTCAATATGTTCAAGACTGAGCTCCTTATCTTCCCTCCCAAACTCTGCCCTCTCCCTGACTTTCCCGTCACTGTAGACGGCACTACCATCCTTCCTGTCTCACAAGCTCGCAACCTTGGTGTCATCCTCGACTCCGCTCTCTCGTTCACCCCTCATATCCAATCTGTCACCAAAACCTGCCGGTTTCACCTCTGCAACATCGCCAGGATCTGCTCTTTCCTCTCCATCCAAACCACTACCTTGCTGGTTCAATCTCTCATCTTATCCCAACTGGATTACTGCATCAGCCTCCTCTCTGATCTCCCATCCTCCTGTCTGTCCCCATTTCAGTCTATACTTCACAGATCATCTTTGTGCAGAAACGCTCTGGGCATGTTACTCCCCTCCTCAAAAATCTCCAGTGGGTGCCTGTCAACCTACGAATAAAGCAAAACCTCCTCACTCTCAGCTTCAAGGCTGTCCATCACCTCGCCCCCTCCTACCTCACCTCCCTTCTCTCCTTCTCCAGCCCAGCCCGCACCCTCCACTCCTCTGCCGCTAACCTCCTCACCGTACCTCGTTCTCTCCTGTCCCGCCGTCGACCCCCGGCCAACGTCCTCCCCCTGGCCTGGAATACCCTCCCTCCGCACATCCGCCAAGCTAGCTCTCTTCCTCCCTTCAAAGCCCTACTGAGAGCTCACCTCTCCAGGAGGCCTTCCCAGACTGAGCCCCCTTTTTCCTCTCCTCCTCCCCATCCTCCCCGCCCTACCTCCTTCCCCTCCCCACAGCACCTGTATCTATGTTTGTACAGATTTATTACTCTATTTATTTTACTTGTACATATTTACTATTCTATTTATTTTGTTAATGATGTGCATCTAGCTTTATTTTTATTTATTCTGGTGACTTGACACCTGTCCACATGTTTTGTTTTGTTGTCTGTCTCCCCCTTCTAGACCGTGAGCCCGTTGTCGGGTAGGGACCGTCTCTATATGTTGCCAACTTGTACTTCCCAAGCGCTTAGTACAGTGCTCTGCACACAGTAAGTGCTCAATAAATATGATTGATTGATTGATTGTCTCTATATGTTGCCAACTTGTACTTCCCAAGCGCTTCGTACAGTGCTCTGCACACAGTAAGTGCTCAATAAATACGATTGAATGAATGAATGAATAAAGGACAGCACAGCGGGAAGTTAACAACATGCAGTAGCAATAATGCAGTAGCAATAATAAAATAAGTAGGTGATGACATCACAGAGAGTAGCTAACAATTATGCTATGGAAATAAAATAAGCAGATGATGATATCACAGAGAGCAGATAACAATTACTATGTGATGGCAAAAAATAAGCAGATGACATCACAGAGAGCAGTTAATAATTAACATGCGATGGCAGTAAAATAAGCAGGTGATGACATCACTGAGAGACGTGAACAATTAACATTTGATGAGAATCATAAAATAAGCAGATGATGACATCACAGAGAGCAGTTGACAATTAACATGAAGAAGCAGCCATAAAATAGGCAGATGATGCTCAAAGCAGAAGGATAAATTGTGCAAAGGTCAGTCAAATCAAAGAGGTGAATGGCAAGGAGAGGCCAGGGGCTCTTGGCAAAAATGTCTCTGAGGTGGTGGAGGATGGAGTCCTATGGAGGGTAGTTCTGGAGCAGGGTGGAACTGTTAAGGGGGGTCATGGGAGAGGAGATGCCTCAATCGTATTTATTGAGCGCTTACTGTGTGCAGTACTTACTGTGTGACTCCAGTGGCTACCAGTCAACCTACGCATCAAGCAAAAACTCCTCACTCTCGGCTTCAAGGCTGTCCATCACCTCACCCCCTCCTACCTCACCTCCCTTCTCTCTTTCTCCAGCCCAGCCCGCACCCTCTGCTCCTCTGCCGCTAACCTCCTCACTGGGCCTCGTTCTCGCCTGTCCCGCCGTCGACCCCCAGCCCACGTCCTCCCCCTGGCCCGGAATGCCCTCCCTCCGCCCTTCCGCCAAGCTAGCTCTCTTCCTCCCTTCAAAGCCCTACTGAGAGCTCACCTCCTCCAGGAGGCCTTCCCAGACTGAGCCCCCTCTTTCCTCTCCCCCTCCCCATCCCCCTGCCCTACCTCTTTCCCCTCCCCACAGCACCTGTACATACGTTTGTACAGATTTATTACTCTATTTTACTTGTACTTATTTACTATTCTATTTATTTTGTCAATGATGTGCATCTAGCTTTACTTCTATTTATTCTGATGACTTGACACCCATCCACATGTTTTGTTTTGTTGTCTGTCTCCCCCTTCTAGACTGTGAGCCCGTTGTCGGGTAGGGACCGTCTCTCTATGTTGCCAACTTGTACTTCGCAAGTGCTTAGTACAGTGCTCTGCACACAGTAAGCGCTCAATAAATACGATTGAATGAATGAATGAACAGCCAAATAGCATGGGTGGGCTGACTAGGTGTGAATGAGGTTGTTGTTAAATAACTAGGTGATAACAAGGGCCTTTTTCCCCCGGGGAGGGGACCTGGGGGGGAATCAATCAGGTCCAGACTGGGAAGGGGGGAGTTGGGGGGGCTCCTCAAAGATGGTCGCTTATGGAAGCAGTTGTCAGCTCTGTGACTTTGGGCAAGTCACTTAACTTCTCTGTGCCTCAGTTACCTCATCTGTAAAATGGGGATTAAGACTGTGAGCCCCACGTGGGACAACCTGATCACCTTGTATCCCCCCAGCGCTTAGAACAGTGCTTTGCACATAGTAAGTGCTTAACAAATACCATCATTATTATTATGTATGGTTTCGACCCAATATTTTGGTTTTCTTCTTATGAAGCAAAACATGGAGGAATTAGCTTGTGCTTAAATTCGCAACTGGTTCAATCAGTCATTTAATACAGAATAGTGAGCCCACTGTTGGGTAGGGACCGTCTCTATATGTTGCCAACTTGTACTTCCCAAGCGCTTAGTACAGTGCTCTGCACACAGTAAGCACTCAATAAATACGATTGAATGAATGAATGAATGAATTTATTGAGTGCCTATCGTGTGCAGAATAGAAGTCATAGCAAGTAGTAGTTCAATAGTGCGTTCACTAGGCGCTTGGGAAATACCTAATCCCGGCTCCACCGCTTGTCTGCTATGTGACCTTGGGCAAGTCACTTCACTTCTCTGGACCTCAGTTCCCTCATCTGGAAAATGGGGATTAAGTCTGTGAGCCCCACGTGGGACAACTTGATTACCTTGTATCTACCCCAGCACTTAGAACAGTGCTTTGCACATAGTAAGCGCTTAATAAATGCCATCATTATTATTATTATTATTCCTCATCAGTAAAATGGGGATTAAGACTGGGAGCCCCACGTGGGGCAACCTGATTACCTTGTGTCTACCCCAGAGTTTAGAACATTGCTTGGCACATAGTAAGCGCTTAACAAATACCATAATTATTATTATAATAATGAAATGATGCTCTCCCTGCCCACAAGGAGAACACTCTAACCATGGAAACAATCATAAAAATATTTGAAAGGAGAGTGGTCAAAATAAATGCATTGAGCACACATATATACGTGAGTGAGAAGCAGCGTGGCCTAATGGAAAGAGCATGGGGCTGGGAGTCAGAGGATCTGGGTTCTAATTCCGGCTCCACCACTTGCCTGCTGTGGGACCTTGGGCAAGTCACTTAACTTCTCTCTGCTTCAGTTTCCTCATCTGTAAAATGGGAGCTAAATACTTCTCCCTCCCTTGCTGCCGACCTCTCGCCCACATCCTGCCTCTGGTCTGGAACGCCCTCCCTTTTCATATCCGACAGACAATCACTCTCCCCACCTTCAAAGCCTCATTGAAAGCACATCTCCTCCAAGAGGCCTTCCTTGACTAAGCCCTCATTTCCTCTTCTCCCACTCCCTTCCGCGTCATCGTTGCACTTGGATTTGCTCCCTTTACTCGCCCCCCCTCAGCTCCACGGCACTTATGTAGATATCTGTAATTTCTTTATTTATATTAATGTCTGGCTCCCCCTCTAAACTGCAAGCTCACTGTTGGCAGTCAGCCAATCATATTTATTGAGCGCTTCCTGTGTGCAGAGCACCGTACTAAGCACTTAGGAGGGTGCAATATAATACAACAGACACATTCCCTGCCCCAAACGAGCTTTCAGTCTAAAAGGGGAGACAGACATTAATATAAATAAATTGCAGATAATAATAATGATGGTATTTGTTAAGCACTTACTATCATCATCAATCGTATTTATTGAGCGCTTACTGTGTGCAGAGCACTGTACTAAGTGCTTGGGAAGTACAAGTTGGCAACATATAGAGACAGTCCCTACCCAACAGTGGGCTCACAGTCTAAATGGGGGAGACAGAGAACAAAACCAAACATACTAACAAAATAAAATGAATAGATATGTACAAGTAAAATAAATAGAGTAACAAATATGTACAAACATATATATACAGGTGCTGTATGCTGTATAAACATATATACAGGTGCTGTGGGGAAGGGAAGGAGGTAAGATTGGGGGGATGGAGAGGGGGACGAGGGGGAGAGGAAGGAAGGGGCTCAGTCTGGGAAGGCCTCCTGGAGGAGGTGAGCTCTCAGTAGGGCCTTGAAGGGAGGAAGAGAGCTAGCTTGGCGGATGGGCAGAGGGAGGGCATTCCAGGCCCTCCCTCCCTATGTGCCAAGCACTGTTCTAAGCGCTGGGGGAGAGACAAGGTAATCAGGTTGTCCCACATGGTGCTCACAGTCTTCATCCCCATTTTACAGATGAGGTAACTGAGGCAGAGAGAAGTTAAGTGGCTTGCCCAAGGTCACACAGCAGACAAGTGGCAGAGCCGGGATTAGAACCCACGTCCTCTGACTTCCAAGCCCGTGCTCTTGTTACTGGGGATGGGAGGGGGGATGAATAAAGGGATGAAGCAGAAGGGGATGGAAGAAGAGGAAAGGAGGGCTTAGTCAGGGAGGGCCTCTCGGAGGAGATGTGCCTTCAATAAGTCTTTGAACAGCAGGGAGAGTAATTATCTGCCAGATATGAGGAGGGAGGGCATTCCAGGCCAGAGGTGGGACATGGTCTAGAGGTCGGTGGCGAGATCGGCGAGATCGACGAGATCGAGGTACAGTGAGGAGGTTGGCATTAGAGGATCGAATTGTGCAGGAGAGTAGCGAGGTGAGGTAGGAGGGAGCAAGGTGATTGAGTGCTTTAAAGCCAATGGTGAGGAGTTTCTGTCTGATGTGGAGGTGGATGGGCAACCACTGGAGTTTCTTGAGGAGTGAGGAAATGTGGCCTGAACGTTTTTGTAGAAAAATGATCTGGGCAGCAGAGCAAAGTATGGACTGGAGAGGCGAGAGACAAGGAGGCAGGGAGGTCAGCAAGAAGGCTGATACAGTAATCAAGGCAGGGAACATCTCTACCAACTCTGTTCTATTGTAGTCTCCCAAGCACTTAGTACAGTGCTCTGCACGCTCAATAAATATGATTGATTGATTGATTTAGACTGTGAGCCCCATTCAGGACAGGGATCGAGTGTCCAACCTGATTATCTTGTACGCACTCCAGTGCTTGGTACAGAGTTTGGCACATAGTAAGTGCTTATATCACAGGTATTACGAGTGCTAAAAAGTGTATAAATAAGTTCATAAGTGCTTCAGGGTGCTGGGAGATTAATTGGGGAAAACTTCGTTGGAGGACGTGGGACTTTAGGAGGGATTTGAATATGGGGGGAACTGTCTGATGTGGGGAAGGAGGGAGTTCCAAGCCAAGGGAACAGAGGGTGCAGTGGGACGGAGGAGGGAGAAGCAAGAGTGAGGAACACTTAAAAAGGTTAGCTTGAGAAGAAGTGAAGATAGCATTTTGGGAAATAGCAGGTAAAGGGGGCAGGTAGCCTTTACCAGCTAAGTATGGCACAGAGTCTTAAAATCATTTTTTTTTTGGTTTGATGTGAAGAAACACAGGGAACCAGTGAAGGGTTTTGAAGAGAATAGAGATGTGAGCCCAATGATCCTTCAAGAATTTGATCCATACAATAGCAGAATGTAGTATAGATTGGAGTAGGGAAAGGCTGAGAGACCAGTAAATCAACTAACGCAATAGTCTAACAATAATAATAATAATTGTTATATTCGTTAAGTGCTTACTATGTACCAGGCACTGTACTGAGGTAAGCATTGGGGTAGATACAAGGTGATTGGGTAGGGCACAGTACCTGTCCCATATCGGGCTCACAGTCTTAATCCCCATTTTACAGATGAGGTACCTGAGGCACAGAGAAGTGAAGTGACTTGCCCAAGGTCACACAGCAGATAGGTGGAGGAGCCGGGATTAGAATCCAGGTCCTTCTGACTCCCGGGCTCATGCCGTGTCTCGTTAACAGAGACCAGAGCAGAGCTTGAACCAGGGTGGTAGCAGTGTGGGTGGAGACGAAGAGACAGATCCAGGTGTATTGTGCAAGAAAAGCTGGCGGGATTTCGCAGCGGAATAAATGTGAGAGTTGACTGATAGGGAAAAGTTAAGGATGACACCAAGGTTGTGGGCTTCTGGGATGGGCGGGATTTCACAGCGGAATAAATGTGAGAGTTGACTGATAGGGAAAAGTTAAGGATGACACCAAGGTTGTGGGCTTCTGGGATGGGAAGGATGGTGCTGTAGTTGTGGACTGAAATGGGAAAATTACGGGGAGGAGTGGTTTTAGGGAGAAAGATGAATTCCGCATCTTGTGTTTGAGGTGCTGGAGGTGGCCTGGAGCCCAGAGGGTATGCCAGTCAGGTGCGAAGTCAGGGCTACAGGGAGAGATTTGGGAGTCACTCACATAGAGGTGGTAGCTGAAGCATGTGAGTGGAGGAGTTCGCTGAGAGAGTGAATGTAAAGTGAGAGTCTCGCAGGATGCTCTTGGTAAGAGGGGAAGAGACAGGAGGAGCCAACCGAATGAAACTGAGAAGGAAAGGAGCAGTCAGTGAGGTAGGAGGAGAAAACCAGGATAGTACCAGGTCAGCAAAACCCCAGTCCTGATAGTGTTGAGGAGGAGGAAGTGGTCCATGGGGTCAAAACCAGCAGAGATCGAAGAGTATCAGAAGGGGTGCAGATCCAAGTGTGTAGGCAACCCAGAAGGGAGGGAGAGCAGAGTGGGGGAAAGAGCGGTTCATCAAGGAAGGCTTCTTGGAGGAGATTTGATTTTAGTAGGGCTGTGAAGATGGGGAGAGTGCTGGTCTGTTGTATATGAATGGGGAGGGAGTCCCAGGCCAGACCGAGGATGTGAGCAAGGGGTCAGCGGCGAGAGAGGTGAGATCGAGGTCCAATGTGTGGAATGGTGTTAGAGGAGTGACGTAGGTGGGCTGGATGGTAGTACGAGATTGTTGCCAATTTGTGCTTCCCAAGTGCTTAGTACAGTGCTCTGCACACAGTAAGCGCTCAATAAATACGATTGATGATGAAGAGATTGCCAAGGTAAGACCCTCAGTCTTAAAGCCAGTGGTGAGATGTGGAGAGGGAAGGGCAACCATTGGAGATTTTTGAGGAGTGGAGAGACATGTGCAGAACTTTTTTTTCGAAAAATGATCGGCTGATGGGGAGACCTTGGGAAGTTCACGCCTGATGACTTCAATTTTACCAACAAAGTAGTTGGGTGAGGTAAATCTCCGTGGAGTGAAGGGGTAGAAAGACATGGGAGAATGTAATTCATTCAATCGTATTTATTGAGCGCTTACTGTGTGCAGAGCACATGGTCCCCTTCCTCAAGAAGCTTACAATCTATACTCTCTTCTTTCACAGAATCCATATATCCTGCCTCCTAGTCCCTTCCCATAGTCCCCACTGGTAATAATAATAATAGTGGCATTTGTTAAGCTCTTACTAAGTGCTATACTAAGATCTGGGGTAGAGACAAGATAATTGGGTCATCATCATCATCAATCGTATTTATTGAGCGCTTACTATGTGCAGAGCACTGTACTAAGCGCTTGGGAAGTACAAATTGGCAACATATAGAGACAGTCCCTACCCAACAGTGGGCTCACAGTCTAAAAGGGGGAGACAGAGAACAAAACCAAACATACTAACAAAATAAAATAAATAGAATAGATATGTACAAGTAAAATAAATAAATAAATGAATAGAGTAATAAATATATACAAACATATATACATATATACAGGTGCTGTGGGGAAGGGAAGGAGGTAAGATGGGGGGGATGGAGAGGGGGATGAGGGGGAGAGGAAGGAAGGGGCTCAGTCTGGGTCAGACACAGTCCCTGTCCCTCATGGGGTTCACAGTCGAAGGGGAGGGAGAACAGGTATCGATCCCCCGTTTTACAGATGAGGAAACTGAGGCACCGAGAAGTAAAATGACTTGACCAAGGTCACACAGTAAGCAAGTGGTAGAGCCGGGGTTAGAACCCAGGTCACCTGTCTCCCCGGCCCATGCTCTTTCCACTTGGCTCCCTCCCTCCCTTCTGTGCCACTCTAATGATAATAATGGCATTTATTAAGCGCTTACTATGTGCAAAGCACTGTTCTAAGCGCAGATGAAACGATGTGACCTGGGGTGAAGAAAAATTAAGTGCAGATGGCTCCTTGGACTTTGAAGGTGAAGAGGGATGTCATCTGGGGGATTTTAAGGGAGAGGGCGTTTCAGGCAGGAGGAAGGCTCTCCCCTAAAACCTTTTTATGGTGCTTTGCACTTAGTAGGTCTTCACTAAATATCATTAATGTGATGTCTAGGCTGGAGCAATTCAACTATAAATCAACAAATCAACCATAAATGAGAATAATAATAATAATAATTTTGGTATTTGTTAAGCGCTTACTATGTGCCAAGCACTGTCCCGGCCTAGTGGATAGAGCATGGGCTGAGAGTCAGAAAGACCTGGGTTCTAATCCCGCCTCCGTCACTTGTCTGCTGCGTGACCTTGGGCAAGTCACAACTTCTCTGTGCCTGTTACCTCATCTGTAAAATGGGGATTAAGACTGAGTCTCATGTGGTGGGACATGGACTGTGTCCAACCTGATTAGATTGTATCTACCCTAGTGCTCCTGTCTCTCCCCACTGCAGTCCATACTTCACTCCGCTGCCGAGATCATCTTTCTACAAAAACTTTCGGGACGTGTCACCCCCCCCAAAAAAAAAATCTTCGCTGGTTGCCTGTCCACCTCCATATCAAACAAAAACTCCTCAACATCTGCTTTAAAGCACTCCATCACCTTGCCCTCTCCTACCTCACCTCACTTCTCTCCTCCTACAACCCAGCTTGCATACTTTGCACCTCTAGTGCTGACCTTCTCACCGTGCCTCCATCTTGCCTGCCTCATCACCTATCCCTGGCCCAAGTCCTGCTTATGTATGGCCTAGAACATATACTGTATATATGTTTGTACATATTTATTACTCTATTTTACTTGTACATATCTATTCTACTTATTTTATTTTGTTAGTATGTTTGGTTTTGTTCTCTGTCTCCCCCTTTTAGACTGGGAGCCCACTGTTGGGTAGGGACTGTCTCTAGATGTTGCCACCTTGTACTTCCCAAGCGCTTAGTACAGTGCTCTGCACACAGTAAGTGCTCAATAAATACGATTGATGATGATGATGATTCTTCCTCCTCTAATCTGACCATCACTCTCCCCACCTTCAAAGCCTTATTGAAAGCACATGTCCTCCAAGAGGGCTTACCTAAGCCCCACTTTTCCTCATCTGTCCCCTTTTAGACCCTAAGCCCATTGTGGGCAGGGATCGTCTCTATTACTGAATTGTACTTTCCAAGCTATTAGTACAGTGCTCTTCACACAGCAAGCGCTCAATAAATACAATTAAATGAATGAATCTCCCACTCCTTTCTGCATCGTCCTGACTTGCTCCCTTTGCTCTCCCCTTCCGCAGCCCCACGGCACTTACGCATACATCTGTAATCTTATTTATTTGTATTGATGCCCATCTCCCCCCTTCTAGACTGTGAGCTCATTGTGGGCAGGGAATGTTACTGTTTATTGATTCATTCAATCGTATTTATTGAGCGCTTACTGTGTGCAGAGCACTGTACTAAGCGCTTGGGAAGTACAAGATGGCAATATATAGAGACGGTCCCTACCCAACAGCGGGCTCACAGTCTAGAAGGGGGAGACAGACAACAAAACAAAACATAGTTTATGAAAGAATGAATTGTACTTTCTCAGGCGCTTAGTATAGTGCTCTGCACACAGTAAGCGCTTAATAAATACAATTGGATGAATGAATGCAACGCCTGGCACATAGTATTTATTCATTCAATCGTATTTGAGCGTACTTGTGTGTTTTGTTTCTACATACTGTTTGTATTTGTACATATTTATTACTCTATTTTACTTGTACATATCTATTCTATTTATTTTATTTTGTTAGTATGTTTGGTTTTGTTCTCTGTCTCCCCCTTCTAAACTGTGAGCCCACTGTTGGGTAGGGACTGTCTCTATATGTTGCCAACTTGTACTTCCCAAGCGCTTAGTACAGTGCTCTGTACACAGTAAGCGCTCAATAAATACGATTGATTGCAGAGCACCGTACCGAGCGTTTGGAAAGTACAATTCGGCGACAGAGAGAGAGTCCCTACCAACGACGGGCTCACAGTGTAGAAGGGAGAGACAGGCATCAATAGCATCAAAACATAGTAAACATAGAGAAGCAGCATGGCTCAGTGGAAAAAGCACGGGCTTGGGAGTCAGGAGGCATGGGTTCAAATCCCGGCTCCGCCAATTGTCAGCTGTGTGACTTTGGGCAAGTCACTTCACTTCCCTGTGCCTCGGTGACCTCATCTGTAAAATGGGGATGAAGACTGTGAGCCCCATGTGGAACAACCTGATCACCTTGTATCTACCCCAGAGCTTAGAACAGTGCTTTAGGCTCCGCTCGCGTGGCTCAGTGGAAAGAGCCCGGGGTTTGGAGTCAGAGGTCGTGGGTTCAAATCCCAGCTCTGCCACTTGTCAGCTGTGTGACTTTGGGCAAGTCACTTCACTGGGCCTCAGTTCCCTCATCTGGAAAATGGGGATGAAGACTGTGAGCCCCTCGTGGGACAACCTGATTACCTTGTATCTACCCCAGCACTCAGAACAGTGCTTTGCACATAGTAAGCGCTTAACAAATACCAACCCCCTAAACACCACTAATAAAAAAACAATCAACGGATGGGGCTCTGTATGAAGGCACACACACGGCCCATTCTGTAACATAAATCTCGGGTTTCGTCATACGGCTGGCAAACACCTAATACACATCAATCAATCAATTGTATTGAGTGCTTACTGTGTGCAGAGCACTGCACTAAGCACTTGGGAAGTACAAGCTGGCAACACATAGAGACAGTCCCTACCCAACAGTGGGCTCACAGTCTAGAAGGGGGAGACAGAGAACAAAACCAAACATACTAACAAAATAAAATAGAATAGATATGTCCAAGTAAAATAGAGTAATAAATATGTACAAACATATATACATATATACAGGTGCTGTGGGGAAGGGAAGGAGGTAAGATGGGGGGATGGAGAGGAAGGAAGGGGCTCAGTCTGGGAAGGCCTCCTGGAGGAGGTGAGCTCTCAGTCGGGCCTTATAGAGACAGTCCCTACCCAACAGTGGGCTCACAGTCTAAAAGGGGGAGACAGAGAACAAAACCAAACATACTAACAAAATAAAATCAATAGAATAGATAGGTACAAGTAAAATAAATAGAGTAATAAATCTGTACAAACATATATACAGGTGCTGTGGGGAAGGGAAGGAGGTAAGATGGGGGGATGGATGAGGGGGAGAGGAAGGAAGGGGCTCAGTCTGGGAAGGCCTCCTGGAGAGCCCATCTGCACACAGTAAGCGCTCAATAAATACGATTGATTGATTTGATTGTAACATAAATCTCGGGTTTCGTCATACGGCTGGCAACCACCTAACTAATACACGTGTCGTCTGGCACCTAAATACCGCCAATTCCCGGCCAGGCCAAGTGGCGACGAAGGCCGGGCAGGCGCGTTCCCACGGCCCAGAATCCCCTCAGCCTGCGGCCCCGCCCCCTAGCGGCCCCTTCGCGTCACCGCCCGCCCGCCCGCCGAGGGTGGGGCCGTTTAGCAGTGGCTGGGCTTTGCGCAGGCGCCCCCCCGGGCCTGCGCGCGCACGCCCCAGTTGCGGCGCGCGCTCAGGCCCGCCCGGCTGTTCGGCTCGCGCAGGCGCGCCGCCCTCCATTCGGAAACCTCACACAAAGCCCAGACGCAGAGAAAATGGCGGCAGCAGAGGCGGTAGCGGCGGCGGCGGCAGCGGCGGCGGCAACCGACCCCAAGATGGAGGAGGCGAGCGGGGCAGCCGGGGTGGCGAGCGGGAACCCCACTGTGGGCCCGAAGAGGTGAGGAGCCCAGTTGGCCTATCGGATTTCCACGCCGCCTCTCCCCTCCCCGGGGCTTCCCCGTCGCCACGGCCCCGGGCGAGGCAGAGCGGCCTCAGTGGCTCCGGATTCCGTGCGCGCTGCTAATGGCGGCGGGAGCCGGGCACGCGGTTTCAGAGCCCATCGTGCGGGAGCCGGGGGGCCGGCGGCCGCCCCGAAATCCGACCCTTGAAACCGATCCAAGAGGGAAGACTTTGCGTCTCTAACAAAAAAGGGCCCGGGGGGCCGCCAGGTCGCCCCGGAAAACCGGGCGGACGGGACTCCGCCGTGCCGACCCGCATCGAGCAAAAAGCAGTGGGGCTTTAATAGCATCAAGGAATAAGAAGGGTTACCAAATCAGGACTCCCGGGCTCATTCCTGTTACCGAGCGGGGCGCGAGTTTTTGACTCCATATTGGGTCGCTTCCCCCTTTCTCTCTCTCTCTATCCCCCGCTCGATTCTTTTTCCCGCCCCTTCCCATTCCTCTCTTCTCTCCCTCCCAGTAACGCCATTAAAGGTTCATCCTTTAATCCCTAAAAACGGGGGTGTGCAAGCCCGGCCAGGTGATTTTTCCTGACTCTGGAGGCGGTTGGCCTCCTCCTCCAGGAGGCCTTCCCAGACTGAGCCCCTTCCTTCCTCTCCCCCTCGTCCCCCTCGTCCATCCCCCCATCTTACCTCCTTCCCTTCCCCACAGCACCTGTATATATTTATTACTCTATTTTACTTGTACATATCTATTCTATTTATTTTATTTTGTTAGTATGTTTGGTTTTTTGTTTGTTTTTTTTCTCCGTCTCCCCCTTTTAGACTGTGAGCCCAATGTTGGGTAGGGACTGTCTCTATATGTTGCCAGTTTGTACTTCCCAAGCGCTTAGTACAGCACTCTGCACATAGTAAGCGCTCAATAAATATGATTGATTGATTGGATGTTCAGGGTTTTGAGCAGGCCCTCCTTTGTGCCGTTTTCCAAGATGGAAACTAGTCACCTTTTGCGCGGTGTTTAACGGGCCCCTTGGGGATTCTTGTTTTTTTCACCCCAGGGCCCGGATTTTGTTTAAGGCCCTGGAAAACAGAGGGTCAAAGTACTTGAAAGGGGCCTGCCTTTGTCGTCGAGTGGTGGGACGGGGGAAAAGGGCAGGTTCAGAGGCTAAATAACATTCTTAAGAACTGCCGCAGTGTTACCTGGCTTTGCCATTACTTTGTGGCGAAAAGATACTTTCGGTTCAGAAGATAACTTTGTATCCTAAGTGCGTGTAGCACTCAACTGTCCAAGGCGTAGGGATTGGACCTCCTTATCTGTTTTTACTCTTTCACGACTGATTAAGCTAATGTTGCATTTCATAATATCTCTATATGTTGCCAACTTGTACTTCCCAAGCGCTTAGTCCAGTGCTCTGCACACAGTAAGCGCTCAATAAATACGATTGATTTCCTGGTGGTCTCGTTCAGAAGTGGGAAATCTGGCCCAGTTCATTTTGCATGTGGTAGATGCAGTAGCCTCAGACCACTTTCAAATTTAAAATGAAGGAACAATCGTTAATATCTCTTGCCCTCCCCCAGAAATGTATAGCAGAGTTGATGCTCTTAAACACGTAGTTCTGTCCTCCTGTTTCTCTGGGCCGTCCTTTGGGAGGAGATTAAGCAAGAAAGGGTAAGGTGAGGTGATAAGGGAATTCAGGAGATGCCGAGATTTAATTTTAGTGTTTTGTATCTGTACTTTAGCAGTCTTGTTACAGGTGTGCGCCAGAGGTGGTTAAAATGAAATGGCCAGGGAGAGGAGGGAAAATTTTCTTGTGCAGGTAGGTTGATGGTGCCCCCAGCCGTGAATCCCCTCTGGCCTTAAACGGCACTGCTTTCATAGGAAGATTGGGCAAGAAAGGAGCATTTGAGGTGCATATAAAAGCTAGTGAAAAGACCGTTCAAAATGAGAATACCTATTCGTCTTTAGCATGTTGTCCCTTCCGTAGTACTCCGGTTAAGGTTTTTCTTGAATCTCTTATGAGGTACACCAAAGCACCAGTACTGTATGAATTTGCAGTTGCAAAAAAAAAGGACTCAGGTAAGTTTAACAAGTGACCAGTTTCACCCACAAAGCTAGGAAGAATCTAGGAACTGTCGTACTTCTAGTCTGAACCTTTAGTCACAATTTCTCTGGACTGAGGGCTGTTTTAATGGGCAGGTTCAGTTGCTTTGGATTTTCGCATCAGTTGCAAAAGAAACGATGGGAGCCGGAAGACCAGAAGTGCGATGTGAACAGTAGTTCAAATGTAGCAAAGGTGAGGTAAGGTGAAAGCGATGCTGGAAAAAATTGCCAGTGTTGAGCCCCAGAGAGCAGCTTTCTGTGGATGGGTCAAACCATGACTCCTTGGCAACCCTCACTGAAAACATCTGCCTCTGTCAGTGGTATTTCAGGGCTTACTGTTTGCAGAGCACTGAACCGTTTGGGAGAATGCAATACAACAGAGTTGTTAAACACATTCCTTGCCCATAAGGAGCTTACAGTTTAGAGCGGGAGACGTAAAATGAATGTTATGGATGCGTGCAGCAGTGCTGAGGGGTGGGGGAACGCTATCAAGTCCTTCAGCGGTACAGATTCAAATGCATAGGTGATGCAGAAGGGGGAAGGAGTAGGAGAATGGCTTAGTTGGGGAAGAGCTCTTGGAGGAGATGGTCATTTTTATAGGGCTTTGAAGGAGGGGGACTTCGTGGTCTGGCAGATATGAAGAGGGGAGGGTGTTCCAGGCCAGAGGGAGGATGTGGTGGGGCAGGAGTTGGTGACAGGATTGAGGGAGAGTTAGTAGGTTGGCATTAGAGGAGCAAAGTGTATAGGCTAGGTTGTAGGAGGGGTGAACTGATTGAGTACTTTTAAAGCCGATGGTAAAGAGTTTGTCTTGGCAGAGGTGGATGACTGAGGATTCTTTGTGGCCAGAATTGGATTTGGTTGCAAGGAGGACTTTTAATAATTTTGGCATGTAAGTTCTTAGTATTTAGCCCTGGGGTAGGTACAAGATATCCAGGTTGGACTCAGTCCCTGTTGTACATGGGGCTCACGGTCTAAGTAGGAGGGCAAATAGGTATTAAAGCCCCGTGAGGAAATTGAGGCGCAGAGAAGTTAAGTGCCTTGCCCAAAGTCATACCGCAGGCAAGTGACAGAGCCAGGTGTAAAACCCAGGACTTCTGATTCCCTGTCCTGTGCTCTTTCCACTAGGCCATGCTGTTGTTTTTTGGCCCGTTGGTCCATCTTACACTAACTAGTGTAGTTTTGCATCTGTGTTTTGGTTTCAGGAAACTTCAGAGACCAGCCATATGCATGTATTAGCTCCAATATGAGAGTAATTGAGAATGGATTCTACATAGCTATGACATCACCAGAAATGCCTTATTTCTTCAGTCTGCTTTCTGGAGAATATTGTCCTTGTGCTCAGGGAACAAGTCTACCAACTCTGTATTGTACTATCCCAAGTGCTTAGTACATTGCTCTGCACCGAGTAGCATTCGATACATACTATTGGCTATTTATATAGTCTGACCTTATGCCCAAGCATGGCCTGTATGCTTGTAGGCTATTCTGAGCACCTTTAGGAAATTATGCGAATGTCCTGGAATTAGGTGACTTCTAATCTGGTTATCCTGCCTTGTATTAAACCACAGCTGCTCTTGGTCACCCTCCTCATCTGCTCCTTGCCACCCTCCCAATCCCCCTTTTAGATTGTGGTGTCCCGTCCCCCCCCTCCCGCCCCCAAGGGCTAGGGGCTGATTTACTTTACACTTGCACTCTTCCCAAGTGCTTAATACAAGGTTTTGCACATAGTGCTCGATAAATATACATTAAATGAATTTTAAAGCTTGAAATATGCTGAGATGGAGCAAGTTGAGTACATTGTCAGTTTACGTTCCACAGCATTCTACAAAATTTATAGTAGGGATTTAACCTCACTTCTCCTGTCCTGATTTTCACCAAATGTGGCAAGTCTGTATCATATATGCTTTAGATATGTTTAAAAGCTATAGGTAAACTCTCTGTGAAAGTCCTTTATGCCCTAAAAGGCAAGGGAGGACCCACTTTCCCCTATGTATCTATTTTTTACTTCCATGCAGCATCCATTTTAGTCATTTACAGGGTCTATACTCTGTTTCCAGACCTTTAACTCCCTCCTGAAGCCTCCAGTCCCCCTACCTCTCAAGTCCAGATAGCTTTGTTAGTCCAGTTAACTTTGCTGGCAAGATAGAGGCCAGCAGACATGAGATTCCCCCAAAGCCACCCTTGTCTGCTGCCAGTTCTAGGTTCTCCTTAGTTATTTTTCAGAAAGCAAGTGCCTTGGACTTCTGTCCTTTCTCACCTTAAAAACAGTTGCTTCCACTCTTCTCCCCTCCCATGTTACCATATCTAACCCTGCCAATTTGTTTCCTTCCCCTTAGCTTTCAAATCTGCTCAAGTCTCTTGAATACCTAAAAGCCTTCTTTTACCCCCCTTGAGCCATCCATCACTCCATCTTCTTGCACCTCTAACTTCTTTACCTCTTGATCATTCGTGACTCCTTACAGTCTAGCTTTTGTCCCTTTCACTCTGCTCACTAGGGCCCTTTGAACCAAATCTAATTGGCTTGGTTTCACAGACATGTTACTATTTGGTTATTGTGCCTATCTGAGCACTCCGTGTCTGTGTGACTGTCTCTCTCTCTCATCACCCTTTATTTCTCTACAGGACCCTAGTACTTTGTACAGTGTCTGGCATTAACAAATACCATTATTTAAAAAAGAGAGAGAAAGACACCTATTAGGAGGTTCCTCCGTAGATATCACTATTATCTTCCCAGTCACGCAAGGCGTTACCCTTGACCCATCTCTCTCTTTCAATCTGTCATGGAGTCCTGTGGATTCTACCTTCACAACATCTCAAATCCGCCTTTTGCTCCCTATCCAAACTGCTTCCCTGCTGATCCAAGCATCTCGACTGCTGCATCAACCTCCTTACTGATCTCCCTGCCTCCTGTCTCTTACCTCTATCATCCATACTTCACTCTGCCACGCAGATCATTTTTCTGAAAAAAAATGTTGAGTCCATATCTTTCCCCCTCCTCATAAACTTCCAGTCATTGTCCATCCACTTCTGCATCAAACATGGGCTTAAAAGCACTGTCAGTTCTCCCCCTCCTACCTTACCCCACTGATCTCCTATTACAAATATGTTCACTTTGTTCTTCTAACATCAACCTACTCATTATACTTCGATCTCATCTATCCCGCCACTACTAACCCTTTGTCCATGTTGTTCCTTGGGCCTGTGTCTCCCTCCCCCTTCATACCTGACAGTCTACCACACTTCCCACTTTCAAAACCCTTCTAAAATCACACCTCCTTATTTCCCCTAACTGTCCCCCCCACCCTGTGTCAACTATGCATTTGACTGTACCCCTTAAGCACCTAGCCCAGCCACCTGATTACTTACGTAAATATTCTTATACTCACTTTCATCCAACCGTAGCCCATTTTAATGTCTATCTCCCCCCCATAATAATAATAATGATGATGATGGCATTTATAAAGCACTTACTATGTGCAAAGCACTGTTCTAAGCGCTGGGGAGGTTACAAGGTGATCAGGTTTTCCCACCGGGGGCTCACAGTCTTAATCCCCATTTTCCAGATGAGGGAACTGAGGCACAGAGAAGTTAAGTGACTTGCCCAAAGTCACCGAGCAGACAATTGGCGGAGCCAGGATTTGAACCCCTGACCTCTGACTCCAAAGCCCGGGCTCTTTCCACTGAGCCACGCTAGCTCCATGTGGGCAGGGATTGCATCTACCAACTCTTCTTCATTGTACTGTACCAAGTCCATAGGAAGCAGCATGGCCTAGTGGCTAGGGCACCAGCCTGGGAGTCAGAAGGTCGTGGGTTCTAATCCCAGCTCCACCACTTGTCTGCTGTGTGACCGTGGGCAAGTCACTTAACTTCTCTGGGCTTCAGTTCTCTCATCTGTAAAACGGGGATTGAGACTGTGAGCCCCATGTGGGACAGGGACTGTGTCAACCCACTTGGCTTGTATCCACCCCGGTGCTCGGTACAGTGCCTGGCACAGAGTAAGCGCTTAAAAAATGCCACAATTATTATTATTAAAGTGCTCTGCACACAGAAAGGGCTCAGATACCAATGTTTGGCTTATTGTATGGTACACAGGCTCTCAAATGACTTCTCTTGTCATAATAGAGACCAGAGCATGAGTACGTATGAAGTGTATTTCCCTTTTCTTCTGCGCTCTGAACGAATGGGAGCCAGTGCTTCAGAAATCCCTCAGGTGACATTTGTCAACACTACTCCTGAAAACATGGAGAGCGGTATCTAACCTATGAGACAAGAAACAGCGTGGCCTAGTCGAAAGAGCACGGACCTGGGACCTGGGTTCTAGTCCCACCTCCCCCACTTGTCTGCTGTATGACCTTGGGCAAGTCCCTGAACTTTTCTGTTCCTTAGTTTTCCCAACTGTAAAATTAGGATTTGATCCTTGTTCTTCCTCCCACTTAGTCTGTGAGCCCTATTTAGGGTAGGGACTGTTTCCAACCTGATCATCTTGTATCTACCACGATGCTTAGTACAGCGCCCGGCACAGTGTTAGACAAATGGCATGATTATATTAATGATTTATTGAGTGTTTGCTATACTTAACACTGATAATTATGAAGTCGTGCTGTAAGGGCACCTGACTTGTACAATCAGTCTCCTGTAATGACTCACCCTTTGTTTGATGCCATGGGCACAACCATTTCTTCCAGCATTATTATGCTTTCTATCCAAACAGATGCATGTTGTCAGAAGAAGACTTTTCTTATTTCTGTCGTTGCAGTCTTCAAAATGTGTAGTAGAACTATGTACTGTGACAGAACTGAGGGTCCTCTCTGTTAGTCTGGTGTACGAACAATGCAGGCTGTTTAGGGTAGGGTCGGGGGAGGGAAAGGTGCTTGCTGCTCTTGGTGTTCTTTTAGAAGGAAAGTTGCTTTTTCTTTTGAAACATCCTATAATCCTGGTGTTTAGCACACCCACCCTGGGGGAGAAATCTCATTTAGACAATGAGATCAAGGACCTCATTTTCTGAGGGTGATATGGTGGGTGCGTGCTGCCATGGTGTGCATGCTGGCAAATCAGTTTTGTCTCTTGGATCCCTTGTTATGTCTTAAAACGAAGACCAGGGTCATTTTTCTTTAATTCTCTGTCTTTGAATGGAAATGTAAACCCGCCTTTCAAAATGGGCTAGTCAAAGTAGTTGGGTCCATAAGCAGTTTTGTTTTATTTTTTTTCAGTGATGGCGAGCGATCAACTCAAAATGAGAAAAGGAAGGAAAAAAATGTGAAACGGGGGAATCGCTTTGAGCCGTATGCCAATCCTGCTAAGAGATACAGAGCTTTCATCACAAATATACCATTTGATGTGAAATGGCAGTCTTTGAAAGACCTGGTCAAAGAAAAAGGTAATGGTGTTGGTAGTATATTAGCAAAGTAAAAGGTTGGTCTGTTGTCCTTCCGGTGATTAATTCCTTGGATGTAATTTAAACTCTGTCAGTTAAGGCTGTTCTGGGTAGTTTGCATCCTTTGTAAAGGATTTAGATTAAAGCCATTTTGGGGCTTTTGTGATGGCTTCATGCCATTGGTGTCAAATGGGGCAGTTTTTGTGTGGTCATGTGGGTCTGTACTTGACTTTATTGGCATAAAATGTGGTTAATAGGGCTTCGCATATGTTTTGAATGAAGCCATTGTGTGTTGAGGGAAATTTTGAATTCTCTCCATTTAGTGCTTGAAGTTTGAAGCCTTTAAATCAGTTGGGCCAGGTAGTTCCACTGGGGCTGATTCTGGTGCAGGTGGATGTCCTGGAATTGGGATTTGGGCTTAGGTTATAGATTACAAAACATTCAACTGTATTTAAACTTAGTTTATTTCTGTGTAGAATGGAGATTGGCTACATCGCAAAATATAGCCACCTGCTTGGAAATATAATGCCTCAACTTGACCAATTGCTATGTCCCAAGGAAAGAATGCTTTAAACTAGATAGAGGGATCATCTTCACTAGTCTAGGCAATCATAATCACAGTCCAAGTGCTGTGTACAAAGCACTTGGGAGAGTACAAAAGTGTGAACGATGGGCTGGGTAAACAAATTTGGAACCTTCTTTTTCGGAAGATTACTCTTCTCCCCCCCCCCCCCCAAAAAAAAAAAAAAAAACCAACACACACACACACAAATCTAAATGCTGATATCTAAGCCAGTCTGGTTGCATCCTATTTGTCACAGTGTAATTGAAACACAGTAGCATGATTGGCAAAACCACATTAAAACTTCAATAGCTATACTTTTAAAAGACTTATCATGAATGATCCTTCGACTTAGCACTAGGACACAACTTTCTTCATGATGTGCAAGAGACACTAGGTAATATGATTATCACACTATTTGCACACTTTAAGCACTGATTGGCACTCTAAGACTTGTGCTGTCCCTCCTCTTAAAGTATGTTTGGCATGAGATTTCATTTTCCTCCCTTGATCAAAGTCATTTCTGCGAATGATCCGAGGACAGCAGTGAAATGTCTTCATTTTTATCTGAGGAGGCCTTTCAGGTTGCATCCTAGGGGTCCAAAGTTTCAAATTGAAGCAGCAGTCCCCAAAACCAAGCCTAAAATTTCAGTGGGGGTGGGGGTGTCATTCTTTGCATCCCCCCCCCCCCGTACCCCCCCAAATGTGTGCCCTTCAGTTTGTGTGAACTTGCTGAATCAAATTCTTGTGATAGGCGGTCCTTAGACTTTGACACAGCTGGTTCCTGAGCATTCCAAGACAGAATCAGTTTGCTCATAGGAAGTGCTAGGAATGAAAGATCCCCAAGCCAAGGTTGAACACCCTATATTTTTTTTACCAGAATTACCCAAAAACTGTGTAGACAAGCCGAGGTAAGTAATATAGCTACATTAATGCCTTTATATTGTCAGAGAGGCTCCACGATAGGGTAACCGATTTTTACTTCATCAGAAGTAAAATGGATGTCGACCCTCCCTGGTGACTCCGCCTGGCAATCAGGTAACTGCCCAGTCCCGTCCCCCCCCCCCCCCCATGTGCGCATGCGCACACCCTCACAATAACGTTTTGAAGTTATTTTCCCATGGCTCACGTGCGTGCCCTCAACTCCTGGGCCCCCAGAACTAGTGCCATAAGGGAGACTAGTGTTGTAATGTTGAAGCCGATGTGGTGTTAAGCTGAAATGGTGTAAATATAGACATGTAAGTGCCGTTCGTCATAGCTCGAAACGCTTTAAGTTGAGAACTGCCTTTATATACTTCCAAGAAACAGGAATGTGGCTTTGAAAATGTAATTGTTGGACAGCTGTATGTAAGAGACTACAGGTCTAATTCTTCAGTTCATGTTTTTAGGAGTGTGTGAACCAGTTTTGGGATGCTGTGGATAAAATAGAGGCCATTATACTGCTTTACCATTCAGCAATTGTTTGGTAGATGTAAAGCTAGTTAGCAACAGGGAAGTTTCTGGAGGTAGAAACAGTTCACCTCAATTTGCCATTTTCCAGCAGTTCTCAAGTTAAGGAGATATGAGCCTGGTAGTTACTCAGATCTCTCCAAACTGGTTCTCATATTCCCCTGGCATGTCACTCTGAAGAGTGATGCCTTGAATCAGTCATTTCAGTGTATGTATTCTGGTGGTGAAATTTTAGGATTACCGGTGTGCAGTAAATTACAATTTTTAATGGACCGTAAGTTGTCTTTGTTTAGAGCTCCCCTATATTGGTTAATGAATTCACTGTTGAGTTAAATGGTCGGTGGTGGTGGGCTGCTGGTACTAAGTGCCTAGTCCAGAGCTCTGCTCACAGTAGTTGGCCTAAATACAGTTGATACCAATACTAGTCTGTTGGTTAAAAGGGTTCATAAGAAAGAGATGTGTTTTGGTGGGGTTTTTTTATGGTATGCCAACTTCCAGTGTATGAATTCTACCAGGGAAAAACCTGAATACAAAGTAGCCATTTTTTAAAAAAAAAGTTTACCTCCCAAATGAGTCTTAAAGGCAGGCTCTTTCATTTCTGTATCAGGCTTCCCTCATGTTCTTAGAGTGCCATGTATCTTAAGTGATAATGTAGTTGATTTCCTTGAAATACTTGTCTTTATTACTGTGAATCACCTTTGATCGAGAATTCATAGTTTAAGGCTACAGATCCTAAAATAACTTGACAAGCAACACTATCAAATTAGAAGAGTGCTGCAAGTTAGAAGTTAGAAGACTGCTACAATAGTGCAGTTTCCAAAAGCGGTTGGCTTTCTTGAATGCCTACTACAGCATGCTAAAATGCATTTAAGATCAGATTTAACTTGGAGAGAACAAAAATGCATTTGGTCATTTGATAATTTTTGTGCAAAAGTAACATTGCCAGGGTAGAATGACCTATGTCCAAGAGAGAGCCAGACATTGAATGTCGCTAAAACTGTAATAATTACGAATTTCTTTCGAATTTACTGTCTGAAATGTCTGCTCCCTTGAACAGTTCATTCAGTTCTGAACTGGTAAAATTAACAATTGTCCTGTAGTGTGATGCAATGTTTTGAGATATTGGTATCCTATATAAATTATGTATTTTGTAAATTAAGCCATATAAGTATGACTTCACTCTTTCCTTAAAACATATGTATTTTAACAATGTACAAAACTTTTCCTGTTCCTCGTAAGTACCAGTGTCAAAAAAATGCACCTGATGCTTCAGAAGATTAAGTAAATGACTACTAGTCCTGACATTATTTCTCCAGCCTTTTGGCTTGTTAGTGTTAATATACATGGCCACACTACATGTAGTACAGTGCTCTGCACACAGTAAGCGCTCAATAAATATGATTGAATGAATATTTTTTTTTTCAAAATCATCTGGGCTTATATTTCCCTTTCAACACTTAAAATATTCTAGAAAAAAGTCTTTTAAAAATATCTTGGAAACCTAGTATGCTGAACCTAGTATGGTTTTAAATTGGGCTCTGAGAAGTCTTCCACTATATCTAAATTTGATAAGCTTTATTTTGAGAGAAGTTTTTGGTAAATTTTGTAGTCTCCAGCTGCTGGTAGCCATACTGATGAAAAGGAGTGACACTCTTTGCATAGGGCTTGTGAGAGTTAGATTACCAAGCCAGTTTTGGTCATATTGAAATTCAGATTTGAGTACTCTGAATATTCTGTTTTGAGGTACTGCACACTTTTCTTGAGGTAGGTAGTGCATCTAATTTGGATGAAGCTGGAGTGGCATAAGGTTGGGTGATGGGCAACTTAAATATAACAATCCATTTGAGTGGTTTTTGTAAACAGAAACCAGCTTAAAATAATATTGTGAGTCGAAGTGCTTAAATACTTGCAGATTCTGGCCGATGGGGAAGCTGGGGTCCAGTGGACAGACTTAACACAGATGATGCGCTTTTGCCTTATTTAAATCCTGCTGTGCATAGAAGCAGCGTGGCTCAGTGGGAAGAGCACAGGCTTTGGAGTCAGAGGTCGTGGGTTCAAATCCCGGCTCCGCCAGTTGTCAGCTGTGTGGCTTTGGGCAAGTCACTTAACTTCTCCGTGCCTCAGTTACCTCATCTGTAAAATGGGGGTTAAGACTGTGAGCCCCCAGTGGGGCAACCTGATCACCTTGTAACCTCCCTAGTGCTTAGAACAGTGCTTTGCACATAGTAAGCGCTTAATAAATGCCATCATTGTTATTATTATTATATCCTGTTTCTCTTCAGAAGTTGTACTATTTCCGGGGGGAAAAATCTATCACATTATATGGATTCTGTTCATTGAAATGGCCCATACCATCACTCCTCCCTTTCTTTCCCCTTCTCCCAGTTTCAGCAAGCCAGTGGAAAGCAAAGCAAACTCCCTGTCCATGGGAGAAAGATGTCTGTCCTAGTTGTCAAGAGGGGATAATAGCGTTGCACGATAAGGTGACAGGAGCTACCTGGGATCAAAGCCTATTTATTGACGCACAAGCTGCACTCAATCCAAAACCTTAAGTACTGTACAAATAGTTTCCCTTATCACCTGGCTTTGTGCCCATGTTTTTGTGAAACTGTCAAAGTAGTTCTAGAAAAGTGGATGACACTGGATGAGATAGTGGTAGGAGATTCACAGGGGCCCAGCCACCAGGAAATTTTCAGCCTTTTTTGCTAGGTGGGGAGCTAGTGTGCTCTAATTTTTATTCTTATTTTATTTTTATATTTATCTGTTAATGTCCAGTACCAGGAGCAGCAATGTTTCCCAATCTAAGTTGGGTAGGGGTGCACCTTGTTTCTGAATGCCATCGTTTTGTACTCTGTGCTTGAGAGAGATTTCCCAAATGCACTACTGCACCAGTGTAGACATGATTTAAAAAAAATCAAAAAAAGTGTGAAATAATAACAATGTATTGAATTTCTGTTGCACTCTTTTTCCAAGGCACTCTCATGATTATCTCATTTTACCCACACCACATTTTTATGAGACAGGTATTTATCGAGTGCCTACTCTGTCTTCGTTTTGGAAGAAGACTACTTAGTGATGGTGAAATTCACCTATGAGGGTGTATTGCTGAAAAGGCAATCATGGGGCCCGTAGTTCTGGCCATATTATGGACACTAGAAGTCTTTTCCTTGTTATGTTTGTGTTGCCTGGTGCTATTTTATTATTTGCCTTTGCATTCCTACTGGGTGCAGGATACAGAAATACACCAGAAATGAATACGTGGCCCAATGGAAAGGACATGGAGTCAGGAGATCAAAGTTTGAGTCACTTCTGGGGTTGTTTCCTCATCTGTAAAATAGGATGATAGATCTCAACTGTCCAATCTCATAAACAGAGCTTAATAATAAGTGTTAATAAATACATAATTGCACGTGAGATATGGTCCTCAGAAGGGCTTAAAATATAATGGGGGCAGCAGGCAGTCATAAAACTATGTACACTTATCTGTGAAGAACCAACTGCCACACAGCTACCCTTCTGTTTTGCTCCTGGTACTTGCATACTCTCCCTGTTTGGATGTGTGAATTTGACTTGTCACTTCCCCTGGCCCATCTGTGATCTCCTCAGTATTCTCCATGTTTTGTTCTGCTAAAATCCCCTCAGAATTCTAAATTTTGTGATTTGCTGTTAAGTAACTTCTTAAACCACTGCAGTGGGTTTTTGGTGGTCTGTGTGCCAGCATCCACTACTGTGTAGCTTTATGGTTTCCCTGGTCTTTATCACTGATCTTAAAATGTCTTCCTTGCTTCTACTTGAGCCCCAGTGCTGAGAAACATTCATCTAAGCATTTGTGGGATTAGATTTATGTATTGAAAATAAATACCTTTGGCCACCCTGACTGCTGTTCTAATGAATCAGTGGTATTTATTAAGCTCTTACTATGTACAGAGCACTGTACTGAGCTCTTGGGAGAGTACAGTGAAACAGCTAGCAGACGTGATCCCTGTCCACAACAAGCTTACAGTGTTAGAGGGGGAGAATCATCTAAATTGGTGGTGGTGGTTGGGGGGAGGGTTGTTTGTTTGTTTCATAAGTAGATGATAGAGCAGTCCCACAAATCCTGTAATTGGTTCCTTTAGTCATTCCGAGCTGATAGATTTCAAACTCTGCTGGCCAGAGCTTTGGAGAGGGAGAGGAATTCAGGAAGCATTTTTTTATATTGATGCAGCAGGGCCTAGGGGAAAGAGCATGAGTCTGGAAGCCAAAGGACCTGGGTTCTAATCCCAGCTCTTGTCAGTTGCTCACTGTCACCTTGGGAAATCACTTAACACTTTTATGCCTCAGTTTCCTCAAATGTAAAATGAGGGTTCAGTACCCGTTCCCCCTCCTACTTAAACTGTGAGCTCCAAGTGGGACAGGAACTGCGCAACCCGATTAACTTGTTTCTACCCCAGCACTTAGAATGGTGCTTGACACAGTCAGGGCTTAACAAAGACCACAATTATTATTAATTTAGTGGTAGATCTCTGTGAGATTGGATTTATAATTTAAACGTCTTTAAATCACTATTACAAAGGTCATCTTCTGTCCTTTAATTTTGCCTTAAAGTTACCTTTGCTAGTTCGCACACCAGCTGTTATCAGCTGCTCCATTAGGTTCCTATTAAGCTTTAGAACAATGGCTGTTAGATAATAGTGCCAAGTTAGGGTTCTTAGACTGAAATGTGGCTCCCTTCAGGAGGATGTAGTAATAGTACTAGAAAACGAATTTCACTTTACCTTAAAATATAAACTGCTTACTGCTTCTTCCATTCTAAGATCTTTTTCTTTTAAGCAGGATGGTGGAGTTTTTCTTAAAGCATCATCCCAGATATGTCACTGGGATGGAATAGAGAAACGTTTCAGGTAGTCTGGTGTGTTTTTTGTTTTTTTTTAATCAGGTGGAAAAAAAAGTTGTGCTTGTCAGTTGTTTAATATGGATTTAGTTTAAATGGTTATGGCCATGGCAGAAAGTCTGGTTGGATAGATTCGTTTTTGGTTTCTACATAGCAATCACAGCTGTACTTCAAAAGGTCTGTATGGACACAGATGAGTAACTTTTCAGATGCGCCAGCATTTGAATTTTGGCAGTAAGGGCAGTGTGATTAACCTCTTAAGGCTATTGGGAAATATGTTTTTGTGTAATAAACGTGGGATTTGTCTTTGTCTGACACAAATTTGCTGTTTGGTCAATGCACAGGGATGGTAGTCCTCTAATGGCTGCTGCTGTTGAAATGAATGGCATTTTAAGAAAAAAATGATCCTAAGTGGCTAAACACAGTGTACTGTAACTTTATTTGTAAACCAGAGGCACCTAAACTTAATGAGCCATGTGTGGGCTAACTAAATCCTAGAGCTTGGTCATTTACACATGACCGTTTAAAAATTGATTATTCAAGCAGGTGCACTTTTATTTTTGGCCAAATTCATCTACTTTTGGAGCCATTTGCCTATAATTTTTCATCTGTCCTATAACGGTGGCTGGAGAGCAGAGGCAGGATAAAGTAACATCTTAGGTGTTAAAATGCTCTGATTTATTTGGCTCTCTTGGGCTCATGATGATGATGGTATTCGTTAAGCGCTTACTAAGTGCCACAAGCACTGTTCTAAGTGCTGGGGTAGATACAAGGTGATCAGGTTGTCTCACGTGGGGCTCACAGTCTTAATACCCATTTTACAGATGAGGTAACTGGGACCCAGAGAAGTGAAGTGACTTGCCCAAGGTCACACAGCAGACAAGTGGCAGAGCCGGGATTAGAATCCACGACCTCCCACTCCCAAGCCTGGGCTCTTTCCACTAAGCCACCCTGCTTCTCCATGTATGCAGATGTTGAGCATACAATTAAAATAACAGAAGACAGTCACAGCGCTTCTTCCACATGTTTTTAGTATCTTTTTCCTCGATACCCGAGTACCCTAGTTGCCGTGTCAACTTAAATGCCCCTTAAAAATGTTTAATATTAAAAATTTCAAGTGAATTGCTTGCGAAGGCCTCTTGGAATGGGTTGATTGCCCTTGTGTCTGGATGCGTGTATAAACCTTGACATTCAAACCGAGGGGAACCCCTTTAACGCTATTTAAATGGATCCTTGTTTAGAATTTACCTAGGAATAAAAATTGTTGGTTTAAACATAGACTACGTGATCTAAGTGGTAACAAAATCTGCAGGTAGCTAGACCTTTAAAATTTTCTGTATGCCATCTTCAAACTCAGCAGCCATTTTGGTAGTGTTCTTGGTGGTAAACAATCTGGTTTTGGTGGTCATGAGCTGGCAATCCAAATCTTGAGGAAAAACTGTGGATTAAACCTCTTGAAATCTATTTTACTCTAGTTTTGCCCTTTGTATAGATCAAATCTCCAAGATTGAAAACAGACGTTTTTAGAAGAAATTTGGAAAAATGATGCACTTAAATTTCCTGCAATCTTTAGGGAGTTATTGATGGGGGAAGCAGTCGGAGCAAATACCTGCTCAGTGCAGGGAAGCCAGGGGCTTTTGGTTTTTGAGATCTCTGGTAGAAAACCAATTAGATCCAGTTTGCTGGTGTAAAATACGAAGCTAGAACTGGGTGCCTATTTGGATTTTATAGGATACATTCATATGTATCTATAATATCATCTCGGTCCTTTGATCCTTAAGTTGATGTATTCCAAAATTTCACCTATCTTTTCATTTAAAGTGTCATCCATGGACCTGTTTTCCTCTGTTCTTCCTGACCTCCCCCCTAAATCTAACCCTACAGACTTATTTCCCATAGATTTGGATTGCCTCTAGTCATGAATGAGTACTCCAGACAGGAAATAGATATCATGGAAGTCTGTGGAAAGAGCTTGCTTGTGGTGGGAGGCAAACCAAGGACGTACTGTTAACTAGTTTTTTTTTTTTACCTACCTTTACTGCACACCTGTAATGCTTAGCTTGGTGGTTTAGAGCACATGGAGTGTTTCTGGGCTTTCTTATAAGGCAGAGGCTCCATACAAGGTTGTTGATGACTGTTCTAAATTCCCATTGTTTTCTTGGCTTTTCTCCCTTGGTATATGTATCGTCTGGAATCTGATTTGTAGTTGGTGAGGTAACATACGTGGAGCTCTTAATGGACGCTGAAGGAAAGTCAAGGGTAAGTGTTTGAGAGCATTTCTTCTGTGGATTTACTACATGACCAATGTAACTATGTGGTAGTGTGGAATCGAATGAATTCAGGAAGGTAGTAAGCAGTTATGTTACAGTAGACAATGATTGATACTGACCAACTTTTGAGGGGAATGGGAGGGAAATGTGTAAATGGGGTTCCCTGTTTTCCCAATGGGTTTTCCAGTGGGTGTTTTTGGTGTCCTGTTTGGATACTCAATTTTGGAAATTAGAGCCCAATAGCAGCATTGCTGATGACTTCGTTAACAGAGGAGTTGGCTGTGTGTGAATTACGCATGGAACTTCAGTGGAGATAAACCGTTAAACAGGTGTTCTTGTTCTAGAAAATGTTACTTGTAGTTGTTTGCTGAATGTGTAAGCTCAGTGTGAAAGTTTCTGAAAAGTTGCCCTTGTGCCAGTATAAAGTGTAAGCAAAACTGCCCATTTCAAGCTTTCAAGTTTTTCAGATTTGAAACAGACCTAAAACTCTTGAGTGCAATAGACTGGCTTAGCATAATTAGGATGATGAGTTTGCTTAATGTATTGCTGGGGTATGGATTTGGAATGAGAACAAGGATTTGCTTGCAGAGGGGCGCAGATCTAAAGTTTGTGGAGTTTTCTTGGAGAAACCTGAATTTAGGTCTGTATCACAACTTCAGAAACTTCATAATGCACAGGAGATCAGATTTTTATGGAGTCGAGCTTTTAGTGAGGAAAGGTAGGAAAGACCTTGTATTTCTTCGGTCAACTTTCCTTTGAGAGCATTAAATATGAAACTACCCCAAACCCATTTATTTAAGTTAAAATGTGGTACTTGGTTCTTTATACTTATGTTTTTTCTTTTTCTTTCTCCTTGCTCGTCTAACTTGTCCTGGCTTCTTCAAAAGGGATGCGCGTAAGTATCCTCAAATTATTTAGTGGGGTGTCTAAGTCGCCAGGCTCCTTTTACTTATTTCCTTTTGGTCTTGTAGGGTGGTTGAGTTCAAGATGGAAGAAAGCATGAAAAAGGCTGCCGAAGTGTTGAACAAGCATAGTCTGAGTGGAAGACCATTGAAAGTCAAAGAAGTAAGATTTGTAGCGTTGCACCCAGTTCTCCCGTAACGCCAGGGCTGCAGCGCGAGTCCCTTAACCGTGTTGCAGCCGCACTACAGAGTGAAACCTCGCGCTGTGGCAGAACTGGGTGTATTTGGCATGGGTCTTGGAGGTAATGGTAATGAACACTTGACGGATGTGAGTACTTTTATCGAGCGTGGGGGTAGAGACAAGATTCTGATTGTGCCCTTCACAGGCTATCCTCTGGGTGGAAGTACAGAATACATCAATTAGGTGTGAAGCGTAGGTGAGGCGACAACTAGATTTCCGCTCCTCAAAAGAGTATAGTGGGAGCAGGTAGGACTAAGTTCACACACCTCCCTAATGGTTCTACAACTCCTCCCTGCCTGCTTTTTGTTTGTTTGTTCAAATGGTGGCTAGGGTGCTGTTACACTCTGTGGCCTGGACCTCACTTCTGGGGGGTGCTGCTGCAGATGTGTAGTAATTCTGCACATGCCAACCTGATAAACCACATGTCTACCCCAGCCTTTAGCACACGCTAAGCTCTTAAGTGCCCTAATTAATAAAATGCACACCATTTTTGACTTGCCCCCTTCCAGAAGGCTAGCCCCATTTTTCATGTCCGTATGGGGCCAAAAAAACCAAACCACACGAAACCAAAAAGCCTCATTATGGTTACTTCAATCAATAAGCGGTATTATTGAGCAGTACTGTATGCAGAGCACCGCTTGGGAGAGTATACTACAACAGAGTTAGTAAACACATTCCCTGCCCACCATGAGCTTGCACTCTAGAGGAGGAGACAGACGTTAATATAAATCACTATTGTCAAGACATTTTCCCCACCCTCCAATAGCTGGGGATTTTAGGCTGACTACGTGGCTCGGGTAATTCTGGTGGGTGGAGAGGGAGGAGATGCTCTAGAAATGCCTCTTCCCTTCCCCTCTTTAAAGCTAGAAAGAATTTGTGAAACTAGAGTGTTTTGAAAACACACAGTTGTGGTGTTACTGCTGTGAAAATGTTTGAAAGATGCAAATGAATGTTATTACTTATAGGATCCTGATGGTGAGCATGCCAGGAGAGCAATGCAAAAGGTGATGGCAACAACTGGTGGGATGGGAATGGGACCTGGTGGCCCTGGAATGATTAATATCCCACCAAGTATCCTAAATAATCCTAACATCCCAAATGAGATTATCCATGCGTTGCAGGCCGGAAGACTTGGAAGTACAGTGTTTGTAGCAAATGTAAGTAAATAAATCACGGTTTTTTTTTCCTTTGCAAAATTGAATATTGCAGTACCTTTGTTCCTGGGAAACAATCATTGGTTTATAGAGACAAGGAAGATCCTGATCAGGGTGTTTTGTGTAGAAGCAGCGTGGTGCAGTGGAAAGAGGGGGGTCCTGGGAGTCAGAGGGCCTGGGCTCTGACCCCACCTCCATCACTTGCCTGCTGGAGTGACCTCAGGCAAGTCGCTTCACTTTTCTGTGCCTCAGTTTCCCCCATTTGTCAAATGGGGGTTCAGTACCTGTTCTCCCCCTTAGGCTGGGAGCCCCGAGTGGGACAGGGACTGTGTCCAACCTAATTCACTTGAGCCTACCCAGTGCTTAGAATGGTGCTTGCCACAGAGTAAGCACTTAACATACCACAGCTATTATCATTACCATTATTAAAATGCGTAAGTAAGTAGTGCCTATGGCCACTTGGCCGTGGTGATGTCTGATAACACCCCGCAACCCTGCTCTCAGCCTGGTCTCTGTTTGATGCCTGTAAAAGTGGCTTCTATTAGTTCCTGGTCTCTAATGGAACCTCATTCAGGGAGATGAGAAAGAGTACCATCTGCCATCCTGTAATGTGGGGGCACTTTCTTGAACCCGGCGTGCAGTACTCGGTCTGATGCAGTATCAAGTTGTGTGCAGTCACAAGTTATTGGAAGAATGTTCCCTAATTCCCCAGTCACATTCTATACGAAGTATGGAATTAAAAACACAAGTTACAGCAGAAATTACTATCCTAGGTTGGGAATATGGCAGAAAGGAAAGGTGGCTTCCTCGATTTTCGCCCTTTGTGACTCTCTAGCAACATTCAAAGTGCTTGTGTAAAGAGGTGTATCTATTCTTGAGTTAGTGTTGTACTCCAGTTAAGTATTGGGAACGTGCCTGCTAATTCTACTGTCGTATTCTCCCAAGCATTTAGTACAGTGCTCTGCACATAGTAAGCGCTCAATAAAAGTATTAAAATTGTTCCGTAGGCTCAAAATGGGGGACCGAAATGGTTTATGACTTCCTCTCTTTCCTTCTCTTCTTCAGTTGGATTATAAGGTTGGCTGGAAGAAACTCAAAGAAGTGTTTTGTATGGCTGGTGTTGTTGTTCGAGCTGACATTTTAGAAGATAAAGATGGCAAAAGCCGTGGAATTGGCACAGTTACATTTGAGCAATCTATTGAAGCTGTTCAGGCTATATGTATCCTTTTTAAACTTGGTAATATTGAGTCAGAGGTGGAAGGGGCCAAAGATGATCTCTTGGCAGTTGACTAGCTAAGACATCCAGGCAGTTGGGTTGTCTATTCTTAAAGTCTTTTGTGGATAAAAATCTTCCAAGTCCTTTGATTGCGAGACCAGTGTTCTAATCACCGTGTGATCTAAAAGCTCTTAAATCTGATTGAAATGTCTCCTGCGTTAGTTTAAATCTGTTACATGTTTAGCCCTCCCTGGACATGAAGAACAGTTGGTTTGACGGCCTCATAAAAAGACAGACTTCAGTTAGGAAGAAGCTGAAATGGGCAGCTTCAAAAAAACATCTCAGAGGCCCAGTTAAAGTGGGTGCCCCACAAACAGACAAAAAAGGGCAGGTGAAATTTTGCTTAATTTCTTAGCAATGTGCTAGGTGGTCTTTCGAAAATGGAAATCTCACCTGAGTGGCGGGCGGGGGGATCCGGAAAGGCAGGTTAGGTGTAAACGGTCTCTTAGGCGGACCAAAATGGGAATTTGAAGAGCGATTTGCAAAGGGCACCACAGCTTAATGGGTCTCCTCAAATGTGTCAAAAGCTGGAAGCTGACAAAGGAATTACTGTAGTCACTTGATAATCTGGGGGTAAAAGCTGTACTCAGGCCTACTAGGTAATAGCACGTGCTCCCAATACGAGCCATGTACCCGGACTTTACTGGTGGAGCTGGAGGATGTCCAGAAATACCTTGCCTCTACTGAATATAAGATTGGCACAGAACTGCTTTATTTTGACCCTTCACATGATCATTTTATTGATTGGCGTTTGATTCTAAGTTAAAATAACTCTGTGCTGGTACCTGGAAGAACCCTCTATGTATCTCAGAGATACATAGATACAGAAGTAGTGTGGCTTAGTGGAAAGATCACGGGCTTGGGAGTCCGAGGACCTGGGTTCTAATTCTGACTCTGCCACTTGTCTGCTGTGTGACCTTGGGCAAGCCACTTAACTTCTCTGGGCCTCAGGTACCTCATCTGTAAAATGGGGATTGAGACTGTGAGCCCCACGTGGGACAACTTGATTACCGCGTATCTACCCCAGCACTTAGAACAGTGCTTGGCACATAGTAAGCACTTAACTAATAATAATAATAATAATGGCATTTGTTAAGAGCTTACATTGTGCGAAGCACTGTTCTAAGTGCTGGGGAGGATACAAGGTGATCATCTGCACACAGTAAGCGCTCAATAAATACGATTGATGATGATGATGATGATGATGATCAGGTTGTCCCACGTGGGGCTTGTAGTCTTAATCCCCATTTTACAGATGAGGGAACTGAGGCCCAGAGAAGCTAAGTGACTTGCCCAAGGTCACACAGCTGCCAAGCGCCGGAGTCGGGATTAGAACCCATGATCTGACTCCCAAGCCCGTGCTCTTTCCACTGAGCCATGCTGCTTCTCTATTATTGTTATTATTATTATTAGCTCATGATTAAAATAAAGAGATTTTTGAAGGTGCTGAGTTGTGTAAATTTGAAATTTTTTAGGTTTCTTTGTTAGACCAGGTCCAGTAGGCTAGAGAGGAAAAGAAAACTTTAACAATTGACTGTCAAGTTGACCAGCCTACAGCTAATTTTTAAGGCCACCCTTTCACGTGTGAAAAGTCTTCACTTTCCTGACCACGAAAAGTGGCGAGACTTTGGGTAATGAACGTCTGCAATATGTGCAGACGTGATCTTTAGAAAGCTCAGGCTGCTCAGAGGTTTCTGACCAAGGAAATAGGTCTTGAGCAATACTTACGTCTTGTTGCTTGAATTACTAGTAAATATTGCCTTTAACTAAGCACCAGCAATGTTCAATGGCCAGCTACTATTTGACAGACCAATGCATGTGAAGATGGTAAGTAAATTTTAAGATCTCTTGTGAATGCTTACCCAATAGCCCTACTGGATAGTGGCATGAAAATAATCTTTGCTTATTCAGTGATCATTTTAATTCCGAAGGAAAAAAAGAATTCCAGACAGGGGATTCCTCATCCCGGCTCTGCCAATTGCCAGCTGTGTGACTTTGGGCAAGTCACTTCACTTCTCTGGGCCTCAGTTCCCTCATCTGTAAAATGGGGGTGAAGACTGTGAGCCCCCCGTGGGACAACCTGATCACCTTGTAACCTCCCCAGTGCTTAGAACAGTGCTTTGCACACAGTAAGCGCTTAATAAATGCTATCATTATTATTATTCTTTGATTGAGGCATTGGCTTGTGTCTTTAAGATTTTGAACTGTAGGTTCCACATGGAAGAACAGGATGCCTTCTTTGCATGCTGAGGTTCTTGTAACTTGATTTTAAGATTTGGCTAGGTTTAAAAATGGTTAGCTTCTATTAGCATTAGGGATGTCACTTGGGATGAGCTGTTGCTCTTCTTTCAGAGGGGACAAAATTGACGGTAATGTTCTTAATCTTTCAGGATGAGCGAGCCTTACCGAAGGGAGACTTTTTCCCCCCAGAGCGGCCCCAACAACTTCCTCGTAAGTGCCTATTTTAACCGAACGTTAACTGTTTCACTTAAGTGACTGCAAATAAAGCTATGCCACTTTCAGATGAAGTAATAATTATGCTACGATGCGTCATTATAGTCCATATGAAGCCTCAGTTTGCTGGTGTAGGTGCCAGGGATCTTGTTATTCCCATGCCCTACAATGTGCAGTATTTATCTGTCTTCAAGTGCAGTGTTGACTCAAAATCTCTAAAACTCTTTGTGAGCTGGGACCAGGTCACAGACATCATCACTCAGTGCCTCCTGGTGCTGCTGCTAGCCAAATTTGAAACCAGAGACAGAGTGTGTTCTGGCCCCCTTTTAGACTGTGAGCCCACTGTTGGGTAGGGACTGTCTCTATATGTTGCCAATTTGTACTTCCCAAGCACTTAGTACAGTGCTCTGCACACAGTAAGCGCTCAATAAATACGATTGATGATGATGATGATGATGGAGATTCCTTTCGTCCGGGATTTCACCTCCATTTTTGGCTTTCAGTTTATGGTGCACATAACCGTTACGCCTATCGGTGACAGAGCACCCTGTTGGCCTTTTCATTGGCGGTCCTGAAATGCTTACCACATGCAAGCGCAGCCACAGTTTGTTCAGGGGATTTTATTTCTGCATAGACTTAAGTACTGGTCTGAAGAGTCTCATAGTAGAAATCATCCTGGACAGATACGCATGTCTACATGGAAGCCCGCTTATTTTATTTTAACTTGCTAGTGGGGCTCTCTCAGATACAAGCCTGAATCTTTAAAAAGCACTTAGTGCTGAGTGTGACTGCGTGGCTGTCATTTTTGTGAGTCATCTGTCTACACTGGATTGTAATGTCTCTGTAAGAGGATGTGCTGCTGTCTGTATGGCTCAGGGTACGAGTTCTTCAAAGTGGGAAAGGGGAGGAACTGCTGTCATGTTTGCAAAGTAAATGCGTCACATGTGGAGATTTTACTATTTTTTTTTCTTTCTAGATGGACTTGGTGGCATTGGCATGGGATTAGGACCAGGCGGACAACCTATTGATGCTAATCACTTAAATAAAGGCATAGGAATGGGCAACATGGGACCTACAGGTTAGCTGAACAGACCCATCATACTTTCATACCTAAAGCAGATCAGCTGCCCTCCACTGTATCCCAGAACATTGAGCATTTGTCACATCAGATTTTTAAAAAAGGGGGGGGGGGCAACTTAAATCCAGTTAGGCGTGAAAAACTATTGGTTGTTTATTTTCTCTCAATCTCCCCCTCCTCGTAATGAGGCTTGGCAGCAACTCCCTTCCTCCATCCCTGTGCAAGAGTTGCAGAATGCTGCTGGAGGAAGTCCAGATACCCAGCTGACCTCATCCATCTCAAACTCATCCTCACCTGCTTTGACTCTGCCCTCTCCTCCGCAACATTATTTCTCCTTATTGATTCCCCTGCCCATTGCCTGTACCAGAAATCCCCTGTCCTCTCCCCCCCCTCATCTCTTGCCCCTAATGACCTGGCCACATACTTTATTGATAAGATTGAAACCATCTCCCCTGCTCCTCCAGCCCCTCCCTCCCTCCTGCCCCCTCTTTGACTCTTCCATTTTTCCACACTGTGAGCCACCCCCTCCTCCTAGAAACGTTAAGCAACCTTGGCTTGACTGACACTCGCCTCTCCTGGTTCTCCTCTTCTCTCTCTGGCTGCTCCTTCTCAGTCTCCTTTTGAATGCTTCTCCTCAGCCTCCCATGCTTTAATAGTGGGCGTCTCTCCAGGCTCAGTTCTGGGTCCCCTTCTATTCTTCTAGCCCCTATTTTATTTTTATTTGGTATTTGTTAAGCACTTACATGCCAAGCGCTGGGGCAGATAGAAGCTAATCAAGTTGAGCAGTCCAACTGTGGCACTTGGCCTGGTCCCCTTTAACCACTTGATATTAACCCCACTCTAAGCCCCGTGGCACTTACGTATATATCATAATTTATTTTGAATGTTTCTCCTCTTCCCGGCCTGCCCTGTAGACTAAGCTTATTGTGGGCAGGGTATGTGACTACCAACTCTGTATTGTACTCTCCAAGTGCTTAGTACGGTGCTCTGAACACAGCAAGTGCTCAAGAAATGCCATGGGTTGATTGAAATGATTGGGGCTTGGGGCTGCTGGTTTGGAAGGATGGTCCAGACTGGTGGTGGTGGTATGATTGCCTCCCTGCCCAATTTTTCTCCAGCTAGACTACTCAAGCCCTGCCACCCATTCCACCAAACAATAAGCACCTGGAGACATACAAGGGCTGTGTTGGTTCCTGTCTAAATATTCATTTTTTAGAAACTCGAAATTCAGAAGCCTGGGTAGTCTGGTGTTTTATGGCTTTTTTTGGTGGGTTTTGTTTTTATTTGGGGGTGGGGTGGCAAAAACAGTTGCTTTTGAGCCAACAGTACAATTTCGATTCATGTCCAAATGTGCTTTGCATGAGCTCCATAGTAACTTTATTAATCTGATGTTAAAGCTGCAATTTTCACAGTTTCTGTGGAGGGGGTGTGTTGATTCATTCTCTGGTAATGAAGTGCAGTTTTCTGTAAAAATGCTTATCTTCCCACTTAGTGAAGGGCCCGATTTTTTTCAAAATCAGGATTTGGGGTCTTGATTAGTATCAATGCCCTGCTGAGATATAGCTGCAGCTTGCATTAACTTATGTTTCCCTCTCTTTAAGGAATGGGAATGGAAGGCATGGGATTTGGAATAAATAAAATGGGAGGTAAGAAATTAAACCACTTAGCTCTTGTTTTTGTTTGGTCCTCTTTTCCTCCTTATCCCTGGTCCACCCCTAGTTTTTATTTTTTTTTAAAAAAAAGAACTTGAATCTAGAAGCAATCTTTTTCTCTTTCCATGAATTTATTAGGTTCTTCCCTTCCCTGTGGTAGCACACTAGGGTTTGTGTTTTTTGTTGGTTTTTTTTGAAGGGACTCCATTCCAAGCATACTTTGCTTTAAAGGCTTCAGCATATTGGAACATTCATAACATTCATATTCTCTTCTCTCCGCATGCGCCCCCCCCCCCCCTTTAAAAAAAATGCCTGTGAGACACACCCTGAGCATGTATTGATCTTGTTCCAAATTAAAAATCAAAGCACTTAAGGTGAATGCTGGCAGCTACCAGTTTAGCTGCTATATTCTCAATTCAGGGCTACTGACGTATTGACTTTCCATAAACAATGCACCAATGTGATGTTTGGGCCCAAAGGTTTTAGATGCTGTCTAAAAGTTAACTCCTTCAGAAACATTGCTTGAGACGTAAACTTCTGAAAAGAGTGGTTTTGCTAGAAATTGAGACTAAAGGTGTAATTTATTTCAGGCATGGAAGGACCCTTTGGAGGAGGCATGGACAGCATGGGTCGTTTTGGATCTGGAATGAACATGGGCAGAATGACTGGTGAGACCCTATTCACTGATACACCTTATCCTTTGGTCTGATAGTTTGAATTTAGGACAGCACAAAGAAATATTTCCCAAACTTGTAAAATAAAGTTCCACTTTGTATGAGCGAGCTGCAAAAGATGCTAATAATAAGCCCAGAACTAGGGCTTTCACATAAAAATAGCCTTCATAAAACCATAATTTTGCCTGCTTGTAAAAATGAGGCATGTACTTAAGCTAATAAGTGAAACCAAAGAAAAGAATCATTTTGTCTTCAAATATACAAACCCAGTGTTTAATTTGAATGGTTCCAAAAGACAATTTTAGGTTGCATTTGCCCTCAATAACCACAATGGTGTATTTTTGTTTTGGGTATGAGGATCAGCAGCCTAAGGCTTCAAGTGCCATAAATGAAGTTTTTTGTACTGTGTGCTGAGCTCTGTGTTAAGTGCTGGGGTAGATACAAGATAATCAGATACTCTTGTATTCATAAGATGATACTTAGCAGGGAGAAATAATTTGAAGTAGTGGCTAGCAGGAGCAAAGGCAGCAGCTTTTTAGGAGCAAACAATGGTATTTGAGTGCTTATTGTGTGCAGAGCACTGTATGTAGCACTTGGGAGAGTACACCATTAGAGTTGGGAGATGTGTTTCCTGCCCTCACCAAGATTGGAATGGTTGGATTCACTTCCAACTTCTCATGGATGGGTAGGTCTTCCTGTTCCTTAACTCTCTCCCATGTTGGACACAAGGTGGAAATAAACTTTGTGCTCTTGGTTCACCTCTCTGAAGAGAGGAAAGGAAAGTTACGAGTTGGACCAATGGGAGAAGGGACCATGGGTAAAGGAGAGGAGGAAAAGGTGGCAGGACGGGGGGGGGGATTTTACTCTCTCTTTCTCCCTTGCCTGTCGTCATTGTCCACCTGTGGCTCTTTGCCCCTGGGTTGTCAGAACCAAGGTGAAGTGCCCCAGGTGAACGTGGCTGGCCCAGCCACCTGCCTGCCCTTTGCCAAGCCTGTGGCTAAACCACGACAGTCTAGAGAGTGGAGCCCAACATGAGGGTAGAAAGCTTGAGTTCTGGTCCCAGCTAGGCTGCTAACGTGTTGTGACCGTGGCACAATTCACCTGGCCTCCATTTGGAAAATAGAGTTGAGGATGCTCACTGCCTGACAACCTCACAGGAGGGGTTGAGCTTCTGAAGAAAGGCCTTTCAGAGCAAATGCGGTCGCCAAAATGAGAAGCGTGGCGGTACGACTAAATAACTTGGCAGTAGTCTGTTCTTTTGGGGGAGTGAGGGGCTCTACAAGCACAATCTGATTGTCAACGCCTAAGGTTTTCTTTCTTTCTACAGAGATGGATCGTGGAATGGGTGGTGGATTTGACAGAGACTTTGCTAGAAATGAAATGGGAATGTCTCGTGGTTTTGGCGAACCCCTGGGCAGGGGAATGGGTAAGAAGACACAAGGTCTACCTATTATATGCAGTTTGTAGTCCAGGGACTCGCGTAGTGTGTCAATCCAATTCTGATATTTAAACTCTCTCAGTATAGAGTTGTAAAGTTAACACAGTCTCTCTTTGAGTCATAAAGTCTTTCTTAATAGATGATGATTTTCTATTTACTGTCTTTTTTTTTTTCCCCTCTTCCCCACCCAGTAAATTTTTTGGCGTTTTGTTCTTATTGGGCATAGAAAGGTTTCTTGCCCGTCAACTCATCTGTTTTTTGTTTTTTTGGGTTTTTTTGTGTGTCTTTAAATACGTAAAACAGTTTAATTTAGCAAACTGCATTTGTCTACTTTGCATAAGGATTAACTAGGGCCGATCCCTTTTCAACAGACCTAAAAGGTGCTTCTCTTTTGCCCTTTATTAGTATTGTCTCTGACTCAATGGAAGCCAGAGCTACAGTCTCAAGTGCGTGGGCATGTCCTGAACAATGCGAAACCAATGCATCCCACTAAAGGTAATGTTACATAAAGGCTCAACAGTATTTCCGGGCTAAGATGCCTTTATTTAAGCAGTGACCCCAAGGCTGCTCCAGTTTTCATTCCATTTCTGTATTTTTCTCATCTGAATATCTCTGGACGATAAATATTTAGCTTGTGGGTTGCTTTCTGGACCACCCACGTGTCACTGAACAAAATATTGCATGATCTTGAGCATTCTGGAATGGTGTAGTAACTTTTCTGGTCCAAAAAAGGCTCTCATTTCCCATCTCGCTTTTTTTTAAGATCAATCACTGTCTGTCTTGACTTTCTCCCCACCTGCTGTCAATTGCGCCTCCTCCCACGCCTTTGCCTTGGCCCAGTACTTCCCTAGGGAACCTTCATCCTATTGATGGAAGGTGTGTGGAATTGGGAAGTAAAAACTGGGCTCTTTGCTCTCTAAAGCTCTAAACCTTCAACTCCGGCATTCAAAAAACCCCTCTCCTTGGCTCCCCAGTTATTTAGGCTAGACTTCCCTTGCCTTTTTCCTCTCTCTAATAATCGCACAGGGACATAGCATTGCAGGGCTTTCACCCAAGCAGATAGGTCTCCCCTGTTCTCCTCGGTGACTTCTCCCTTGAGTGCTCTTGAGTGCTGCTCTAAAGGCCCTAGAAGGTTTCCAGTGATGAAAATGAGAAAATGGCAAAGTAATTTCATGGGTGGAAAGATTTTTGTATCTTCCTTACACTTCCAACGATGCCTCTGGGCAGCAGCACCACTAATCGAGCGACCGATCTGATTCTAAGTAGATCGAGAATTTCTTTTCACCGTCCGTTCGATGCCTGCTGCCTCTTAATCCTAGAACATTGAGGTAGTTGGAGTTCTGGAGCTGAGGCTTCTCCTGAGTCTGGGGCAGGGCCCATTCCCAACTACAGATTTCCTGTCCAGCTTTCAGGCACTAAGGCTCACGGAGCCCAAGGCTGATTGTGGTTTCTCAATGTGCTGAAGTTAACCTCCTCTGTTTGACTCGGGAGGCATTCACAGGAAGTGGAATTTGGCTAGAGCCCTTAAGCCTCTCTTCTGCACTCTGGGGAGGGGAATTGGCATCATTGGTTAACAGTTTGTGTGACAGCCTCATTTTTTTTGAACTGCTGACTGACCGCCCTCATTACTGCCTTGAACTTCATGAATTTCAACTGCATCACCGGATTAAATGATGACTAGTGCTGTTTTCAGTAGTTTGAGTCTGCCATCTTTTCATATTGGAATGACAACTGGCAGTCCTGTAGGCACTTAACCCTGTTGTGAGCCTGTGCACGGACCTGAAGTGGATGCCTAGCTTTCATGGCGCACAGTGTCTCCCAGATATGCCCTTTTCCCAGGCACCTCAACGGTTCTGCTTTGGGAATCCTCCCTGCCTCCTAATGGTTCGAGGGAATACCAGTACTTACAGACGCAGGTGGAGGGGGTGTGTTCCCCAGGCCCTTGTTTGCCGTCTGGGGGAGTCGCTGGATTTTTGTCCCTTCCCAGGTTATAAGGGTACTAGACCTCTCATCGGGAGAGATTTGTGGAATAATCCCTTGATTATTGAGATCAGCTGGTACGCTTTTACTAATGTTGCCCAACTTGCCGCCTTCAGGACCAAGGCAGTTTCAGGTCATTTTTTTGTAAGCGCCTCCATCCAAGGAATTGAGTATCAACATGATTGCTGAGGGGGTGCCCTTAAATATTATAATGGCGATTGTACAGAAAATAGAGCTTCCCGAAGAAGCTCAAAGTGCTGGAGACCTGAAACATGCAGCTTGCTCTCCAACTTAGCTAAAAGGCCACAAAATGTTTGAGTGTATCAAATTGCTGGGAATATACAGCCAAAAGATATCAGAAAAAATTTTAATACAACCCTGCCTAATCGTTATTGAAACCAATCTCTCACCCATCTCCTAGGTAAGCTGGCTTTCTGGACTGAGATGCCTCCAACTTTCCCCTCCCCTTCTCCCTGCTCCTGTGTAGTAGCCACTGACTCCCCGCCCCTTAAAAAGAAAAGTCTCAGCTAACACCTGAACAAGTTAAAGTTTTGAGTGAAATTGCTAAAAAAAACCCCACTTGAAATAAAGCTCACTTTCTGGACTTGGTACAAATTCCCTGAATAGGTGTAGGGTCTCTGAATCACTTACAAACAGCCATTAAAAACCTTTCTTGTGAGGATGTCTGAGCTTTCTGCACACTCAAACTCAATCACATGATATTGGTGGAATTTGGTAGGCTTGGCCCTTCACTCCCCTCTCGATCTAGATAAAGGACTCTATAAATCACTGCATTGATTTGCAGAGGTGTCATGATCAGGAGCATTTTTTTTTCCTGTATGAAAGTGGAATGCTGCTCAATGGTCAGATTAGGTCCCATGCACCTCTTCACCATATATAAAAATCTCACATTCTTTAATCCACTGAGCCTCTCCCTTAGCTGGTTTCTGGGGACCAGGACACCTGCCCACCAAGTCGCCATCCTAAGCCTCCTAGATGGTGGCATATTCTGGTCAGTGTTTTTTTCCAACTTGGGTGCCTCAGGGGTGTGAAGATTCTAAGCATCCTTCCTGCTTTCCTTCCTTCCTTCCTTCCTTCCTTCCTAATAGTGTCCCTAACCTTAAGGTGGTCTTTGTTTTTGGCTTGAGGACGGCCTCTTACTAGCCCCATCTCCTATTTTGGTTACCCTGTTGCACCGAGAAGTCCCAATCTGTTGGAGAGCTCTCTGGGTAGATGTCCTCTTAACTGTGCTTACACTGGCAAAGAATTGCCTGTACATGATTACTTGCTTCTCTTTATGCAGGTCTTCAATTTCATTTCCCTCCTTATTACTTGAAAAAACCTCCTTTGTGTCTCTGACTCCGTGATCCCGTAATCGCCCTTTATGTTTCAACTCGCCAGCTTTCTACTTTCTAGCACACCTCCGTTCTGGAGCCCCCGGGATGGTTTCACCCTAGCCCCTGTACTCTGTCTCTCTCTCTTTTTATTTCCTCTCTCTCTCCTTAGCCAAGCAGAGGGAAAGCGAGAGGCTTTTAGAGTTTCCTATGCTTTCACTTAACAAATTGGGCTCTTTCTGACCCTCTGAATAAACGGTTCCAAGTTCATTAATAATAATGATAATAATAATAATAGCTTGTTATAGCAGATTCTGGGTAGAGTTAAGGCAGCCATCCTGAAAAATCAAATCCTTATGTTTTTATCTTAGAATTTAACAGACCACTGAGGGACTGCACGGGTTAGCATGTAGAGCAGTCATGTTGCTAAAGCCAAGAAGCTTACTTGCTGGGACTCCTGCTTGCAGCTACACCGTTAAATAGATCTGTAACAGTGATCTTCATGTGGTAGGTCATAAAGGCCAGTTGGGTCCTCTGTGGCTTTAGAACCAGTTATGGAATTATTAATGTATTTGACTTGGAGCTGGCGACCGAGGCTGCAGTCTCATCGGGACAGCCGGTCTCTGTAACATTATTTGGGTGAAACTTTGCCACTGCATTGTAATATTTAAAAACTTCGAGAAATGTACTTGGGTATGCTATTGTAACAGGCCGTTGATAGTACTGCCTTTTTAAAAGGAAAAGTAAGATAGTTGGGTCACTGGATAATTTTGGGTAGCCTCCCTTTATCGGTGTCCTTGAATGCATTTTAAAAAGCTGGAACGTAAGTTAGCTTGATAAAAAATTAATTTAATTGTAGTGTAAATGAGTTTAATCTCAGTCTGTAGATTACCCAGGGTACTTTTAAAAATTCTAATTAATGTGAACTCAGAATCATTTTCTTTTTTGCTTCCTGTCCTTCACTTTCTGTATCTGGCTGCTTTTCTCCTCTTCAGCACCTCAAGCTCATCCTGGAAGGAAGAGGGAAAATACAATATACAAATTAATTTACTTATTATTTATTGGGTCTCATAAATGGCAAGTGGAGGAAGGTGTAGGAGCGCCAGCTATTTGAGCCTGGGGGGGTGAAGTTGATAATGGGGTCTGGAAGGGGACTGAGAAGGAAGAGAGGGTGGAAAAAAAAGGAGGGATGCTGTCCTTGTGTGTGCCTCTCTCCCCCCCCCGACACACACCTCCTTCTGCGTGCACACACACACACACACACACCACACACTCATTAGGGCATTGATCTGGAGTTATTTTGTCCGACTCATTCATTCAATCGTATTGAGCGCTTACTGTATGCAGAGCACTGTACTAAGCGCTTGGGAAGTACAAGTTGGCAACATATAGAGACGGTCCCTACCCAACAGTGGGCTCACAGTCTAGAAGGGGGGGGGACAGAGAACAAAACATATTAACAAAATAAATAGAATAAATATGTGCAAATAAAGTAGAGTAATAAATACGTACAAACAAATATACATATATACAGGTGCTGTGGGGAGGGGAAGGAGGTAAGGCGGGGGGTTGGGGAGGGGGAGAGGAAGGATGGGGCTCAGTCTGGGAAGGCCTCCTGGAGGAGGTGAGCTCTCAGTAGGGCTTTGAAGGGAACCTGAGCCCCAACTGGCAGAAGACAGAAAGTAGCAGAGCAGGCTAACAATGCTACACTTCCCACCCAAAAAACAACAGGGATAAAGTTGGTGTTTCCACAGTGGCCAGCCCACGGGGACCAGGGCCACCACAGAGTTGGGGGGGCACCCATGGGTCATAAGCAGGAGTCGATGAGGTTCTGAAGCCTTTTTTTTTTCCCTGTCCCACTGCTTACATTGCTAATACATAATTGGTTGTGGTGGGTTTTCTCTTTTGGGGACTAACGCCGGCGGCTGAGATGCGCGCTCCCTTTTTTTCATCTCTCTGCTGTGAGAGTGACCGGGAGCAAGACTACTAGTATGTCTGCCTGGCTCCGAGATGGGAAGCGATTCTCTCCCCTGGATGTGTCACCATTTGGAGTTGATGTATTCCACGGCCGGCCGGGGTCCTGAAGCACGGCAGTGGGAAATCTTGGAAGGGGAAGTCCCGTTCGGACATCTTAATTTTGCTTCAGAAGGAGTGTTGAGTAGTGTCTTGTTCACTCGATGTCGTGTAAGGAATTGGCTGACCTTGAGACAGGGACTGGACTGATGTTGAATAATGCTGACTACTCACCCTTGCCTGCCGTTAATGCCCCCCTGTGTCTTGTCTTGTTTCAGGTGGCGGTGGAGGCAGTGTTCCGGGGATCGAAAGAATGGGCCCCGGGATTGACCGCATGGGTGGTGCTGGAATGGAGAGATTGGGCTCTGGCTTGGGCCATGGGATGGATAGAGTAGGGACTGAAATGGAGAGGATGGGCCTTGTCATGGAACGCATGGGCTCAACTGGAGAGAGAATGGGTTCAGCAATGGAGCGCATGGGCCCCCTTGGCCTAGACCACATGACCACGAGCATCGACAGGATGGGCCAGACCATGGATAGAATCGGGTCTGGGGTGGAGCGGATGGGAGCCGGCATGGGTTTTGGGATCGAGAGAATGGCCGCCCCCCTAGATCGGGTGAGCACTACCATAGACAGGATGGGATCGGGAGTCGATCGGATGGGTACCACCATAGATCGCATGGGTCTCAGTATGGATCGCATGGTGCCGGCGGGCATGGGGGCCGGCATAGACCGCATGGGTCCAGTTATGGATCGAATGTCCACTGGGCTGGAGCGCATGGGGGCCAACAACATGGAGCGTATGGGGCTGGAGCGCATGGGGGCCAACAACATGGAGCGTATGGGGCTGGAGCGCATGGGGGCCAACAACATTGAGAGAATGGGACCCACTATGGGCCAGGCGATGGGGTCGGGGATGGAGCGCATGGGGCTGGCCATGGGGGCCAGTTTTGACAGAGCCATGGAAATGGATCGTGGAAATTTTGGAGGCAATTTCGCTGGGTCCTTTGGAGGTGCTGCTGGGCATGCGCCCGGAGTTGCCCGGAAAGCCTGCCAGATCTTTGTGAGAAATGTAAGTTATTGCTGCGGTTCTCCCACGCCACCCCCCCCCCCCCCCCCCAACCTGTCACCTATCACCTCATCGCTGTGAGACCTAGTGGGTTGCACCCGTGGGGTGACTAGGGCGCTTTGGTGGCACTGGGGGTGTACCATAGTTTCCTGGTGGAAGGGCCCTTCCGTGGAACTGTGGAGTACTGGTCCTTTTTGTCACGCGGCTCTGGAACGCCTCGTATACCTCGGTCTCTGAGGGGTGTGCAGTGACACTGTGTTGACAAATCCGCCTTTCACCGATTGTTTCTCCTCTTTCCCAGCTCCCTTTTGATTTCACGTGGAAAATGCTGAAAGATAAATTCAATGAATGTGGTGAGTTTGCTTCATTCATTCGGTCGTATTTATTGAGCGCTTACTGTGTGCAGAGCACTCGGCAAAGTGCTTGGAAAGTACAGCATAGCAATAAAGAGGGAGGGGGAAGGAGTTTAATCCCCACCCTTTTATAAGTGGGGAAACTGAGGTGCAGAGAAGGCAAGTGGTGAAGCCTGGCTTAGAACACAGGTTTCCCGTCGTCTGTCTGTCCCCCTCCTCCCAGGCCCGTTTTCTTTCCGCTAGGATATGCTGCTTCTCATTTGGACTGAGCCCTTGGGAGTGTGCAGTTTTTAGTAGGAAGAGTCATTGCCCTGGAGGAGCATATGTTCTATCAGGGAGAGACTCAGGGAATTTATACCTAAACCCTGTCCTTTCCCCTGCTTATTCAACCCACATATTCAATTTCCCGAAATCCACTTGGGTCTACCCTCACATCTCCAGAATCCAGCCTCTCTCCTCCCTCCAAATTGCTACCACTCGGAACCTCGGAAGGCAGAGGTGGTAATAATAATAATAATAATAATAATAATAATAATAATAATAATAATAATAATGATGGCTTTGTTAAGCGCTTACTACGTGCCTAGCACTGTTCTAAGTGCTGGGGGCGGGGGACGCGAGGTAGGTTGTCCCACGTGGGGTTCACACTTTTAATCCCCATTTTACAGATGAGGTGACTGAGGCACAGAGAAGTGAAGTGACTTGCTGGGAGGATGTTGCTGGGGAGAAAACTGAATCGGGGAAGGCCTTCTGGAGGAGGTGTCATTTCTCTGTAGTAGTAAAACTATACCTGGAGGCCTCACAATACCCGGTTCAAAGTAGCCTTTGTTGTTTCAGGTTTTTAAGTAAATCAATCAATCAATCAATCAATCGTATTTATTGAGCGCTTACTATGTGCAGAGCACTGTACTAAGCGCTTGGGAAGTACAAATTGGCAACACATAGAGACAGTCCCTACCCAACAGTGGGCTCACAGTCTAAAAGTAAATCTACATACACCTTAGAGGCAAGGGATATAATTCTAAGATGAAAGTTGGTCTCGATAGAAATGATGTGAAACTGTTCATCATTAATAGCAAGGTGTCCGGCTTGCAGTTTTACAGACCTATTGGCTGAAATCGTCCAAGTTGATGGTGGGAAGAATGGGTGGTTTCTGTGGTTTTGTTCAATGCGTGTCTTTATCCTTCGGAACAAGAGCTGTGATCCATTCTAAACACACAAATGTTGGTCTTTCCCTTTCCCCAGGTCATGTACTATATGCAGACATCAAGATGGAAAATGGCAAATCCAAGGGTTGTGGTGTGGTGAAGTTTGAGTCGCCTGAAGTAGCCGAAAGAGCCTGCCGAATGATGAACGGGATAAAACTCAGTGGTCGAGAGATCGACGTACGGATTGACCGAAATGCTTAAGACCCTTTTTTAAACATCGGAACAGACCTTTTGAATTTGTTTTTCTTGTTAAACCATTTTAATTTGTTGGCTGGATGTATAAAGATGTTGAACATTTCAGTTGCATTCTGGGGTATTTTAATTAGTTTTGTAATGAATGGAGCTCCATTTTATTGTTTTTTGCACTGAGGTTGCAATGAGCTCAGTTTTTCTTGTAGTTGTGGCATCTTGTTGACATCAGAGATGTTCAGTATGACTTTGATAATGAATTCCACTTACTGAAAGCCTCATAATTGTGGTGTGGTTTTTGGGAAAGACCAAACTGCCCCCCCAGTGATGTTGCACAGGTGGTCACGACCTCAACATATCGTCACGTGTCTAATTGACTATCCTCGGGCAACTTGGGATTGCCCTTGAGTGTCTTATCTAGGTGATCTTGGCCTGGGAAGTGCTCTCGGTTCCGCTGGGGGAATATGACTTGTAAAATCAATGGCCAACCCCAAAGAAAGGATGCCAGTTAGTGCCCGGAAGGGAGGTCCTGCCGCACTAATCCGCGGGTCTGCACATCACACTGAGACACCCCATCAGGCCCTGCAAGAGATGCCTAGGTATTTTGCGGGGATGTCAGTGCTGTCATTTCAAGAGACTTGCGTCTTTCAGGGGGACGGGCGAGGGTGCGCACCTGCACAGCTGGGAAAGGCCTCCGCCTCCCTAGTGTTTTTTATTTGTTGAGCGCTTACTGCGTGTAGGGCCCTGTACTAAGCGCTTGGGAGAGTACAACAGCACTATGACAAATTCCCTGCCCACAACAAGCTTGAAACTATGGTATGTATGTAAGTGCTGTGCTATGTTTTGAGAACTAAGAAGAGTCCCTCTTCTCTAGCTAAGATGGGTCCCTCCCCCTATAGAAAGAGAGCTTCCAGGCCAATACAAGAGCCCTGTGGGAGTGGAGGACTGGCGATGGCCTTCAGGAAGCCGTAACCATCCTGCCTAGGACTAGGGATGTGCTTGGGGCCGGTGGGGGGGAGTAGTACACAGTACCGAGGCTTCCCCTGCCAGACCCAACAACTTCCTCGGTGGAACTTTTAGAACAAGAGCTATCCCCCTCATCCCTTTCCTCTCTGATTCCCTCTTGGGGTCCTTTACAGACCCCGCTGAAGAGGGAGCAGATGGGGTTCTTGCGGGGAGGCCGTTGACTCCATTTTTTTCAGCGCGAGGCAGCCCGCACAGATGGCAGAGTCTGGGATTCTTGCACAGTGTACTCACCCTGGCATAGGGATCGTTTCCCCTTCTGTGCCAACACCGCGCCCCCCGCCCCCCAGCCGAGTATTTAGTGTGTGATTGGCAGGCTCAATCAAATGCAGACGGCATGGTTGTAGTCATATTGTTTTTATTGAAAGCAAGGGATTAAGGGGACATGTAGGTGAGTGGAGCCGGCCCCTGCGGCCTTCACAAGTCCCTCCTCCCATCCCTCAACTGCACCCAGTGGAAATCGGGCCCTGACCTGGATGAATGGATCACTCGTGTTTCTTTTTCCCAGTGTTTTTCCTCAGAGCCATCGTGGGAGAGGCTGAGAGGGGGCGGGGGGGGGGGGGGGTAAGTACAAACTAGAGGAATGATACAAGTGGGGCTGCTCCCCTTCTCAGACACCCATGGGGGTCTCATGTCCCTAATACTCCCCACCAACAGGGTGGGGGCTGGAAGGGACTGTTGGCATCTAATAGGCACGTCAGGAGCTGCTGGGCCTGAAAATGCCTGGTTGGAGCCCTCCGTGAAGTCTTTAGTGAGCTCCGTGGCTGAAAAGATGCCCGTAGCCACGTGGGGTCGGGAGGAGGGAGAACAGAGCAGGCAGCAGAGTGATACGGAACAGCCTGGGAGAGTACAGTACAATAAACAGACGCATTCCCTGTCCACAATGAGTATACAGTCTAGAGGAACACAGTGAATGCTCAACGATCACTATTGAAACAAGCAGAAATTGAAACCCAGTAGGTTTGCCTAGCTGTGATTTTAAAATATCCTCAGATCACCTCAGATAAATGCCCTAGGCTTCAGCAGGCTCTTAGGCTGTCCAGGAGGCACGGTTGAAAACGATAGTACACGAATCGACGCCGCACGGGGCCGTCTCGGCAGGAACCTGGAAGGGGATCGGCAACGGTCCGTCGGTCTTCCCCCACCGGTGTGGGTGAGAGTCACTGTTGTTGGCGGTGTCGTATTCAAAATGGGGCTCCCTCAAACCTCCTGGCGGTGCCAGTGGAAAACCTTTTGACGCCTTTGCGGAAAGCAAGCTCCTAGCTAGGAAGAGATCTGGGGTTGGGGAGGGAGGGTCACCTCCCCAGGGATGCCTGGGCAGGCTCCGCTACTTGCACCTTGGCTAATCCTCCCCGGCACGCGCTTTATTTGACCCGGCCCGCCCGGTGCTGCTTCACCATGGCCGACAGCCTCTCGAGGCCCTCCACGAGCCCCTCCCCACTCACTGCGCAGCAGGCCTGCACGTGCCAGCTGTGCCCCTGTCGTTTCCGCAGTCCCAGGGCTTCGGCTACCTGAGCGGGGCTGTGGGCGCCGGGCAGGTCCTGCTTGTTGGCCAGCACGAGGCAGGGGACGCCGCACATCTCCTCGTGGTCCACGATGGCCCCCAGCTCGGCCGCGGCTTCCTCGAACCTCTCGTGGTCGGTGCTGTCCACCACAAACACCAGCCCCTCGGTGTTGGCGTAGTAATGCTTCCAGAGGGCCCGGATCCTTTTCTGGCCCCCCACGTCCCACACGGTGAAGGTGACGTGGCCCGGCAGCTCCAGGGTCTCCACGGAGAAACCCACGGTGGGGATGGTGTGGACGGCCTCGTTAAACTTCCACCTGTGCAGGATGGTGGACTTGCCTGCCGCGTCCAGGCCCAGCAGCAGGACGCGGGCCTGCAGCCCCGAGAACCCTGCCAGGGCATTCCAGAGCCGGGTCAGCAAGATCCCCATGGTTCTTCGGTCTTCCCGGTTGCCGGGGAGAGAGGGCCGGCTGCCGACGGGCTCGCAGGGGTCGGACGGGTGGCCGTCGGCCACCTTCTGCTCGGAGGGATTGCGGTCTCCTCGCCTGGATGGTGGCTCCGGTGGCTAAGCCTGCTCCGGTGCCTCTTTCCCGCCTTCCCTCCCCAATTTATTTCTCCCCCAACCTGTTCTCATTGGCTTGGCCCAGGCTGGAAAGGGAGGAGCGTCGTCCGGAAGTGTCTTGTTGGCTGCCGACTGCACAGGAGCTTCTGATGCAGGCAGGGGGATTCCCAGGCGCTTCCTGGACGTTTCGGGAGGCGGCTTCCTGCCACATCATTTTGGAGTTGTCAGCGCGGGATATGTGGTGGATTTTCAGCGCTCTTCCGTCTCCCTACCTCCAGGCAGGCCTACCTTTCTACAGACCTCACTGAAAGGGGTCGTTCCTCCTGGACCACCTAAGAGCCTGCTGAAGCCTAGGGCATTTATCTGGGGCGTTCTGAGGGAATTTGTCACTGACAGCTCGAGTGCTAGGGAATCCTACTGGGTTTCAGTTTCAGTTAGCGCTTACTGTGTTCCTCTAGCCTGTAAGCTCCCTCCAGACGACTGTGTACTCACTGTCCGTTTACTGTTGTTGCACTCTCCCAAGCGCTTCGTACAGTCACTCATTCAATCATTTATTGAGCACTTACTGTGTGCAGAGCGCTTGGGAGAGTACACTGCAAAATAAACACATTCCCTGTCGAATGAAAGCACTGTATAATCTAGCAGTCCATTCATTCAATCGTATTTATTGAGCACTTACTGTGTGCAGAGCAACATACTAAGCGCCAGGGAGAGTACACTACAAAATAAACACATTCCCTGTCGAATGAAAGCACTGTATAATCTAGCAGTCCATTCATTCAATCGTATTTATTGAGCACTTACTGTGTGCAGAGCAACATACTAAGCGCCAGGGAGAGTACACTACAAAATAAACGCATTCCCTGTCGAATGAAAGCATTGTATAATCTAGCAGTCCATTCATTCAATCGTATTTATTGAGCACTTACTGTGTGCAGAGCAACATACTAAGCGCTTGGGAGAGTACACTACAAAATAAACACATTCCCTGTCGAATGAAAGCATTGTATAATCTAGCAGTCCATTCATTCAATCGTATGTATTGAGCACTTACTGTGTGCAGAGCAACATACTAAGCGCCAGGGAGAGTACACTACAAAATAAACACATTCCCTGTCGAATGAAAGCATTGTATAATCTAGCAGTCCATTCATTCAATCGTATTTATTGAGCACCTACTGTGTGCAGAGCACTGTACTAAGCCCTTGGGTAAGTACACTACAACAAAAAAGAGAGACAATCCCTGCCCACAACGAGCTCACAATCTGGGGGGCGGTGGGGGGAGACAGACATCAATATAAAATTATATATATATAATTATATTATGTATATAATTATATATAAAATTACAGATCGTTTCTGTTTCTGCATTTGTCTCAATTGAGAAGCAGCTTGGCCTCGTGGGTAGAGCCCGGGCCTGAGAGTCAGAAGGACCTGGGTTCTAATCCTGGCTCCGCCACTTGTCTTTTGGGTGACCTTGGGCAAGTCATTTAAGGGCCCGGGCTTGGGAGTCAGAGGTCATGGGTTCTAATCCCAGCTCCGCCGCTTGTCAGCTGTGTGACTTTGGGCAAGTCACTTCACTTCTCTGGGCCTCAGTTACCTCATCTGTAAAATGGGGATTAAGACTGTAAACCCCACGTGGAACAACCTGATCACCTTGTATCCCCCCAGCGCTTAGAACAGTGCTTTGCACATAGTAAGCGCTTAACAAATGCCATTATTATTATTATTATTATTCTCTGTGCCTGTTTCCTCATCTGTAAAATGGGGATTAGGACTGTGAGCCCTATGTGGGACAGGAACTGTGTCCAATCCAAATTGTTTGTATCCACCCCAGCACTTAGTACAGTGCCTGGCACCTAGTAAGCGCTTAACAATTACCACAATGATTATTATTATTATGCACTTAACAAATGCCATCATAATAATAATGTTAGTTGAGCACTTAATGTGTGCAGACCATTGTACTAAGTGCTTGGGAGCGTGCAACAGCTTTAATAGACACAATCTCTGCCCTCAGTCGTTGTATAATCTAGATGAGAAGATGGATGCAATTTTTATTCTCATTTGGGTTTTATGTTTGTGTCTGTACCAACCCTGCTTTTCACTACTACTAGTACTACTACTACTACTACTACTACTACTACTACTACTACTGAAATCATATCTTCTCCAAAATTGTCCTAACCCCTTATTTCCACACTCCTATTTCGTCCTCCTTTCTGCAAGTCGATTCACTTCTCTTAAGCACTTAGTACAGTGCACTGTACACAGTAAGCACTCAATAAATACGATTGAATGAATATATGAATGAATAAATATGATTGATTCTCTGTACCTCAGTTACCTCATCTGTAAAATGAGAATTAAATCCTCCTCCCTCTGAGACTGTGAGCCCCATGTGGGACAGGGACCGTGTCCAACCTGATTAACTTGGATCTACCCCATCACTTAGAACAGTGCTTGACACATAACAATAATAATAATAATAGCATTTATTAAGCGCTTACTATGTGCAAAGCACTGTTCTAAGCGCTGAGGAGGTTACAAGGTGATCAGGTTGTCCCACAGGGGGCTCGCGGTCTTAATCCCCATTTTACAGATTAGGTAACAGGCACAGAGAAGTTAAGTGACTTGCCCAAAGTCACACAGCTGACAACTGGTAGGGCAGGGATTTGAACCCATGACCTCAGACTCCAAAGCCCGTGCTCTTTCCACTGAGCCACGCTGCTTCATAAGTGCTAGTAGTAATGGTCAACAAATACCATTAAAAAAATACCCCATACCCTCTGTGCCAAGCATTGCGCTGAACCCTGGGGTAAAACAAGATAATTGGAACACAGTCCCTGTCCCACATGGGGCTAAGAGGCAATAATAATAATAATAATGGTAATAATAATAATGGTATTTGTTAAGCGCTTACTACGTGTAAAGCACTGTTCTAAGCGCTGGGGAGGTTACAAGATAATCAGGTTGTTCCACAGGGGGTTCACAGTTTTAATCCCAATTTCACAGATGAGGTAACAGGCCCAGAGAAGTTAAGTGACTTGCCCAAAGTCACACAGCTAACAATTGGCAGAACGGGGATTTGAACCCATGACTTCTGACTCCAAAGCCCGTGCTCTTTCCACTAAGCCAAGGAGAGCAGATATCATTTTACAGATGAGGATCTGAGGCCCAGAGTTTGGTGATTTGCCCCGGAAAGAGGATGGGCTTGGGAGTCAGAGGTCATGGGTTCTAATCCTGGCTCCACCATTTCTCTGCTGTTTGACTTTGGGCAAGTCACAACTTCTCAGGGCCTCAGTTCCCTCATCTGCCAAATGGGGATAATAATAATAATAATGATGGCATTTATTAAGCGCTTACTATGTGCAAAGCACTGTTCTAAGCACTGGGGAGGTTACAAGGTGATCAGGTTGTCCCACGGAGGGCTCACGGTCTTAATCCCCATTTTACAGATGAGGGAACTGAAGCCCAGAGAAATGAAGTGACTTGCCCAAAGTCACACAGCTGACGATGATGGCATTTATTAATTGCTTACTATGTGCAAAGCACTGTTTTAAGCGCTGGGGAGGTTACAAAAGGGATCAGGTTGTCCCATGGGGGGCTCACAGTCTTAATCCCCATTTTACCGATGAGGGAACTGAGGCCCAGAGAAGTGAAGCGACTTGCCCAAAGTCACACAGCTGAAAATGATGGCATTTATTAAGCGCTTACTATGTGCAAAGCGCTGTTCTAAGCACTGGGGAGGTTACAAAGGTGATCAGGTTGTCCCACGGGGGGCTTGCAGTCTTAATCCCCATTTTACCGACGAGGGAACTGAGGCCCAGAGAAGTGAAGCAACTTGCCCAAAGTCACACAGCTGACAATGATGGCATTTATTAATTGCTTACTATGTGCAAAGCGCTGTTCTAAGCGCTGGGGAGGTTACAAAGGTGATCAAGTTGTCCCACGTGGGGCTCACGGTCTTAATCCTCATTTTACCAATGGGGGAACTGAGGCCCAGAGAAGTGAAGCGACTTGCCCAAAGTCACAGGGCTGACAATGATGGCATTTATTAAGCGCTTACTATGCGCACAGCACTGTTCTAAGCGCTGGGGAGGTTACAAAGGGGATCAAGTTGTCCCATGTGGGGCTCACCGTCTTAATCCCCATTTTACTGATGAGGGAACTGAGGCCCAGAGAAGTGAAGCGACTTGCCCAAAGTCACAGGGCTGACAATGATGGCATTTATTAAGCGCTTACTATGTGCACAGCACTGTTCTAAGCGCTGGGGAAGTTACAAAGGGGATCAGGTTGTCCCACGTGGGGCTCACAGTCTTAATCCCCATTTTACCAATGAGGGAACTGAGGCCCAGAGAAGTGAAGCGCCTTGCCCAAAGTCACCCAGCTGACAAGCGGCGGGGCCGGGATTGGAACCCACGACCTGCGACTCCAAAGCCCGGGCTCTTTCCACCGAGCCACGCTGGCGGGGCCGGGATTGGAACCCACGACCTTGCTCTTCTCCAAGACCGCGGGCCCCAGCTATCACGGTAAGCGCTTAACAAATACCGTCATCTAATCGTTATTATTATTAGCTAATAATTATTATTAGCTAATTATTATTATTAGCTAATCAACGAATCAACCCGTGGTATTTGGGGCCCCACGGTTGCGTCAGGGCGGCCGCGCCCAACATGGCGGCCGGTCGCCTCAGCTCGCTCCCTCACGCGGGCCCCGCCGCCGCCATTACGGGCCGTCGCCCGCCGATGACGCTTTGGGGCCGCGACGCGGGAAGGTCACACGCTCCTCTCCACCATGGCGGCGGCGGCGGCAATGCGGGCCGGTTGGTGCCGTTGTCCCCGGGTGAGTCCCGGGGAGCCTGCTTAAGCGCTTACTACAGTGCTCAGCACCCAGTAAGCGCTCAATAAATACGACTGATTGATTGCTGCCGGGGCTGTAATAACGATGGCATTTGTTAAGCGCTTACTGTGTGTCGGCGTGGAGTGGGAGGTTCAGCCCGTCAGAACCCCCCGCTCCGACCGAGGTGGGAGTAGGCATCGACATTTTTTAAAAAATGGCATTTATTTTCACAGTCTTTTCGACTGTGAGCCCACTGTTGGGTAGGGACTGTCTCTATGTGTTGCCAATTTGTACTTCCCAAGCGCTTAGTACAGTGCTCTGCACATAGTAAGCGCTCAATAAATACGATTGATTGATTGATTGATTAAGCGCTTACTCTGTGCCAAGCACTGTTCTAAGCGCTGGGGAGGTTACAAGGTGATCAAGTCGTCCCACGGAGGGGGGGGGGGCTCACAGTCTTCACCCCCATTTGACAGATGAGGGAACTGAGGCCCAGAGCAGTGAAGTGACTTGCCCAAAGTCACACAGCGGAGCCGGAATTTGAACCCACGACCTCTGACTCCAAAGCCCGGGCTTTTCCCACTGAGCCACGCTGCTTCTCTTTTAATTGCTTACAATTAACAGGACATTATTTATTTATTTATCTTGTACACATCTATTCTATTTATTTTATTTTGTTAGTATGTTTGGTTTTGTTCTCTGTCTCCCCCTTCAAGACTGTGAGCCCGCTGTTGGGTAGGGACTGTCTCTATATGTTGCCAATTTGTACTTTCCAAGCGCTTAGTACAGTGCTCTGCACATAGCAAGCGCTCAATAAATACGATTGATTGATTGATTGATTGATTGACATTTCTCCTCCTCACGTCTCTCCCGTTTGGTCTTCATCGCCGAGGGGCCTGTGACCCGGCGCTCGGGCCTTTTGTCACGTAGGCAGCGGCGGCGAGGTCAGTCTCAGAGCCCGCTCCCCGAACTTTCTCTTGGAAAGTTAAAGATTCCCAAATTCCTCATTCCCCGCGGTGGCCCCAGGTCCTGGAAGTGCGGGGAATCCGGCTCCTTGCTCCGCTGCCTGGCGGAATAGGTTCCCTTAAGCCCCTCGTCCTCGCAGGAAAAGAAAAGAGAGAGGAGGAGAAAGCGGAGCAGGGCTGTGTGCAGAAGACGCAGAGCAATCAATCAATCAATCGTATTTATTGAGCGCTTACTGTGTGCAGAGCACTGGACTACTGGACTACAATGAATACGATTGATTGATTGATTGGACTAAGCGCTTGGGAAGTACAAGTGGGCAACATATAGAGACGGGCCCTACCCAACAGTGGGCTCACAGGCTAGAAGACTGTCACTCAATCAGTCAATCAATCGTATTTATTGAGCGCTTACTGTGTGCAGAGCACTGGACTAAGCGCTTGGGAAGTACAAGTTGGCAACATATAGAGACGGGCCCTACCCAACAGTGGTCTCACAGGCTAGAAGACTGTCAATCAATCAATCACTCGTATTTATTGAGCGCTTACTGTGTGCAGAGCACTGGACTACAATAAATACGATTGATTGATTGATTGATTGGATTAAGCGCTTGGGAAGTACAAGTGGGCACCATATAGAGACGGGCCCTACCCAACAGTGGGCTCACAGGCTAGAAGACTGTCAATCAATCAATCGTATTTATTGAGCGCCTACTGTGTGCAGAGCACTGGACTAAGCGCTTGGGAAGTACAAGTTGGCAACATATAGAGACAGTCCCTACACAACAGTGGGCTCACAGGCTAGAAGACTGTCAATCAATCAATCACTCGTATTTATTGAGCGCTTACTGTGTGCAGAGCACTGGACTAAGCGCTTGGGAAGTACAAGTTGGCAACATATAGAGACGGTCCCTACCCAACAGTGGGCTCACAGTCTAGAAGCTGTTCACAGTCTAGAACAGTTTAGGGCTCACAGTAAGCGCTCAATAAATATGATTGATTGATTGATTGACCGTAGGCTGGAAGATTTGGGGACTCCCTGGTTTACCAGACAGGATAAAATCGACACCGTTGTAGTTCCCTACAGAGGTGGTCATTTTTATTCAGTCAATCAATCATATTTACTGAGCACTTTCTGTGTGCAGAGCACTGTACTAAGCGCTTGAAGTACAAGTTGGCAACATACAATCAATCGTATTTATTGAGCGCTTACTGTGTGCAGAGCACTGTACTAAGCGCTTGGAAAGTACAAGTTGGCACGGTCCCTACCCAACAGTGGGCTCACAGTCTGTCGGTACTGAGACCTTGGAGGTTGTGGAAGCCCAGGGCCAAACTAGACGTGGCCGTCTTCGCTTGGCCCTGTCCCAAATTGGGAAAACCTAAATGCCTTTGTGTTCTGGGAAGTAGCCCGGAAAATGAGAGAAACGGGCCTGAAATAGTCGCACGTGGGTAGAGGCATCCACTCACACCGCCGGGGGCCCAACACACAAAACACAGACTTGCGGCTGGTGTTTTCCCGTTTTTCTGCGGACATTGTGAGGCTGTTGCCGAGATGGGTTTTCAAACATTCCCCTCCCCGGAGGCCTTAAAGTGGGGCGGCCTGCACTGTGAATTTCCTCTCCCCTTAGCCTCCGATCCGTTTCTTTCCTGAGCAGTGTGCCGGCAGCAGCCGGGAGTTCTTCAAGGGAAGAGAAAGCTGTAGTTTGGGTAGTGGTGGCAGAGCGTTATGGTCCTCAAAGGGACAAGTTGTTGCCAACTTGTACATCCCAAGCGCGTAGTACAGTGCTCTGCACACAGTAAGCGCTCAATAAATGCGATTGATTGATTGACTGACCGTAGGCTGGAAGATTTGGGGACTCTCCGGTTTACCAGACAGGATAAAATCGACACCGTTGTAGTTCCCTACAGAGGTGGTCATTTTTATTAAACGTAAATGGCAGAAGAGAAGAACTGGGGGGAGGTGAGTGAAAAAGGACCTAATTGGGAAGAGTGAGTGGAAAAAGAAAATATAGTGAAGGCGTATAACTTAAGTGCTCATTGTGTGCCAAGTCCTGTACCAAGCACTACGTGATAATCCTGTTGTGATCCCCCTTCTAGACTGTGAGCCTGTTGCTGGGCAGGGATTGTCTCTATCTGTTGCCGATTTGTACTTTCCAAGCGCCTAGTACAGTGCTCTGCACACACACAGTAAGCACTCAAAAAATACGACTGAATGAGTAATCAAGTCAGGCAAAGTCCCTGTCCCATATGGAGCTCACAGTCTAAGGGGCAGGAAGACTGGTATGAACAGGCAATCTCCATTTTACGGGCAAAGAAGCTGAGGCCCAGAGAAGTTAAGTGACTTGCCCAAGGTCATTCAGCCGGCAAGTGGTGGAGCCGGGATTAGAATCCAGGTTTCCTGACTCCCAAGCCTGTGGTCTTTCTACTAAACCACCGTGTGTGCCTGAGTGTGGTTTTGGTTACTGTGCAAGGTGTGGAGGGAGGCCTGGTTGACTGAGGTCACAGGGAGTTTGACAGGAGGGTCATCCAACTGCCTTTTAGCCCTGCGGAGTGTGTGCCTCATGTGGGGATCTCGGAAAGGTGGGTGGGCAGAGGCAGGAAAGACACCCCCCCGCACACACACACACCCCCCGCACGCAACCATGTTGGGTCTCCTTTGGGGGGAACTGAAGGCCCTGGCAATGGGGGCAGCCGTGGCACTGCTACAGGTGCGTAGTATGTGGCCCGTGCACAATAGGTTGGGGCAGCCGTCCCCCCTAATAATAGTAAGTTTGGTGTTTGTTAAACACTTAGTGTGTGCCAGCACTCTGCGGAGCACCGGAGTGGATACAGGATAATCACATCGGACGCAGTCCCTGTCCCAGGTGGGGCTACCAGACTAAATAGGAGGGAGTACAGTTATTGTATCCATTTTCCAGACGAGGGAACTGAAACTGAGAGGTGGTGAAGTGACTTGCCCACGGTCACGCAGCAGGCAGTAGTGGAACCAGGATGAGAAGCCAGGTCCTCCGACTCTCGGGCGCCTGCTCTTTCTCCTTGGTCACACCGCTTCTCTTCCTCTTCCTCCTCCTCTTCTGCTCCCCACTTCAGAAGTCTGGCTGGGTGCTGACCGCCTCATTCCTGGAACTTGGTCTGAGCTCCAGAATCTATCTATCTCCAGCCAATAGCCTCTGCCCCCTGGTCCTGTTATGTGCTACTTCTGTCTGCTGACGCAAAACCCGGCCCCGGTGTCGCTTTCTGCGTTTCTCCGGGTTCCTCCTCTTTCCCTGGGTTCCTTTGGATCTGCTTAGGAAGAGGCATCGTGGGAGCATAGATATGATGCAGCAGGTGTGAATGGAAAACCTAATCCCAGCTCCGTCTCTTGTCTGCTGTGTGACCTTGGCCAAGTCATTTCTTCCTTCATCAGTTACCTCATCTGTAAAATGGGGATTATGAGTGTGAGCCCTATGTGGGACAGGAACTGTGGCCAACCTGATTAACTTGTACCTACCCCAGCGTCTAGTACAGTAAGCACTTAAATACCATTAAAAAAAAAAAGGCTGTGGACTGAGGACCCCTCGCCCAAATTGTTAGCGATGGTGCTTTTCTCTCTCTAATAGAGAGAGCTCTGTTGCCTAGGGCTGTGGGAAGACCACTCAATCAGTAGTTGAATGAATTTGTTCATTCAGTCCTATTGAGTGTATACTGTGTGCGGAGCAATGTACTAAACACTTGGGAGAGTACGGTATAACAATAAGCAGACACATTCCCTGCCCACAACAAGCTTAGTATTTATTCGGCGCCGACTGTCTGTGAAAAATTCCTGTTGTAATTCCGAGGAGGGGTCCCCTGTCCCTTGTTCGTCAAAAGCGTCTTTGGTTCTGGTTTCAGAAATGCTTGAGGAGCGGACTCCAGCTATTCCCCAGCCGGGGTCTCGTGCCCGGTACCCACGGCCCCAGCTATCGAATATGCGGCCCAGGCATCGAGTTGCAGCCGGTATGTATCTCGGTTGAACTTCGGGGCGCTCCCGGGTTGATTTGGGGAGAGGGACAGAGGGACCCTTGGTGGATGCCTCCGGGTCTTGGGAGAGGGGACCCCTGCTCGCATGGCAGTACTCTGGCTCACTGGCTCAGCCACCCAACTCCCACATAAGCGCTTAGTACAGTGCTCTGCACACAGTAAGCGCTCAATAAATACAATTGAATGAATGAATGAATCTGGCCTGTCCTTCCACGTGTCCTCTGGTGATTGACGGCAGCTCCGAGTGGCTGGATGGGTCCGTTTCAACTCCCTTGGATCTCGAGCGAGGCCCTTCAGATTTTAACTCCGCTTCATCTTAACGGGTGTGTCGTCAGTAATTTTGGATTTCCCGCTTTGGAGAGCTTTTCAGGTCAAGCCAGTGTTCTGCTCCTTGGGTTTTTTCCTAGCGGTTCTACCATCGACAAAAAAACTCCGGATTTCTCTTTGTGCTAGTCATGGTGTTTTGTCTTCTAGGCCAAGTGGTACTCCTCTGGAAGCAGGAAAGGCTTCCTCTCTGGTTTAGTGGAAAATATCAAACAAGAATTAGCCAAAAATAAAGAGATGAAAGAAAGTATAAAAAAATTCAGAGACGAGGCGAAGAAGCTAGAAGAGTCGGATGCCCTCCAGGAAGCCAGAAGGAAATATGTAAGTCCCGTTCCTCGGCTGGCATCGGGTCTGCCCGTCGTCCCTCCCAGAAGGGCCAGCTGTCGGGATTGTTCGGGACTAGGCAAGGAGCGGGAACTGCCCTGGGTGAGGCGAAGTCTGGGCTCTGGCACCCGAGGGGATTGAGCAACCAGTCGGGAGGATGAGAGCGCATGTGGAGAGGGAGACCAGGGATTTGATGCAGGCCAGACCCTCCTTGGGAGAGGGCGGTCAGTCCCCAGATCCGTTGCTCCCCCACTTCTCTTGCCCGCCAGTAACTCACCTCCTCGGGCCCTCTTTTGGCTGACCGGGGGGTAACCATAGCAACGAGGCTCCACGGTACTGCAAGATGCCGGTAAGTCCATCAGTTCCAGTGAGATGGCAGTCCTCAGTGACACCCACGTGTGGCCCCACTGCTCTCCCCACAAATCAGTTTGGGATCCCGGGCCCAACCAAATTGGCTCCGTCTTGGGGTTCTGTCTGAGCCCATTTTCCAGGGCTGGCGCTTGTGGGGTCTGTACACACGCCCCGAGTGCATCAGCCACGATCCAGTCAAGCTTCCTGAAGGACCCCACATTCAGGCAGACCGGCTCCGTGGCCCTTTGGGCTGGATCGAGACCGGGCGCGTGCGCGCGACCGTTTCTTCCGGCAGTGCATCGTGTTCGAGCCCTGTTGTCGGAAGAATGTTTTCCTAATTCTCCGCTGGCATTCTGTCCGAAATGCGTAGTGAAAACGCGTGCCATGAGAGAACTGAATGCGCCTCTTTTGGAATTCATTTTTGTCACTTTTCAAGCCACTAGACAGTTCAGGCCTGGGAGAAAGGGCCCATCCCAGCAGTGTCCCCATCCCATTCCTTTCCTGAGCTGAGATTAGTTCCCTGGTCCAGGTGGGGACAGGGCCGAGGGGGGCAGGAAGAAGGCCACCACCGCTCCTTTGGCCGGAGAAGAGCCAGTGGCGGGCTGGCTGGCGAGTGGGTCGAGAAAACTCCTTGTCCCCGCCAAGTGTCGATGAAGCCGCGGTGGCCGTAACCCACTCCTCTACTAGCCACGGGTGGTTGCCTGCGCTTTGGGAAAAGGAGCCAGCCGCTTCTTTCCTCACAGAGGGGGGAAGGCGACTCACGTCTGTGCTGCTGTCCCCCTCTTCCTCCCCTCCCAGTTACTGGAGCTTTTAAGGTTTAAAGCTTGGCTGCGTGGATTCCCGCACACTTCCCCCGTCCCCTGCAACCCTTTCCACCTTTGCCCTCCCCCCCCCGCCCATCTCAGTTAAGGGGCAGGTGGTCAAACAGAGGTCCAGAGGTGTTGAAGGGGAATTGGGCCCTGGGTTTCCAACTCCCCAGCCTGTGGTAGACCCAGCCAGTACGCCCATGTATGGCGAGTCCAAAATGTCATTTCATTTTCATTGCAGAAAACTATTGAATCTGAAACTGTCAAGACCTCCGAAGTCATTAAAAAGAAATTTGAAGAAATCACTGGGACCATGAAGGAGGTAAGGCTCCCTAGCTTCCAATATGCCAGTTTCTCCTTTTCTGGACCCTTCCTTGATGGGACCAGTTACTCCAACCACACCGTCCAAGGACTGGTCTCTTGTTACCTTCTCAAACAGCCCTGTTGCGTGGCCAGGGTGTGAGGTTCTAGACATCAGCCCTGAACAATCATCCTGCTTCCCAGTGCTCAGCATTTACTCCCCCCAGCCCCCAGGGCCTATTGACGAGGCTTACCCAATAGTAATAACATTGATTATTTATTAAGTGCCGACTCTGTGGTAAATTAATTCATGCAGTCGTATTTATTGAGGGCTTACTGTGTGCAGAGCATTGTGCTAAGCTGTGTAAACTGTGTGAACACAGTCCCTGTCCCATATGGGACTCACAGTGTAAGTGAACCAATCAATGGGATGTTTTGAGCGCTTACCCTGCGTAGGGCACTGTACTAAGGGTTTGGGAGAGTGCAGTAGAATTAGTGGACATGATCCTCAAGGAACTTAGACTCTAGCCGGGGAGACAGACACGACGATGATGGTATTTGTTGAGTGCTTCTAATGTGTAAAGCACTGTTAATCGCATTGGACGCAGTTCCTGTCCTACGTGGAGCTCACAGTCTAGTGGGGGGAGCACCAGAGTGTAAAGATCTGTACAAAATTGCTCTGGGGGACTCGGGAGTACCCAAGCGCTTGGGTGGTGCAGAAGAGCTGAAGCGGCAGTTGGCAGGGATGTGGGATGGGGAGATGAGAGATGAATCGAGGAAGGCCCCCTGGAAGAGATGGGATTTCAGAAGGGCCTTGGAGACGGAGAACAATGGGCTGCTGGCTGTGAATAGGGAGGAAGGTCCCTTTGGACCAAAAGCCGGAGGCATTTTTGGAGAGCTGGGGTGGTTCCTGAATGAGATCTGCCGTCTCCGTGAGCTGCCGTTGTATCTGGAAGCCTTGGTCAGTAGGGGATTTAGCTTGGGTGGAAAGTCTGCACATTTGAAAGTGCATGACCTATTAGTTTGTAAGTGCCTTGAGGGCAGGGATTGTGTCAGTTAACTCTCCTGCACCCTCCTAAGCTCTTAGTACCTTGCCTGGCACTCAGTAGTAGGTCCTTTTTTAAAGTATTATTATTATTATTATTATATTTGTTGAGCACTTAATATGCATCAAGTTCTGTTGTAAGCTCCTCAATACATGCCATCGATTCATTCATTCGGTCACTGAGTGCAAAGCACTGTACTAAGCACTTGGGAGAGTACAATATAACAATAAACTGATACATTCCCTGCCCACAACCAGCTTACAGTGGTAGTGATGGTGAGAATAAGAGAATAGTGGTATTTGTTAAGAACCTACTATGTGCCAAGCACGGGGGTAGATACAAGGTAATTGGGTTAGACACAGTCCCTGTTCCACGTTGGGCTCACAGTTTTCATCCCCATTTTACAGGTGTGGTAACTGAGGCACAGAGAAGTTAAGAGACTTGCTCAAGGTCACACAGCAGGCAAGTGGCAGAGCCAGGATTAGAAACCAGGACCTTCTAACTCCCAGGCCCGTGCTCTGTTCACTAGGCCACGCTGACTCCAGTTTTTCTATTTCAACTGTGAACAAACCCTGAACCTTCCCCCTCCTGTTTTGTCGCACTGAGCCATTGTTACTTTGTTCTTTTGCATTCGAAATTTACTGCTGTTAGTAGCTTATCCTTATTGTTCCAGGAATCTGTCTTCCCCTCCTTTGACTTGGAGCCCCATGAGGGATATTAGGGACTGTATTGGGTCTGATTATTTTTGATCTATCTCAGCACTTTGGCTGAGATAGACGAATGTTTGGCAATAGAGTAAGCCGTTATTACTGCTAGAGTTATAATAATGATGGCATTTGTTAAGTGCTTACCATGTGCGAAACACTGTTCCAAGCACTGGGTTCTTCCTAGGTGTCAATTACCAGGTGTCTTGACCATCCCAGACATGCATCATCATGCCTGACCCAAAGAATTAACATCATTCTTGGTCCAAGAAAGATTGTCAGGTGGCAATGGAAGGAACCAAGCCACCTTTGGTATCTTTTCAGCTCAGTGGAAAGAGCTCGGGCTTGGGAGTCAGAGGTCGTGGGTTCTAATCCCGGCTCCGCCACTTGAGAGCTGTGTGACCCCGGGCAAGTCACTTCACTTCTCTGTGCCCCAGTTACCTCATCTGGAAAATGGGGATTAAGACTGTGAGCCCCACGTGGGACAACCTGATTACCTTGTAACCTCCCCAGTGCTTAGAACACCAGGATTGAAGCCCGAGGGCTGGGTTGCCCTGGGAGAGAGGTGAGGATAAGGAGGTGGGAAAGAGCTGATTGAGCACCTTACTGATGGCGAGGAATTTCCGTTTGATGCGGTGATGGATGGGCAACCAGTTGGAGGTTTTCGATTTTCAAGTAGTGAGGGGTCCTGTGGAGAACGGTTTGGCTTTTTTTAGAAAAACGATTCAGGCCGCAGAGTGAAGTATGGCCTGGAGAAAGGAAAGACTGGAGGCAGGGTGGTAAAAAAAAGGAGGCTGACGCTGATGCCGTTTCACGTAACTTTCTCTGCATCTGCGTTTCGCCCTCTGTAAAATGGGGATTAAGTACCCGCTCTCCCTGCCCCTAAGAGTGAAAGCCCTATATGGGACAGGAACAGTGTCTGATTTGATTATTTATTTTTATAATGGTATTTGTTAAGCGCTTACTTTGTGCTAGACACTGTACTAAGTGCTGGGGTGGATACAAGCAAATTGCGTTGGACACAGGTCCCTGTCCCACGTCGGGCTCACAGTCCTAATCCCCGTTTTACAGATGGGGTAACTGAGACACAGAGTGAAGTGACTTGCCCAAGATCATACAGCAGGCAAGTGGCGGAGCCGGGATTAGAACCCATGACCTTCTGACACCCAGGCCTGTGCTCTATCTGCTACGCTAAGACTGTCTTATATCTACCTGTGAAACCCATGCGGAACAAAGACTGTGTCAGACCTGGTTGTCTTGTTTCTACCCCAGTGTAGTTCTTGGCACTTAGTAAATGGCTCAACAAATACCACAGTTATCTACCAAGCACTTGGCACTATGCTTGGCACATAGTAAGTGCTTAAATACTATTATTGCTGTTATTAATAATAAGAAGAAATGGGTCTCTCATAACGTGCCCGTATTTCTTTCTTTTCTCTAGAGCTTGGATGAAGTTAGTAAGAGCGATATTGGCCGGAAGATCAAAGAAGGGGTGGAAGAAGCCGCAAAAACAGCCAAGCAGTCTGCGGAATCTGTGTCCAAGGGCGGGGAGAAGTTGGGGAAGACTGCTGCTTTTAAAGCCTTTTCTCAGGTGAGTCAGAGGAGAGCACAGCACGTTGAGTCGTCCAGGCAGGAAGTTACAGCAGCCCCAGGTCTGGGTTTATTAGTGAAGCTTGATTGCCCCTCCGTTTTAGGTGCTGTTGGTTGGATTTTGTGCCTTGTGGGGTTGAATGCGTAGACTCCTGAGGACTAAAGGGGAGAACTCTCCCGATGGGTCTCTGACTCCAGGTTCTCTGAGCTGAGAGAGCAGTGCGTTAGAGTTGCTGCCAAGGTAGCGGAACAAAATGGCACGGTCCGCATTTTGTCGAGCGAAGTTGTGATGAGCTGGCGGCCCAGAGGACGCCGGTCTACAGCTGTCCTCTTCGGGAAGTGATGAACTTGGTTTGATCCTGAATTTCAAGTGACTTCTGTGGGCCTGCTTCTCCTGAAATGACACCCGTTCCAGGGACAGAATTGCTGAGAAGTGTAAATTTGCAAACGTGTTGCGGGAAGCTGCAGTTTCATTCATTCATTCATTCATTGTCGTATTTATTGAGCCCTTACTGTGTGCAGAGCACTGTGCTAAGCGCTTGGGAAGTACAGATCGTCAACATAAGGAGACGGTCCCCACCCAACAACGGGCTCACAGTCTAGAAGGGGGAGACAGACACTTAAGTTTCCCCACTTAAGTTCACCACCTCCGGGCTGGGACAGAAAGCAGGTCTTTGCGGTGACGTGTCAGGGACTGTCGAGCTCCTCTGAACCTCGTGGCGTCATTGCAGGGTTATCCCAGGGTGGCCCTAGGTAGTCTGGAGTAGGCTGAATCTCTCTTGGTTCCCACTCAGAGGGCTCCCGAGTAGGGGTTGGGGCCATTCCGAGGACACTCCCCTGGGATTCCACTGGGGTGTCCTGAAGGGATCCGAGTCCCTCCTCGGTCCTCGGTTGGAATACCAGGAGGCAGCCTATCATGGCCCAGTGCTTCCCCAAGCGCTCCACCAGGCTGACTCCAGCGCTGTCAAGGTCCCGGCTGCCCCTGAACCTGCAATCCCAAGGTCTGGAATTTGGGTCCCAGCACTGGGGAATCCCGCTGCCAGGGAGCGGCATCGGGCAGGGTGGCTTCTCCTAGGAAGCCAGGGCCAGGGCTCAGCTTGGACCGCAGACCGCCGGCCCGTCAGGTGTCCAGGAGCCGGCACTTGGACCGCGAGGGGCGTTCCGAGGGCCCCGGCGCGGGGCTGGAGAGTTATTTCCTTGCAGGGTGTTGAGACAGTGAAGAAGGAGCTAGACGAAAGCGTTCTAGGGCAGACGGGCCCGTACCGCCGGCCGGAGCGACTGAGGAAGAGGACAGAGTTTGCCGGAGAGAAAATCAAAGAGGAGAAAATATTTGAACCGAACGAGTAGGTATCGGCCAAGCCAGTGTGGTCGCGTCCAGCCGGCCGGCACTCCTCTGTAGCCTGTCTCCGGCGTGGGTTTTCCAAGGAAACGGCATCTGTTTCCTCAGTCCCTCCCTTATCGCTCCACCCCAGCCTCTCCCTCGAATCTCCCTGGGCCTCAGGTTCGGTCGGGGTCAGGGCTCCTGGTGCCCCCCTTTTTTCATCCGGATGCTCCCCGGGTCTCCGAAAGAGGATCCCTGCCGACTGGCCCCGGGCGGGGTAACGTCCGGCCGTCGTCATCCCTCCCGCCCCCACCCCCCACCGCCGGAAACGAAAATTCCCAGAGGGGAGCAGGGGGCCAGATTGCCTCCCGGGCCCGAGGAGGTCGGAGAAGCGGGGGCGCCGACGTCCGCAGGCGTGGAGAGTGCGAGGGGTGGGGAGAGGCAGCCCCCTCCTCGCCCCGTGGATTCTGTTTGTGGAACGCTTCCTCTTTGGCCGTGGCAGGCTGCTGTAATGAACGCCTTGTGCTTTTCTTCAGGGAGGCGATGGGAGTCGTGTTGCACAAGGATTCAAAATGGTATCAACAGTGGAAAGATTTCAAGGACAATAATGTGGTTTTTAACAGTGAGTGCGCCAAAGTTTTCTGGATCGTTTCAAACTTGGGTGCTCTTGGGCCGCCCCGGGGTCTGTGTTGGGCCCCCCTGAGGCCGGGGGGCAGGGGAGCCTGGCGGCCACCCTACAACCTGGGTGTGGAAACCGGGGACGGATGGATGGATGGATGGACGGACGGACGCGCGGGGGGGCCGGGGAGGGGCTCCCCGTGACCTCAAAGGCTGGATGGAGAAGGCCTTTTGAAGTGGGGAGATTCTGGCGCCGCCAGAGCCCGAGGGTCAGGAAGGAGGGCCATCTGGGATTGGTTACATAAGCCCGTCCTAGCTCGGAGCCGCAGCCTGTACTTTCCAGAGCCGGTTTCTGGTTCCTCTCTCGGGCCTGCCCCCAGGAGAAGCCAGGGAGCGGGTGGCCACCCCAAGTTCTCGACTAAGTAGCGGACCGACAGCCCCGGGGCCCTTCCGTGGTGCTTGTTTTGTGCCAGGACTGCCCGGAGGCCAGAGCATCCGGGGGTGGGGTGCGTCGGTGGCCCCTCCAGCTCCCCTTTGGGGCACCAGGAGGAGCGTTGGCTTTGGCCCTTCTCAGTTGGTGGACTGGGTGAGGCCCATGGTGCCTGTGGCTCATCCTTCACTCCCGCCGTCCCCCTCAGAGGTGGTAATAATGATAGACTAATAATAATAATGGTGTTGGTTAAACCCTTACTCCGTGCCAAGCGCTGCATTAAGCGCCGGGGTAGGTACGTGATAATCAGGTCGGACACGGTCCCTGTTGGGCATAGCCTAAGGGCGGGGAAGACCCTGTCTGGCAGGACCTGGCCTGAGTCCTCAGCCACTCGCGCCTCCTTTCCGTCCCGCCCCCGTTATCTTTCAGCCTTCGGTATAATAAATAATAATAATGGTATTTGTTAAGCGCTTATGGCGTGCCAGGCACCAAACTAAGCACTGGAGTGGCTACAAGCAAATGGGGTCGGACACAGTCCCCGTCCCATGTGGGGCTCACGGTCTCAATCCCCATTTTCCAGATGAGGTAACAGAGGCCCAGACAAGCAAAGTGACTTTCCCAAAGTCACACAGACAAGTGGCGGAGCCGGGATTAGAACCCGGGACCTTCTGACTCCCGGGCCCCTGCTCTATCCAGTACACCATCCCAGCAGCTTGTCTGGGGCCTGGTATTCATTCATTCATTCAGTCGTATTTATTGAGCGCTTACTGTGTGCAGAGCACTGTACTAAGCGCTTGGGGAGTGCAAGTTGGCAACATATAGAGATGGTCCCTACCCAACAACGGGCTCACAGTCTAGAAGGGGGAGACAGACAACAAAACAAAAAACGTGTGGTCAGGTGTCAAGTCATCAGAATAAATAGAAGTGAAGCTCGATGCACATCATTGGCAAAATAAATAGAATAGTAGAGAAAAAATCTGTACAAACATACAGGTGCTGTGGGGAGGGGGAGAGGGAAAAGGGGGCTCAATCTGGGAGAGGAGGGGGGCGATGATTCCCCACTTTCTTCCACCTGTCGCACTCCCTGCCCGGCTTGTGGGTCTGAACTTGAGATTCCCCCTCGCCCCCCAGAGAGGAACTGGCTGGCAACCCCTGGGGTCCCTTCCAGCGGGCTGGAGGGCCAGAGAGGCAGGTGGAGACAGGGCCAGGAGGATGAGGCGACAAGTGGGCTGGACCCAGATCAGGGAGAGACGGCGGGTCCCCCCGCGCTTAGGCTCACGGTTGTTCCTGTCTCCTCTGAGGCTGGCTGGGACCAGGCACGCTAGGGTTTTGGGGAGGAGAAGCTGCGTTGCTGGCAGAGGAGAGTGGCCTGGCCTCCCTTCACACTCGGAGCTTGAGATTGCCCTCCCCCCACCCCACCCCAACTCGGATGTACTGCTGAGGGAGGCCAGCCTACAGCCCATCTGGTCAGTGCCTCGTGGTGACCAGTCTGGCACCAGCGGAGCAAACGTCCAGCAGCCGTCTGATGGGCCAGGTCAGAATAAGGAGCAGCCCAGGGCAACCTGGCGGCTCTCCGCTGTCGGGGGCAGCGTAGCCCCATTCCCGTCCACTTACAGCCAGAGCAGTGGCGTCCAGAAGGATCCCAGAAGGATCCGCTGATGTTTCTCTCCGGTTTTCCCACCAGGATTCTTTGAGATGAAGATGAAATATGACGAGAGCGACAACGCCTTCATCCGGGCGTCCCGCGCCGTGACGGACAAGGTCACGGACCTGCTAGGTAAGGTCCCCAGACCGAGCCCGTCTGGGTTGGACCGAGCGGGCGGGGGGCAGAAGGCCGCCCGGGCGGCTCGGAACGGCTCCTCCGTCTTCTGATGGGCCCATGGCTCCCAAGTGGGGAGCGGCCGCGTCCTCCTGTCGCCGACGGGGCTCTGTGCCGGGCAGGGGGCCTGTTCTCCAAGACCGAGATGTCTGAGGTCCTGACGGAAATTCTCAAAGTGGACCCGGCCTTTGACAAGGACCATTTTCTGCGGCAGTGCAAGGATGACATCATCCCCAACATCCTGGAGGTGAGTGCTTCCGGCCAGAGGACGGCGCGGGACCCGGCTGCCGAGGGTCCAGCTGGCCTGTCGCCATCCGGGGAGCGTGCACACCTTCCCCTCGGGTCGGCCGGGAGGGAGGGAGGGGGAGCGTGTAACGCTCGAGAGGCCAGGTTTGCAGAAGGGGAAGCGGAGGCCCGGGAAGTCCTCCAGGATGGGATCTAGAGGGAGCTCCCCAGCTCCCTGAGTGCGCCTGGGAGTGGGTGGCTGCTTAGCACCTTTCCCTCTGAGGCCTCATCCCCGGCTCTTTCCCCTCCCTCCCTTTCTAGGCAATGATAGCGGGAGAGCTTGATATCCTCAGAGACTGGTGCTACGAAGCAGTGAGTACGAAAGCGGCCTCCAAGCTGGGAAGTCAGACGGGCAGGGGAGCATCTTGATTTCTGGGAGGAGAGTGAGGCGGGGGTGGCAGTGGGCGTGGGGAGGATGGCCTGGAGAGAGAGAAACAGAGAAATTGAAGGGGGAGAGAGAGAGAGAGAGAGCGCGAGAGTGTCCCCGCATGCTTAGGATAGAGAGGTGTCTCTTTAGTCAGTACTATTTCAGGCTGGCCAGATGCAGATCACAGAACACAGCCTCTGCCTTCTAAAAGGAGAGGTGTGATTCCCTGACTGGGAAGGAGATGCTAATCTTGGCTGTGCTGCGGCGGGAATCTAGGTGGGGGTTATCCAGGCCCCCGGCGTCTATGGTTCAATCGTCACCGTTAAAAGCATCCCTGGCACTGCTGATCCGTCCCCACCGCACGCGCCCCCCGGCCCCCCGTGCTTGGGAGTGAACCAAGGGAACTGGAGTTTGATCGGCAGCGGGGCTGACAAGGCTGTGGTGGGAGTCAGGCAGGGAGTGAAATGAAGGCTCATCCTTGCCCTCTGAGCTCTCCTTTGGCTCCTTGAGTTCTGGTCCATCCGTCCCGGCCCAAAGCTCGTTCCACCCGCTCCCTTCCTCGCGGTCTGACGTCCGGTAGGCTTTAGCAGGTTTTGCTCGTCAACAGCCCGGGGGAAGCCAGAGGAGACGTTCAAAATTTTGAACACTCCTCTGCACTGTGACTAATCCTCCAGGCTTTTTATGGGTTTTCTTGTCTGGGGCCATTAAAATATCGCCTGGTGTTCCTGGCAGATCGAGAGGAGATATTGTGCCTGCTGAAATATTGCTGAGCGGCAGTGATTGATTGTACGTGGTTCTTCAAGAAACAAGTAACAGGAGGACTTTGTTCTCTCAAGATTCTCTGTTAGATGCGGGAGAAAGTAGGGCCTCAGAGAAGAAACTTGTGCCTAACCGCTTAGATGTTCACCCTTCCTTCCCTCCCTGAGCACTTAGGTACATATCATTACACTCAGCTGCTTCCCTGTACCTTCACTGAGTTTAGTGCCTAGGCCCTCCCCCCCACCAGATGGTAAGCTCCTCGAGGGCAGAGATCATGTCTCCCAACTCTGTTGTACTCTCCCAGGGGCTTAGTACGGTTCTTGGCACTTGGTAGGTGCTCCGTTGTTTGCAAGTTAGGCGAGAGGTCAGGGCTGAAGAGGTCAGTTTGGGGGGTCGTCCACACAGAGGTGGTAGCTGAAGCCGCCCGAGCACCCTGGGAGGCCGCGTGTAGTGCCGGATCGTAGGGGTCCCCGAAGAGAGCCAGTTTGCTTGTATCCATCCCGGCGCTTAGTACAGTGCCTGGCACATAGTAAGTGCTTAACAGATACCATTATTAGAGCCACGAGGGGCATCAATGATGAAAGGCAGAGAGCAGCTAGAGATTAAGTGCCTTGAAGCTGTCGGTGAGGAATTTCTGTTTGATACAATGATGGATGGGCAACCACTGGAGGTTTTTTTTGGGGGGGGTGGGGGGCTGTGCCCAGAGCATTTTTTAGAAAAGTGATCTAGGCAGCAGAGTGAAATATGAACTGGAGTGGAGAGGGACAGGAGGCGGGGAGGTCAGCGAGGAGGCCGATGCTGTAGGTGAGATGGGATATTATAAGTGATTGCCTGGAGCAGCATGGTAACAGTTTGGGCGGAGAGGATGGGACAGATTTTAGAGATACTGTGAAAATACCTGTCCCAGCTCCCTTTTAGACTGCAAGCTCCATGTGATACAGGGACTGTGTCTGATCTGATTGTATCTAGCCAACGCTTGGCACATTGCAAGCACTTCACAAACAACACAATTACTATTATCGTCACCATTGTTATTGAGAGTGAGATTGCGAGCCCCGTGTGGGACAGGGACTGTGTCCGACCTGATTAACTTGTATCTACCCTAGTGCTTAGAACAGTGCTTGACACATAGTAAGCGCTTAACAAGTACCAGAATAGTAATAGCATAGAGAATTTCATATTCTATTTATTTTGTTAATATGTTTTGTTGTCTGTCTCCCCCTTCTAGACTGTGAGCCCGCTGTTGGGTAGGGACCGTCTCTATATGTTGCCATCTTGTACTTCCCAAGCGCTTAGTACAGTGCTCTGCACACAGTAAGCGCTCAATAAATAGGATTGAATGAATGAATGAATGAGAAGCTAAAGGAATGAGGGAGAGAAGAGTGGGGTAAGTACTTTTAGGAGGAGAGAGGCTGGGAGGCAGTTGGGTGAGGCCTAGTGGAAAGTGACGGGACTGGAAATCAGGAAATTTTTGGGTTCTAGTCCCGGCCCTCACCGCCTGCCTGCTTTGTCACCCTGGGTCAGTCACTTAACTTCTCTGGGCATCCGTTTCCTCAACTGTAAAATGGGGATCAAATACCAAGTCGTCTTTTTTAGACTGGTAGCCCCATGTGGGGCGGGGACTGTCTGATCTGATTGTCTTGTATCTGCCGCAGGGCTTGGCGCATAGTAAGCGCTTAATAAATACCATTGTTGTTAGAGTTGGGAGAGGGGGTGGGGCCCTTGGTGCAGGTAGAAGGGTTGGATTTAGAAGCAGCAGGAAAGCAGAATCAAGTTGAGGAAGGGGTAGTGAAGAAACTCTGGGTTTCAGTTTTGCCAACAAAGTAGTTGACTGGGTCAACAACGAGCGACGGGGGAGTGGGGACCACCAGGGGCTTCTGGAGGGAGTTAAATGTTGGGAAGAGTTGATGGGGGTTGTGGGCATGACAGTCGATGAGGGAGTCACAGCAGTGAAACCTGAGTTATGGAGAAGCAGCGTGGCTCAGTGGAAAGAGCATGGGCTTGGGAGTCAGCGGACATGGGTTCTAATCCTGGCTCCACCACTTTCCTTCTGGGTGAACTTGGGCAAGCCTCTTCACTTTCTCATCTGTGAAAATGGGGATTAAGACTGTGAGCCCCACGTGGGACAGCCTGATTACTCTGTATCTACTCCAGCGCTTAGAACAGTGCTTCGCACGTAGTATGCGTTTAACAAATACCGTAATTATTATTATTAATTATTGTTGCAGGAGCGGAGGGAAAGTGAAGCAAGTTCTCCCCTCCCCAAGCTCCCGATCCGTTCCCGACTGGGCTCTTCTATTGAATAGGAACAGCTGAGCTTGAACATCCCTATTCTAGAGCATCTTGGATGTAGTGAATACCGGAGTTGAGCCTTTTCTCCCCCCCCCCCGAAGTTTTGGACCCCTCATGTAGATGACGTTCTCAGATAACCTCATCCGGTTGAACAGTCTTTTTTCAATGGACCAGTGTTTTCCAGAAGCCCGTACTGAGTGCTATTGGAAGGCCGAGGACTGGGGACCGGTCTCTGCTCTAGAGGGCCGATATGTCTCCAGATCTTGCAGTGGTGGTGGTGGGCAGGTGTCCACTGAAAGGCGCACGGGGCCGCTGGGGATCAGGCGTTGGTGTCTCAGGTGTCTGCGGACCCCTGGGTGAGGGGTGCCTTTCAGGCAGGTCCCAAATAATGGGTTGAGGGTGAAGAGTTGAGGGGAGCTGTTCACTCATCATTCACCTGTGCGACCTTCTTGCAGACATACAGTCAGCTGGCTCATCCCATCCAGCAAGCCAAGGCCATGGGCCTGCAATTCCATTCCAGGATCCTGGATATTGACAACATAGACGTGAGTGTCCCGCTGGCCCTCCTTCCCTCCCTCCCAGCCCCCGGGGTGCTGCCCCCGCACCACGTTCAGCCCCGAATTGAAGCTGCAGGGTCTCCCGGAAAACTGGGTCTGTTCACTTTCCAACCTCTTGGGATGGGGTGATCCTGCCCCATCCAGGGCGGAGCCCCCTTCATCCCTCCCAGGGAAGGGCCTGCCTAGGGTGGGGGGCCTCACGGAGTCTGTGGCAGCCGGGATCCAGCCGGAGGTGGTTCTGGAAGGGAGAGGGGGAAATACAGCCTAGCGTGTTCCGCTGTTGGACGTCAGGGCTTTCCAGCCCCTTTCACAGGCGGGAGTTTGGGGGAGGGGGTCGGTGCCAAAGCACGAAGTGCTGAGAGGTATGTTCTGAGGCCCCAGATAAGAGAGATTAACGGGAAGATGATTCAGAGCAAAACATGCTGAGCTGATAAGGGTGATGTCATCCTGATGTGAGCTTTTAGCCTAAAGCCTATAAAATCCACAGGCAGAGCCACCGGCCACCTTCCCAGGCAGGAGGCTTCGATTGGTAGGGAGAAAGGATCGCTAAACCCCATGTTTCCTTCTGGAACCTTTCCCTGGGTCCTATACTTTGGGCCCGTGTGGCTGAAGGGGGAGGCGGGTGGAGAGGTTGGGATTGATCCAGGAGACGAGCGGCTGGGATTTTGTCCACCGTCTTCCTAGACAGTCTAGGAAGAGTCTTTATGAGAGTGACAGGGACACGGACCGAACAAGAGGGCGGGGCTTAGACTGCAGTAAGAGAGAGGTTAGACACGAGGAAGGATTTTCTGGCTCTTTATGGTGAGATTTGACCCTGGGTAGGGGAGAAGTGGTGGCTGTCCATCCCGAAGGCTTAAGCGTTTATGCTCCTCAGGCTCCCATTAGCCGACTTCCATTAATGGCATTTCCTGTCTTGTCTCCTCTTTCTGGCCCTGTCTGCAGCTGGCAATGGGGAAGATGATGGAGCAGGGCCCGGTCCTGATCGTCACATTCCAGGCCCAGTTGGTGATGGTGATCAAGAACCCAAAAGGGGAGGTGGTGGAAGGGGATCCGGTAAGAGTCAGGCCCAGAGCCAGCTGGGTTGATGTGGGTGGGGAGAGGTTAGGTGGAGTGGGAGGATGGGGGGTTCGGCACGTCCTCGACGCTTTCCGGGATCGGTGGTTCTCCTGCATGGGACCAAAATCCTCCACCTCGCTGCTCCACTGCCGGCCTTCTCCCGGGCTACCGTCTGAAGCCAAGCTGCCGTCGGGCTCTCTGCCCTCTGTGTGCCCGCTCCCCCCCCCCCCCCCTCAAAAAACCAAACCAACCAAAAAATACTACCAGCCTGAATTGAGGGCTCATGTTCTCCCTGATCATTGGCTGCCTTGGGAAGTGTGGTGTGTGAGCTGCTGTTCTGACAGACCCCCTCCCCGGGTTTGTGGAGGCCGGCCACTCTGCAAAGGTGAAATGAGTCACTCGGAACTAGGACTGGCACACGCATCCAGGCTGAGACGACCCGGGCTCCATCCTAGGCTGAATTCCAGTTTCTCGGCTTCGCTCCCTTCCTCCCGCCACCCCCATTTCCAGCCTCTTCAGGCCGAGCTGCTGGGAAGCGTTTGTCCCGTGCTGGAGTTGGAGCCTCCCTCCTCCCAAGGATCCAAATTTTGCAGTGTAGGGGGCGTCTGGGTGGTGTTGGGGCAGGGTTGCCCCTGCCTCGCCTCTAGGCATGCCGGGCGGACAGAAGGCCGGCGGATGGGCCCGTGGTCATTACTCACGCTGGATTTGGCTGTTGGGGTGGCTTTCTAGAAATCCCTCTGCTCGCTGGGTTTTCACCCGCCAGGCCATGGGAAAGAAGTTTAATCATGTCCAGAAGCTGGCAGGTATTAGCGGGGAGCCATTAACGTGAGTCAGTCTCCAACTCGGACCGAGCTCCCCCCCGGGAAGAAGACGGGAGCTCTGCCTTTGAGGGGCTGACAGATCCCCCTGGGACAGAGGCAAGCCATCAGACCAGAAAGGTGATAGCCCAAACCATGCTGCGGGAGATGGGACAGGAGTAAATGGACTCTGGGGTCAGGTTTTTTCTTTCTCCCCACCATACCCAATCCAGCACTTTGAAGATGGGGGGAGGGTTTTCCTTCCTAAGTGTCTTCTCGAGGTTCTTGGGAAAAGGACCGGATCCAGACTACCAGACGGCCTTCTCCCGTCAGCTGGCTGGGGCCCAGAGGCTGGCTCTCTCCAGAGCAGTAAGGCTAGGACGGTGGTCAAGGAGGATCCTTGCCTCTTGGCCTCTGGCCAGTGAGTAGGTCATGGCTCTAGAGGAGCCTGCGCCCGGCGCCAGCCAGCTGGTGTTGGAGGTGGATGGCCAGCCCAGAGCTGCTCCCTCCCCGCCGCCCGCCGCCCCCCACCCAGTTTTCCCCGTCGCTGCGGCCAGAGGGCCAAAGCCTGGGCCCCTGGAACATCCCGCTCTGCATCCAGGGCTGTCGTCTTCCTCCAGGACAAGGTGCTGCGCATGCTGTACGTCTGGGCCCTCTGCCGAGATCAGGACGAGCTCAACCCGCATGCCGCCTGGAGGTTGTTGGACATCTCAGCGTCTAGCACGGAGCAGATCCTCTGAAGGCATCGCCGGGTGGGGCGGGGAGAAGCGGGCCACCCGTGCCCCTCGGGGCACGTTACGGATTGACTCCTGGGAGAGGGGAGGAGGGTCTGGGAGGGGGCGGCCGCCTCGCCAGCGTTCTGGGGGAGCCATCACCAAGCAAGATGGGGTGGAGGCCGAGCTGAGCACCTGGGAAGGGGGGAGCTGTCACGCGACGGGGGCTGCTTGCCTCCGAAGCTTGGGGGCGGGCGTGGTGGGCGGTCCAGGCAGGTGGATTTGGTAAGGGTGCGAGGTGAGGTCTTACGATCGCTGGGGAAGCGGCTCAATTCTTGGGGTGGGGACGGGGCGGGGGGCTGGGGAGGGGGAAGGGGTGCTACCCTTCGCATTTGGCTGTCGGCCCTCCTGGGTCCAGTTCACACCAAGTGTTCCTACATCAAGCCACGCGGCTGTTATTGGACCACACGGGACGGGTCGAGTCGGGGTCGGGCTGGTTTCACAGGGAATTCACACTCCCTGTCCCCATCCTGACCCCCTGGGTGGCTTCCCCAAGTGCTGTAGGCCGGGGGTGGGGTGCGGGGACTCGAAGCCTGCAGTGGATCAAGAGTGTCACCCGTTGGGTGCCATCCAGCTCCTCAAGAGGGCCAGGCTCCCAACTGGCTCCAGGTGGAGGCTGAACAGGGCGTGTTAGGGGGCAAGGTGGCCGTGGAGAGGCCGGGGACAGCCACTGTGGCTATTGGGGAGAGGGAGGAAGAGTCCAGGGCGTTGATGAGACTTGGTGGCTGCTTAGCAAATCCTGAGGGTGGCAGCGGCAGCTGCTGATCTTGTCTCGAAAGTGAAAAGCACCCACCTTGATTCCCTGGCCCCAAGCTGGCAACCCCTGCCGGAGCCAGTGTGATCCTAGGAGCAGTGGAACTTGGGCCGAACAGCCCCCCCAGGGACAGTTGGCAGCTCCCAAAGTTGGGGGAGCCTGCGAGTGGGTGGGCACGGCTTGGTTCTGCCAGGGACGGTCCGTCAGCCAAACCAGGTGAACTCGGTTGTTTAACCAGGCATCTATAATTTATGTACATCTTGGCTGGGGTTTGGAAATAAAACACCCGACTGAAATCAAGGCAATGCCTGGGCTCATCCCAGTCTGACCACCTCCTGGAGGAAGGAACACTGCCCTCCAAGGTGCATGGGAAGCGCGTGATTTTCCAGGGGGGAGCAAGATAGCCAGTCATCTCCCTCTTCCCGTCCCCCAGCTGCCCCTGGGCTTTATTCCCCACCCACCCACCGCCCGGAGAGAGGTTCTTTGCTACCGACATTTGGAGGAGGGAGGGGCAATCCCTGTGGCTGCCTGGGTGAGATGGTATGGGGGAACGGTCCAAGCAGCGGATTGCCCTCCCAGCAGGGCACCCAGCGTGTAGTTGGGGCGGGGGGTGCCCAGAACTTGGTCTGGTCCCATCGGGTCCCCATCTTGACTGCTGTCTAGGAAAGCTGGGGAACTGGGTTACTAGGGGAAGTTGCAGGGCCACCGGAGATCAGGAACATGCCTGCAGAGCTGAGCATAAAGGATAGGGAGGGAAGAGCCCCGGGGCTTCTAAGCTGAGTAGCCACCAGCAGAAACAATGCCAGCTCGCTCCAGCTGCTGCCTTAGAAATGGAGGCTCTCGGAGCTCCTTAACCCACCTGTTTACAGGGGCACTTCCCAATTCCCAGCAGAGTTGGTGGGTTTGGGAGGGGCTCCAGCCTCCCTGTCTGCAGGTCAGGCCTCAGGCCTTTGCCCCAGTGTCCCTGGATCCACCTGGGTCAGTGTTTCTCCACCTCTTATGGTGTCTATTTTCTGGCCTCTGCCAGCCCCTATGCCCTGTGGGCTTCCCCCAAGTGGGGTTGTGGGACTTGAAGCAGCCTGAGGCCAGTGAGCTCTGGGGTCTGCATCGGTGAGGGGGAGAGAACGGAACAAACTGGCTCCCTGTCCTGTCGAAATCCTTGGTCCCGGCAGAAAGTCCGGCTGGTAACGTCACAACAACGTGGGCCTCACCCAGCGAACTATTGAACACAAGGCTGTTGTGTGAAGGCCAAGGTGCCCCAGGCCCTGCCGGGCTAAGTTGTACCAACCTATATTCTCTGTCGAATGTCCAGGAGACATTCCTCATGTTCAAGACCGAAGCCATGTCCCCCTGTCCCTTTAAAACCTGATGCTGGACGGATCCCAGCGACCTTGGGTGCTTCTGGGGGGCCGTGAAAGGCCCTGGAGGAGGGGATCAAGCGGGTAGAGGGACAGGGAAGGGGAATGGGAAAGCCACTCCCTGGGACCAGAGGGGTGGGGAGTGGGGAGGAGCCGGGGTGTGAGCGGAATGATTCCGATGCAGAAGACAACCGGAGTCATAAATCCTCCTCCTTTGTCTTGGTCTCCAGGCAGACAGGCTCTGGGCCCCGGGATTTCCACTCCCTGCCAGAGCTCCGTCCATGGCCGTTCCCACCCACACAGGCCCAGGACCGCACTTTCCCAACCCAGCTCCAAGGCTGTTTTGGCCATCGGCCCACACGTAGTGCCATTGCTGAGTCTGACCCAGGGTCTATCCGGCCCGATATTGTCTCCATGGTAACAGGATGCTGAGTGGAGCCATGTACTTTTGTCCTCTGGGACGTCCATCCTCCTGACTAAGGACAGGCCACCAACATCCCTTAACTCTTCCCCGCTCCACCCCTGACTCTCCCTCCAGCGACCCAGCATGGATCCCTTGTCCCTGGACCTAACCACAGTCTCCTGGAACTGGCCGGTTTTGCCTGCTGCACGATTTCCCGTGGCGGTGAAATTCCCTCTGTGTACCACCCACTGGGGAAAGGAAATGTTTCTCTGGCGTTCGTTTTGAACCTGCTACCCTCAAGCTTCAACAGGTGCGCCTCGCCCTGGGTTTTGTGGGATTTGGTTAGCAGAAATTCTTCACTTGTCCTGTCCACCCCTTTGAGATTTTGTAATATCTATCAATAGTAATAATAATAATTGTGGCATTTATTAAGTGCTTACTATGTGCCAGGCACTGTACTAAGCCCTGGGATGGATACAAGCAAGTTGGACTGGACATAGTCCCTGTCCCACCGGGGGCTCACGGTCTCAATCCCCATTTTCCAGTTGAGGCAACTGAGGCACAGAGAAGTCAGGTGACTTACCCAAGGCCACACAGCAGACAAGTAGTGGAGGCGGGATTAGAATCCAGGACCTTCTGACTCCCAGGACTCCCAGGCCTGTGCTCTATCCACTAGGCCATGCTCCCTCCCGTATTCTGTTCCCTCTGGCCTTTTCCAACGTCATCATTCTCGGCATCATCGTCAGTATGTATTGAGCACCTACCTTGTGTGCAGAGCTCTGTACTGGGCAATTAAGGTGGTACAAAAGAGGGTGAAGACACAATCCCTGCTCTAAAGGACTTTACAATCTAGTGGATTTAGGCTGTCCACATCTGGAAGCTCCTCTTGCCCAGTGGCCATCTTAGTTGGCCTTCTCTGGCTCTGCTCTGGCTCCGTTCGGCCCTTCCCGTGAGCTGCGGCCAGAACTGCCGGCGGCGTTCCAGCTCAGGGTGGGCCGTGGTTTCACTCAGGGCCCAAGTTGGGCCCCGCGGCTTGGCTTCTTCCCCCTTCCCAGCCACGTCCGGCACCCGGTCAGCCTCTGTGGCTGCTGCCACTCACCGGACCCTCAATGACGACTCCCTCCAGAGTCACGACTGGTAACTCTGGAGTCCGAGATCCAGGGGGCCGCATCACCTCGTCGTCACACTGAAGCTCCCCGGGCCCGTTCAGCCCCTCGCCGGGCTCCATGAGCAGCACCTGCCGTTTGTCCCCGTCGGCCCTGAAGTCGCGGTTCTCCACATTGCGCTTCCTGCCCTGGTTTGCAGTTTTCCTAATCTCCAACATTTCCCGATCCCTTTCCTTGCCCTTCCCCATGTGGAAGGTATACCCGTACCTGTCCCTGTCCCATGGGGGATTTCATCGCCCACTCCTGCCTGTTTGATTCCAAGGTTGTGAACCAAATGAGTCCCGGGGCCTCCCCTCTTCACACGTTTCTACACTCTGAAAAGTGGCTGTTCACCCTCCCTGCTCTGTCTCCAACCTTTTTTTTCCAGCAACTATTTTTCCTTGTGGGCTCCAGGACTAGATGTAGACCAGAAGCCGGTCTTTCATCCCATCCAGAAACACTACCTCCACTTCTCCTTCTGACGAGTTATCCCGCGGTCCGTGTGCACGTGACCGAAGTTTCCCGCTGGCACTTCCTGCCCAAGTTTAGAGTTTTCCTAATCTCCAACATATCCTGATCCCTTTCCTTGCCCTGTTCAAACAGCCAATAGCATACCTCTGCGGCAATACTTGTATTTTGTTCGAATTTTCTGTCTCAAGGGACTCCATAGTACTACCCTCCTCCAGTGAGGCTTTTACATTCTTAAATATGGTGCCACTCCCCCGGCCTCGGGCCCGTTCTTGTCTCCTCTGTCGAATTCCTGGTTTGGAAGCACTGGGGACTTTCGGTTTTCCTTTCTCCACCGGCTCTCAGAGACGCTAGTTATTTCAAGGTCCTCGCTAGCCACTGAGCCCTTCGTTTTTATTTATTTTTTTATTTTTTTGGACTCCTAGAATTAATGTAACTGCTTGTGAAGATTTTGGTGTAGTTTCTTTTCCACTTTCCACGGCTTCCACTTCCACCTTAGGGCAGTCGCAGTCCGCCCTCCTTGTCTTTCCGGAGAGTCCTAGTGGGTTCCCTCTGGGTCCGCCGCCTCACCCGTCCCGGCACTCCAGGGAGCTGGGTGAATCCTGATCTCGTGTTTTTCCGTACTCAGTGGCTCTCCCTGGGCATCAGCCTTCCCTCAGCCCTTGTCCCTCCCTGCTGGCCCCCACCCCTGATGCCCTTGCTCCCTCTGAGATCTGGGGAAGGGGTGGATGGGGTCCAGGGGTTTATGCGGCACAGGCCTTAGGAGCAGCAACGTGAGCAGCGGGGTTGAAGGGGCGAGCAGGACATCACCCTCCATCCACATTCCCCCCTCAGGGCTGGGCCGTGGTCCTCTCCACATGGGCAGAGCTCGAGTGGCTGGTGGTCCTTCACAGCTCACTAGGTGGTACTCATTCCGAGCTCTTTAGGGCCCCCCTGTTTTCCTAAGGGAGGATGGAGGGGGGTGGGGGGGATGTGTCTGCTGTAGGTAACGTGTCTAAAAGTAAGGGTCTTTTTTAAGTCTTTTAGACTGTGAGCCCACTGTTGGATAGGGACTGTCTCTATATGTTGCCAATTTGTACTTCCCAAGCGCTTAGTACAGTGCTCTGCACATCGTAAGCGCTCAATAAATATGATTGATGATGAAGGGTAAAGGACTATGGTGTGGGGATGTTCGCGCTGACACTGTAACAGTAATAACTGATAATTTTGGTATTTGTTAAGCGCCGACTATGTGCCCAGCACTGGGGGAGATACAAGGCAATCAGGTTGTCCCACATGGGGCTCGCGGTCTTCATCCCCATTTTCCAGACGCGGGGAACCGAGGCACGGAGCACAGCGAGAATAATGGCGTTTATTAAGCGCTTACCACGTGCAGAGCACCGTTCTGAGCGCTGGGGACTTCCCAAGCGCTTAGTACAGTGCTCCGCACATAGTAAGCGCTCAATAAATACGACTGATGATGATGATGGGGGAGGTTACAAGGTGATCAGGCTGGCCCGCGCGGGGCTCACAGTCTTCGTCCCCATCTTCCAGATGATGGGGGAACCGAGGCCCGGAGAAGCGAAGCGCCTTGCCCCGGGTGGGCCGGATTCGAACCCGCGACCGCCGCCTCCCGAGCTCGCGCGCTCTCCGCCGAGCCACGCCGTAAGTGTCGTTGCGGTGGGCCCCCCCGCCCCCCCCGGGCCCGCTGCCACCGGCTGCTTCCCTCCGCCCCGGGAGGGCCCCCGGGCCCCCCGGCATCCCCGGGGCGCGGGCCGCTTGACCCTCCCCTTGGGCCCGCGAGGCCGGCGGAGGGGCCGGGGGCCGGGGGGCGGGTCCTGGGCCAGCCCACCAGTTGCGGCGCTCCCCGGCCGCGGCCCAAGCTCCCTCCCGCCTCCCCCTCGGCCGCCTCCCCCTCGGCCGCCTCCCCCTCGGCCGCCTCCCCCTCGGCCGCCGCCTCCCCCTCGGCTGGGCCGCTGCCCGTCGCCATGGGAACCAGCTGCGAGTCAGGCTCCGCGGCGGCTTGCTCCGTTTCCAGAGGGATGCGAGCGGCGGCCCCGAGCGCCACGCTGCCCGCCAGCCGGCCGGCCGGCCCGAGAGACAGACGCCTGCCCTGCCCGGGCCGGGGTGAGCCTCAGGCCGGGGGAAGGACCGGGTGACGGGCCGGGGGCCACGGCGGGCGGGCCGGGGGGCTGGGGACCGGCCAAAGCCGGGCAGGGCGGCGGGCAGGGCAGACCTCCGCCCCGTCTAACTCCCAGGGCCCCGGGGGATGGCGATGTGAGCCCGCCGTGGCCCCCGCGGCGGGGCGGAGGCTCCCACCATGAGTGATGCGTGGACCCTGGACTACGAGGCCCTGTCGCCCTCGCTGGGGGGGCCGCCGGGCCCCGCGGGGCTGGACGCCGAGCAGCGCACCGTCTTCGCCTTCGTCGTCTTCCTGCTCCTCTTCCTCGTGGTGCTCATGGTCCGCTGTTTCCGCATCCTGCTCGACCCCTACAGCCGCATGCCCGCCTCGTCCTGGACCGACCACAAGGAAGGGCTGGAGCGGGGCCAGTTCGACTACGCGCTCGTCTGAGGGGCCCTGGGGGCTAGGGAGCCCGGGGACTCCCGGCCGGGGCCCTCTTTCCTTCTTTCTTTCCTTCCCCGCCGCCCGGAGGAGGGCGAGCCCCTTCTGGGCCCGGGCGGAGAGCCCGCTCTTTGAGGAAAGAAAGGGGAATCCCGGGAGCCGAGCCGGGAATTCCGAGGGGACGGACGGAGGCCCGGAAACCTGGGGAGGTGGGGGACCCGAGAAACTGGGATCCTGCATCCCAGTCTTCTCAGATCCATGACTTGCCCCGTCTCCTCCTCCTTTCCCCCTTCCCGCAGGGTGAGGGCAAGGGGCTCCCCGCTCCTGGCCCGGGGTGGGTGGGCCCTCTGCTCCCCGGCCGAATGCCCACGTTCCTTGGCACGCGTGGGGAGCTCTGCCCACTCTGAGCGGAAAGGGCCCTCCGCTCTGGTGCCCCCCGCCAATCCCTGGCCGGTGAGGAGCGGACCCCGGGCCTTCCCTGGAAGATCTGGGCTGTTGGGTGAATTCCTGAGCTCCACTGCCTCTTCCTCTCCTCTTCCTCCTTCTCCTCTCCAAGGCCCACCCCCCGGCCAGCTCCTAGGGCCCAGAGAGATGGCCAGCCCAGACAGTCAGACACAGCCTGTCTCCCGGCCGGCTGACAGGCTGCCAGCCCAGACTGGCAGACGGCAGGGCAGAAGCTAAATTCCTTCTTTCCTCTCTGGCTCTAACGCCGTTTTCCCTGCTATGTCTCCTCCCCCACCCTGAGTGTCATTTCCCCCTAACCTGTGCCCTTGCCCCTCGGCGTCACCCCCTCCCGCTGGGCTTCCCCCCCTGTTTTCAGATCCCCGCCGCATCCCTACCCAGGCTCGGGCCTTGGGTTTCCGCTCTGGCTCTAGACCGAGGTGCCCCATCCCGTTCCGGCCCCCTTCCGCCCCCGGTGCCGTCCCTGCACAGGGAGGGATAGGGAGGGTGGGGGGAAGTGGACAGGGGAGAGGCTTGGGGGGGTCACAGGCCTCTAGTGATGCCCCTTCTGCTGATCCTGCGCCAGCAGGGAGGCCATCAGGTGGAGAGAGGATGGGCGCTGCCCATCCTGGGCAAAGTTGGGGCTGCCTCCCTGGACACTGCAGGCAGAGCCAGGGAGGTAACCTCCCCCAGGAAAAGTGGGTGTTGGGACTGTGGGGAGGAGGGGCCGGGGATGAGAGGAAACAGGAGGGACCGGAGTCGGCGGCCCCCGCTGAACAGAGGGGGGAAGACTCAAAGCAGGAAGGGCTGGCTAGCTCTGTAGTCCACTGAGTCAGGGGCGCAAGGCTGGGATAAGAGCTCGAGTCCTGCATGTCATTCAAGGAAGGGGAAGACCCATCTGGGCCAGAGAAATCTCTTCCTCTACCTCCCCATGTCCCCTCTCTGCCTGGCCGAGATCCTGAACTAAGTAAGCTCTGCATCGTTTCCTTCCCTTCCCAGTGGGCTATGCAGGAGGAGGACCCAGACTCCTTGGCAGTCTCGCCCTGCACTGGGGAGCGTATCACGGGGGTCCATCCCAGTCACAACAGGGCTGAGCCCCGCCCGCCTCCCCCATTCCGGGGAGAGCGGGAACCTCACAGGCTCCTTCCCAGAGGGGCAGGGGCGATCTGGGTCTAAAGACAGCCCCCCCGCCCCTCCGGCCTACCCCTCCCAGGCCTGTAGACTCACGACTTGGACCCCAAAGAGAGGGATGGGGCCAGAACCAAAGTCTCCTCCATGTTGGCGAGTCCAGGAATCTCCGACTCGGACCCCCGCCGGAGATCCCACTCCGCCCAGGCGCAGATCCCCTAGGGAGTCCAAATGGCTCCCCTGGTGACCGCCCCTTGCCTGGAGCTCGCCCAGAATCCGGGGTGCCGACCGACCGCTCCCCGCCCCGCCTCATCGCCCTCCTTCCGGAGGCGACCCGGCTCCTGGCAGCCTTGTTCCCAAGGAGCCCCCGAGCGGACCCTTGTCGCCCCACCCTCAGTCCCCTCGCGTGCAGAGTGCCCTCCCGGGCCCCGTACCAAGCGCAGTGGCCCGGCCCCAGCCCCTGCCCTCTAGAACCTTCCAATCGAAATCAGGCAACCTTGACGTGGACGCGCCCGAAGGCCAAAGCGGCCCCGGGGAAATGTTGTACGACCAACTGCGAGGATGCAGAAACTGGGCCAAGCAAAGAATAAAATGAAAAATAAATATTTACATTGTGTCCAAAAGTGACCGTTTCTGAGTCTGGGGCCAGGGACAAGGCTTCCGGGAAGAGATGAGGCTTTGGAGGCCCCTTGTAGGGTACACGGGATGTGGAGGGGAAAGCGGTCAGCCTCAGGGAAACTGCAGGCCCCCCGGGGGGTTGGGATGCAGAGTGAGGAGAGCACGCTGGACTGTGCCCTCCTGGGGCGGCTCCAGGATCTTGTGGGGCTCTGACTGGTGCAGACACCCCAACCCTCCTTCAGCACCCCCGGAGAAGAACTACAGAACCACCCTAGTCTGCTTGGACCTTATTTAGGCTCGGAGTAAGCAGCCTGGTGCTCCGGGGTGGCGGGGGGGATGGTGAGGGGAGACTGTGGTCTGGAGAGGGCCGTCCTTAGAGTTTGCCAGGATGGGGGGCGGGCAGTGTCCCCCAGAGGCCTCCTGAAGGCTGCAGGGCACTCAGCCAGCCTGGAGCTTCCAGCACTCAGCAACATTGCTGCACTACTATTAGAAGCGGGTGGTGGGCGGGAATTTGGCAAGGTACCACCCTTCCACTGAAGGGTAGGGGAGAGAGAGTGTTCGATAGGGTGGGCAGTTTTGGAAAAATCTAATCTGGCCCTCCATGAGGAAAGGAAGCCCCCCAACCCCATATGGGAAGTACGGCCTGATGGGATGGGGAGGAAGGCGGCTGGCGGAATGGAGGAAATAGGCGAGGGATGGAAAAAAAAGCTGAGGTGGGTTGGGGGGCCACCAGTGAGTCCCAAGCAGACTCCCGGAGGGTGCCAATAGAGTAGGAGGGTGTCAAGAGGGCAGAGTTTTTACAGGGGAGCAAAAGCTGGGCAGGGCAAAGTTAGAGGAGACCCCAATTGGGGTCTTTTCAGCCCTGCTCAGAAACTAGGAGCTCTTCAGTTCTGTCTCTTTGGTCACCTGGGCACACACCGCCCCCGCCCCCAGGTGGCAACGGGCCCCCTCATCCCCAGGGGAAAGAGGAAAGGACAGCGCTGGGGGGCCGGGATGCTCCAGCCTCGCTCGGCGGTCCTCTGGAGTTAACCCCTTCTGGACCGTGAGCCCGTTGTTGGGTAGGGACCGTCTCTATATGTTGCCAACTCGTACTTCCCAAGCGCTTAGTACAGTGCTCTGCGCTCAATAAATACGATTGAAAGAACGAATGAACGAACCCCGGAGAATTTCTTACCACAGAGACAAAAACCTCATTGGACGGTGCCAACGGAGCTCAGTGATATCAAAGGCCCCCTGCCTTAGCCCTGGAAAGTTTCTGTCTTCTCTCAGCCCCTTCCCTGCCTCCGCTGGGGTGCGGGCTAATTTTACATAGGATTAAGCTACTCGGGCTGCAAGGTAGGTGGCGTGATGTATCGAATTCTACTGGTTCTGTTGCACTCCTCCTGAGTCATTGAACCACCGAAGCCCCTCCATTTGGCTCCCACCCAATGCCGAACCACCTTCCTCTGAAACCCCTCCCCACTCCAGCACAGCAGTGAGATGTGCCAACCTGGACATCCCCCTCGCCTGCCCCCGTCCGCAGTCACCAGGCAGCTCAGTTGGACCAGGGTGCTCTGTCCTAGAGAGGCAGGAGGGCATCAGGAAGAAAAGGGAGTGGGTGTGAGCAGCAGGGATGCCAGTTTTTCATATAGGGCACGGTGGGCACGGAGACTTGGGGAGAAGCCACGGGCACACCCACAGAGCCAGTGGGAAGGATGACAGGCTGGCACAAGGGGCCGTGGCGGTGGACGCAAACAGGTCACGCAGCGGGCACAAGGGAAAAGCAGCCCGGGCTTGGCGGGAAGCCCGTTCCTTGCTCAAACACCCTTTCCTGGCTGAGACGGGGGCACCCTTTGCCCGTTAAGGCCGAGGGCAGGAGAGCGCCGACACCCACGGCCCTGTTGCAAGGCCCGGCTCCTGGCCGGCCCCCGACTCCCCCCACCCGCGCGTCCTTGGACTTGGCACCTCTGAAAGGCAGGGCCGGAGGGAGAGGTGAAGTGTTGAAAACCCAAACGCGCAAGAGGGCGTGGACACGATTGGCTGCTGGTTCTGCCTGGCAACTGCGAAGGGCTCTTGCTCTGTGCCCAAGACCACACCCAACGGCTATGTTCCTGGGGAGGGCTGGACAGAATAGGCTCTGCGTAATGTCTGCTTCCCCCGTCTAGATGGTAAGTTCCTTGAGGGCAGGGAGCACCTCTACCACCTGTTGCACTGCACTTCCCCCAGGTACTCAGTACAGTGCTCTGCCCACGGTAAGCACTCGGTAAAAAGCATCCGTCGAATGATCCGCAACCGGCTGAAGGTTGAAGAGCTGGAGCAGAGGACGGTGCCATCCCGAAGTCTCGGAGAGACAGGCCGGGGCCCCGGTCCTGGGCCCCGGAAGGGGAACATATAAAGGCCTGGGGCCCAGGTCGGTTTGTGACGGATCCAGGGTTTCGTGGGGACGGAGGGGGGTTCGCGTCACGGGAGCGTGGGCTCGAGTGTGAACGAGGGTATGAGCGCGTGGCCTCTCCACCTACGCAGGCCTGTGCTTTTCTCTCTTCCTCTCTCCCCCACCCACCTCCATCCCAACGTCCCCTCGTTCATAGGGTTCTACTCCACCGGGGGGTGACGGCCCCCACAGCATTTTTGTGCTGAACTCCCAGGCTTGCTCAGGATCCAGTCAGGACCTAAAGACCTCAAACGGTGGATTTCTGGCCTGTTCGTTCTTTGAAGCCTGTCCCCTTTCGGGCCTCATCCCCCCGCTACAATCCTTGCCCCTTTCTCACCCCTGGTTAAGGCTCTGGCTGGACTCCGATCTCTCGTTCTGATGCATTTAATGCAATCGATCCTTCCCCTTGCCTGATCCTCTTCCCCCGTCATCAAGGCCACCCCAGGATGATCAAACAGAGCCGGGGGTTCCGGGCAGGATACCGGGGGTGGGGGGTGTTTAGAGACAGCTCCGTGCCCCCCAACCCGACGCAATCTTACTAGACCAGCAAGCCGAGCCCCCGCTTCCCTAGTGCGGAGCCCCGGCAGGATCGCTAACATGCGGCTCTTAACGGGGCTCCTCCCAGACGGCTCCGAGCTGACTCCAAGCTGCCTTGACCTGCCGGTCCCCACGTAAACTCTGATCTCCTTCCTGTCCAGGGCAGGCCCCCACGACACCAAGCTAGATGGGGAAGTGGGAAAAATCTAACTAAGACAAGTCCCTGGGCTTCCCGGGAGCGGAGGGAAGACACCAGGAATTCTGAACAGCACTTTATTCCTCTCCCACTTAGCTTCAAACCCAGCTAAGCGCCCTCCCCCCCCCCCCCCCGGCCCCCCGCAAGCCTGGTCCCCAAACTGAGTCCTCTCCTGGGCCCGGGGGCCGGCTCACCACCCCGGGTCCCCAGATTGAGTTAGGAGGCGTAGGGGGATTAGAAATGAGTTCAGAGGGCAGAAGTCCACCTCCTGCCAGGCTGATTGAGGGGCCCAGGGCCCCAGCTCTGTTGGGGGGGCAAGAGCTGTTGAACAGCTGTTCCTGTGGCTGAAGAACCCTGATGCCCCTGGCACAAGTCCACCGTCCAAGCTGCCGCTCCCGTGGTCCTCTGCCCAGTGTCCCGTTCCTAGAGGGCAAGGGGCCGGGCCCGCTGTCTCTGGCTGGCCTTTCTGAGGGCTAACCAGGTCCCTGTAGGCCTGACACATGTGGCTCTCCAGTCCCCCACAGTTCAGGTGGCTCAGCTCTTCGGGGAGGGACATGAGCAAATCCAGAAGGACGGCAGACTCTGGGGAAAGAGAGAGCAAGGGGCAAGAGGTGGGGGAAGAGGAGCGGAGGGGGAGGAACGTTCCCGCTCCTCCCAGGACTCTGCCTCCTGCTGTAAACTGACAGTCACCATGGCGACATTCCCTCTCTCCCCTCCCGCCCACCCTGGCCCACGCACTTTCACTCACCACTGGGCGTGAGCTCAGGCTTTCTCCCACCTCTGGCCAGGATGAACAAGTACCTATAGACCTTCTCAAAGTCAACAGTGAAGTTTCCTGCCACAGCAGGAGCGGTAGTGAGGATGACCTGGACGCCGTTGACCACTCTGCCTTCGGGGGACTCCCGGGCAGGGTGGAAGGCCACGGAAGACGGGGGTTCCCAGTTCCGGGCAGGAATGCCGCGGAGGATCTGTCGCTCGGTCACTTGGGTTGTTTTCCGAGGGATGGAGTGGCGCAGGCCGACGGGCTCCGTGGCGGCGATGGTGAGGACCTGGAGGGCGGAGAGAGAGAGGGAGAGAGAGAGAGAGAGAGAGTGGGGGGCAATGGGCAGGGCCCAGCCCTGGCGGGAGAGGGATGGCGTTGAGTGGGGGAAAAAAGGCTGATGGTGCCAGAAAGAAGCTCCATCAGTCCTAGGAGCCGGCACCCCAGAAGATGGGGCTGGGCTGGCCCTTGACCACTTGTTGAGCATGAGGGTTCAAGACCTCCGAGTAAGGGCAAACCCTTCAATCTCCCAAGAGGCAACCTGGTGCCAATGGCACCGGCTGGGGCCTGAAGGAAGAGGGCATGGGGCAGCATCACGGCCTGAGGCAATGCTTTGAGCCCCTGCTACCTGTGAGGATGCAGCGGTCAAGGGCAAACCCTTCAACCTCCCAGGAGGCCACCTGGTGCCAATGGCGGCGGCTGGGGCCTGAAGGAGGAGGGCACGGGGCAGCATCATGGCCTGAGGCAATGCTTTGAGCCCCCGGTACCTGCGAGAACGCGGCGGTCACAGCTCCCTCCAGCTGGTCAGCCACCTGCCCGGCCAGATCTGCCCAAACCTAGGCAGAGAGAGGGCCCCAGCTGGTCCCCTCCCCGAGCCTCGCCTCGCCTCGCCTCGCCTGGCCTCTCCTCCCGCGCCGCGGGCCCCCTCCCCTCCGGCATCACCTCGATGGGGGCGGGGATCTGGGCCTCCCACAGCTTCTGCTCCTCCCGGCAGCGCCGATGCTCGTCCCGGATCACCTCCCGGGCCACCTGGCCCTTCAACCCGTGCACGAAGCGGCTGATCTGGGGCCAAGGGCGGCGCGGCCATGAGGCGGGGGGGAGGGAGGGGGCCGGGGGTCCGTCCCTCCCTCCCTCCCTCCGTCCCGCCGCCGCCCGCGGTCCCCGGCGGTCCCCGGCGGTCCCCGGCGGCCTGACCTCGGCCTCGGTCCGGCGGGGCAGGCAGCCCGTCAGCTCCCGGGCCGAGGGCTCCCGGCGGCGCTCGCCCCCGCGGGCCCTTAGCGCGCGCAGCAGCCGCTGCTTCTCGTGCGCGTTCCAGGGCGGCCGCGCGCCGCGCGCCTCCTTGGCGGCCCCCGCGTAGCGGGCCGGGGCGGCGCGCCGCCGCGCCGGGGGCTTCATGGGGGCCGGGCCGGGGCCGCGCGCCGCCGCGCCGCCGCGCCGGGGGCTTCATGGGGGCCGGGCCGCGGCCGGCCCGCCCGCCCGGCTCGGGGAGCTCCGCCTGGCCGCCGCTCGCTTCCGCCTACGGCGGCTGGCCGGACCCACAAAGCCGCCGCCCAGGAGCCTCCTGCTCCGCCCCGCTCGCCTCCGGTTCTCGCTCCCGCGGCAGAGCCCACCCCTGGGGCCCCCGGCCCTTCCAGGCTCTCCCTCCCTCCCTCTTTCCTCTTTTTCTGGTATTTGCTAAGCGCTTACTATGTGTCGGGCGCTGCCCTAAACGCCGGAGTAGTTTGCTAGCGTGTAGATTCTTGCCCCCGCGGCGGAGACCACCCCTGTACACCCCCTCCACGGGCCCTTCCAGGCTCTCCCTCCCTCTTTCTTCTTTTTATGGCATTTGCTAAGCGCATACTATAATAATAACGATGGCATTTATTAAGCGCTTACTATGTGCCAAGCACTGTTCTAAGCGCTGGGGAGGATACAGAGTGATTAGGTTGTCCCACGTGGGGCTCACAGACTTAATCCCCAGTTTACAGATGAGGGAACTGAGGCACAGAGAAGTCAAGTAACTTGCCCAAAGTCACACAGCTGACAAGTGGCGGAGCCGGGATTTGAACCCATGACCTCTGACTCCAAAGCCCGGGCTCTTTCCACTGAGCCACGCTGCTTTTCTATGTGTCGGGCGCTGCCCTAAATGCCGGAGTAGTTTGCTAGCAGTTAGATTCTTGCTCCCGCGGCAGAGACCACCCCTGTATCAATCAATCAATCAATCAAATTTATTGAGCGCTTACTGTGTGCAGAGCACTGTACTAAGCGCTTGGGAAGTACAAGTTGGCCACATATAGAGGCAGTCCCTACCCAACAGTGGGCTCACAGTCTAAAAGGGGGAGACAGAGAACAAAACCAAACATACTAACAAAATAAAATAAATAGAATAGATATGTACAAGTAAAATAGAGTAATAAATATGTACAAACATATATGCATGTGCTGTGGGGAAGAGAAGGAGGTAAGATGGGGGGATGAAGAGGGGGATGAGGGGGAGAGGAAGGAAGGGGCTCAGTCTGGGAAGGCCTCCTGGAGGAGGTGAGCTCTCCGTAGGGCCTTGCCCTTCCAGGCACTCTCTCTCTCTCTCTCTCTCTCTCTCTCTCTTCCATCTTTTTATGGTATTTGCTAAGCGCTTACTATGTGTCGGGCGCTGCCCTAAATGCCGGAGAAGTTAGAAGGTAATTGGCTTGGACGCAGTCCTCGTCCCACATGGGGCTCACAGTCTTGATCCCCTTTTTACAGATGAGGTCATTGAAGCGCAGAGAGAAGTGAAGTGACTTACCCAGAGTCACCAGCAGACAAGTGGCGGAGTCGGGATTAGAACCCAGGTCCTTCTAACTCCCAGGCCCGGGCTCTCTCCACTAGACCACGGTGCTTCTCGTTTCTCTTACGGTCTCTGTCTTTTCTGTCTCTCCCCCCCCCCCCCGGCCCTCCTACAAATGTTTATTGAGCATTCACTATGTGAAGTAGATACAAGCAAACGAGATTAGACCTCATCCCTGTTGTACACTGGGTTCACAGTCTAAGAGGGAGGGAGAACAGAGAACGTGGCTCAGTGGCAAGAGCCTGGGCTCGGGAGCCAGAGATCATGGGTTCTAATCCCGGCCCCGCTACTTGTCAGCTGTGTGACTTTGGATAAGTCACTTCTCTGGCCCTCAGTTACCTCATCTGTAAAAGGGGGATTAAGACGGTGAGCCCCACGTGGGACAACCTGATCACCTTGTATCCCCCCCAGCACTTAGAACAGTGCTTTGCACGTAGTATGCGCTTAACAACAAATACCACCACCATTATTATTATTATCTTTTGAATCCCACTTTACAGATGAGGAAACGGAGGCACAGATTACTGATGTGACTTGCCCGAGGTCACACGGCAAGCAAGTGACTAGATCCTGGAACTCCTGATTTTTTGTCACTCTCATATGTGTGCTTGCATTGTCTCTCCTGGTTGAATAATCGAAGGGTATCTGAGAGGTTGAGAAGGATTAGGATGGTGTAGAGGCTATTGGATTTTCAAGAACGAGGTCATTGGTGACTTTTGAGGGCAGTTTCTGTGGAGTGAAAGGGGAAGAAAAGGGGGTCAAGAAGAGAATGGGAGGAGAGAGAGTGGAGGCGGTGGGTGTAAACAACTCAATAAGTTTAGAGAGGAATGGTAGGAGGGAGATGGGGATCAAGGGAGGGTTTTTTTAGGATGGGGGAGACATGAGCACATTTGAGGGTAATGGGGAAGGAACCATTGGAGAATTAATGGTTGAAGTTGGCAGGCAGAGAGGGAAGAAGGGAGGGGGCAAGTGCTTTGTTAAGGTGAGAAGGGATGGGGTCAGAGACACAGTTGTGTCGGGGGTCGGATTTTGAGAGGAGGCATGAGATGTCTTGAGGCACTGCTAGAAAGGATTGGAGAATAGATGAAGGAGCAGGAAGATGTTGGGACTGGAGAGGATCAGGGGAGACTGTAGAGAGATTACACCTGATTGGGGGTGGAGGGGGGAGAGAAGACAGGGTTTGAGGAGGGAGTTAAATGTCTGAAGCAGCTGGTGTGGGCAAGAGGCATGCGAGTCAATAAGGATGGAAAAATATTGTTGCTGGGCAGAGTTAATGCAGGTGAGGAGGTTTGAGGTGGATGAGATCAGTCAGGTGTCTGGATTTCCACCAGCAGCGCTTCACGGCTCGAGCACGAGAGTGGAGGAAGCGAACTGCAGAGATGATCCAGGACCGTGGGTTTGTGATATAAGATCGACAGAGGCTTGAGGGATTTGAGTTCAGTGGAGAGGGCGGGATACAAGGTAATCAGGTTGTCCCACGTGGGGCTCACGCTTTCAATCCCCATTTTGCAGATGAGGTAATTGAGGCACAGAGAAGTTAAGTGACTTGCCTAAGGTCACACAGCAGACAAATGGCGGAGCCGGAATTAGAACCCATGCCCTCTGACTCCCAAGCCCTGGCTCTTTCCACTGAGCCACGCTGCACCTCTTGCTCAAACCTTCTCTCTCGCCCGGAAATTCCTCCCCTTTCATATCTGGCAGGCCACTACTCTCTCCATTGATTGAGTCCCTATTATGTGCACAGCCGTGTATTAAGTGCCCGGAAGGGTGCAATAGGGGTCAAAGACAGTCTCTGCCCACAAGTAGCTTTCAATCCAACTGAGAAGGTTGTGCGGAATTCTCTCCCCCTTCATATCTGATAGGACGCTGCTCTCTCCATCCTCCAAACTGTACTAAATTCACATCTCCCATCCCTGACTAATCTCTCACCCACCCCATTATCCCTCCTATGCATTTGAGTCCTCTCCCCTTAGCCACTTCGATTCTCCCTCCTGCTCCCCCGAACCACAGCACTTGTGTACTTAGCTTTAAACTCCGTTGCTTTCCCCACCTGTAATTTATCTGAGTGTCTGCCTCTCCAGCTAGTTTGTCAACTCCTTGAGGTCAAGGAACGTGTCTGTTAACTCACTCGACTCTCCCAAGCACTCAGTACGGTGCTCTGTGCAGAACGAGCCCTCAATAAATGCTAATGATTGATTGATTGCTCTGTACAGAACAGGTGCTCACTAAATGCTATGGCTAGGTTCACTGATGCTCTCTGGCTGGCCAAGTGGGGAAGGGGATGGGGCTTCAGGGGCCCGGGAGAAAAGGTAGCGAGGGAATCGGTATTAGACACGACAAAGAGAGACACGGGCTGAGGTGACAGACACCGTCTCTCTCTCACACTGAGACACACACACATATGCAAACATCCTGGGCGTGGAGCAGACTGCAGAGGCAGGAGCATGTCAGGAGAGAAATATGAGTCGATGCAGCCTTTACTGTTACCATGGTTACCACCATTGCTGCTCCTGGCTTCTCCTCCGAGTGCCCCACTGCAGCTGTTGGGCTCTGCGTTGGGTCGGTCCCGCTAGAGCTGGGGGTGGTGACTGTAGGGGCTGCGTCGGTGGGTCGGGGGCTGCCAGGCCTGAAGCGGGACTTTGGAGGACCTCACTTTCTGGGTTGGGGCCTGCCCGGCGTATGTCGTGTTTTCAGACTTGCTTGTGGTCCCCGGGGGCTGTCGGGGTATCCCCAGCAGTCCACGGGGACCACTGAGCATGCTGGCGACATGAGGACATCATAAGGACGTGAGAGCACAAGCCCGTGGGTGCTGCCGTTCCCGGATCAGACCCACGGTCCGTCCAGCTTCTGGTTCTGACTCCGTGGCAACGAGATGTTTGGGGGACGTGTGTAATGGTTGCCCTCCTGAAGGAGTGTGACCCCCAAGGTTTCGGGGCCTAAGCCAGGACCTCAGCACCCCCCTTCCCTCAATCCCACCGAACCTCTGAGGGACCCTGTGATGAGTCCTTAAGCATAAGAAATTTCAGAACTCCCCAAGGTGGAGCTTCAGCTAGACCTCTTTGTGGATGACTCCCAAATCTACTTTCCTAGCCCCAAACTCTCTCCACTTATTTAGTCTTATCACAGGAAGGGGCAGGCACTCAGCATCCAGCCTTTCGGGGACAGGATGGGTGAGCTGAACCCCGAAAGCTTCTCATGCCTTTTTTTGTGGGGGGTCCCAACTCTAAGAGTTACAGGATAGTAACTCCCTCCTACTTGGACTGCTATGGGACAGCATTGGGTCCAACCTGATTAAATTGTATCTACCCCAGTGCTTGACACACAGTAAGCACTTAACAAGTATTATTATTATTACAGCAAACTTTGGGGCAGTCTCAGGGTGCACTCTTAGTCCTAAGGGCGTCCTTACCCTGACCGTCATTTGCTATGCCTACCTCCGTCTCTGTCCTCTACCCTCCTGCAGTGCTTTGCACATAGTAAGTGCTTAATAAATGCCATTATTATTATTATTATTATTATTATTTTAAGCTCCTTGAGGGCAGGGATCAGATCTACTAACTTTAGTGTACTCTCCCAAGTACAAGAGCACAGAGTAAGTACTCTCAATAAATACGATGGATTGATTGATTTCCCCAATCAGACCTACGGGCTTTGCTTATTGTTTTTTGTGTTCATTCATTCATTCAATTGTATTTATTGAGCACTTACTGTGCGCAGAGCACTGTACTAAGCACTTGGGAAGTACAAGTTGGCAACATATAGAGACGGTCCCTACCCAACAACGGGCTTATTTGCGTTCTCAACGAATTGTTTTGAGAGCCTCCCGCCGTTTCAATCTTTCTCTAGACCCCAGTTTTTCCAACTGGTCCAAGGGGAAAATAACCGCTGGCTCTCTCCCTGGCTCACCTCCACCGTCCCCTTCCAGGCTGGCTGGCCTTCTGGGAAAAGGGGCTGGGCAGCCTTCACGAACTGTGCCAGATAAAAGCTTCTTCCGTTGCTCGGGGCCAGGACGGAGCCAGGCCTTCATCCCTAGAAGGAGCCAACATCCCCGCCCCATCCCATGCCCGCACTCGCACTCCCCACCGAGCTCCGCCTTGGGCCCGTGGTACCTTTAGACAGATCTGGGGAAGGAATGGCCAGGAGAGAGGCCAGCGCAGCACCGTGGCTCTATCTTGCTGACCCTGGAGCCCGGAGGGAAACGCTGCCCACTCCCTTGGGTTTCTGCTTTCAGACCTTCAGGGCAGCACGCGTGTGGTCACTCAATACCAAGCTGCTTCCTTCCACCTGGGCGGTCCGCTCTATCCTCCCCCAGTCGTGGAGCGAAAGATCTCCTGGAGACCTCCATGATTTCATCCACGACATCTGGCCGGGTAAGCCGGCGGGTCCGGACGTGGGATCAGGTTATAGCGGCGGCCCCCAGCCCTAGCCCCTCGGATCTAGACTGTAAACTCGTGTGGGTAGGGAATGTGTCTGTTTGTTGTTATACTGTACTCTCCCAAGTGCTCAGTACAGTACTCTGCACACAGTAAGTGCTCAATAAATACGATGGAATGAATGAATCAATGGATCTGTGACCTTTGGACATTTGCTATTTGCCCCACCCCCAACCCCGCAGCACTTATGTACATACCTTTAAATTATATATTATAAATTATTTATTTACATTCATGCCTGTCTCCCCTTCTAGACTGTACGTCATTGTGGGCTGGGAATGTGTCTGCTAATTCTGTTGTACACTCCCAAGCTCTTTGTACAGTGATCTGCACATAGTAAGTACTGGATAATTATCATAGGTTAATTGGTATTAGTATTATCAAATATTTATTTATCAATAAATACCATTGATTGATGTGATGGTGATGGTAAGGATGATATTGGTGATAGTGATAAGGATGATTATGGGAAGGAGGCCTTCCCAGACTGAGCCCCTTCCTTCCTCTCCCCCTTGTCCCCCTCTCCATCCCCCCATCTTACCTCCCTCCCTTCCCCACAGCACCTGTATATATGTATATATGTTTGTACATATTTTTTTACTCTATTTATTTATTTAATTTATTTGTACATATCTATTCTATTTATTTTATTTTGTTAGTATGTTTGGTCTCTGTCTCCCCCTTTTAGACTGTGAGCCCACTGTTGGGTAGGGACTGTCTCTATATGTTGCCAATTTGTACTTCCCAAGTGCTTAGTACAGTGCTCTGCACATAGTAAGCGCTCAATAAATACGATTGATGATGATGATGACAATGGTGGCAGTGATGAAAGTGATAGATGTGAAGATATGAATGATGATTGTATAGTACAGTGCTCTGCACATAGTAAGTGCCCAATAATAATTATAATAATAATGATGGTATTTGTTAAGTGCTTACTATTTGTACTAAGTGCTGGGGTGGATACAAGCAAATCGAGTTGGACACAGTCCCTCGTCCCCCTCTCCATTCCCCCCATCTTACCTCCTTCCCTTCCCCACAGCACCTGCATATATGTATATACGTTTGTACATATTTATTACTCTATTTATTTATTGTACTTGTACATATCTATTCTATTTATTTTATTTTGTTAGTCTGTTTGGTTTTGTTCTCTGTCTCCCCCTTTTAGATTGTGAGCCCACTGTTGGATAGGGACTGTCTCTATATGTTGCCAACTTGTACTTCCCAAGGGCTTAGTACAGTGCTCTGCACACAGTAAGTGCTGAATAAATACGATTGATTGATTGATTGTCCCATGTGGGGCTCACAATCTCAATCAGTACATACCATCGATTGATCATTCATTCATTCATTCATTCATTCATTTAATTGTGTTTATTGAGCACTTACTGTGTGCACAGCACTGTACTAAGCACTTGGGAGAGTATAGTATAACAACAGACAGCTGTCAAAAGTTCTTGGGTAAATTAGATTTAGACTTCTCAATCCATGACTTATTAACTGCGAATCTCATCGATTCATTAGAGACAAAAGGTGTTCTGTGCTAAGGGCTTGGAAAGTACAATTCAGCAACAAAGAGAGACAATCCCTGCCCATATCTGGCTTACAGTCTAGAATGAGGGATATAGACATCAAAACAAGTAAACAGGCACTAGTATAAATAAATACTCATTAGGTGTGACAGTCTAGGAGAAACAGAGGGTTTCTGGAGGTGGGAGGGGATAACTGACCTTACTTTTCATAAATATGGCTCTGATTGACTGATTTGACATGTCTCAATGCAGAGCAGTACAGGGGAGTCTCAATTAGAAATCTCCATTGGTCAGATTTTTGCAGTGCAGACTCTAGAGCAGAAATTGGTCTTGCTGCCAAAAGAAGTGTTTCTCTGCACTGGCCGTCATCAAGGTAACATATTATTGGGATGATAGAAGGGAGGGGAAGGTAGGCTATCGCTATCCTTGTAATAATAATAATTGAGGCATTTGTTAAATGCTTACTGGGTGCCCGACACTGAATTAAGCACTTGGGGTGGATACAAGCAAATTAGGTTAGACACAGTCCCTGTCCCACCTGGGGCTCACAGTCTTCATCCCCATCGTTGATTCATTCATTCAATTGTATTTATTGAGCTCTTACTGTGTGCAGAGCACTGTAATAAATGCTTGGAAAGTACAATTCAGGAACAAGGAGAGACGCTCTGGGCATGTTACTCCCCTCCTCAAAAATCTCCAGTGGCTACCAGTCAACCTATGCATCAGGCTAAAACTCCTCAATCCCGGCTTCAAGGCTGTCCATCACCTCGCCCCCTCCTACCTCACCTCCCTTCTGTCCTTCTCCAGCCCAGCCCGCACCCTCCGCTCCTCTGCCGCCGCTAACCTCCTCACCGGGCCTCGTTCTCGCCTGTCCCGCCGTCGACCCCCGGCCCACGTCCTCCCCCTGGCCCGGAATGCCCTCCCTCCGCACATCGGCCAAGCTAGCTCTCTTCCTCCCTTCAAAGCCCTACTGAGAGCTCACCTCCTCCAGGAGGCCTTCCCAGACTGAGCCCCCTCCTTCCTCTCCCCCTCCCCATCCCCCCACCCTACCTCCTTCCCCTCCCCACAGCACCTGTATATATGTTTGTACAGTTTTATTACTCTATGTATTTTACTTGTACATATTTACTATTCTATTTATTTTGTTAATGATGTGCATCTAGCTTTACTTCTATCTATTCTGATGACTTGACACCTGTCCACGTGTTTTGTTCTGTTCTCTGTCTCCCCCTTCTAGACTGTGAGCCCGTTGTTGGATAGGGACCGTCTCTCTATGTTGCCAACTTGTACTTCCCAAGTGCTTAGTACAGTGCTCTGCACACAGTAAGTGCTCAATAAATACGATTGAATGAATGAATTCCTGCCCACAACGGGCTCACAGTCTCGAAGGGGGGAAGCAGACATCAATCAATCAATCAATCAGTCAATCGTATTTATTGAGTGCTTACTGTGTGCAGAGCACTGTACTAAGCACTTGGGAAGTACAAGTTGGCAACATATAGAGACAGTCCCTACCCAACAGTGGGCTCACAGTCTAGAAAGGGGAGACAGAGAACAAAACCAAACATATTAACAAAATATAATAAATAGAATAGATATGTACAAGTAAAATAGAGTAATAAATATGTACAAACATATATACATATATACAGGTGCTGTGGGGAAGGGAAGGAGGTAAGATATCATCACCATCAATCGTATTTATTGAGCGCTTACTGTGTGCAGAGCACTGTACTAAGCGCTTGGGAAGTACAAGTTGGCAACATATAGCAACAGTCCCTACCCAACAGTGGGCTCACAGTCTAAAAGGGGGAGACAGAGAACAAAACCAAACATACTAACAAAACAAAATAAATAGAATAGATATGTACAAGTAAAATAAATGAATAAATAAAGAGTAATAAATATGTACAAACATATATACATATATACAGGTGCTGTGGGGAAGGGAAGGAGGTAGGATCATCATCATCACCATCAATCATATTTATTGAGCGCTTACTGTGTGCAGAGCACTGTACTAAGCGCTTGGGATGTACAAGTTGGCAACATATAGAGACAGTCCCTACCCAACAGTGGGCTCACAGTCTAAAAGGGGGAGACAGAGAACAAAACCAAACATACTAACAAAATAAAATAAATAGAATAGATATGTACAAGTAAAATAAATGAATAAATAAATAGAGTAATAAATATGTACAAACATATATACATATATACAGGTGCTGTGGGGAAGGGAAGAAGGTAAGATCATCATCATCACCATCAATCGTATTTATTGAGCGCTTACTGTGTGCAGAGCACTGTACTAAAGCGCTTGGGAAGTACAAGTTGGCAACATATAGAGACAGTCCCTACCCAACAGTGGGCTCACAGTCTAAAAGGGGGAGACAGAGAACAAAACCAAACATACTAACAAAATAAAATAAATAGAATAGATGTGTACAAGTAAAATAGAGTAATAAATATGTACAAACATATATACATATATACAGGTATATATGTACTTGGTGCTTAGAAGATCACAACACAGCAGATAACTTCCCCGCCCACTTCGGCAGACCATTTCAGAAGAGAGCAGTCTTTACTGACTCATTTGGGAAAGACAATTTTCTCTAGCTTATCAATTGCTAACCCAATTTACTAGACCGCATCATGTTTTCTGCCTCTTCAGTACCTTTAGGTGACAGTCTTGCCGCCATGCTTTCTTGGAATAGAGGAGGGACTCTTAGATTTCAGCTTTACGGGGCCCTTCCCCTACGATACGAACACAACGGTGTAGACTGCTCGGAGCATTCGTAGAAGACCAGAGCGGAGAGGTTCAAGCCCAACAGACTAGCTCTACGCTGAGTTCATTCCGCAAAGCAACTCTAGCTTAAATCAGCCAGGACCGTTATTAAGATAAATAATAATAATAATAATGATGGCATTTATTAAGTGCTTACTATGTGCAAAGCACTGTTCTAAGCGCTGGGGGGGGGATACAAGGTCATGAGGTTGTCCCACGTGGGGCTCACAGTCTTCATCCCCATTTTACAGATGAGGGAACTGAGGTCCAGAGAAGTGAAGTGAGTTGCCCAAAGTCACACAGCTGACAAGTGGCGGAGCTGGGATTTGAACCAATGACCTCTGACTCCAAAGCCCGGGCTCTTTTCCACTGAGCAAGTATGGGTGCCCACAACGGGCTCACAGTCTAGAAGGGGGGGAAACAGACATCAAAACAAGTAACAACCAGCTCTGTTTCATTGTACTCTCCCAAGCGCTTAGTACAGTACTCTGCACCTAAGAAGAGCTCAGTAAATACCACTGATCGATTGATTCTCGCTAAGTCATGCATCACCAGATCCTGGAAGGGTTAAAAGGGCGCATTCTCCAAACCAGCCACCAGGCGTCGCTGTAGTCCAAGTAGCCTCCCCCAATCAATCAATCAATCAATCAATCATCATCATCATCAATCGTATTTATTGAGCGCTTACTATGTGCAGAGCACTGTACTAAGCGCTTGGGAGGTACAAATTGGCAACATATAGAGACAGTCCCTGCCCAACATTGGGCTCACAGTCTAAAAGGGTGAGACAGAGAACAAAACCAAACATACTAACAAAATAAAATAAATAGAATAGATATGTACAAGTAAAATAAATAAATAAATAGAGTAATAAATATGTACAAACATATATACATATATACAGGTGCTGTGGGGAAGGGAAGGAGGTAAGATGGGGGGATGGAGAGGGGACGAGGGGGAAAGGAAGGAAGGGGCTCAGTTTGGGAAGGCCTCGTGGAGGAGGCGAGCTCTCAGCAGGGCCTTGAAGGGAGGAAGAGAGCTAGCTTGGCGGATGGGCAGAGGGAGGGCATTCCTGGCCCCGGGGAGGACGTGGGCCGGGGGTCGATGGCGGGACAGGAGAGAAAGAGGTACGGTGAGGAGATTAGCGGCAGAGGAGCGGAGGGTGCGGGCTGGGCTGTAGAAGGAGAGAAGGGAGGTGAGGTAGGAGGGGGCGAGGTGATGGACAGCCTTGAAGCCCAGGGTGAGGAGTTTCTGCCTGATGCGCAGATTGATTGGTAGCCACTGGAGATTTTTGAGGAGGGGAGTAATATGCCCAGAGCGTTTCTGGACAAAGATAATCAATCGTATTTATTGAGCGCTTATTGTGTGCAGAGCACTGTACTAAGCGCTTGGGAAGTACAAGTTGGCAACATATAGAGACAGTCCCTACCCAACAGTGGGCTCACAGTCTAGAAGGGGGAGACAGAGAACAAAACCAAACATACTAACAAAATAAAATAACTAGAATAGATATGTAGAAGTAAAATAAATAGAGTAATAAATATGTACAAACATATATACATATATACAGGTGCTGTGGGGAAGGGAAGGAGGGAAGATGGGGGGGGATGTGACGCAGCTGGACGCTAGATGTCACCATTTTACTGGCATTCAATTAGTCCACGGTATTTATTGAGGGCTGCAACTCTGTGCACAACACTAAGCGCTTGGGAGAGTACACTACAAGAGAGTACCATCAAAGTAGCTGCCCCCTTCCCCTCTGGCCACCGAGGGTCCCTAGTCCCAGGATGCTCGGTTCTCCCCCTCGTCCCCCTCTCCATCTCCCCCATCTTACCTCCTTCCCTTCCCCACAGCACCTGTATATATGGATATATGTTTGTACATATTTATTACTCTATTTATTTTACTTGTACATATCTATTCTATTTATTTTATTTTGTTAGTATGTTTGGTTTTGTTCTCTGTCTCCCCCTTTTAGACTGGGAGCCCACTGTTGGGTAGGGACTGTCTCTATATGTTGCCAATTTGTACTTCCCAAGAGCTTAGTACAGTGCTCTGCACGCAGTAAGCGCTCAATAAATGCGATTGATGATGATGACCCTGGGCAGGGATAAAAGCTGCTCCCGTAGGGAGCCTCACGGGGGACGGGGACTGTGCCCAATTCCTTTCTGTGTAGTCTCTCCCAGTGCTTAGTACAGTTCTCTGCACACAGTAGGTACTTAATGAATACTACTACTACTACATAGAGTAGCGGATGGAACTCGGGCCTGAGAGTCAGAAGGACACGGGTTCTCATCCTGACTCTGCCACTTGCCTGCTGTGTGACCTCAGGCAAGTCATTTCACTTCTCTGTGCCTCAGTTATCTCCTCTGGGGATTGAGACTGTTGGCCCCACGGGGGACAGGGACTGTGCCCAATTCTTTTCTGTGTAGTCTCTCCCAGTGCTTAGTACAGTTCTCTGCACACAGTAGGTACTTAATGAATACTACTACTACATAGAGTAGCGGATGGAACTCGGGCCTGAGAGTCAGAAGGACACGGGTTCTCATCCTGACTCTGCCACTTGCCTGCTGTGTGACCTCAGGCAAGTCATTTCACTTCTCTGTGCCTCAGTTATCTCCTCTGGGGATTGAGACTGTTGGCCCCACGTGGGACAGGGACAGTGTCCAACCCAATTTGCTTGTACTCAACCCAGCGCTTGTACTCAACCCAGCAGACAAGTGGCAGAGTCAGGATTAGAACCCATGACTTTCTGACTCCCAGGACTGGGTTCTATGAGCTACCGCACGCAGCTTCTCTGAGAGAGCGCTCACCTCCTTTGAGAGCTTGTTGGGCTGCAGTGGCGTCACAGTCTCATAGCCCAGCCCTTTCTGCACAGATCTTAGCTCCCTCCTGGGTATCAATCAATGATAATAATAATAATAATAATAATGGCATTTATTAAGCGCTTACTATGTGCGAAACACTGTTCTAAGCGCTGGGGAGGTTACGAGGTGATCAGGTTGTCCCACGGGGGGCTCACAGTTTTAATCCCCATTTTACAGATGAGGGAACTGAAGCACAGAGAAGTTAAGTGACTTGCCCAAAGTCATACAGCTGACAGTTGGCAAAGCTGGGGTTTGAACCCATGACCTCTGACTCCAAAGCCCGGGCTCTTTCCACTGAGCCACACTGCTTCTCACAATGATATTTATTGAGTGCTTACTAGGTGCAGAGCATTGTACTACGCACTTGGGAAAGTACAATATACAATACGACAGAGTTGGGAGGCACATTCCCCGCCCACAAGGAGCTTGCACTCTAGAGAAGCAGCGTGGCTCAGTGGAAAGAGCACGGGCTTTGGAGTCAGAGGTCGTGGGTTCAAATCCCGGCTCCGCCAACTGTCAGCTGTGTGATGACTTTGGGCAAGTCACTTAACTTCTCTGGGCCTCAGTTACCTCATCTGAAAAATGGGGATGAAGATGGTGAGCCCCCCGTGGGACAACCTGATAACCTTGTAACCTTCCCAGGGCTTAGAACAGTGCTTTGCACATAGTAAGCGCTTAAGAAATGCCATCATTATTATTAGAGGTGTCCATTCATTCATTCATTCAATTGTATTTATTGAGTGCTCCCTCCACGTGTCCTTGGGGCTGTACCCTTTAAGCATTTCGATATTCACCCCATCCCCATCCCCACAGCACCTATGTCCATACTCTGCCTCTTCCGCTGTCTGTCTGTAGACTGTAAGCTCGTTGGGGTCAGGGAACGTGTCCACCAACTCTATTGAGGGGGAGCAGCGTGGCTCAGTGGAAAGAGCCCTGGCTTTGGAGTCAGAGGTCATGGGTTCAAATCCCAGCTCCGCCACTTGTCAGCTTTGTGACTCTGGGCAAGTCATTTAACTTCTCTGGGCCTCAGTTACCTCATCTGTAAAATGGGGATTAAGACTATGAGCCCCACGTGGGACAACCTGATCACCTTGTAACCTCCCCAGTGCTTTGCACATAGTAAGCGCTTAGTAAATACCATTATTATTATTATTATTGTATTGTACTTTCCCAAGTGCTTAGTCCAGTGCTTTGCCCACAGGAAGCGCTCAATAAATACCATAGATTGACTAACTGATTTAATGGGGAGGATCAATCAATCAATCGTATTTAGTGAGTGCTTACTGTGTGCAGAGCACTGTACTAAGCACTTGGGAAGTACAAGTTGGCAACATATAGAGACGGTCCCTACCCAACAGTGGGCTCACAGACTAGAAAGGGGAGACAGAGAACAAAACAAAACGTATTAACAAAATAAAATAAATAGAATAGATATGCACAAGTAAAATAAATAAATAGAGTAATAAATACGTATAAACATATATACAGGTGCTGTGGGGAAGGGAAGGATGTGATCAGAAATTAGCAGTCAGGTGAAGATCATAAAGTACAATCTTCAATGACTGTGGGCTAGACTCCAGACCTTCTCCAGCATAGATTACCTTACAGTCATTGTCCGCTCTGTGTCACAAGGGGTTAATAGTTATACATTAATATAAATCAATTACAGATATATACGTGAGTGCTATGGGGCTGGGGGAGGGGCGGGTAAGGGGAACAGATCCAAGTACGAGGGCGACAGAGAAGGGAGTGGGAGAAGAGGAAATGAGAGGTTAGTCAGGGAAGGCTTCTCGGAGGAGATGGGCCTTCGATAAGGCTTCGAAGGTGGGGAGACCGAAAGGCCGTCGGATATGAAGAGGGAGGGCGTTCCAGCCCAGAGGCAGGGCGTGGGCGAGGGGTTGGTGGCGAGATAGATGAGTTCGAGGTAATAATAATGATGGCATTTATTAAGCGCTTACTATGTGCAAAGCACTGTTCTAAGTGCTGGGGAGGTTATAGGGTGATCAGGTTGTCCCACAGGGGGCTCACAGTCTTCCTCCCCATTTTACAGATGAGGTAAACTGAGGCCCAGAGAAGTTAGGTGACTTGCCCAAAGTCACACAGCTGACAAGTGGCGGAGCCGGGATTTGAACCCACGACCTCTGACTCCAAAGCCCGGGCTCTTTCCCCTGAGCCACGCTGCTTCTCGAGGTATAGTGAGTAGGTCGGCATCAGAGGAGAGCAGTGTGCCGTCTGGGCTGTAATAGGAGAGCGGCGAGGTGAGGTCGGAGGGGGCAAGGTGATGGACTGCTTTTAAGCCGATGGTAAGGAGTTTCAAGAGATGGCTGATATCCGAGTTGGGGGGGGCGGCTGGGAATTAGTTGGGGGAAAGTTTGTTGCAGAAGGGACTTTTCGATTTCATTTTCTATGGTATTGAAATAAGTGGCCACTGATTCTATTAAAAATCACAATTGCAGGGTATTGATTAAATTACGGTGTTTGTTAAGCGCTTACTATGTGCCAGGCACTGGAAGAGGGTAGAGTGGGGGGGGAAGCTGCAGGACCTGGGATAAGAGGGGGGTGGAGGGGAAGGAGCAGACACAGGCAGAGAGGCTGTACATTTTCAGAAGCTTCTTTACTCCATCCCTCACAAACAACTGGGTCCTTATTTTTCATTTTTTAAAATGAAAAATAGTCTATTCCTATACTCCACTATTTCCCCCAACCCAAATCTGTTTGAATGTCCATCTCCCCCTGTAAGACTGTAAGGTCCTTGTGGGCAGGGATCGCATCTACCAACTCTGTTGTACCGGACTCCGTTCCCCTTGCCCTCCTCGGGCTCGGGCTCCGTGGCAGAGAAATTAGTTGAGCTGGGTTGAGCTCAATTAGTCATTTTTTAAAAAATCACTACTACCTCATGAGAGGGGTTTCGGGGATCAGAAGCTGGTTGGTGGTAGAAGCAATTCCAGGAGATGTATGCAATATAGTCTCCCACCAGGAACTCTAAAAGTTCCTGCTTAAGAGAAGCAGCGTGGCTCAGTAGAAAGAGCACGGGCTTGGGTGCCAGAGGTCATGGGTTCTAATCCCGACTCCGCCAATTGTCAGCTGTGTGACTTTGGGCAAGTCACTTAATTTCTCTGTGCCTCAGTTACCTCATCTGTAAAATGGGGATTAAGACTGTGAGGCCCCCCTGTGGGACGACCCGATCATCTTGTAACCTCCCCAGTGCTTAGAACAGTGCTTTGCACATAGTAAGCACTTAATAAATGCCATTATTATTATTATCCCGACTCTTGCCACTTAGCTGTGTGACTTTGGGCAAGTCACTTAACTTCTCTGTGCCTCAGTTACCTCATCTGGAAAATGGGGATTAAGACTGTGAGCCCCACGTGGGACAACCTGATCACCTTGTATCACTCCCAGTGCTTAGAACACTGCAAAGCACATAGTAAGCACTAAACAATTACCATTATTATTATTATTATTATTATTATTGTTATTAAAATGAGTCCAGTCCTGAACCTCCTCAGAGGTTGTACTTCAAGCTCATCTACCTCACCGCCAATGCTTGCCCATGTCCTCCCTCTGGCCAGGAACTCCCTTCCCCCTTCATATCCTGATAGATCCCCACTCTCCCCACCTTCAAAGCCCTACTAAAATCACGCCTCCTCCAAGAGGCCTTCCCTGGCTCACCTTTCCTCTCCCCACAGGTTCTTCACCTGGCATTCCTCTCCCTCCTTCCTGCTGCTCCTCCCCTCTCCACCACCCATGATTTTTCCCAAACCTGGGCTCCTGGGGCTTTGGGTCCCTACTGAAGCAGGACCGGTAGAGTGCTTAGTACAGTACTGAGTGCTTAGTACAATGCTCTGCACATAGTAAGTGCTCAATAAATACCATTGATTGATTGGTTAATGGGGAGAGGCTTTTTCAGACAAAACCCTCATTTCCCTTCCCCACCCTCCTCTCTCTTCCGATTATGTAATTGGCTGAGTACCCCTTAAGCGCTTTGATACCCACCCCAGCCCCACGGCACTTATATAAATATTCCTGTACTCTACTATTTCCCCCAACCCAAATCTGTTTGAATGTCCATCTCCCCCTGTAAGACTGTAAGGTCCTTGTGGGCAGGGATCGCATCTACCAACTCTGTTGTATCGGACTCCGTTCCCCTTGCCCTCCTTGGGCTCGGGCTCCGTGGCAGAGAAATAAGGCCCAGGCTGCTTCTAACACGGAGCCCCCCACAAAGAGCCTCTGTTGCCGTGGCACTTTTTCCCCACCGTTCCTTCCCCTCCCTGGTTGCAAACTGCGGCCTGAGTTAAGCTCTGCCATGGGGTGGGGAGGGAGATTTCAATGCCAACTTCGTGCTCAACGGTCACAGCACGGGGATTAATGAGGGTTCGCTCCTGTGGGAGCATCTTCGGGAGGGACAAAGGGAGCTGCCTGGGTCAGCCAGGGGTGGCTGGATGAAAATGAAAGGATGTGTTAAAACCCCGCCAATGTAAGTGGCCCGCGCTCAGTATGCGAACCGCTCAGCGCCCGGACCGGCGGTTGTATGTTGAGCCGTCCCGGGAGGGAGTGGGTTTCAAGGTGCCTGACTTGGAGTGAGTGGCTGTTTCTGTGTTCTCTACGCTACACCTCACTGGAAGTGGTAGCAGATATTCCCAAGTGCTTCATACAGTGCTCTGCACACAGTGGTCCATAAATGCCACTGAGTGACTGATTGATTGAGTGCCGATTTAGCAAAGTTTCATCCGGCAGGGCTGGGAGTGCCAGTGCTCACCATCATCATCATCATCATCATCATCATCATCAATCGTATTTATTGAGCGCTTACTATGTGCAGAGCACTGTACTAAGCGCTTGGGAAGTACAAATTGGCAACATATAGAGACAGTACCTACCCAACAGTGGGCTCACAGTCTAAAAGGGGAGACAGAGAACAAAACCAAACATACTAACAAAATAAAATAAATAGGATAGATAAGTACAAGTAAAATAAATAAATAAATAGAGTAATAAATATGTACAAACATATATACATATATACAGGTGCTGTGGGGAAGGGAAGGAGGTAAGATGGGGGGGATGGAGAGGGGGACGAGGGGGAGAGGAAGGAAGGGGCTCAGTCTGGGAAGGCCTCCTGGAGGAGGTGAGCTCTCAGCAGGGCCTTGAAGGGAGGAAGAGAGCTAGCTTGGCGGATGGGCAGAGGGAGGGCATTCCAGGCCCAGGGGATGACGTGGGCCGGGGGTCGATGGCGGGACAGGCGAGAACGAGGTACGGTGAGGAGATTAGCGGCGGAGGAGCAGAGGGTGCGGGGTGGGCAGTAGAAGGAGAGAAGGGAGGTGAGGTAGGAGGGGGTGAGGTGATGGAGAGCCTTGAAGCCCAGGGTGAGGAGTTTCTGCCTGATGTGCAGATTGATTGTTAGCCACTGGAGATTTTTGAGGAGGGGAGTAATATGCCCAGAGTGTTTCTGGACAAAGATAATCTGGGCAGCAGCATGAAGTATGGATTGAAGTGGAGAGAGACACGAGGATGGGAGATCAGAGAGAAGGCTGGTGCAGTAGTCCAGACGGGATAGGATGAGAGCTTGAATGAGCAGGGTAGCAGTTTGGATGGAGAGGAAAGGGTGGATCTTGGCAGAGAGCTACAGGGAGCACCACCCCACCAGCCCACAGCCGGAAACAGGCGACCAAGTTTCCTCTGCCTGCGGGCTGGGGCAGTGGCATTCCGGGAAGGGAATGGGGCCAGGAACCACTCTAGGCCTGAAATACATCTCATGGCCAAGAAAACAAAAACTGCCTCCCGCCTTTCATACTCTGACGTGGCCTGCCCTGCCCCCTATGCTATCCCTCACCAGTATCCTGTCTGGCTCCTTCGAGAACTCCCTGCTCAGGGGGATCGTGCAGTTAATGAGAACGATAACAAGAACAGTTATGGTACTTGCACTGTACTAAGCGCTGGGGTAGATACAAGATCATTCATTCATTCAATCGTATTTATTGAGAACTTACTGTGTGCAGAGTACTGTACAGGCACTGTACTAAGCGCTGGGGTAGATACAAGATCATTCATTCATTCAATCGTATTTATTGAGCACTTACTGTGTGCAGAGTACTGTACTAAGCGCTTGGGAAGTGCAAATCGGCAACATATAGAGACGGTGCTTATGCAACAACGGGCTCACAGTCTAGAAGAATAATGATGGTATTTATTAAGCGCTTACTATGTGCCACGCACTATTCTAAGCACTGGGGGAGATACAGGTTATCAGGTTGTCCCAGGTGGGGCTCACAGTCTTGATCCCCATTTTACAGTTGAGGTAACTGAGGCACAGAGAAGTTAAGTGACTGGCCCCAAGTCACACAGCCGCCAAGTGGTGGAGTCAGAATTAGAACCCATGACCTCTGCCTTCCAAGCCCGTGCTCTTTCCACTAAGCCAAGCTGCTTCTCAGGTTAGACGCAGCCCATGTCCCACGCGGGGCTCACAGTCTTGATCCCCATTTTACAGATGAGGTAACTGAGACCCAGAGAAATAAAGTGACTTGCCCAAGGTCACCCAGTAGACAAGTGGCAGAGCTGGGATTAGAGGCCGTGTCTTTTTGTCTCTCTGGCCCGTGCTCATCCACTAGACCACGCTGCTTCTCAGTGACAGGGATTGTGTCCAACTGTGCCCAATTCGAGACACTCCGTCCCTCATCAATCTGGTTCTTATAGCTCTTCTGCCCCTTCATTGCACGGGTTTTGCCCTGGCTACTACTGGAAGTGAGACGCATTGTGCGTTTTGGCAGTTTTTTTCTTGCTGCTCTTAATTTACACCCTCCGGAGACATTTACTAAAGTTGTCTCTCACCTCCCTAGACATCTGAGACTGATTTATTATCATTACAACAATAATAATGATTACCATTATCATCATATTCATAAGCACTCAATGATATTTTATTCAAGTAGTCTTTGGCGATCTGGATTGATAATGTGACAGGAAAAAAGCCTAACAGGTGTCTTTTCATTCATTCATTCAATCGTATTTATTGAGCGCTTACTGTGTGCAGAGCACCACACTAAGTGCTTGGAAAGTACACTATAGCAATAAAGAGAGACAATCCCTGCCCACAACAGGCTCACAGTCTGGGGGTGGGGGGAGACAGACATCAAGGCAAAACAGGCATCAATAAATAGAATTTTAGATATGTACGTATATACATAAGTGCTGTAGGGTGGGGAGAGGGGGGAAGAGCAAAGGGAGCGAATCGTGGTGATGTGCTCTGCACACAGTAAGCGCTCAATAAATACGATTGATGATGATGTGGAAGGGAGTGGGAGCTGAGGAGAAGTGGGGCTTAGGCTTTTGTTAATATGTTTGGTTTTGTTCTCTGTTTCCCCCCTCCAGACTGTGAGCCCACTGTTGGGTAGGGACCGTCTCTATATGTTGCCAACTTGTACTTCCCAAGTGCTTAGTACAGTGCTCTGCACACAGTCAGTGCTCAATAAATACGATTGATTGATTGATTGGATAAGTGGGGTGAGTGAGAGAGCAAAGAATGACACCAAGGTTACGGGCTTGTGAGATGGGAAGGATGGTGGTGGCCACTACAGTGATGGGAAAGTCCGGGAGGGGACAAGTTATTTATCACATCCTATTGTATTCTATCATATTCTATTGTATCTATTAATATTAATGTCTGTCTCCCCCACCTAGACTCTAAGCTCTTTGTGGGCAGGGAATGTCTGTTGGCTGTTCTGTCGTACCCTCCCAAGCGCTTAGTATAGTGTTGCGCAAATAGTAAGCGCTCAACAAATATGACTATCTGCCCCAGTGCTTATCACCAAGCGCTTAGTACAGTGCTCTGCACACAGTAAGCGCTCAATAAATACGATTGATTGATTATCGGAACGCCTGGCACTCAGTGTTTAGGAAACACCATTATTATTGTCGTTGTCGTTAATGGCCCTTGAAGTTGCAAAAATTGCCAGTAAAGAAAAATAATGGAAATACCTATTGCATCTCCCTTTAAATATAGGGATCGAAATGTCCTGCTGTGGCTAGAGTTCTGCTGTCATTTAAATTCAAAGGGGGTGTAATGTGCGGTCTTTCTGGCAGTCCCCGTCTGCAACCCAAATCACCCTAGTGTGGTTTGGAAAAATACGCGGGGCAGACCGCACATATCTGAGACTGAGACTGTAAGCCCACTGTTGGGTAGGGACTGTCTCTATATGTTGCCAATTTGTACTTCCCAAGCGCTTAGTACAGTGCTCTGCACATAGTAAGCGCTCAATAAATACGATTGATGATGATCTGACACCTTCATTATTCCCTTCGGAGACTCGAGCTATTATTTTCGAGTCCCTGGAAGTGCGGTTCCAGTGTGTGCGTGTGTTTGGGGGGAGGTCAGCGACGTTTTTCGGGGGCGCCAAGATCCGGGCAGTGCTTAGAACAGTCCAGTGCTTAGAACAGTGCTTTGCACATAGTAAGCGCTTAACAAATACCATCATCATCATCATCATCACGGATCTCGCCGTGCCCTTCCTTGTCCTTGTCTCTCCCTCCTCCCTCCTTCCCCACCCTTGTTGGTGGGAATAAGAGCCACCGTTGGATCTCGCTGGGACCAGGCCTGGATTCCCTTCAGGGGAATTGGAGAGGGGGTGGCCACACCACTCCCTCTGCGGGGCTGTGGCACTGAGTTGGGAGGCCCTCCGGCCCCTGGCTGGACCTGGGGAGCAGCCTGGGGTGGGGTTCGCAGTCAAGGAACACGCGTGGCCCAGTGGAAAGAGCCTGGGCTTGGGAGTCGGAGGTCATGGGTTAAAATCCCGGCTCCACCAACTGTCAGCTGGGTGACTTTGGGCAAGTCACTTCACTTCTCTGGGCCTCAGTGACCTCATCTGGAAAATGGGGATGAAGGCTGGGAGCGCCCCGTGGGACAGCCTGATCACTTTGTAACCTCCCAGTGCTTAGAACAGTGCTTTGCACAGAGTAAGCGCTTAATAATAATAATAATGATGGTATTTGTTAAGCACTTACTATGTGCAAAGCACTGTTCTAAGCGCTGGGGAGTTTACAAGGTGATCAGGTTGTCCCATGTCGGGCTCACAATCTTAATCCCCATTTGACAGATGAGGTAACTGAGGCTCAGAGAAGTTAAGTGACTGGCCCAAGGTCACATAGCAGACATGTGGCAGAGCCGGGAGTCGAACCCATGACCTCTGACTCCAAAGCCCGGGCCCCTTCCACTGAGCCACGCTGCTTCTCTAAAGTTGAGGAACTAGAGAGAGGGAAACCGAAAAAAAAGGAGACCCCCCCACCCCCAAGACAGAGAACCACGAGAAAAGGGAACCGGAGGAATGATGATGATGATGATAATGGCATTTGTTAAGCGCTTACTATGTGCAAAGCACTGTACCAAGCGCTGGGGAGGATATAAGGTGATCAGGTTGTCCCATGTCGGGCTCGCAATCTTAATCCCCATTTGACAGATGAGGTAACTGAGGCTCAGAGAAGTGAAGTGACTTGCCCAAGGTCACACAGCAGACATGTGGCAGAGCCGGAAGTCGAACCCATGACCTCTGACTCCAAAGCCCGGGCCCCTTCCACTGAGCCACGCTGCTTATCTAAAGTTGAGGAACTAGAGAGAGGGAAACCGAAAGAAAAGGAGACCCCCCCCCCCAAGTCAGAGAACCAGAGAACCAAGTCAGAGAAATGGAACCGGAGGAATGATGATGATGATAATGGCGTTTGTTAAGCGCTTACTATGTGTGAAGCACTGTTCTAAGCGCCGGGGGGGGGGGGGGGATACAAGGTGATCAGGTTGTCCCACGTGGGGCTCACAGTCTTAATTCCCATTTTACTATGTGAACCAGATTAGACCTCATCCCTGTTGCACACTGGGTTCACGGTCTAAGAGGGAGGGAGAACAGAGAAGCAGTGTGGCTCAGTGGAAAGAGCCCGGGCTTGGGAGTCAGAGGTCATGGGTTCTAATCCTGACTCCGCCAATCGTCAGCTGGCTGACTTTGGGCAAGTCACTTCACTGGGCCTCAGTTCCCTCATCTGTAAAATGAGAATTAAGACTGTGTGCCCCACGTGGGACAACCTGATCACCTTGTATCCTCCTCAGCGCTTAGAATAGTGCTTTGCACATAGTAAGCGTTTAACAAGTGCCATTATTATTATTAATCCCCATTTTCCAGATGAGGGAACTGAGGCCCAGAGAAGTTAAGTGACTTGCCCAAAGTCACACAGCTAAGTGGCAGAGGCAGGATTAGAACCCATGACCTCTGGCTCCCAAGCCCGGGCTCTTGCCACTGAGCCACGCTGCTTCTCTTGCAGACCGGCAGCAGAGGGAGAAATGGAAGAAGGGAGAAAATCGGGGCACCGCGATTCGGAGAGCTGGCATAGTAGCTAGAGCACGAGCCAGGGTGTCAGAATGTCATGGGTTAATAATAATAATAATAATGATAATGGTACTTGTTAAGCACTTACCATGTGCCAGGCACTGTACTAAGTGCTGGGGTGGATACAAGCAAATCGAGTCCCTGTCTCACGTGGAGCTCACAGTCTTAATCCCCATTTTACAGATGAGCCAACTGAGGCACAGAGAAGTGAAGTGACTTGTCCAAGGTCACACAGCAGACTATGACCTTCTGACTCTCAGGCCCGTGCTCTATCCATTACATCTAATGCCAGCTCTGCCACTTGTCTGCTGGGTGACCTTAGGCAAGTCATTGCACTTCTCTGGGCCTCAGTTACCTCATCTGCAAAAATGGGGAGTAACACTGAGCCCTATGCGGGACAGGGACTGTGTCTAACCCGATTTGCTTGTACCCACCCCCGCGCTTAGTACAGCGCCTGGCATATAGTAAGTGCTTAACAAATACTTTAACAACGAGAGAAGCAGCATTGAATAGTGGATAAGAGCACAGGCCCGGGAATCAGAAGGTCATGGGTTCTAATCCTGGCTCTGCCATTTGTCTGTTGTGTGACCTTGGGCAAATCACTTCACTTCTTTAGGCCTCAGTTACCTCGTCTGGAAAAAGGTGATTGAGACTGTGAGGGCCTGTGCATAACCCAATTTGTTTGTATTCATCCCAGTGCTTAATACGGTGCCTGACGCATAATAAGCACTTAAGTACCATTATTATTATTACATCGGGGGATGAATCCTAGCAAGAGAAAGGAACTTAGGAACTCTGTCCACCTTTCCCCTTCCTGCCCTCTGGGACATGGTCAGCTTGAAAGTGCAGATCTGCTGATGCCTTCCTGGCATGAGGCAAACAGCTGTGCCCAGTTCTCTGCTGTGCAACCTTAGGCAGGTCACTTAACTTCTCTGTGCCTCTGTTTCCTCATCTGTAAAATGGGGATTCAGTACCTCTTCTCCCTTCTACTTAAATAGGTGTGCCCACGTGGAACAAGGACCGTGTCCAATCTGATTAGTGCTTAACCCATACCGTTATTAACATCGTCAACCTGAGGGTGCAGAGATACTGGCACCCTCCTGACATTAAAATGTGCCTAGGGCTCAAAGCTGTGCACAGTTCTCTAATAAGAATAATGATTGTGGTAATAATAATAATATAATAATGGCATTTATTAAGTGTTTACTATGTGCAAAGCACTGTTCTAAGTGCTGGGGAAGTTACAGGGTGATCAAGTTGTCCCACGGGGGGCTCACAGTCTTAATCCCCATTTTACAGATCAATCAATCAATCAATCAATCATATTTATTGAGCGCTTACTGTGTGCAGAGCACTGTACTAAGCGCTTGGGAAGTACAAGCTGGCAACATATAGAGACAGTCCCTACCCAACAGTGGGCTCACAGTCTAGAAGGGGGAGGCAGAGAACAAAATGAGGGAACTGAGGCCCAGAGAAGTGAACTTGCCCAAAGTCACACAGCTGACAATTGGCGGAGCTGGGATTTGAACCCATGACCTCTATTTGTTAAGATTTGTTATTTGTGGTATTTGTTAAGCGCTTACTAAGTGCCAGGCACTGTACTAAGCGCTGGGGTGGATACATGCCAATTGGATTGGACACAGTCTCTGCTGTGTAATCACGGGCAAGTCACTTAAACTGGGTGAACGTCGGTTTCCTCATCTGTAAAATCGGGGTTCTATAACTGTTCTACTTAGGCGGTGAGCCCCATATGGGACAGGGACTGGGTCCAATCCGATTATATCGGACCTACCTCAATGCTTAGTACAGTGTGGGGGACCTAGTGCTTTACACAGACCATTATTACCATCGTTATCATCATTAATCTGAGTGTGCATAGCTGCTGGTCCTCCTAGCATGAGACAGTGTCTCAGGCACACGGCTGGGTGCAGTTCTCTGCTGTGCAACCTAGGCCAAGTCACTTTACTTCTTTATGCCTCAGTAAAATGGGGATTCGATACCTGTTTTCCCTCTGACTTCGAGGGTGAGCCCCATGTGGGACAAGGACTGTGTCCAATCCTGATAAATTGGTATTTATCCCAGTGCTTAGTACAGTGCCTGGTACGTAGTGCTTAACAGGTGTGCATAGTGCTCTGCTGTGTAATCTTGGGCAAGTCACTTCTTTGTGCCTCAGTTTCCTCAGCGCCTTCCTACTTAGACTCTGAGCCCCACGTAGAAGTGGGACTGTGCCCGACCTGACTACCTTCAGGTAGTCAGAAGCAGTGTGGCTCAGTGGAAAGAGCCCGGGCTTTGGAGTCAGAGGTCATGGGTTCAAACCCCGGCTCCGCCAATTGTCAGCTGTGTGACTTTGGGCAAGTCACTTCACTTCTCTGGGCCTCAGTTACCTCATCTGTAAAATGGGGATGAAGACTGTGAGCCCCCCGTGGCACAACCTGGTCACCTTGTATCCTCCCCAGCACTTAGAACAGTGCTTTGCACATAGTAAGGGCTTAACTAATGCCATTATTATTATTATTATTATTACCTTGCACCTACCCCAGCGTGTTGTGTGTTACGAGGGGGTCTGGGTCTGGAGCTGCGGAACCCCTGAGGAGGGATTGGAAGCAGAGCAGTCTCTCCTGAGGCAGCCCTTTCCCCCTGTCCCCAGCAACAGCTCCCCATCTTCCATGTCGGACATGATTTTTCCCTGACTGGCAAGGATTAGTGCCTGGTGACGCCTCCCCGCCACCCACAAGCCTATTCTCAGGGACGGTCAGCCGTCCTGGGCTTCCCTTGCTAGTCTGGGCCCCAGAGAAAGTGACAGAAGTCACATAAGAGAAGCAACGTGGCTCTGTGGAAAAGAGCCCGGGCTTTGGAGTTAGAGGTCATGGGTTCAAATCCCAGCTCCACCACTTGTCAGCTGGGTGACTTTGGGCAAGTCACTTCACTTCTCTGGGCCTCAGTTGCCTCACCTGTAAAATGGGGATGAAGACTGTGAGCCCCCCGTGGGACAACCTGATCACCTTGTAACCTCCCCAGTGCTTAGAACAGTGCTTTGCACATAGTAAGCGCTTAATAAATGCCATTATTATTATTATAAGATCCATGCTTAACCAGACCATGAACATCTGCAGCACAGCTCTGGTCAGAACTCGCACCTGGCATCCCACAGCCTTCAGCTCCAGTCAGGATTAATGATGCTGGGTTTTTTTTATTTATTTTAATAGCATTAATAATAATAATAATGATGATGACATTTGTTAAGCACTTACTATGTGCCAAGCACTGTTCTCAGCGCTGGGAGAGATACAAGGAATCAGGTTGTCCCACGTGGGGCTCACAGTCTTAATCCCCATTTTACAAATGAGGTAACTGAGGCACAGAGAAGTTAAGTGACTTGCCCAAAGTCAATCAATCAATCAATCATATTTATTGAGCGCTTACTATGTGCAGAGCACTGTACTAAGCGCTTGGGAAGTACAAATTGGCAACACATAGAGACAGTCCCTACCCAACAGTGGGCTCACAGTCTAAAAGGGGGAGACAGAGAACAGAACCAAACATACCAACAAAATAAAATAAATAGGATAGAAATGTACAAGTAAAATAAATAAATAAATAAATAGAGTAATAAATATGTACAACCATATATACATATATACAGGTGCTGTGGGGAAGGGAAGGAGGTAAGATGGGGGGATGGAGAGGGGGACGAGGGGGAGAGGAAGGAAGGGGAGGCCTTCTGGGAAGGCCTCCTGGAGGAGGTGAGCTCTCAGCAGGGCCTTGAAGGGAGGAAGAGAGCTAGCTTGGCGGAGGGGCAGAGGGAGGGCATTCCAGGCCCGGGGGATGACGTGGGCCGGGGGTCGACGGCGGGACAGGCGAGAACGAGGTACAGTGAGGAGATTAGCGGTGGAGGAGCGGAGGTTGCGGGCTGGGCAGTAGAAGGAGAGAAGGGAGGTGAGGTAGGAGGGGGCGAGGTGATGGAGAGCCTTGAAGCCCAGGGTGAGGAGTTTCTGCCTGATGCGCAGATTGATTGGTAGCCACTGGAGATTTTTGAGGAGGGGAGTAATATGCCCAGAGCGTTTCTGGACAAAGATAATCTGGGCAGCAGCATGAAGTATGGATTGAAGTGGAGAGAGACACGAGGATGGGAGATCAGAGAGAAGGCTGGTGCAGTAGTCCAGACGGGATAGGATGAGAGTTTGAACGAGCAGGGTAGCAGTTTGGATGGAGAGGAAAGGGCGGATCTTGGCAATGTTGCGGAGCTGAGACCGGCAGGTTTTGGTGACGGCTTGGATGTGAGGGGTGAATGAGAGAGCGGAGTCGAGGATGACACCAAGGTTGCGGGCTTGTGAGACGGGAAGGATGGTAGTGCCGTCAACAGAGATGGGAAAGTCAGGGAGAGGACAAGGTTTGGGAGTGAAGACAAGGAGCTCAGTCTTCGACATGTTGAGCTTTAGGTGGCGGGCGGACATCCAGATGGAGATGTCCTGAAGGCAGGAGGAGATGCGAGCCTGGAGGGAGGGGGAGAGAGCAGGGGCAGAGATGTAGATCTGGGTGTCATCAGCGTAGAGATGATAGTTGAAGCCGTGGGAGCGAATGAGGTCACCAAGGGAGTGAGTGTAGGCCTTCTCAGAGAAGCAGCGTGGCTCAGTGGAAAGAGCCCGGGCTTCGGAGTCAGAGGTCATGGGTTCAAATCCCGACTCCGCCAACTGTCAGCTGTGTGACATTGGGCAAGTCACTTCACTTCTCTGCGCCTCAGTTCCCTCATCTGGAAAATGAGGATTAAGACTGTGAGCCCCCTGTGGGACAACCTGATCACCTTGTAACCTCCCCAGCGCTTAGAACAGTGCTTGGCACATAGTAAGTGCTTAATAAATGCCATTATTATTATTATTAGTGAAATGATGAGTGAAATGATGGTTCTCGATCAGAAATCTTTACCCGAGACGGGTTGGACCCAGGAGGCATCCCTGAATTTTGGCTGTTTCATGCCCCTTCCTCTGCACCGCTCCAACCCTGTTGACATACAGATGTGACCCCTAAGAAATAGTATTTACAACAAAAGTGGATCAATTGAGCTCGCCCAGTTGGACTGGGAAGAGGGAGGTACCATATTACATTCCATCCCATTCCATCCCCCCCGCCTTACCTCCTTCCCTTCTCCACAGCACCTGTATATATGTTTGTACGTATTTATTACTCTATTTATTTATTTATTTTACTTGTACATATCTATTCTATTTATTTTATTTTGTTAATATGTTTTGTTTTGTTCTCTGTCTCCCCCTTCTAGACTGTGAGCCCACTGTTGGGTAGGGACCGTCTCTATATGTTGCCAACTTGTACTTCCCAAGTGCTTAGTACAGTGCTCTGCACACAGTAAGCGCTCAATAAATACAATTGATTGATTGATTGATTGATATTCCTGAGACCTGCCGCTCAGAAACGTAGTCTGCACATTGACACTCTTACTTCTCGGGGTGACACGTATTGCAAAGCCAATCTTTCCCCTCCAGTTTGCCGAACCCCATTCGCAGGGGGTAAACAGTGCTTTGCACATAGTAAGCGCTTAACAAGTGCCATCATTATTATTCATGAATGACACCAGCCTTGGTCCAAGCTGGAAATAGAGGTGTTCAGGGGTGTGAGAGTGAGTCTGCTTGAGACATTGTTTGGGCCTAACGATTAACTGCCCTCTCCTCCATGATGGGGGACATCGGTGTTTGCCAAGCACGGTGGCTCCTGGCACGGTTCACAGTCGTATGATTGAATGAATGAATAAATGAATGGGTGGGATGAGGTGGAAGTGATTGTCTGGTGCCCTGACTCTAAGGCCAAGAAAGACGTCAGGTCCCTTCACAGGTGATGTGATTGATTGGCATTTATTGAGCACTTACTGTATGCAGAGCACTGTACTAAGCGCTTGGAAGGGTTCAATGCAACAGAGTTGGTAGACACGTTCCATACACACGATCCTAGGCCTCACACTTCTGCAGTTCAGCCTGTACACTGTAGACTCTAGACTGTAAGATCGTTATGGGCAGGGAATGTTTCTGCTGATTCTGTTGTGTTGTACTTTCCCAACTGCTTAGTACCATGCCCTAAATAGTAAGCTCTCAATAAATGATTGATTGACTGATACAGTGTGGTATATCCAAGTGGTAAGCATACAAGTGGGAGTGTACCAGTCTCCAAATATCTGGGAGCGTTACCCAGACCATTCCATTGTCCAAACGCCTTCTCTGGGTGCGTATCCAGGAACGTCCACAGCCAGCACGAACAGATCCCTCGGATCTCCATACTGGATGGGTTTCCATACTGTCCTTTCCCTGGTTTTCCGCCCCTTTCCAGCCATAGCAGAGCCATCTTGCACATGTGCTCACCACACATCCAGCATATCCACACGCCCTCTTTGAAGTTCATGACAGTAATTATCCCAGTGGTAACTGTTTAGTTCCTCCAAGCAGCGGTACGATTCCGGGGTCGACCGAGGCCCTCCGAAAGCCGAGGCCCAGAGCCTAAGCCCCGTTGGCCTCAGCATTGATCTGGCCCTAGAAGGGAAAGAGGACTCAACGAGGGGAGGCTGAAAGCAGCGTTCTGTTTGGGTGAGAGATGGGTAGGGGAAATCTGTCAAAGGAGCCGGGGTGGGGGTGGGAGGCTGAGGATGGTAGGGGGATGAGGCCCAGCCTGATGGGGAGATAAAAAAAGGGCAGGAGCTGCGGCTTAGCTTTGGCTAGGCTATGGACCCGAGTTGCGCTTAACGGCTGCAGTCTGTGACTATGGGCTGTAGCTTTGGAAAGGGGTTAACAGAAAGGAGAGAAAAATGAATGTCTCAAGGGCCTCAGGTGTCATTCATGGGCTAATGGGTGTCCTGGCTCCCCATGCTGGCCTTCGAGGGCCAGGGACCACATCTCCTTCTCTTCCTCCTCCTCTCTCTGTCCCTCCCCAGTCGCGGGCTCTGCATACCCTGGGCAGCCAGTACAGACTTAACTGGAGGCCAAAGGCAGATGAGGAGGAGAAGGACAGGCTGAACTTTCATTTAGCTACCGAAGTAGCAGGGGACCATTCCGTGCCCTGCTTCTTGTGTCTTTCTGTGCTGGGTCTTGGGGGTTAATAGGGGAAAACTTGCTGGAAAGTAGGGGGACATATTTTAAGAGGCCTTTGAAGGTGGGGGCGGGGGTTGGGGTCTGTCACATTGGAGGAGGGCAGGGGAGTTCCAACATGGTGGAACAGGATGCCCAGTCTGCCTCCCTATGCAGGTGCCCTAGTGCAGTGACAAGGGGGAACCAAACCTCTCCCCACCCCCGTAACGTGCTCCCTCCTCTGTCTGCTTCCCACCCACCACCCGAACCCAGAGTCGAGCCACCCCAACACGAGGTCTGGCCCCGAAGGACTTGTCTATCCCTTCAGCAGGTCCGGACCATGGCTACCTCTCCTCCGGCCTGGCTTGCGGCTGGTTGGTGGCTGCCTGCCCCCCTGACTCTACATCCGTGTCTCTGTGCCCTGTTGGGTAGCCTCCGTGGCTTGCCCAAGGTCATCCACAGTTGACGGGTGTCCCGGTTGTCGTTCTGGGCCGAAGGTGAAATCCACCCATGATTTCTGCAAATGTAAGCAGATCTTAAGGCTTTCCTGTGCTGTGCTGGCTGAGGCCAGACTGCTTTGGCTTTGCAGGGGCGCTGGCTGTAGCTCTCTGCGGCGGGATCTCTCCATCCATCCGTCCTCCCACCCATTCGGGTATCCCTCCATCCATCCATCCGTATGTCCAATCAGGCCAATCATAGGAGGGCCAAGAATAGTACTGGAAATAGTCCAAATATGTCACGAAGAAACAGCTGAATTCATAATTTTATGTACAAATATACGAATAAAAGCATACAAAAAATTAAAGTGTCCATATGTCCATGAGGCAGAGGCCAGGAATAAAGCACGTGTTAAGGGTGGATGTTGGGCTGATATATCTGGGGTGTGGGGGATTGATAGGAGACGGCTTCCCGGAGAAGGTGGGATTTTAGGAGGGATTTGAAGAGGGGGAAAGCTATGGCCTGGCCAGTTTGGAGGGCAGTGAGTGGTTGGGGGGTAGTCCAGGATGGGGGAGCAGCCTGAGGGAGGGGATCGAGGAAGGAGAGTCGAGAGCGAGGTTCAGTGAAGGCTGCCCCGCTGGAGGATGGGTGTGTGATTTTAGATGTCCTTGGGAAGAGAAGAAGATGGACTGTTGATGACCCTGTGAAGACCCCAGAACTGGATGTAGCCACCTAGAGAAGCCCTGTGACCACCTGGGGAAGCCCTCTCCGGGCCATCCCAGAGTTCTGGGCAGGCTCAGCAATACTGGCCCAGAGCTGGAAGCCATTGGGAAGTTTATGACTCAACCATCTCTGGAAGACCTAATGGCAAGGCAGGGACCCCTTTTCCCTCAAGGCTGGCAGAGGCCGACGATCCACCTCCAGGAGTGGAGATCCAGGATGGGAGAGACAGGAAGAGGTGGGCCCAGTATTTACTCTGGCTTTCGCCACAAGCGGCCCCCCCAAACCCTTCCGCTCCATCCCAAGGAGCCAGGACAAGCCTCCTTGGTGTCCCCCCCACCCCGGCCCCACATCCTTAGTGAGAGGAGATAAGTTTGGCGGAGCAACAGGACTGGATATGGGGAAGGATCCTGTCCTAGGAGGGCGGAGAGAGAGTCTGTTTATTGCTGTGTCTCTCTGAATCTCCTTGTGTGTTTGTGTCTCTTTCTTTGTGTGTGTTTCTCTCTGTCTCTCTGTGGGTGTATCTCTCTGTGTATCTCAAACTAAACAGGTCCAAAACAGAACTCCTCATCATCCTACCCATAACCTGTCCTCTCCCTGTCTTTCCCAGCGCTGTAGAAAATACCACTATCCTCCCTATCTCACATGCCTGTAATCTTGGCATTATTGTTGACTCATCTCTCTCATTCAACTCACATATTCAATCCGTCATCAAATCCTGTTGGTTCAATCTTCACAACATCGCTAAAATCCACCCTTTCCTCTCCATCCAAACTGCTACCATGCTAATCCAAGCATTTGTCCTATCCTGCCTAGACTACTGGCAGCAGTATGGCTTAGTGGGTAGACCATGGGTTTGGGAATCAGAAGGTCATGGGTTCTAATCCCTGCTCTGCCACTTGCCTTGCTGTGTGACCTTGGGCAAGTCACTTCACTTCTCTGTGCCTCAGTTACCTCATCTGTAAAATGGGGATTGAGACTGTGAGCTACATGTGGGACAGGTACTATGTCCAGCTTGATTTGCTTGTATCCACCCCAGTGCTTAGTACAGTGCCTAGCATATAGTAAGCACTTAACAAATACCATTAATATAATTGTTCTTATTACCGCATCAGCCTCCTTGCTGACCTCCCTGCCTCCTGTCTCTCCTGTCTCTCCCCACTCCAGTCCATACTTCACTCTGTTGCCAGGATCATTGTCATACAAAACCATTCAGTCCATGTTTCCCTACTTCCTCTAAAACCTACAATGGTTGCTCATCCACCTCCTCAATATCAATCAATCATTTATTGAGCACTACTGTGTGCAGAGCATTCATCCATTCATTCAGTCGTATTTATTGAGTGCTTACTGTGTGCAGAGCACTGTACTAAGCACTTGGGAAAGTAAAAATACAACAATTAACAGTGACATTCCCCGCCCACATCAAGCTTACAGTCTAGAAGCAGGGAGTCAGACATCAATACAAATAAATAAAATTACAGATGTGTACATAAGTGCTGTGGGGCTGGGAGCGGGGAAGAGCAAAGGGAGCAAGTCAGGGTGATACAGAAGGGAGTGGGAGATGACGAAAAGCGGGGCTTAGTCTGGGAAGGCCTCTTGGAGGAGTTGTGCCTTCAATAAGGCTTTGAAGGGAGGGGAGTAATTGTCAGATTTGAGGAAGGAGGGCGTTCCAGGCAAGAGGCAGGACGTGGGTCAGGGTCGGTGGCGAGACAGGCAAGATCGAGGCACAGTGAGAAGGATAGCACCAGAGGAGCGGAGTGTATGGGCTAGGTTGTAGAAGAAGGGAAGCGAAGTGAGGTAGGAGGGGGCAAGGTGATGGAGAGCTTTAAAGCCAATGGTGAGGAGTTTCTGTTTGATACGGAGGTAGATAGGCAACCACTGGAGATTTTTGAGGAGGGGGGTGACATCTATCTCGCCACAGACCCCTTGCCCCTATCCTCCGTCTGGCCTGGAACACCATATCTGTAGAATATGAATGGGGAGGGAGTTTCAAGATGGGGGGGGCGGGGGAAGGGAGGAGGATGGGAAGAGGTCAGCCATGAGAAAGATGACTCCCTCCCCTCCCCCAGGCCCCTGTCACCATGGAGACCTCATCCTATCACCATGGAGACCCCAGTCTACCCACCTCCTACAGGGTGCTGGGGTTGCTTTCTCTGTCTCCTGGTCTTGGAGAGGGAAGGGACGCTGGCTGGGGCAGCCCCTTGGGGGGTTGGGGAACAGGGTGGTGGGACCCCCCCAGGGGATGATCTGCAGGATCACGGGCTGGAGGGTGGGTGCGGTCTGTCCTGGAGGGGGTTTGCCACTGGGGGATTGGGGAGCTGTGGTCCCCTGGGGGCGGGGGAAGCGTGAGAAGATGGAATGAGGGATGGACACCCAGCAGATCCCAAAGGGATTGATTTATTTATATCAATACCTGTCTCCCCTCCCCAGACCGTAAGCACGATGTGGGCAGGGACTGTATCTGTTTATTGTTATATTATGCTCTCCCAAGCGCTTAGTACAGTGCTTTGCACACAGTAAGCACTCAATAAATACGATTGAATGAATGAATGAACGGGAGGGCCCGGGGGCGCTACTGACTCCAGCGTTGATCTGGTCCTTGGCCTGACCCTCCACCAGCTTCGCCCCCCTCAAAGGGGCTGGGATCCTCAAGGAAGGTTCTCAGGCCCCGGGGGTGGGGAAATAACGGTCAGGACGGGTGGGAACGGGAAGGGAGAGACGGAGACTGTGAGCCCGCTGTTGGGTAGGGCCCGTCTCTGTATGTTGCCAACTTGGACTGCCCAAGCGCTTAGTACAGTGCTCTGCACACAGTAAGCGCTCAATAAATACGGTTGAATGAATGAGAGCAGATCTCAGAGAGGCCGCAGCGCCGCCCCCTGCTGGTGGCTCCGGGTATCGCGGGCCCCACTGCCCCGTAATCATAATGATCAATCGATTAATCGTATTTATTGAGCGCTTACTGTGTGCAGAGCACTGTACTAAGCGCTTGGGAAGTACAAGTTGGCAACATATAGAGACGGTCCCTACCCAACAGTGGGCTCACAGTCTAGAAGGGGAAGACAGAGAACAAAACCAAACATATTAAAAAAAATAAATAGAATAGATATGTACAAGTAAAATAGAGTAATAAATATGTACAAACATATTTACATATATACAGGTGCTGTGGGGAAGGGAAGGAGGTAAGATGGGGGGGATGGAGAGGGGGACGAGGGGGAGAGGAAGGAGGGGGCTCAGTCTGGGAAGGCCTCCTGGAGGAGGTGAGCTCTCAGTAGGGCCTTGAAGGGAGGAAGAGACAAAACAAAACATATTAACAAAATAAAATAACTAGAATAGATATGTACAAGTAAAATAAATAAATAAATAGAGTAATAAATACGTACAAACATATATACAGGTGCTGTGGGGAAGGGAAGGAGGTTAAGGCGGGGCGGATGGAGAGGGGGAGGAGGGGGAGAGGAAGGATAATAATGATGGTATTAAGCGCTTACTATGTGCCAAGCACTGTTCTAAGCGCCGGGGGAGATACAAGGTTATCATCAGCTTGTCCCAGGTGGGGCTCACGGTCTTAATCCCCATTTTACAGATGAAGTAACTGAGGCCCAGAGAAGTGACTTGCCCAAAGTCACACAGCTGCCAAGCGGTGGAGTCGGGATTAGAACCCACGACCTCTGCCTCCCAAGCCCGGGCTCTTTCCACTAAGCCACGCGGCTGCTTCTCCCTTCTCCCCCGCCTGAATGCCGTCCCCTCCTGAAACCCTCCACGAGGGGCCTGAGTGCAGAGAGGAGCCCGCGAGCTAGAAAGATCATGGCTCAGTGGAAAGAGCCCGGGCTTTGGAGTTAGAGGTCATGGGTTCAAATCCCGGCTCCGCCAATTATCAGCTGTGTGACTTTGGGCAAGTCACTTCACTTCACTGGGCCTCAGTTCCCTCATCTGTAAAATGGGGTTGAAGACTGTGAGCCCCACGTGGGACAACCTGATCACCTTGTATCCCCCCCAGCGCTTAGAACAGTGCTTTGCACATAGTAAGCGCTTAACAAATACCATTAAAAAAAAAAGTGTGGGAATCTTTTCCAAATGCAATTGCCGGTCTATGGCGCCCCCTGGTGTCAAGATCTAACCATTGCAACCTGTTCAGAACCGTCCCCTGGTGAAGTCAATCAATCAATCGTATTTATTGAGCGCTTACTGTGTGCAGAGCACTGTACTAAACGCTTGGGAAGTACAAGTCGGCAACATATAGAGACAGTCCCTACCCAACAGTGGGCTTACAGTCTAAAAGGGGGAGACGGAGAACGAAACCAAACATACTAACAAAATAAAATAAATAGAATAGATATGTACAAGTAAAATAAATAAATAAATAGAGTAATAAATATGTACAAACATATACACATATATACAGGTGCTGTGGGGAAGGGAAGGAGGTAAGATGGGGGGATGGAGAGGGGGACGAGGGGGAGAGGAAGGAAGGGGCTCAGTCTGGGAAGGCCTCCTGGAGGAGGTGAGCTCTCAGTAGGGCCTTGAAGGGAGGAAGAGAGCTAGCTTGGCGGAGGGGCAGAGGGAGGGCATTCCAGGCCCGGGGGAGGACGTGGGCTGGGGGTCGATGGTGGGACAGGTGAGAACGAGGTACAGTGAGGAGATTAGCGGCAGAGGAGTGGAGGGTGCGGGGTGGGCTGTAGAAGGAGAGAAGGGAGGTGAGGTAGGAGGGGGCGAGGTGACGGACAGCCTTGAAGCCTAGGGTGAGGAGTTTCTGCCTGATGCGCAGATTGATTGGGAGCCACTGGAGATTTTTGAGGAGGGGAGTAACATGCCCAGAGCGTTTCTGGACAAAGACAATCCGGGCAGCAGCATGAAGTATGGATTGAAGCGGGGAGAGACAAGTCGGCTCTGGCACCCCTCTGACGCCAACCCACAGGGAAAATTCCCTCCCTTGGATGTCCCCAGAGCGAACCCCGAGCACTCAGCCACCACCAGCCGAGCCAACGCATCCAAACTGAACCTCAGTGGCCCCAGACCCATCAGTCCGTCTTCTACTAATTAATGATGGTATTTGTTAAGCGCTTACTATGTGCAAAGCACTGTTATGAGCGCTGGAGGGATACAAGGTGATCAGGTTGTCCCATGGGGGGCTCGCAGTCTTAATCCCCATTTTACAGATGAGGGAACTGAGGCACAGAGAAGTTAAGGGACTTGCCCAGAGTCACACAGCTGACAACTGGCGGAGCTGGGATTTGAACCCATGACCTCTGACTCCAAAGCCCGGGCTCTTTCCACTGAGCCATGCTGCTTCTTTACTAAGCACTTACTGTGTGCAGAGGCCAGAACTAAGCACCTGAGAGATGATTTGTCTAGGAAAAAACACTCAATCTGCACCTCCCTGCTCCTCAAGAACTTGCAGTGATTGCCCATTCACCTTCACATCAATCCGAAACTCTTTACCATCAGCTTTAAGATGCTCAATCACCCCTCTCCCTCCAACTTCACCTCCCTGATTTCCTACTACAGCCTAGCCCAGGCACTTCACTCCTCTAATGCCAATCTCATCCCTCTTACTCCCTTTGGAACGCCCTCACCTTTCATATCTGACAGACCACTAGTCTCCCCCCTCTTCAAAGTCCTATTAAAATCCTATCTCCTCCAAGAGACCTTCCCCTGATTAACCCCTCCCTTCCAAACCTTATTTACCATCCCTTCTGCATCGCTTCTGCACTTGGGTTTGTACCCCTTAACTACTGTGATACTCACCTCACCCCCACAAGGCTAATGTCCATATCTTTCTACTCTGCTATTTAGCCTATCTGTAATTTAGTTTAGTGCTAGTCTTCCTCACTAGACTATAAGCTCCTTGAGAGTAAGGATCATTTCTACCACTCTATTGTAGTGTACTCTCCCAAACACTTAGTACAGTGCTCTCTACACAGTAAGTTCTTAATAAATACCATCGATTGATTAATTGATTGAGGAAGCTGGAGAAGGAACTTTAGAGTCATGGGCAGAGGGAACTGATTCAGGTGCAGGAAGAAAGGCCCAGGAACTAAGGTCTTAGCACCACCTGGAGCCTCCTAATCTGACTTTCCGCTTTCTCTACACCTCTCCTTAGGCACCATTCATATCTCCACCACTCCATTTCCTTCCTCCCTCTCCTCCGTCTCCTGTCCTAGTTTTCTCTCTCTCTGAGCCCCCTCCTCCACTTAGCCCCCGAAGAACCAGATCCAGAACTGTGTGCCTTAAAATCTGGAGTTGGGCCTCACTTTCCCCCTTACTAACTGCCTGCTGGGCTCCTCAAAGGATCTGTACAATTCCCGAGACCTTTCGACGGAGCAGATGCCAATTTCTGGGGAGCAGGATTCGCAGGAGGATCGCTACCAGGGTCATGTGAGTTTTTTTTTTTTTAATTTTTAAGGCATTTGTTAAGTGCTTACTATGTGCCAGGCACTGTACTAAGCACTGGGTTAGGTACAAGATAGGTTGGATACAGTCCATGTCTCACCTGGGGCTCACAGTCTTAATCCTTATTTTACAGATGAGGTAACTGTACTTTGCCTAAGGTCACACAGCAGACAAGTAGCAGAGCCGGATTAGAATCCTTTGACTGCCAGATTTGGGGTCTTTCCACTAGCTCATGATGCTTCCTACTGTAGTTTGGCCAGAGATAGCAGGATTGGAGGTGGGGGCTCCTGGTCACCCTCTCACATAGCCTCAGCCAGGGAGAGCACTGGGGGCTGAGGGCCATGGGTGAGACAGAGTCTTGCTGATGTGGTGGCTTCTGACCTAAAACCTAAACCCCTCAGTTCACCATGCAGAAAGACCTGTCTGCCCTTTAGGGGTGGAGGTGGGTGAGAGACGGGATGGTTGGGAAAGAGAGAGAGAATGGGCAGGGATTATCTCTCTTTACTGTTGTATTGTAATAATAATAATAATAATGATGGTATTTGTTAAGCGCTTACTATGTGCAAAGCGCTGTTCTAAGCTCTGGGGGGATTACAAGGTGATCAGGTTGTCCCAGGGAGGGCTCACAGTTTTATCCCCATTTTACAGATGAGGTAACTGAGGCACAGAGAAGTTAAGTGACTTGCCCAAAGTCACACAGCTGACAGTTGGCAGAGCCAGGATTTGAACCCATGACCTCTGACTCCAAAGCCCATGCTTTTTCCACTGAGCCAGGCTGCTTCTCTATTGTACTTTCCCAAGCACTTAGTACAGTACTCTGCACACAATAAGTGCTCAATAAATACAATTGATTGATTGATTGAATGAATGAAGAAGCACCGTGGCCTAGGGGAAAGCACACAGAACTGGCAGTCAGGGGACCTGCGTTCTAATCCTGACTCTGCTACTTACCTGTGTGACCTTGGGTAAATCACTTCACCTTTCTGGGCCTCAGTTTCCTCATCTGTGAAATGGGGATTTAATACACGTTCCTCCTTCTATTTAGACTGTGAGCCCCATTTGGGACAAGGACTGTTTTTTTTTTGTCTTTTATGGTATTTAAATGCTATGTGCCAGACCTTGTATCACTGAAGTAGATGCAAGATAATCAGGTTGGACACAGTCCCCATCCCACATAGTGCTCACCATCTTAATCCCCATTATACAGATGAGGTAACTGAGGCACAGAGAAGTTAAGTGATTTCCCCAAAGTCACACAGCAGACAAGTGGAGGAGCCGGGATTAGACGCCAGGTCCTCTGATTCCCAGGAGCAGGCTCTTTCTACTAGGCCATGCTTCTTCTCAATAAGCACGTAGCAAGTGCTTAACAAAGATAATAATAATGATAACAATTATTATTACTATTGATTGGGGAGAAGGGAAAGGTGTTTGGGCAGGGATTTCACAGCATGTGCATGTCCCATGGCAAACTGATGACCTGAATAGACCCTTAGTGATGAGGACGACCCATCACCAAATAGAGAATGACTCTGGGATTAGGGGCTCCCACCCTGCAGGCGGGAACAAACAGCCCAACAAGCCACTCAATTTGCCCCAAAGGGAGCCAGAAAGGCATCAGACTTTCTCGGCTGGGTCGGAGTTCCCTCTGCCCCTGTTGTGCTGTGTGACCTTGGGCAAGTCGCGTAACCTCTCTGTTCTGCTGCATCCCATTTGGGCATGAAGGGAAAGAGTAATGGGCAGAACCTCCTCCCGTTGGGCTCTGGTGAGCCGAGCCGAGTGACTGGTTTTCCTGGGTCCCACCCCAAAGAGGCAGAGGGCTTCTGCAGTCACAGGGATAGGGCGGCATGGGACAGTCTGAGTGTGTTTGGACTCTGTTCTGGGAAAAGAGGGAGCATGGCCAGGGCAGGGCTCTTGCTAGGGGCTCCCAGTAGATGACATCTGGGGAAGAGTTTGGGGTGGCTCAGCCTCCTGGGGTCACCATTTTGTGCTCTTCGGGGCTCCGTTCTCAGCAGAAAGGCCAATTGCACAGTTTCTCCATCACTTTCCCCACCCCAGCACCTGGCAGTCTCTCCCCAGAGCTTGACTCTGAACTGCCAACCAGGGGGACACGGGGCTCAGACTACACCCTCGCTGAAGAGGGAAGCGAGTGGGTAATAAACTCTTTTAGATGCTGCTTCATGGGGCAGGTCCGTCAGGGGAGCCGACAATGGCAGGAGTTGGGGTGCGCCAGTGGTAGCGTCCAGAGAGGAGCAGGGGGATCAGGGAAGACATCCAGCCAGGCGGGTTGGCAACCCCTGTGGGCATCCCCACGTTCTGTGGGCCAGCATTGCCCTGCAGGGCCACGCACCACTCGACTCCACTGGCCTAGCACGTGCCATCGCGACCTTGTCGCCACAGCGTGAGGACCCTGAAATGAGTTTCTTGAGCTCTTCTCTGTGGGGAGTGATCTAATTTTTCAGAGATAAAATGGCTTCTAGGCTACCTCCCTCTGGAAATGGTGACCAACTAACACACTAATCCAAAGGAGAAACAGGGCAGCAGCTAAAAGTGGCAACTCGGGGCCTAGGAGGGAGGCCAGGAGGGCTCTAGGGAGGAGGCTAGCACAGTGGGAGAGAGAGATCACAGATAATTAACTTCCAGAAACCACAGCAAGGCCACAATGGGAAACGGACTTCTCGTCGGCCTGGAAGAGCCCTGGGAGGAAGCGTGCCGGTCAGAGCTGAGGGAAACGCTGACCCCGGCCGGCCCCTCCCCTAATCAGTTTTGAGCACCAGCGATCCCAAACAGAGATTCCTGCGCCCCCTCCCCCCCCATCCCACCTGCTGCCACCCTCCTACCAAGCAGCTGGTAGCAGCCGAATGAAAAGGCCTAAAACGGAAGGCAGAGCCGTGCCTGGCAAGCCCTACCCCTGCCAGACATCCATTTTAACCTAATCAATCAATCACTCTATCAATTGGGTGTATTGAGTGATTACTCTGTCCAGAGTCACTGTACTACTACTACTGATAATGATGATGGCATTTATTAAGCGCTTACTATGTGCAAAGCACTGTTCTAAGCACTGGGGAGGTTACAAGGTGATCAGGTTGTCCCACGGGGGGCTCACAATCTTAAACCCCATTTTATAGATGAGGTAACTGAAGCACAGAGAAGTTAAGTGACTTGCCCAAAGTCACACAACTGACAAGAGGTGGAGCCGGGATTAGAACCCATGACCTCTGACTCCCAAGCCCATGCTCTTTCCACTGAGCCACGCTGCTTCTCCATAAGGTATGGTACCTGTCCTCAAGAGGCTTACAATCTTACATGTTATTAAATAACTAAACAAGCGGACTGACAATAGCGAAGTCAGAAATCCTACGATAGACCATCTCTCAAAACCATCCTGGCATGATCCTGGCATGATCCTTGTCTCCTCCCTCTCTTTCAACACCCCCACCGCCCCCAACACCCCAGTCAGTCGGTCGTCAAATCCTGCCAGTTTTCCCCCCCAGAACATTTCCGGGATCTGCCCCTTTCTCTCCCCCAAGACTGTTATCATGCAAGTTGGTCCAGGCCCTTGTGAGATCCCAGTCTGACTCCTGCAATAGTCTCCTTGCTCATCTCTCTGCCTCCAGTCTCTCCCCTCTCCAGTCCCTTAAAAATGTAAAACGTAGCTTCCAGACTGTAAACTCCCTGTGAGCAGGGATTCTGTCTACCAACTTTGTTGCATTGTACTCTCCCAAGCACTTAGTATGATGCTCTGCACAAATTAAGTGTCAGTAAAACCATAAAACCCCCCAAAAGACCAAAAAAAACTGAACACGTCTCCCCACTCCTCAGAAATCTTTAGTGATTGCTCATTCCTTTTCACATCAAGCAGAAACTCCTGACCATTAGCTTTAAGGTACTCAGTGTGCACTTTCTCTCTCTCTCTCCTCTCTCGTACTTATCTACTCTCTTCCCTCACTACACCTCAGCTCACACTCTCCCCTCCTCTCAAGTGAACCTACTCACTGTGCTTTCTTCTTGTCTCCCCCCCACCAACATCTAGCTCACGTCTTTCCCTCTGGCCTGGGTCTCCCTCCCGCTTCATCGCTGATAGACCACCCCTATCCTCATTTTAAAAAACCCTCTTGAGATCACTTGGATTTGTATCCTTTATTTGCCCCACAGCACTCATATACATATCTGTAATTTATTTTAATGCCCCCTCCCCCTCTAGATGGAGAACTCCTTGTGGGCAGGGAAAATGTCTACCAACTCTGTTATATTGTAATCTCCCAAATGCTTAGTCCAGTGCTCTGTACAGATTAAATGCTCAATAAATACCATCAGTTGATTGATTACATCTCCCCCAGGAGGCCTTCCCTGACATCTCTCTCTACTTCATATACATTCAACCCTATTTATTGAGTGCTTACTGTGTGCAGAGCACTGTACTAAGCGCTAATGCTCCAACTACTACGCCCTCCATATTACCTAAGCACTTGTTACCAAAACTCTCATAGCACTTATATACTATTTTATATGCTCTATTTCTACCTTTAGCTGCAATTTTTTTAGGTATCTGTCTCCTGCTAGACTGCAAATCCCTTGAGGGTAGGGGTAGTGTCTTCTAACTCGCTGGTATTTTCCCAAGCGCTTTAGGATAGCATTCAGCAACGAGCACTGTATGCTTAGCGCCCGTATGACTCAATGAATGACTGATAGGAGGTTGGATTGTCAGCAGGTATATCAGTCGATCAGTGGTATTTATTCAGTGCTCACTATTTGTAGAGCAGTGTACTAAGTGCTTGGGAGAATACAATATAGCTTAGTACAGTGCTCTGCATGCAGTAAGCGCTCAATAAATACGACTGAATGAATATAACAGAGTTGGTGGACAGGGTCTCTGCAGGCCAGTATGGGCAACAACCAGTTTTGTTTAAAATGTTAAAGGGGGCCGAGAATCGGCACAGCACTGTACTGGGCAGCTATTATGGGCAGGGCGCTGTTCTAAGCGTCTACTGTATGAAGGACACTGTAGTAGTTCCTAATATGTGTGGAGCACTGTACTGAATACTCACTGTGGGCAGAGCACTGCACTAGGTCTTGGGAGAGTACAATAAAAGGAAACAACGTGATCCCCAGCCTTGAGGATCTCACAGTCCAATGTTAATTCAGGCCCCAATTCTAATTTCTTATTGTAAAACTCTCTTCCTAAAATATACGTGACCCATGTAGACCCTGTCAAGGGTTCCTTAGCTCATTAGCCCATAGGAATTACACCCAAAGGACTCTGCTGAAGGATGAAGTTATCATTTGTGTGTGAAGCTGCTGCTAGGTTTGAACCTTATCCCGTTGCCGGGGTGGGGAGGTGAGGGGCGGGGGTGATGGGGAGCAGAAAAGCCCTTCCACCCTGATCCCATGTGCCGTCTTCAACTCTTCCTCTCTGTCTCCCAGTGGTTGAGGTTAAGTCTTGCTGGGTTGCTGGGCTTGGGAAGGGCTGAAGGGGTTGAACTATAGGTGGAAGGCCTATAGTTACTGGCTACATCATTCCAGGATATCCCTGATGTGGATTCCAAGCCCCTTCCTCAATCATTCCATTAGTCAATCCGTGGCACCGGTTGAGCACCTGCTAGCACTTGGGAGAGTACAACTGAGGCATAGTTGAGGTCTCTGCTCTCAAGATAGCCCGAGCTGCAGGCTCTCAGTGCACCTTCTCCCTCACTAGCTTTGCCTGGACATCCCCGGCCCTGCCGCCCTCAGCCCCCTCCCATCGTTCCATATCGAGAGCCATGGCAAACCCCAGCAAACTCCCACTAAGTTATTTTTTCTCTCTCCCCTAATGAGCTCGAGGGCGGAGGGCACTGATGAAAACCTGCTCTAATTAGTCTGGTGCCGCTCCCTCCGAGGGAGTAGCCTCAATTCTGCTAGTCCCTGGATCCCCCCACCCCCACACCAATGTGTTTCCCGGAAAACCCCAGAATGAACTGGATGCAGAGAAGCAAGGAAGGCAGTCGATGTCAGGCCTGGCAGTGCCCCCACTGCCATCTCCGAGCCCCCGCTTCACAGCAAATAGCCGCCCCGTGATATGACTTTCAGTGGAGCTGAAAGGACAGATCCAGGACATGTTACGGAAGAAAAATTGGCAAGATTTAGCAGTTGACGTGATGTCAGCCAATCAACCGATCAATCATTCATTTTCGCTGATAATTTACTCTGTGCAGAACACTGTCCTAAGCCCTTGGAGGAGTACACTAGAGTTAGTAGACCAAATTCCTGCTCTCAAGGAGCCCTGTGAAAGACAGTGAGGAGTCAAGGATGGCACCAAGGCTGTGGGCTCCTGGGATAGAGGAAATGGTGAGGTTTATAACCACGGTGGAATTTATTAAGCAAGATATAGTTGTGTGTGAAAGCTCTCCATCACCTTGCCCCCTCCTGCCTCACCTCCCTTCTCTCCTTCTACAACGCAGCCCACACACTTGACTCCTCTGGTGCTAACCTTCTCACTGTGCCTCGATCTCGCCTGTCTCGCCACTGACCGCTGGCTCACATCCAACCTCTGTCCTGGAACGCTCTCCCTGCTCAAATCCACCAGACAATTACTCTCCCCTGCTTCAAAGCCTTACTAAAGGCGCATCTCCTTCAAGAGGTCTTCCCATCATCATCATCATCAATCGTATTTATTGAGCGCTTACTGTGTGCAGAGCACTGTACGAAGCGCTTGGGAAGTACAAGTTGGCAACATATAGAGACAGTCCCTACCCAACAGTGGGCTCACAGTCTAAAAGGGGGAGACAGAGAACAAAACCAAACATACTAACAAAATAAAATAAATAGAATAGATATGTACAAGTAAAATAGAGTAATAAATATGTACAAACATATTTACATATGCCCCACTTCTCCTCATCTCTCACTCCCTTCCACATCACCCTAACTCGCTCCCTCTGCTCTTCCTCCCTCTCCCCCCTCCCCTCCCCACAGCACTTTTGTATATATCTGTAATTTTATTTATTTATATTGATGTCTGTTTATCTTATATTGATGTCTGTCTCCCCCCCCCCCCCCCCGCCCCAGACTGTGAGCTCGTTGTAGGCAGGGATTGTCTCTCTCAGCATGGCTCAGTGGAAAGAGCCCGGGCTTGGGAGTCAGAGGTCATGGGTTCTAATCCCGACTCCGCCACTTGTCCGCTGTGTGACTTTAGGCTAGTCACTTCACTTCTCTGGGCCTCAGTTCCCTCATCTGTAAAATGGGGATTAAGACTGTGAGCTCCACGTGGGGCTCAAACGTGGGACAATTGTGGGACAATCTGATTAGCTCATATCCCCCCAGTGCTTAGAACAGTGCTTGGCACATAGTAAGCAATTAACAAATGCCATCATTATTATTTATTGCTGTATTGTACTTTTCCAGGTATTGAATCCCCACTTTACAGATGGGGAAACTGAGGCAAACAAAGTTGTGACTTGCCCAAAGTCACACAGCAGGCAATACAATAGTATTGTACACTATTGCTGTAGTGTACTTAGGGGAGGCAGCATGACGCAAATGGAAGAGCTCCGGGCCAGAAAGCCGGAGGTCCCAAGTTTGAGTCCTGGCTCTAACACCCATTCCCTGTGTGGCCTTGGGCAAGTCACATAACCGCCCCATGCCTCAGTTTCCCCAGCTGTAAATTGGAAGTCATAATACCTGAACCTTACCTGTTGTGAGGAGTAAATAACTAAATAATGTAAGGCACTTTGGTAATAAAAGCTCCACCTGGAATAGAGAAGCAGCATGGCATAGTGGATAAAGCATGGGTCTGGGAATCAGAAGGTCATGGGTTCTAATCCTGGCTCTGCCACTTGTCTTCTGTGTGACCTTAAGCAAGTCACTTCACTTCTCTGGGGCTCAGTTGCCTCATCTGTAAAATGGGTATTGAGACTGTGATCCCCATGTGGGATAGGGACTATGTTCAGTCCGATTTGCTTGTGTCCGCCCCAGTGCATAGTACAGTGCCTGGCACATAGTAAGCACTTAACAAATATCATAATAACTATTATTATTTTCCAAAGGCTTAGTGCAGTGCTCTACACACAGTAAACCGTCAATAAATAGGATTGAATGAATGAATGACTGGGAGTCAGGAGACCTGGGGTTCTAATTTGGGTCCCTCCACTTGTTGGCTGTGTGACCTTGGATGAGTCACTTGACTTCTCTGTGTCTTAATTTCATCATCTGTAAAATGGGGATTCGATACCTGTTCTCCCTCCCCCTTAGACTGTGAGTCCAGTGTGGGTTAGGGACAGTATCCGATCTGAGCGTATTGTACCTATTTCAGCCCTTGGCACATAGTAAAGACTTAACAAATTCCCCATTTTTATTCTTATACACAAGATACTCAGAATTATCTGCTTCAAACAAAACTCCTTACAATCTGCTTCAAGGCCCTCCAACATCTGCATCCACCCATCTGCTTTCTTCACCCGCTATTCCCCAACTCACTGTCTTCCCTCTTTCTAAGCCGATCTTCCAGCTGTCCTTCTCTCTTGACTCTCCCACGCTCATGTTCTTCCCTCCCTGCCTACATCAGACAGACCCCACCAGCTCTCCCCACACTCAAATCCCTCCTCCAGAATGATTTCCCAGCATACTGAGCCATAGCATCCCTTCATTCATTCATTCAATTGTATTTATTGAGCACTTATTGTGTGCAGAGCACTGTACTAAGTGCTTGGAAAGTACAATTCAGCAATAAAGAGAGACAATCCCTGCCCACACCGGGCTTACAGTCTGCTGGGTGGTGGTGGGGGGGGGGGGGGGAGAGACAGATATCAAAACAAGTAAACAGATATCAATATAAATAGAGTTATAGATATATACATATATACATAGTGCTGTGGGGCGGGGAGGGGAAGAGCAAAGGGAGCGAGTCAAGGTGACGTGGAAGGGAGGAGGAGATGAGGAAAAGGGGGGCTTAGTCTGGGAAGGCCTTTTGGAGGAGGTGAGCCTTCTGTAAGGCTTTGAGGAGGGAGGGCGTTCCAGGCCAGAGGTAGGACATGGGTCAGGGGTTGACGGCGGGACAGGCGAGATCAAGGCACAGTGGGAAGGTTAGCACCAGAGGAGTGGAGTGTATGGGCTGGGGTGTAGAAGGAGAGAAGGGAGGTGAGGTAAGAAGGGGAAAGGTGATGGAGAGCTTTGAAGCCAATAGTGAGGAGTTTCTGTTCGATACGGAGGTTGATAGGCAACCACTGGAGATCTTTGGGGTGGGGGGTGACATGCCCTGAACGTTTCTGTAGAAAGATAATCTGGGCAGCAGAGTGAAGTGTGGACTGAAGTGGGGAGAGGCAGGAGGTTGGGAGGTCAGAAAGGAGGCTGATGCAGTAATCCAGTCAGGACAGGATGGAGAGGAAAGGGCGGATCTTGGCGATGTTGTGAAGGTGAGACTGGCAGGATTTGGTGACAAATTGGATATGTGAGGTGAATGAGAGAGCGGAGTCAGGATGACACCAAGGGTATGGGCTTGTGAGATGGGATGTTTGTGCCGCCCATAGTGATGGGAAAGTCAGGGAGAGGACAGGGTCTGGGAGGGAAAATAAGGAGCTCTGTCTTGGACATGTTGAGTTTTAGGTTGCGGGAGGACATCCAAGTAGAGATGTCCTGAGGCAGGAGGAGATGTGATCCTGCAGGGAGGGAGAGAGAAGGTTATTATTTACACCTTCTTTAACATTTGTGTATATATGGCCGCTCAATTTACTTACTCCGACAGCACTACTGTGTGCAGAGCATTGTACTAAGTGCTTAGGAGAATGCAAGACAATAGAGTTGGTAGACTGCCCTCAAGGAGCTTACAGTCTAGCTGGGGGAGACAGACATTAAAATAAATTACAGCTAGGGGAAATGGCATGATCTAGTGGAAAGAGCACGGGCCTGATCGTCAGAGGACCTAGGTCTAATATCAGCTGTGCCACTTGCCTGCTGTGTGACTTTGGGCAAGTCACAACTTCTTTTTGCCTCAATTTCCTCATCTGTAAAGTGGTGATTCAATACCTTCCCCCTTAGACTGTGAATCTGGACAGGGACTGTGAATGACTGGGTTACTTTCATTTCCCCCAGTGCTTAGTATAGTACTTGGCACGTAAAAAACGTAGTAAATGCTTGACAAATTCCACAATTATTACTATTATTATATGTGCATAAGTGCTGTGGGGGTGAGATGCCTATCAAAGTGCTTAAGGGGTACAGACCCAAGTGCATACATAATGCAGAAAGGAAGGGAAATGAGAGGTTGGTCAGGGAGCAGAGAATCTGGATGAACTCTATACTGTGTTATTGAGTCTGTAAATATTTCAGACTCAAGAAAGGTTAAAGGGTCCCTAGAGGGAAAGTTTGAGATGTGTTAGGAATCTGGATTCACGAGGATGGGTATCAATCACTGGTATGTATTTAGTGCTCACTGTGTGCAGACCAGTGCACTAAATGCTCGGGAGAATACAATACAACAGAGTTGGTAGACACGTTCCCTACTCACAAGGAGCTTACACTCTAGAGGTTATCCAGAAAGGGTAGCCATCATGGTTCCTCCAAGGTACCTGTTTCCATGGAGATAAACCACCGGGCAGGCTGGTTCTTGAGTCTTAACCAGTCTGGGCTTTTTGCAATGTGTCTGGACTCGCGCTGTGAGCGGGGTAGAAGAGGGATGTCTCCTCAGGATCAGGAGTGTCCCCAAGATCAGATGTGGCCCTGGGTGTTGCCAACTTGTACTTCCCAAGTGCTTAGTACAGTGCTCTGCACACAGCAAGCGCTCAATAAATACGATTGATTGATTGATTGTTGCAAGGTCCAGGACTGCTATTCTCGTGGGTCTTCTGCCTCTTTTCCCCCTACAGTTAAAAAGTGACTGGAAGGGAAAAGGAGACTGAGGTGACCAGGAAGAGAAAGTGCTGCCTGTCTCTTTCCTGGTTCCCACCTCTTCCTAGCTTGGTGGGAGGGTGTGGGGGAGAGAGAGAGAGAGAAAGAGATAAAGATAAATGAAAAAAAATAGGTGATAATGGGGAAAAGGTAGCCCCAATAGTATTTCCACAGCCCTGCCTCAGGGTGGTGGGGGTTAGGCGGGAGCTGGCTCCCGAACTTGACCCCCTTGGGAAGATTTCACGTGAATTCAGTTTCTACCCCTGTAGGATAGAGATTTGGGTCAGGAGGGAGAGAAGACTAGCGAGGAGAGGGAGGGAGGGGTTGAGAGAAAGGAGGAACGGAGCGGTGGAAAACAGGTTGGGGAGGGAGGGGGGAAGAAGATTGCAATCCCAGGGCAGATGGTGGAGATGGGGGAGGCTGATGATGGGAAAGTCGGGCGCGCGCGCGCGCAGCCACACCACACACCCACACACCAAACACACACACACCACACACACACACACACACACGTGGGCTCAGTGACAGCCCTCCCAATCTTCTCCTCGTCCTCCTCCCCTTGCTTGTCTCCTTTCCAAGGCGGAGCCGCTCAGCTCCAGCCGGAGGCCCCCCCACCATCTCCCCGCCGATCATCATCAATCGTATTTATTGAGCGCTTACTGGGTGCAGAGCACTGTACTAAGCGCCCGGTCCCACCTTCCCCGAGCCCCCCCGCTTTGGGGACTCGGCCCCTTCCGACCCTTTCGCCGCCGCCGTTGGTGAGTCGAGCCGGGCCCACGTCGGGGGGTCCAAACGAAGGGACCGGGAGGGATGGAGGGATGGAGGGAGGGGAGCCCAATCTTCCATCTCCTCCTTTCTCCTCTTCCCCCTCCTTCCCCTTTTCGGAGGGGCCAAGGAGCGCCGGGAGCTGGGCTTTAAAGAGGTGGCGCAGCCAGATTGACACATGCCCCTGACTTTCTCATCATCATCAATCGTATTTATTGAGCGCTTACTATGTGCAGAGCACCGTTCGTAGAAGCAGCCTTCTGCCCTTTGACGTTGAACACTGTGCACAGGGGGCACTGGGGAAGCTGTTCATTCACTCATTCATTCGATTGATTCATTCGTTCATGTTTATTGAGTGCTTACTGTCTGCAGAGCACTGTACTAAGGTCGTAGAAAGTACAATTCAGAATGTCCATTATATGGCCGTATTGTGCTCTCCCAAGTGCTTAGGACGGTGCTCTGCATGGGGATTAAGACTGAGCCCCCGTGGGACCACCTGATCACCTTGTAACCTCCCCAGCGCTTAGAACAGTGCTTGGCACATAGTAAGCACTTAATAAATGCCATTATTATTATTATTATTATTGGGTCCCTCAGAGGAGAGCCCCGAAGGAAGCAGGAGGAGGGCAGTTGCTCAGGGGCAGCTTGGCACAACCACTGGCCACATCGGCTGGACTTGAGCCCGGACGGGCCGTCTCTCTCCTCAGGGGCCCTGCTCCAACAGGCCCGGCCCCAGTTCTACGCCTAGGGACCACCCGCAACTCCCAAGCCAGCCCCTCTCAGCCCAGTCATGCCTCAAGATTTGACCTGGGTTGTGCTGAGCTGCCCGGTTAGCCCTCTTGAATGGAGGCCCTGGGCCGGGAGTCAGGCTCCCTGCTTCCTGCTGTGTGGCCTCTCTGGGCCTGGGTGGGGGTGGAGGGGGCCAGGCATGACTCTTTCATGGGGCCTGGTGGTGGGGAGGGACACTGGAGGCAGAATCCTGGGGCTGTGGAGGGCGAGCATCCCCACCCTGAAGCTTTCCTGGTAATGGTGGCTGGGTACAGAGACCCTATTGGAAGAGCAGACCTCCTCTGGGCCGAGGAGCTTGGTGGAGCAGTGAGGGCGGGTGAGGAAAACTCGGCGTCAAAGGTCTCTGATGCCTGCCTCCGCAGGCCCTGGGTGCTGTTGGCCGCTGATCCGCCTTTCTCCTGCTGCTGTCTCTGGGTGGTGTGAGTGGGGTGATAGCCATCTGAAGCACTTTCTTCCCCTCCCCACTGGCCCGGTCCATACCTGCCCGCCACCAGTATGGCTGCAGCAGGATCAGGGATAGGGACCTGGTGATGAGACACTCCTCTTGGCGGGCTGCACCATTAGTAGGACCCCTTGGGTTCCAGGAAATGGGGACTCTCTGCTTCTGTCCCTGGCAGCCCCCCTCCCCACTTCTCTGAGGTGCCCCCAGGATGGGAGCAAGGGGAGAGAATCCAAACCTCCTGGGGTGGCCAGAGTGGGCTTAGACCTGGGCGAGGGGAACCAGGGTGCTGGGTGGTCCCATGACTCAAGGCCCTGTGACAAAGCCAGAGATGGAAGGTCAGCGGCCAGGGAAAGGTTAGTGCCTGTCATCTTCTATGCTGGTGGTGTTCTCTTCGAGGATTGGGAAGGACAAGAGCAAAATCCAAGTGAGGAGTGGGTGGACAGTGGCACGGATAGGCGGGCAGGCAGGCACAGAGGCCTCTCATCTTGGGCCGTGGGATGGAGAGGCTTTCCTGGTGTCCCAGAACCCCTCCCTTCTCCCCACGCAGAAGTGGACTCTGGGGAGCTAGGGCTGCCTGTAATGTAGCCCTTTGGAGAAGCAGCATGGCCTAGTAGCCAGAGCGTGGGCTTGGGAGTCAGAGCTCATGGGTTCTAACCCCGGCTCTGCCACTTGTCTGCTGCTTGACCTTGAGCAAGTCACTTAACTTCTCTGTGCCTCAGTTACAAGGTGATCAGGTTGTCCCACGGGAGGCTCACAGTCTTAATCCTCATTTAACAGATGAGGTAACTGAGGCACAGAGAAGTTGCCCAAAGTCACGGCTGACAATTGGCAGAGCTGGGATTTGAACCCATGACCTCTGACTCTAAAAGCCCATGCTCTTCCCACTGAGCCACGCTGCTTCTCTGTTGAAGAAACTGAGGCACAGACAAATAAAGTGTCTTACCCAAGGTCACAGAGCAAACAAGTTGGAGGAGCTGGAATTACAACCCATGTCCTCTGAGTCCCAATTGCATGCTCTTTCTGCTTCCCAAATAGCTATTCCGTCCTTGATGAAGTTATCCCCTGCCGTTGGATAGAGTGGGATCTCATACTATCGAATGCTTACTGTATGCAAGCACTGTTCTAAGCTTTCAGAGGTACAATATGACAGTCGGTGGACATGTTCCCTGGCCACAAGAACCTCACAGTTTGAGAGGGGTGAAGATTAAACAGCTATGGACAGGTACAGAAGTGTGGAGGGTGGGGTGATTAGTGCTTAAAGGCTACAGATCCTGTGCAAAGTGCTGGGCACCTAGTAAATACTTAGGAGCTCTTAATAGCAGCTGGAGAGGCCATGGGCCCTAAGGGCTTGAGTGGCTTATCCACACCCGCATTGGTGTATGTATGTATATATGTTTGTACATATTTATTACTCTATTTATTTTACTTGTACATATCTATTCTATTTATTTTATTTTGTTAATATGTTTGGTTTTGTTCTCTGTTTCCCCGTTCTAGACTGTGAGCCCACTGTTGGGTAGGGACTGTCTCTATATGTTGCCAACTTGTACTTCCCAAGCGCTTAGTACAGTGCTCTGCACACAGTAAGCGCTCAATAAATACGATTGATTGATTGATTATCGCATCTGTAAAATGGGGATTGAGACTGTGAGCTCCAAGTGGGATGGGGATTTGCCCAACATGATTATGTTGTATCTACCCCAGAACTTAGAACAGTGCTGGGTACATAGTAAGCACTTAAAAATACCATAATAATAATAATTATTATTATTATTATTGTGGCACCTGCCATGCCTGCCCTGCTCTCAGAGCCATGGGTTTCCAGCCAGCTCTCAGGTGGCAAGAATTGGGCTTGGTGTATCAGGAGGCTGGGCCAGGGCACACGTTAGAGGTCATGGGGCAGGCCCAGAAGGTCTGGAGGTCAGCCTGGCCCCATGTAACCTTTGCAAACGTTGGGCTTTGGAGAGTTCTGGATCAGTGACTAATTGAATCCCCTTTGAGGATATGAGAGGGACTTGGCAGTGACGAGAGGTGCGTGTATGAGAGAGAGCATGCATGTGTGGCAGGGGGTGGGAGGGGCAGGTGGGCAGGGCAGAAGCTGAGCCTTGAATTTTTCATTTGTCTCTCTGGTCCGGGGGAGGGTCAGACGGGATACCGTGGGTGAGACGGTGCCAGTTCTGCAGCTAGTAATCCCGTGCCCTGCTCCTTCATCCTCTCTCAGGGGCTTCGCCAGCTGGAACTGGCCGTGCTGGACGATAGGATGGGTGAGTCCAGGGCCCACGCCAACAGCCTCTTCCTGAACGAGGCTGCGGCCAAGCGGCTGAGTGGGGAGACCCGGCTACAGCAACTCCACCTGGCCATGCAGCATCGGGCGGCCCGGGCCCGGCTCCAGGTGCAGACGCTGACCCGGGAACGGGTCCTCAGCTTCCTGCGTCGAAATGCGTTCTTGTTGCTCACCATCAGCTCCGTCATCATAGGTGAGCAGTGGTGGGCAGGTGGTGGTGGGACAGGGAGGGCTTGGGCCAGGGAGGTGGGCAACGCTGCCTTTTCACCCTGACCCTGCTCGAGGGTGAGCACCCGGGGCTGGCGGGTGCTACACTTGTCATACCAGTGCCCACTGTTGGGTAGGGACTGTCTCTATATGTTGCCAACTTGTACTTCCCAAGCGCTTAGTACAGTGCTCTGCACACAGTAGGCGCTCAATAAATACGATTGATGATGATGATGTCCAGGGATGCCTATGGGGCCATCCTGCCCTGGCCATGGCGAGGCCCTTGGGACACAGATCCACCAGGGCGGGAAGGAGGGGGCAAAGGTTTTGAGGGTCACTCAGGAGACCCACGTTGTGCAGGCCCCCAGTTCTTTGGGGAGCAAGTCTTTCCCTCTCCAGGGTTGTATAGGCATTCTCAGATTGAGAAGCGGTGTGGCCTAGGGGAAAGAGAGGATCTGGGTTCTAATCCTGACTCTGCCACTTACCTGCTGAATGACCTTGGGCAAATCACTTAACTTATCGGTATCTCAGTTCCCTCATTTGCAAAATGGGGGTCCAGTACCCGTTCTCCCTCCTTCTTAGACTGTGAGCCCCATGTGGGACCTGATTAGCTTGTATCTACATCAGTACTTAGTACTGTGCTTGGTATATAGTAAGCACTTAACAAACGCCACAGTTATTATTATCATTTTGAGGTCGCCAGGGTGGCCCAGAAAGGTTAAGTGACTAGCCGGCTGAGGCATAGCAGCTTCAATGCAGGTGACGACTTGACCCACGGCTCCTGATTTCAGTGACTTGGCCCCGTGGCCCTGCAACCTTTCATTGAACAATCAATCAATCAATTGTATTTATTGAGCGCTTACTGTGTGCAGAGCACTGTACTAAGCGCTTGGGAAGTACAAGTTGGCAACACATAGAGACAGTCCCTACCCAACAGTGGGCTCACAGTCTAGAAGGGGGAGACAGAGAACAAAACCAAACATATTAACAAAATAAAATAAATAGAATAGATATGTACAAGTAAAATAAATAAATAAATAGAGTAATAAATATGTACAAACATATATACATATATACAGGTGCTGTGAGGAAGGGAAGGAGGTAAGGGGGGGGGATGGAGAGGGGGACGAGGGGGAGAGGAAGGAAGGGGCTCCCAAACCTCACCCTCAGGGCCTCCCTAGGATGGGCACCGATGCTACCAGGGAAGAACAGGGGTCAGTGAGGGTTCTGGGGGCCAGTTCCCCACCCCTCCTCCCTCCCTTCCTCTTCTCCTTCTCCCACCCTCCCCATTTGTTTCCTGGGCTAAGCGATGGCCTGTTCCCAGCCACACTGGATTGTGTGAGCTCTCAGAGCCCTTTTCTCAGGATTCCTCATGCCCTGACCCTTCTCTGGCACATTCCTGCCTTCTGATACCCAGGAAAGCTGCTCTAGTCACGCCACTCAAGCAAGCCAGGGGTTCTGTGATCCCAAACTCACCCTGCGTTTGTCCCGGTCCCCCTTTTCGGTGCCCAAGGAGAGGTTCCTGGCCGGACTGGTGCTGGATTCTTCCTCCTACAATGCTCTCCACGGGGGCTCAAGTGACTCAGGTCTGGGTCCGCTGGTGCCGGCAAGCAGAGAGGTGTCCACACGTCTGACTCTTCCTCCCAGGGCTCCCCCCATGGGGACTCTCTCTTGGTGGCTCTTGTCCTGAGGCCTTTCCCCCCTCTTTCTAGAGGCAATGGCAAATCTGGCCTCTCAGATCGGGTCTCCCGCTCCCAGACCCTGACCAGATTCCTGAGCCGCCCCCAGCTGCCCCCTCCTCTCCCATCCCATCCATGCAGGGATCAGCCTGGCCTTTGCCCTGCGGCCCTACAAGATGAGCTACCGCCAGATCAAGTATTTCTCCTTCCCCGGGGAGCTGCTGATGCGGATGCTGCAGATGCTGGTCCTGCCCCTGATCGTCTCTAGCCTGGTTACCGGTGAGCGGGTGCTCAGCTGCGCCCGGCCCGCTTCAGCCAATGGGTCCCTTGGGCCCCCGCCCTCTGATCCACATTAAAGTCGTCTGTCTGTCCTCTGGGGCTGCCCCAGGCACTGGCAGCCGAGACTTGTGTGGGGAGGGTAGGGGCAGAGCGGAATGGGGCAGATAGGCTCTGGGCTGAGGCCCTGGAGGGACTGGTCATCCCCAGGGTGGGCGGTTTGAACCCGACCCGCAGGCTGTAATGGGCTGCCCGGCCCCATAGGCATGGCCTCCTTGGACAGCGCGTCTTCGGGCCGGATGGGGGTGCGGGCGGTGGTGTACTACATGGTGACCACGGTCCTGGCAGTCTTCACTGGCATCCTCATGGTGACCATCATCCACCCGGGCAAAGGCTCCAAGACCACACTGCACCGCGAGGGCCAGGTGGAGCAGGTGTCCGCCGCCGATGCCTTCATGGATCTCATTAGGTGATTCCGGCCAGCCGTGGCAGGGGGGTGGCATGGGCACGGGCCTGCCCGCAGCCTCTGCCCAGACCTCTGCCTCTGCTCTCATCTGGACCCAGCCCCGGTCTCTGCCCAAGCAGAGCTGCATCCTCCCCTGCCCTTTCCAGGACCTCCAGGCAATCCTCTGCCTCCCCCTCTCCAGCAGTCAGCTTCCGTCACACATGCTTAGTTCCCCGAATTGGGACTAGTGGGTAACCCTCCCTCCCTCTCTCCCTCTCTGATTGACTGCAGGAACATGTTCCCGCCCAATCTGGTGGAAGCATGCTTCAAACAGGTGAGGGGCCCAATCTATCTACCAATGGTATTGATCGACTGCCTAACTGTGTGCAGATCTGCCCTGTTCCTTCAGGTCTGGGTGGGAGGGAGATGGGGAGGAAAAGGGGAAGAAAGGTTGGGAAGGGGATGGGAAAGAGCAGAACCCTTGGGCCTGAAAGAGGTTGCCAGGCTTGCCAAGGACCAGAAGAGAGGCAAGGGTTATAAGGGCGAGCCTGGCCCCCTCTCTAGGCCAATGGGCATTCTCCCTGGAAACCGGTGCCCGCAGAGGGGTCGGTGGTGACTGCTGGGGCAGGCTCCTTGGCATATCCAAAGGGAGGGAGCTGGGTGCGGAACCCAGAGGACCTTCCCGATCCCCTGGCCCCGCCCTCCGGGGCTGTCTCTCTTCTCTTGGCTTGCAGTTCAAGACCCACTACAGTACCAGGGCGGTGACCCGGGTGGCCCCACGGTCAGGAAATATGACGGAGTCAGGGCCCAGCCTGTCTCCTCCTCCGGAGAATGTCACGGGGATCTTGTACAATGTGAGCCAGGCTCTGGGCAGCCTGCAGAAGGTGCTGAAGTATGAGGAGGTCGTGCCCGTGCCTGGCTCAGTCAGCGGGGTCAACGCCCTGGGGCTGGTGGTCTTCTCTGTCTGCTTTGGCCTGGTTGTGGGCAGGATGAAGCAGAAGGGTCGGATTCTGCAGGAATTCTTCGACAGTCTCAACGAGGCCATCATGCATCTTGTGGGCATCATCATCTGGTGAGCAGGCTGGGGGCCCGGGGGTCTGGATCTGGGGGTCCCGGGGGGCAGAGGCCTGAGAATACAGGATGGACATGACACTGTGGGGGCTGGGGGCCCCAGGGGAGTCTGGGAGGACAGGGGGCTGGGGGTCCCGGGGGAGTCTGGCAGGATGGGGATATTGGGGCCCCTGGGGAGACTGGAAGGGCAGAAGGCTGGAGACCCCAGGGAGCCTAGGAAGACATGGGGCTGGAGGCCCCGGGGGGCCTGGGAAGACACAGGGCTGGAGGCTCCAGGGAGCCTAGGAGGCCAGGGGGTTGGAGGCCTTGGGGAGCCTGGGGGAACAGGGGACAGGGGGACCTGAGGAGTCCTGGAGAGACTGGAAGGACAGGGGGCTGAAGGCTCTGGGCAGCCTGTGGGGGCAGAGGGCCTGGGGAGACTGGAAGGGCAGAGGGCTAGGGGCTCTGGGGGAGGGGGCTGGGGGGACAGGGCCTGGGGGCACTGGAGAGCCGATGGCAGAGCATTGGACTCCTTCATGGCCCCTTTCAGGATTTGAACCCAGGATTTGGTGAGGGTCTGGGGGGAGGGAAGGCAAATGGAGCCTGTATGGGGCCTGGGAGCCCCCACGGAGCCGCATCTCCCCTCCCCGTCCCCGGCCGGGCCATCTGTAATCTCGAGAGACCGGCCCTGCCCAGCGGATGAATGCCAACGTCCCTTTCTCCAGAGTCTGGGCTGCAGTGGTGCCCCCTGCCCTGGGCCACGTGGAAGGGTAGAGGCCAGGGCATCGGTTCAGCACCAGACCAGCAGCCCCGCAGGCTGAGCCGGGGGCTGGGATGGCGGCCGGAGCCAAGTTCTAATCCCACCGAGGTGATTGTCTCAAGCCTGCTCCGGAGTGCCACGCTGAGCCCTGGGGCTGATGGCGCCACCCCGGCCCCAGGTACGCGCCCGTGGGCATTCTCTTCCTGATCTCGGGCAAAATCTTGGAGATGGAGGACCTGGCGGTGATGGGGGGCCAGCTGGGGCTGTACACGCTGACTGTCATCGTGGGGCTGCTCATCCACGCCCTCTGCATCTTGCCCCTGCTCTACTTCCTCGTCACCCGCAAGAACCCATACGTCTTCATCGGGGGCATGCTGCAGGCCCTCATCACCGCCATGGGCACGTCTTCCAGGTACTCCCCGGCCCGGCCTCTGCCCACCTCCCCCCCGCCTCTCCGCTTTCCTCTCCTCTGCCCACCCTGCCCTGCCCGGCCACCCCCTCGCCCAAGCCCCTGCCAGCCACCCCCCCTCCGTGGGGCCTACCGCCCAGTGGCTTGGAGGTCCAGGGGGCAGAGAGGACGTGACCAGTGAGAGCCTGGGGCAGGTGCCGGCCCGAGCCGATGGTTGCTGGCGCCCCTTGCCTGCCTGGAAGCCCGACCCAGGGATGGTGGCGGGATGGGGCTTCCTCAGCCGGGCCCACAGGCCTCGGCCTAACCTTTGAGTCGGCCCCCCCACCGGGGGATTTCCGCACTCCCCTCCCATGTCCCTGTATGGGGTCGTTGTGCCAGGGCGCCCTGCTCACCCAGTGAGGGGAACCCAGCCCGGGATGCTTGTCCTAGAAATGGACCTAGAAGCCCTGTCTTGCTGCTCCCCCCAACCTCTCTGCACCCTCCAAGCCAGTTTGGACTCAGGCAGGCCTGGCCCAGGGGAAGGTGGGTGTGGGGCCAGGTCCGGCCCCACCCACTCCAGCTCAGGCCCCAAGATTCAGCCCGGGCAGGCCTCTAGCGCCCGGAGGAGTCACACCGAGGTCAGTGGGCACTGCTGGGTCTCGCCAGCGGAGGAGTTGCGGGGAACCTTGGGCTGAGCTGCCAAAGCCCCATCTCCTCTCCCCTCTCCCCTTTCCTCCCTTGCATCCGTCCCTCCCCTCCATCTCTGAAACACACATGTGTGAGGATTTGCTTTTGTATCTCTGTTGTAGTCCCTGGCAGGAAATATGTCCATTTGTTTGTCTGTCTGTGGGTACATGGGTTTTTACTGGTACTGTCTTCCTCCATTGGGCTGTAAATCCTCTCAAGACAGGGACTGTGTATGAGAGAGAGAGAGAGAGTGTGTGTGTATGTGTCCTGTCTCCCCCATCAGATTAGCAGCCCCTTGAGGACAGGGACCCTGATTCCTCCTCCTCCTCCTCCTCCTCTCTCTGTTCCCCCCCCACCAACCCCACCACCCAGCACCCAGGACAGGGCTGGCTCCCAGCGGGTGCTCGATCCGGGCTGGGGATTGGCTGACCCTGGGCTCTGCCCGCTCCCCACCCCCCAGCTCAGCCACCCTGCCCATCACGTTCCGCTGCCTGGAGGAGAACATTGGTGTGGACCGGCGCATCACCCGCTTTGTGCTGCCCGTGGGCGCCACCATCAACATGGATGGCACGGCACTCTATGAGGCGCTGGCCGCCATCTTCATCGCTCAGGTCAACAACTATGAGCTCAACCTGGGCCAGATCATCACCATCAGGTGAAGGGCGTGGTCTGGGCGGGTAGCCCAGGGGGCTCTCCCTCTCCTGGCCCCTCTGGAACAGGCCCCCATCCAGCCTTCGGACCGACCCCGATCCCACTTTCTCCTCCCTGCAGCATCACGGCCACTGCGGCCAGCATTGGGGCGGCGGGCATCCCCCAGGCGGGCCTGGTGACCATGGTCATCGTCCTGACCTCCGTCGGCCTCCCCTCCGAGGACATCACCCTTATCATCGCGGTGGACTGGTTTCTGTAGGTTTCCCTCCTGCCCCTGCTCCATCCCTCCATCCCAGCGCTTAGAACAGTGCTTTGCACATAGTAAGCACTAAACAAATACCATTATTATTATTATTATTATCCCTCCAGCCCCTCAAGGCTCCAGAAATCCCCCAATGTTGGGGGAAGGGGGGGCACTCCAGTCCTCAGCACCCCCAGCTGCCCTTCCCGGCTCCCTCCTACCCCAGTGACCTCTCCCAGCCCCGGCCCATGCCCCAGCTCTGTGTCTTGCCCCACAGAGACCGCCTGCGCACCATGACCAATGTGCTGGGGGATGCCCTGGGGGCGGGCATCGTGGAGCACCTGTCCCGACATGAGCTGGAAACGGAGCAGGATGTTGAGCCGGGACGCTCGGGCCTCAGGGAGAGCGCCAAGCCCTACCACCTCATCGCACAGGAGAACCCCAGCCATAAGCACCGTGGCGGTGAGACCAAGATGTGAGGGTGGGCAGAGGCTCCCACCTGAGCCAGGGGCCAGGGAAGGGAGTAGGGGGGCTCAACTCAGCCAGTGGGTCCCTCCCTCAGCTTCAATGTGCAGTCTCCTTGGCCCCAATTTTGGCCACTGTTAGAGGAGATAAAGAAATAAATTCAATTGTGTTGTCCCACCCCGTGTCAGTTGTCTAGTGCTTTGGGGTCTGGAGACTGTCTGGAGACAGTCTAGAGGCACCTCAGAGAGTGCCTCTAGACTGTGAGCTCGTTATGGGCAGGGAACGTGTCCGCTAATTCTGTTGTATTGTACTCTCCCAAGCACTTAGTAGAGTGCTCTGTACCTAGTAAGTGCTTCATCAATGCCATTGATTGATTGACCGGAGAAGGGGAGAAGAGGATGTAGGAGACCTTGGCCGAAGGTGTGTGTGTGTTGGAGGGAGAGGGGAATGGGGGTGTGGACCTTCACGGGTCAGTCAAAGTCTGGGGCTTTCCAGCCAGAACCCACAGTCCCAGCCACCTGCTCCTGCCATTTTGGACATTCCCCTGAGGCTCCAAGCTAATCCCAGTAGGCGTCTCTGGGAACAGCCAGCTGGGTGACCGGTTCACCTGATGTGGCTTCCTCTTCTTTCCCCAGCTTCCTTCTCAGCAGGGCTAGGCCAACTTCCTCTGGCACCTGAGCTACAGGCTGGAAGGGGTGACAGGAGGGCCAGGGATCCAGCTCTTTTCTGGAGTGGAACGGGGCAGTGAAGGTGAATGAGAACCCGGGGGCTTGAGGCAACTTGAATCCCTCAATCTTCCCCCAGCCCTCTAACCCCCCAGTAACACCGACTTGGCAGGAGGAGTTAGTGGGGCTCAGCTGGGGCCTAGGGTTTAACCTTGGTCTCAGCCTTGAGAAGCAGCATGGCCTAGTGGAAACAGCTCAGGCCTGGGAGTAGGGGACCTTGGTTCTAATCCTGACTCTCCAACTTGTTTGCTGCGTGACCTTGGGCCAGTCACTTGACTTCTCTGTGCCTCAGTGACCTCATCTGTAAAATGGGGATTGATGGTGAGCCCCATGTGGGACATTGACTGTGTCCAACCTGATTGCCTTGTATCCACCCCAGCACTTAGTACAGTGTCTGGGATCTACTAAGCACTTAACAAATGCCATTAAAAATACCTACAACGGGTAGAAGGCTCTTACATTTCCAAAGTGCTTTCCTATTAATGAACTCATTTTGTCGTTACCACATCTCTGGGAAGAAGGGATTGTTATGCTCATTTTACAGGTGAGGAAACTGAGGCCCAGGGACTTAGCAGGCTAGTGGCAGAGCTGGGATTTAGAACCCAGATCCCTTGACTCTCAGACTTATGTTCTTTCCAATGGACACATTGTCTTTAGTCTCTGGAGCGCCTGGGCAGGGAGTGTGTGTTTGGCTTCTGTTCTACTTTCCCAAGCGCTTAGTACAGTGCATCACATTCTGTGAGTGCTCAGTAAATACGGCTCCTATTCTTGCCTCAGTTTCCCCCAATCAGGAAGCGCTCCCTGGGTGAGCAGGGAGGGGAGAGGCCTCACCTGCCTGGAATCACCAGAGGCTGGCAGAGGCCAAGTGCTGCATGACTGACTGTCGGGCATTGGCAGAGATGTCCAGGGATCTGGGCTCCTCCAAGACCAAGGAAAAAGCTAGGCCCTCTGAGGGTCCTGAAGTCCGGTGCCCAGGTAGTTTCCAGGGAGAGAGAGAGAAGCATCTGAGAAGGAGATTGATTATTTATTTTACTTGTACATATCTATTCTATTTATTTTATTTTGTTAATATGTTTGGTTTTGTTCTCTGTCTCCCCCTTCTAGACTGTGAGCCCACTGTTGGGTAGGGACTGTCATCATCATCATCATCAATCGTATTTATTGAGTGCTTACTATGTGCAGAGCACTGTACTAAGCGCTTGGGAAGTACAAATTGGCAACATATAGAGACAGTCCCTACCCAACAGTGGGCTCACAGTCTAAAAGGGGGAGACAAAGAACAAAACCAAACATACTAACAAAATAAAATAAATAGAATAGATATGTACAAGTAGAATAGAGTAATAAATATGTACAAACATATATACATATATACAGGTGCTGTGGGGAAGGGAAGGAGGTAAGATGGGGGGGATGGAGAGGGGGACGAGGGGGAGAGGAAGGAAGGGGCTCAGTCTGGGAAGGCCTCCTGGAGGAGGTGAGCTTTCAGTAGGGCCTTGAAGGGAGGAAGAGAGCTAGCTTGGTGGATGGGCAGAGGGAGGGCATTCCAGGCCCGGGGGATGACGTGGGCCGGGGGTCGATGGCGGGACAGGCGAGAACGAGGTACTGTCTCTATATGTTGCCAACTTGTACTTCCCAAGCGCTTAGTACAGTGCTCTGCACACAGTAAACACTCAATAAATACGATTGATTGATTGATTGATCATACCCTCCCTCTCTAGACTGTAAGCTCACTGTGGGTAGGGAACATGTCTGTTATACTCTCCCAAGGACTTAGTACAGTGCTGTGCACATAATAAGCGCTCAGTAAATAAATATGATCAACTGACTGGAAAGAAATTTCAGTTATGTACCAATCGGGAGAAGTGGCCCAGACTTCTGCTGGGCCCAGCAAAGGGGAGGAGGAGAGGGGAACAGGCCTGAGGCTTGTCGAGGGGAAGTCGGCCTTAAGGAGAGGAGAAGCTGGGAGGACAACGCATAGGAGACGGCACTTGCCGTGGAGGTGAGGCACAAACTTCCCGGCAGACATGGCTGGGTAAATGGGGACACGTCAGAAGGCAAAGTGGAGGCTGAGCTGTGGCTGAGGGACACAGCCCCTCCTTCATGGCCTAGTGGTAAGAGCACAGGCTTGGGAGTCAGAGGTCATGGGTTCTAATCCCGGCTCTGCCCCTTGTCTGCTGTGTGACCTTGGGCAAGTCACTTAACTTCTCTGCATCTCAGTTACCTTGTCTGTAAAATGGGGATTGAGACCGTGAGCCCCATGTGGGACAGGGGCTGTGTCCAACCTGATTACCTTGTATCTACCCCAGCGCTTAGAACAGTGCTCGATACATAGTAGGTGCTTAAAAAATACCATTATTATTATTATTCCTGCACCAGCTTCTTTTAGACTGTGAGCCCACTGTTGGGTAGGGACTGTCTCTATATGTTGCCAACTTGTACTTCCCAAACGCTTAGTACAGTGCTCTGCACACAATAAGCGCTCAATAAATACAATTGATTGATTGATTGGGGAACATCAGTCTGATGGAAGGGGTAAATCCCTCTGCAGCTCTGTCCTGTTCTTTTTCCCCAGAATGCTCCCTCAGCCTTCAGCCTCTCCCCTCTCTAGTTCATACTTTACTCTGCTGCTCGTTGTGCTCTGTTTCAGTGTAATAATAATAAATAAGAATAATAATAATGATAGCATTTATTAAGCGCTTACTATGTGCAAAGCACTGTTCCAAGCGCTGGAGAGGTTACAAGGTGATCAGGTTGTCCCACATATTTGTTAAGCACTTACTATGTGCTAAGCACTGTTCTAAGCTCTGGGGGAGATACAAGGTTATCAGGTTGTCCCGCGTGGGGCTCGCAGTCTTAATCCCCTTTTTACAGATGAGGTAACTGAGGCACAGAGAAGTTAAGTCATCATCATCATCAATCATATTTATTGAGCACTTACTGTGTGCAGAGCACTGTACTAAGCGCTTGGGAAGTACAAGTTGGCAACATATAGAGACAGTCCCTACCCAACAGTGGGCTCACAGTCTAAAAGGGGGAGACAGAGAACAAAACCAAACATACTAACAAAATAGAATAAATAGAATAGATATGTACAAGTAAAATAAGTGACTTGTCCAAAGTTACACAGCTGACAAGTGATGGAGCGGGGATTAGGACCCATGACCTCTGACTCCTAAACCCATGCTCTTGCCACTAAGCCACGCTGCTTCAAGGGCTTAGGACTGTGCTCTGCACATAGTAAGCATTCAATAAATACGACTGATTGATTACTGCCCCATTTTCTAAAATATTGCTCTGCACACATCTCTCCCCTCCTCAAAACCCTCCAACCGTTACCCGTTCCTCTCCGTGTCAAGCAGGGAATCCTGATCACTGGCTTCAAGGCTCTCCTCTAGCTCTCTCCCTCTTATATATTCACTCCCTTCTCCCACTACACCCCAGCTCTCGCTCTTCATTCCTCCCAAGCTCACCTTTTCACTGGACCTTGTTCCCGACACACCCGTCTCTGACCCGTTGCTCATGGCCTTCCTCCTCCCTGGAACTGTCCCGCTCCCTCTCCCCACTTCAAGCCTGTCTGGCTTCAGCTCTCCCTATCTTCAAAACCCTTCTTGAAATCCCACCTCCGCCAGGAGGTTTTCTCGGATTAATTTTCTTCTCAAGTCATATCCTCCCTATCGACCCAGCACTTTTGGGCTGTACTCCTTATTCACTTATTCATCTTTCCATTCTCTTCTTCCTCCTTTCTATAAATTATTCTGTGTCTCTCTCATGGGCCTAAGAGGCAGAATACCTGGATTCTAATTCTGGCTCTGCCATTTGCCTGCTGTTTGACCTTGGGGAAATCACTGATCTGTGGTGGAGTTTCCTCATTTGCGAAATGGGAGTTAAATGCCTATTACTTTTATTATTATTGTATCTGTTTAGGTGCTTACTATGTGTCAAGCACTGTTCTAAGCACTGGGGAAGATACACGTTAATTCATTCATTCATTCAATCGTATTGAGTGCTTACTGTGTGCAGAGCACTGTACTAAGCGCTTGGGAAGTACAAGTTGGCAACATATAGAGACGGTCCCTACCCAACAGTGGGCTCACAGTCTAGAAGGGGGAGACAGAGAACAAAACAAAATATAATAATAATAATGATGGCATTTATTAAGCGCTTACTATGTGCAAAGCACTGTTCTAAGCGCTGGAGAGGTTTTAAGGTGATCAAGTTGTCCCACGTGGGGCTCACAGTCTTCACCCCCATTTTACAGATGAGGGAACCGAGGCACAAAGAAGTGAAGTGACTTGCCCAAAGTCACACAGCTGACAATTGGCGGAGCCGGGATTTGAACCCATGCCCTCTGACTCCATCATCATCATCATCAATCGTATTTATTGAGTGCTTACTATGTGCAGAGCACTATACTAAGCACTTGGGAAGTACAAATTGGCAACATATAGAGACAGTCCCTACCCAACAGTGGGCTCACAGTCTAAAATGGGGAGACAGAGAACAAAACCAAACATTCTAACAAAATAAAATAAATAGAATAGATATGTACAAGTAAAATAAATAAATAAATAAATAGAGTAATAAATATGTACAAACATATATACATATATACAGGTGCTGTGGGGAAGGGAAGGAGGTAAGATGGGGGGATGGAGAGGGGGATGCTTCTCTAAAACATATTAACAAAACAAAATAAATAGAATAAATACGTACAAATAAAATAGAGTAATAAATACGTACAAACATATATACAAGTTAATCAGGTTGGGCACAGTCCTTATCCCACATGAGACTCACAGTCTAAGTAGAAGGGAGAACAGGTTTTGAATCCCCACTTTACAGTTAAGGAAACTGAAGCACAGAGAAGTTAAGTGACTTGCCCAAGGTCACACAGCAACCAATTGGCCGAGCCGGGAATAGAACCCAGGTCCTCTCACTCCCAGGCCCATGTTCTTTCCAACAGGCTGTGCTACAAGCTCCTTGAAAGCAATAATCATGTCTTCTATCAATCTATCAATCAATCAATCTCCCCACTGTAGACTGTGCTCTTGTTGTGGGCAGGAGATGTCACTGTTTATTGTTGTGTTGTACTTTCCCATGTGCTTGGCACAGTAATCTGCACACAGTAAGCACTCAATAAATGCAATTGAATGAGTGAATGAATCAGTGGTATTTTTTTGAGCACTTACTATGTGCAGAACACTGTACTAAGCTCTGTACTAAGTACAGTACAAGAGTTGGTACTTGCCCACAAGGAGCTTTCAGCCTAGAGTGTTTGCACGGAGTAAGCACTCAGTAAATGCCACTACTACAGAGGAGGCGATGCCACAGCCTCAGTCAGGAATCTCTTTGTTAAGACTAACCTGAATCCTTTAAATCCACTCTTTCAGCATAGCCTAGCGTAAAGAGCATTCATTCATTCAATCGCATTTATTGAGCACTTACTGTATGCAGAGCACTGTACTAAGCACTTGGGAAGTACAATTCAGCAACAGAGACAATCCCTGCCCACAACAGGCTCACAATCTAGAAAGGGGGAGACAGACAACAAAACAAGTAAACAGGCATCAGTAGCATCATTAGAAATAGAATTATATCATTACTAAAAATAAATAGAATTATAATTATAAATATGTATATATATACCCAAGTGCTGTGGGGCAGGGAGGGGCCGGTAGCACAGACCAGGTGGTCAGAGGACCTGGGCACTTAGTCCGGCTCCACAAATTGCCTACTGTGTGAATTTAGGCAAGTTGCTTAGTTTCTCTGTGCCTCAGTTTCCTCATCCGTAAAATGGAGATTCAATGCCTGTTCTCCCTCCTACTTAGGCTGTGAGCCCCATGTGGAACAGGGGTTGTGTCCAACCTGATTAATTCGTATCTTCCCCAGCACTTAGAACAGTGCTTGCCATTATTATGATTATCATGATTCTGAGTGGGAGTTCTGGAGGGATAATGGGAGGGAGGGAGACAGACTTTACATACTGACTGGCATGGCCATGTCTGGACTTGGGACCCTAATTACCACACACTTCTCTTCCCTAGCAAGATGAGGCCAGATTCGGCCCAGGGTGTAGTCAATCAATCAATCAATCAATCAATCGTATTTATTGAGCGCTTACTGTGTGCAGAGCACTGTACTAAGCGCTTGGGATGTACAAGTTGGCAACATATAGAGACAGTCCCTACCCAACAGTGGGCTCACAGTCTAAAAGTCAGTCAACAGGTCTTTCCTGAACCCCCACAGTTGGCAGAACCCTGATCCAGTGCTGGGTGAGGGGTGGGGGGAATCTGAACTGGCATGGGTCCAGGGGGTCTGAGCTCTCGCCCACATCTTGCCTCTGGCCTGGAACGCCCTCCCTCCTCATATCTGACAGACAATCAATCAATCAATCGTATTTATTGAGCGCTTACTGTGTGCAGAGCACTGTACTAAGCGCTTGGGAAGTACAAGTTGGCAACATATAGAGACAGTCCCTACCCAACAGTGGGCTCACAGTCTAAAATCAATCGTATTTATTGAGCGCTTACTATGTGCAGAGCACTGTACTAAGCGCTTGGGAAGTACAAATTGGCATCACATAGAGACAGTCCCTACCCAACAGTGGGCTCACAGTCTAAAAGGGGGAGACAGAGAACAGAACCAAACATACCAACAAAATAAAATAAGTAGGATAGAAATGTACAAGTAAAATAAATAAATAAATAAATAAATAGAGTAATAAATATGTACAACCATATATACATATATACAGGTGCTGTGGGGAAGGGAAGGAGGTAAGACGGGGGGATGGAGAGGGGGACGAGGGGGAGAGGAAAGAAGGGGCTCAGTCTGGGAAGGCCTCCTGGAGGAGGTGAGCTCTCAGCAGGGCCTTGAAGGGAGGAAGAGAGCTAGCTTGGCGGATGGGCAGAGGGAGGGCAATTCCAGGCCCGGGGGATGACGTGGGCCGGGGGTCGACGGCGGGACAGGCGAGAGCGAGGTACAGTGAGGAGATTAGCGGTGGAGGAGCGGAGGGTGCGGGCTGGGCAGTAGAAGGAGAGAAGGGAGGTGAGGTAGGAGGGGGCGAGGTGATGGAGAGCCTTGAAGCCCAGGGTGAGGAGTTTCTGTCTGATGCGCAGATTGATCGGTAGCCATTGGAGGTTTTTGAGGAGGGGAGTAATATGTCCAGAGCGTTTCTGGACAAAGATAATCCGGGCAGCAGCATGAAGTATGGATTGAAGTGGAGAGAGACACGAGGATGGGAGATCAGAGAGAAGGCTAGTGCAGTAGTCCAGACGGGATAGGATGAGAGCTTGAATTAGCAGGGTAGCGGTTTGGATGGAGAGGAAAGGGCGGATCTTGGCAATGTTGCGGAGCTGAGACCGGCAGGTTTTGGTGACGGCTTGGATGTGAGGGGTGAATGAGAGAGCGGAGTCGAGGATGACACCAAGGTTGCGGGCTTGTGAGACGGGAAGGATGGTAGTGCCGTCAACAGAGATGGGAAAGTCAGGGAGAGGACAAGGTTTGGGAGGGAAGACAAGTAGCTCAGTCTTCGACATGTTGAGCTTTAGGTGGCGGGCGGACATCCAGATGGAGATGTCCTGAAGGCAGGAGGAGATGCGAGCCTGGAGGGAGGGGGAGAGGGCAGGGGCAGAGATGTAGATCTGGGTGTCATCAGCGTAGAGATGATAGTTGAAGCCGTGGGAGCGAATGAGGTCACCAAGGGAGTGAGTGTAGATTGAGAACAGAAGGGGACCAAGCACTGAACCTTGGGGAACCCCCACAGTAAGAGGATGGGAGGGGGAGGAGGAGCCTGCAAAAGAGACTGAGAAAGAACGACCGGAGAGATAAGAGGAGAACCAGGAGAGGACGGAGTCTGTGAAGCCAAGGTCAGATAACGTGTTGAGGAGAAGGGGGTGGTCCACAGTGTCAAAGGCAGCTGAGAGGTCGAGGAGGATTAGGACAGAGTATGAGCCGTTGGATTTGGCAAGCAATTACTTGCCAAGTAAAAGACAATTACTTTCCCCCACTTCAATGCCTTATTGAAGGCACAAGAGGCTTTTCCTGATTAAGCACTTTTTCCTCTTCTCCCACTCCCTTCTGTATCGCCCTGACTTGCTCCTTTTATTCATTCCCCCCTCCCAGCCCCACAGCACTTATGTCCATAACTGTCATTTAAATATTTATAGTAATGTCTGTCTCCCTATCTAGACTATAATCTCATTGTGGGCAGGGAATGTGTCTGTTTATTGTTATATTGTACTCTCCCAAGCGCTTAGTACAGTGCTCTACACACTATAATTGCTCAATAAATATAATTGAATGAATGAATGAATGAGTGAATGAATGAATGAATGAGTGAATGAATGAATGAATCCTGCACAGGTCAGCCCAGGAGGGCCCCTTCCCCATGTCAACCACTTCCCCAGGTCAACCTTGTAATTTCCCTTCTCCCTTACAGTTCCCCTCCCCCAGCACTTCACCGAGAACCCTGGGGACTGTGGGCAGAGAAGCAGCGTGGCTCAGTGGAAAGAGCCCGGGCTTTGGAGTCAGAGGTCATGAGTTCAAATCCCGGCTCCGCCAATTGTCAGCCGGGTGACTTTGGGCAAGTCACTTAACGTCTCTGTGCCCCAGTTACCTCATCTGTAAAATGGGGATTAAGACTGTGAGCCCCCCCATGGGACAACCTGATTACCTTGTTACCTCCTCAGCGCTTAGAACAGTGCTTTGCACATAGTAAGTGCTTAATAAATGCTATTATTATTATTATTATTTTTATCCCCAAAGGGTCAGTGCCAATTCCTCTACTTCTTGGAAAATGCTGCCCACTCTCAGCCCACCGTCTCCCAGGATTCTTGGCCTGCCAGTGGGATGGGCTGTGGATTGAGGACAAGCAGCAGGAAATGGGAATGAGGTGGCCCAGCTCAGGTCTCCACCCAGAACTCTTTTCCCCCCACATTCCCCTGGCTTCTCCCTAGGGGGTCAGGGTCTGGAAAGACACATGGGAGCTAGGCGGTGAGGCCGAAGGGTTGGTTGTCCAGAGATCTGGATTCTAATCCCAGCTCTGCCATCAACTTGCTGTGTGTCCTTTGGTAAGTCACTCAACCTCTCTGGACTTCCATTTCCCCAGTTGAGAAATCACTGATGCCTAGGGATGGTGGGAGGACAAATATAATAAATGTGAAAACTACAAAATTCAAGATCTTTATCCTTATTGGGTCAGTCACTTTCACTCCAAGCGATGAACACCCTGTCCAAAGTCAACTAGCAAGATCCACTGTTGCTTTTTCTACCTGTGAGCTTAACTTCCAAGGAAATGACTTTTTTTTAAGTCACTCTGCCCCTACAGCCCTCCCCGCCGCCACTGCCTTAGTCCCTGTCTTGTCCAGGGGATGGAGGGAGAAAGAGATGGAGGAAGAAGAAAGAAAAAAAAAAAGGGTGGGGGGCTGGTTTGTTTAAATCAATGAATGTCAATTTTTCATTTCTTGCTGTTGATTTCATTCATTTATTCATTCAGTCGTGTTTATTGAGCGCTTACTGTATGCCGAGCACTGCAGTAAGCGCTTGGAAAGTACAATTCAGCATTAAAGAGAGACAATCCCTGCCCACATCAGGCTCACAGTCTAGAAGGAGACAGGCAGACATCAAAACAAGTAAACAGGCATCAATAGAAATAAATAGAATTATAGATATGTACATTATCTCGGCTTCAAGGCTCTCCATCACCTCACCCCCTCCTACCTCACCTCCCTTCTCTCCTTCTACAGCCCAGCCCGCACCCTCTGCTCCTCTGCCTCTAACCTCCTCACTGTACCTCGTTCTCGCCTGTCCCGCCGTCGACCCCCGGCCCACATCCTCCCCCTGGCCTGGAATGGCCTCCCTCCACACATCCGCCAAGCTAGCTCTCTTTCTCCCTTCAAAGCCCTACTGAGGCCTTCCCAGACTGAGCCCCCCTTTTTCCTCTCCTCCTCCCCATCCCCCCTGCCCTACCTCCTTCCCCTCCCCACAGCACCTGTATATATGTTTGTACAGATTTATTACTCTATTTTACTTGTACATATTTACTATTCCATTTATTTTGTTAATGATGTGCATTTAGCTTTAATTCTATTTGTTCTGATGTCTTGACCCCTGTCCACTTGTTTTGTTTTGTTGTCTGCCTCCCCCTTCTAGACTGTGAGCCCATTGTTGGGTAGGGACCGTCTCTATATGTTGCCAACTTGTACTTCCCAAGTGCTTAGTACAGTGCTCTGCACACAGTAAGCGCTCAATAAATATGATTGAATGAATGAAAGTGCTGTGGGGTGGGGAGAGGAGGGTAGAGCAAAGGGAGCGAGTTGAGGTGACGCGGAGGGGAGGGGGAGCTGAGGAAAAGGAGGGCCTAGTCTGGGAAGGCCTCTTGGAGGAGGTGAGCCTTCAGTAGGGCTTTGAAGGGGGGAAGAGTGATTGTTTGGCGGATTTGAGGAGGGAGGGCATTCCAGGCCAGAGGTAGGACGTGGGCCGGGGGTTGACGGTGGGACAGGTGAGATGAAGGCACAGTGAGAAGCTTAGCACCAGAGGAGCGGAGCGTGTGGGCTGGGATGGAGAAGGAGAGAAGGGAGGTGAGGTAAGTAGGGACAAGGTGATGGAGAGCTTTGAAGGCAATAATGAGGAGTTTTTGTTTGTTTGATTTGTTTGATTTCATTTCTTTAATCAATCAATCAATCGTATTTATTGAGCGCTTACTGTGTGCAGAGCACTGGACTAAGCGCTTGGGAAGTACAAGTTGGCAACATATAGAGACAGTCCCTACCCAACAGTGGGCTCACAGTCTAAAAGGGGGAGAGTCTAAAAGGGGGAGGAACTGTTTTATACTGTTCATACTGTTTTATGAATACACAGAGCGTATGTAGTATATGTAGAAGAGAAGCAGCATGGTCCAGTGGAAAGAACATGGGTCTAGGAATCAGAGGACCTGGGTTCTAATCCTGACTCTGCAACTTGTCTGTTGTGTGACCTTGGGCAAGTCCCTTAACTTCTCTGTGGCTCAGTTACCTCCTCTGTAAAATGGGGATTAAATCCCCCTCTCTCCAATTTAGACTGTGATCTCTATATGGGACAGGTACTGTGTCCCAACTGATTAATTTGTATCTACCCCAGTGCTTTAAAACAGTGCTAGGCACATAGTAAATGCTTAACCCTCTAGACTGTAAGCTCATTATGGGCGGGAAACATATCTGCTAATTCTGTTGTACTGTCCCAAGTGCTTGGTTCAGTGCTCTGCACATAGTAAGTGCTAAATAAATACCAATGATTTATTGACAAATACCATTATATATATATGTCTCTATTATATAGATACATATGTATATATACATTGTATTTCATGTGTTTCTGGGACTTGACTGTGGTAATGGTTATGTGCGTGCTCTGTGCCAAGCATTGTACTAAGCACTGGGCTAGATACAAGATAATCAGGTCAGACACAGTCTTTGTCCCACATAGGGCTCACAAGTCTAAGAGATGGACTTGATGAAGATTGGAATTTATTTATGTTTGGGTGGTCTTTTATTTTGGGCTTTGAGGGGGATGTAGAGTGTAGAAGTGGTGGGAGGTCCAGAGCAGAGTCCAACCTGGTCTAAACTCCTCTTTCCTGTTTGGGGTACCGAACTTGGGGTTTTCTGGTCTTTCACCCAGCACCCTCCTCCCATTCCCTCTTCCTCTCTCCACCCAGCCCTTGATCCCTCTAGTTCCCAACGAGAAGCAGCATGGCATAGTGGATAGAACACGGGCTTGGGAGTCAGAAGGTCATGGGTTCTAATCCCGGCTCCTCCACTTGTCTGCTGTGTGACCTTGAGCAAGTCACTTTACTTCTCCGTGCCTCAGTTACCTTATCCGTAAAATGGGGACTGAGACTGTGAGCCCACGTGGGACAGGGACTGTGTCCAACCCGATTTGCTTGTATCCACCCCGGCACTCAGTACAGTACTTGGCACGTAGTAAGCGCTTAACAAATACCACTGTTATTATGATGATGAGGAGGAAGAGGAAGGAAGACTTGCTGCACTGGTCCTTAGAGTCCCCATTTCTCAGCCCCAACCTGTTCTGGAATTATGAAGTATGAACTAAAAATTTCTCAGCAAGCCCGGGGAAAGCGGGGCTCAACTATTTGGTAAGGATAAATGACAGGGCAAAACATTTTTTGCTATGGCACGTTATTCAGAAGTCAGAAGGTCGTGGGTTCTAATCCTGCCTCTGCCACTTCTCTGCTGTGCGACCTTGGGCAAGTCATTTCACTTCTCTGGGCCTCAGTTACCTCATCTGGAAAATGGGGATTGAGACTGTGAGCCCCACATGGGACAGGGACCGTGTCCAACCTGATTGGCTCATATCCACCCAAGCGCTTAGTACAGTGCTCTGCACACAGTAAGCGGTCAATACACACGATTGAATGAATGAATGAATTAATCCACCCCAGCACTTAGTAGAGTGTCTGGCACTTAACAAGTAAGCACTTAACAAATACCATAATTTATTTATTTTTATATATCAGAGAGTGGTCTCATATGTCTATAGAGAAGCAGCTCCCCCACTTTTTAAAAAAATGGTATTTACTAAGCACTTAATATGTGTCGAACACTATTCTAAGCGCTGGGGTAGGTGCAGGTTAATTAGGTCAGATACAGTCCCTGTCCCACATGGGGCTCACAGTCTAACTAGGAGGGAGAAGAGGTATCCCCGTTTTACAGTTGAGGAAATTGAGGCACAGAGAAGCAAAGTGACTTGCCCAAGTTCACACAGCAGGCAATTGGCAGAGCTGCTATAGAACCAGGTTCTTCGGATTTCCAGGCCCGTGCTCTCTCCACTAGGCCACACTGCTGTGACCTTGGGCAAATCACTTAACTTCTCTGTGCCTCAGTTCCCTCATCTATTAAATGGGGATTAAAGCTGTGAGCCCCATGTGGGACACGGACTATGTCCAACCTGATTAGTTTGTATCTACTCCAGCGCTTCAGTACAATGCCTGGCACTAAGTGCTTAACAAATACCTCCCCCCGCAAAAATCTGTCTCTCATATTGAAATACTAGGTCTCCCTATCTGGCAAACAGGAGGAGGAGCCAAGGAAGAGGGAGGAGGGAGGGTGAATTCTGAGAATTCACCTCAGAACCTTCCTCACCTTGTTGCTTTAACAACTGATCCTAATTCAGTGGAGTGAGAACTGGATTTTGCATTGCAAAAGTGTTTTATTTTAGACCGATTTTAGAATTGTATTTTGAAATTGGGATGAAACATGCCCTCCATTATCACTCATCTAACTTTCCCAGTGTTCATGCTGAGAAAGTTTTGTGGAGTGGTGAACTAATTTTCTGCAAGGGTGGCAACATCACATTTATTTTCATAGATGTATTCCTTATGAGCCATGCAGTTGATGATGATGATAATGACTGATACTGAGCCCCCTCCTTCCTCTCCCCCTCCCCATCCCCCCCGCCTTACCTCCTTCCCTTCCCCACAGCACCTGTATATATGTATATATGTTTGTACGTATTTATTACTCTATTTATTTATTTTATTTGTACATATTTATTCTCTTTTATTTTGTTAATATGTTTTGTTTTGTTCTCTGTCTCCCCCTTCTAGACTGTGAGCCCACTGTTGGGTAGGGACCGTCTCTATAATGTTGCCAACTTGTACTTCCCAAGCACTTAGTACAGTGCTCCGCACACAGTAAGTGCTCAATAAATATGATTGAATGAATGAGGAGGGACTTTCCATGAAGCTGGGGAGGAAGGAAACCAGGATGATCACGGAAGCAAACACAGTTTCTTCTGAAACCAGAGTATATGTGAGTGAACCTGGAGCTGAACCCTGCAGCAGAGGGGACCTCAATCTGGGCCGCTGCACCCGGGGGTTCTCCCCGCAGTCACAGAGAGCTGCTGCTCTCGGGGCTGTGGGAGGGAAGGAAGTTCACCAATCAATCAATCTTATTTCTTGAGCACTTACTGTGTGCAGAACACTGCACTAAACACTTGGAAGAGTACAATACAACAGAGTTGGTAGAAACATTCCCTGCTCCCAACGAAGCTTACAAGAGACCATCCCCAATTAAGCCCTTATGTCCTCTTCTTCCACCCTCTTCTGTGCCACCCTTGCACTTGGATTTTATTCACCCCTTCTTCAGTCCCACAGCATTTAGGTACATATCCACAATTTATTTATATTAAAGTCTGTCCCCCCCTCTAGGATGTAAGCTTGCTGTCCATTCTGATTAACTTGTATCTACCCCAGCATTTAGAAGTACTTAAAAGCAGCGTGGCTAGTAGAAAAAGCACGGGCTTGGGAGTCAGAGGAAATGGGTTCTAATCCCGGCTCCGCCATTTGTTTTGTGTGTGACCTTGGGCAAACTGCTTCACTTCTCTGTGTCTCAGTTACCTCATCTGTAAAATGGGATTAAGACTGTGAGCCCCCACGTGGGACAACCTGATTACCTTGTATCTACCCCAGTACTTAGAACAGTTCTTGGCACATAGTAAGTGCTTAACTGGGTAGGGACAGTCTCTATATGTTGCCAATTTGTACTTCCCAAGTGCTTAGTACAGTGCTCTGCACACAGTAAATGCTCAATAAATACAATTGAATGAATGAATGAATGCATGAACAAATACCGTCAGTATTATTATTATTGCTATTAGCACATAGTAAGCGCTTAACAAGTACCATAATAATAATAACAATTATTATTATTATTCTCTGTGTCTCAGTTTCTTCATCTATAAAATAGGGATTCAAAACCTGTTCTCCCTCCCCTTTAGACTTCGAGCCCCATGTGGGGCAGGGACTGTGTCCAACCTGCTTAACTTGTATCTCCTCCAGTGTTTAGTACAGCGATTGGCACAGAATAAGTGCTTAACAAGTACCACAAATATTATTATTAGAACAAAGCAAGCTCATGACAGATAGCATGGTGGGGTTGGTACAATATGAAAAGACCAGAAAACCCACTAGATTGTAAGCTCCTTGTAAGCAGGGATCATGTCTATGAATTCTGTTGTACAGTGCTTTGCGATATTGATTGACTGATTGATAAAAATCCAGTCACAAAATGCACATCTCTCTCTGGTTCTGTACTGTCCTCTGAGCTGGAGTCCTGGTTCCCAAATCTTTCCAAGTCATTTGTCCATCCCTAGGCCTAAGCCAAAGCAGGCATCCTCAGCAGTTCGCCTTCATGGGTAAATTTATTGTGGGCAAGGAATGTGACTGTTTATTGTTGTATTCTCCCAAGCTCTTAGTACAGTGCTCTGCACACAGTAAGCTCTCAATAAATATGATTGAATGAATGAATGACTCCCAGCTCTGTGATAAAACAAAACAAAAACCAAACCTTCCCTTCCTGTTCCCTGTTTACATTGGATCTTCCCTGGCCTTAGCTATCTGACCCAATTCATTCATTCATTCATTCAATCATATTTATTGAGTGCTTACTGGGTGCAGAGTAATGTACTAAGCATTTGGGAGAGTACAATACAACAATAAACAGACATATTCCCTGCCCACAGTGAGCTTACAGTCTAGAGGAGGAGACAGACATTAATATAAATAAATAAGTTACAGATATGTACATAAGTGCTTGTGGGGCTGGGAGTGGGGGATGAACAAAGGGAGCAAGACAGGGTGATGCAGAAAGGAGTGAGAGAAGAGGAAAGGAGGGCTTAGTTAGGGAAGACCTTTTGGAGGAGATGTGCCTTAATAAGGTTTTGAATGGGAGGAGAGTAATTGTCAGATTTGAGGAGGGAGGGTGTTCCAGGCCAGAGGCAGGATGTGGGTGAGGGGTCGGCGGTGAGATAGGTGAGATTTGGGTATGTGAGAAGGTAGGCATTAGAGGAGCGAAGTGTGTGGGCTGGGTTGGAGTAGGAGAGGAGCAAGGTGAGATTATATATATATATATATATATATATATATATATATGTATATATGTTTGTACATATTTATTACTCTATTTTACTTGTACATATTTATTCTATTTATTTTATTTGGTTAATATGTTTTGTTTTGTTGTCTGTCTCCCCCTTCTAGACTGTGAACCCACTGTTGGGTAGGGACCGTCTCTATATGTTGCCAACTTGTACTTCCCAAGGGCTTAGTACAATGCTCTGCGCATAGTAAGCGCTCAATAAATATGATTGAATGAATGAATAGGAGTGGGCAAAGTGATTGAGTGCTTTAAAGCCAATGGTGAGGAGCTTTTGTTTGATGCAGAGGTGGATGAGCAACCACTGGAGTTTCTTGAGGAGTGGGGAAATGTGGCCTGAATGTTTCTGCAGAATTCCTGAACAGGTAGTTCTTCCGTTAATAACAATAATTATGATGGTATTTGTTAAGCACTTACTACGTGCCAGGCACTGTACTAAGCCTTGGGGTCGATACAAGCAAATCAAGTTGGACACAGCCCCTGTCCCATGTGGGGCTCACGGTCTCAATCCCCATTTTCCAGATGAGGTAACTGAGGCCCAGAGAAGTGAAGTGACTTGCCCATGGTCACACAGCAGACAAGTGGTAGAGTCAGGATGAGAACCTGCGATTTCCTGGCTCCCAAGCCCGTGCTCTCTCCCCGCTTGACCTTTTCCCTCTCTTTTTCAGTGGGGCCTGGGAGCTGAGAATAAGCAAACGGCCTTCCCTGGGCCATTCAGCCGGCTGCGGGCTGCATAATAGCCTGGGCGTTGGGGTTTGCAGGATGGTTGAAAAGTGACGGTTGGATCCCATATTCTACTTACAGTGGCACACGGAGAGATGGATTTTTTTTAGTTTTTTTAGTTTAGTTTTTTAGTTTTTTTTAGTTTAGTTTTTTAGTTCGGAGGCCTGGCCAGGGAGCCCCAAACCCGCACAGTCTGTCGGCTTTACAAGCAAATAACCCCGAATCTCATTCAGCAGTGACTCAGAAAAACCTCGACCGAAGCTCGTCCTCCCTCTAGTGGCAGCATAATAATAATAATAATGACATTTATTAAGCGCTTACTATGTGCAAAGCACTGTTCTAAGCGCTGGGGAGGTTACAAGGTGACCAAGTGGTCCCACATGGGGCTCACAATCTTCATCCCCATTTTACAGATGAGGGAACTGAGGCCCAGAGAAGTGAAGTGACTTGCCCAAAGTCACACAGCTGACAATTAGTGGAGCCGGGAGTTGAACCCATGACCTCTGACTCCAAAGCCCGGGGTCTTTCCACTGAGCCATGCTGCTTCTCTGGCAGTGAAAAGTGACAGTGAATAGTACACTTTTCAGTTTTCTTCTGCTTCTCTGGCAGCATGAAGTCATTACACACTCAGTCCCATGTTGAAAACGCCCTCATATTTACCACCTTGCCTCTCCTAATAATAATAATAATGGTATTTGTTAAGCGCTTACTATGTGCCAAGCACTGTTCTAAGCTCTGGGGTAGATACAAGGTAATCAGGCTGTCCCACGTGGGGCTCAGTATTAAATTTGTTTATTTATTTATTTTACTTGTACATATTTATTCTATTTATTTTATTTTGTTAATATGCTTTGTTTTGTTGTCTGTCTCCACCTTCTAGACTGTGAGCCCGCTGTTGGGTAGGGACCGTCTCTATATGTTGCCAACTTGTACTTTCCAAGCGCTTAGTAAAGTGCTCTGCACACAGTAAGCGCTCAATAAATACAATTGAATGAATGAATAATCCCCATTTTACACATGAGGTAACTGAGGCACAGAGAAGTTAAGTGGCTTGCCCAAAGTCACACAGCTGATAAGTGGCGGAGTCAGGATTAGAACCCATAGCCTCTGACTCCCAAGCCCGAGCTCTTTCCACTAAGCCAGCTGCTTCTCTAAGAGACCTAAGAGACCAACAATCAATCAGGAGTTCTTATTGAGCGCTTACCGTGTGCAGGGCACTGTATTAAGCCGTTGGGAGTATACGAAAGAGTTAGCATGCATGATCCCTGCCCTCGAGGAGCCTACAGCCTGGTTTAGTGGATAGAGCACGGGCTCAATCCATCACTAAATCCTGTCGGTCCCACCTCAACAACATCGCTAAAATCTGCCCTTTCCTCTCCATCCAGACTGCTACCACGTTAATAATAATAATAATAATAATGGCATTTGTTAAGCGCTTACTATGTGCCAAGCACTGTTCTAAGCGCTGGGGGGATACAAGGTAATCAGGTTGTCCCACGTGGGGCTCACAGTCTTAATCCCCATTTTACGGATAAGGTAACTAAGGCACAGGGAAGTGAAGTGACTTGCCCAAAGTCACACAGCTGACAAGTGGCAGAGCCGGGATTAGGCCCCCTGACCTCTGACTCCCAAGCCCGTGCTCTTTCCTTTGGGCCACACTGCCTCTCTAATAATACAATCGCTCATGCTATCCCACCTAGATTACTGCATCAGCCTCCTTGCTAACCACCCAGCTCTTGTCTTTCTACACCCCAGTCCACTCCACTCTGCTGCCTGGATCATTTTTCTACAAAAATATTCAGGACATGTCACCCCACTCCTCCAAAAACTCCAGGGGATGCCCATCCACCTCCGCATCAAACAAAAACTCCTCACCATTGGCTTTAAAGCAGTCCACCACCTTGTCCCCTCCTACCTCACCTCTCTTCCCTCCTTCTACAACCCAACCTGTACACTTTTCACTGTGCCTCAATCTCACCTGTCTCGCTGCCGACCCCCGGCCCAGGTCCTGCCTCTGGCCTGGAACACTCTTCCTCCTCAAATCTGGCAGACAATTACTCTCTCCACCTTCAAAGCCTTATTGAAGGCACATCTCCTCCAAGAAGCCTTCCCAGTCTAAGCCCCACTTTTCCTCATCTCCCACTCCCTTCTGCATTGACCCGACTTACTCCCTTTGCCCTTCCCCCCTCCCAGCCCTACAGCCCTTATGTACATATCTGTAATCTTATTTATTTGTATTGATGTCTGTTTCCCCCTTTCTAGACTGTAAGCACATTGTGGGCAGGGACTGTGACTGTTTATTAATAATAATAATGATAATTTTGGTATTTGTTAAGCGCTTACTATGTGCAAAGCACTGTTCTAAGCGCTGGGGAGGATACAAGGTGATCAGGTTGTCCCATGTGGGGCTCACAATCTTAATCCCCATTTTGCAGATGAGGTAACTGAGGCACAGAGAAGTTAAGTGTCTTGCCCAAAGTCACACAGCTGACAAACGGCAGAGCAGGGATTTTAACCCATGACCTCTGACTGCCAAGCCCATGCTCTTTCCACTAAGCCACGCTGTTTATTATTACAGTGTACTCTTGCAAGTGCTTTGTACAGTGCTCTGCACAAAGTAATCGTTCAATAAATATAATTGAATGAATGAATGAATGGGAATCAGAAGGTCATGGGTTCTAATCCCAGCTCCGCCACTTGTCTGCTATGTGACCTTGGGCAAGTCACTTCACTTCTCTGGGCCTCAGTTACCTCAACTGGAAAATGGGAATTGAGACTGTGAGCCCGATGTAGGCCAGGGACTGTGTCTGACCCCGTTTGCTTTTATCCACCCCAGCGCTTAGTACAGTGCCTGGCACACAGTAAGCGCTTAGCAATAATAAATGCCATCATTATTATTAGCAAATACCACAATTATTATTATTACAGAGCATTATTCAATGAGAGGAGATAAAAGAAGGGGCTACAGTACTTAATTTGTGCCAGTGTTCGCTGATGCTCAGCACGGGAGCGATTTCAAATGTTTCGAAGGCACCATGATGGCTGTCAGGGTCCATTTCTAGACGCTACTCTGTCCAGCCTAGGGTAAGGAGTCACGGGACAATGGCAAGACAAGCAAAAGTGGGAACTCTAATACTTCTTTTTATCTGGTTGTCATGCTGTGACTCTTGAACTCTCTTCTTGGAGTTCATTCAATCATTCATTCAGTTGTATTTATTGAGCACTTACTGTGTGTAGAGCACTGTGCTAAGCACTAGGGAGAGTACAATACAACATTAAATAGACACTTTCCCTGCCCATAACGAGCTTGCGGTCTGTGGGGTGGGGGGAGACGGACATTAATATAAAAAATAAATTACAGATATGTACGTAAGTACTGAGGGGCTGGGAGGGGGGGATGAACAAAGGGAGCAGGTCAGAGCCGTGCATAAGGGAGTGGGAGAAGAGGAAAGGGGGAGCATAGGGAAGGCCTCTTAGAGGAGATGTACCATCGTTGTCTGGAAGATTTGAGGAGGGAGGGCGTTCCAGGCCAGAGGCGGGACGAGGGTGAGGGGCTGGTGGCAAGATAGGTGAGATCGAGGCACAGTGAGAAAGTTAGAATTTAAAGGAGCAAAGTTTGCCAGCTGGGTTGTAGTAGGAGAGTAGTGAGGTGAGGTATGAGGGAGCAAGGTGATGGACTGCTTTAAAGCCAGGGGTGAGGAGTCACAAACCCTTCTGGACTGTAAACTTATTACAGGCAGGGATCCTCTCTGCTAATTCTGTTGTACTCTCTCAAGCACTTAGAACAGTGCTCTCTAAGGTCACGAATGTTCTCCTTCCCCAATTCAATGACTTCTACTCCTCCCTAATCCTCCCCGACCCCTCAATTGCCTTCCCCTCGAGACTGTAAGCCCGTTGTGGGCAGGGATTGTCTCCCTTTATTGCCGTATTGCACTTTCCAAACACTTAGTACAGTGCTCTGCACACAGTAAGTGTTCAGTAAACACGATCAAATGAATGAATGAATGAAACATTATCCAACCTCGGCTTCACTGACACTGTCCTCTCCCGGTTCTCCTCCTATCTTTCTGTCTACTCATTCTCCATCTCTTTTGCAGGTCTCTCCTCTGCCTCCCACCCCCTAACCATGGATGTCCCTCAAGGTTCAGTTCTGGGTCCCCTTCTATTCTCCATCTACACCCACTCCCTCGGAGAACTCACTTGCTCACATGGCTGTTTTTCTATTACAACCCAGCCCACACACTTCACTCCTCTAATGCCAACCTACCCACTGTACCTCGATCTCGTCTATCTCGCCACCAACCTTTTGCCCATGTCCTGCCTCCGGCCTGGAACACCCTCCCTCTTCATATCCGACAGACTGTCCCCCTCTTCAAAGTCCTACTGAAAGCACATCTCCTCCAAGAGGTCTTTCCTAAGCCCTCTTTTCCTCTTCTTCCACTCCCTTCTGCTTTGCCCTGACTTGTTCCTTTATTCATCCCTCCTCCCAACCCTACAGCACTTATGTACATATCCGTAATTTATTTATCTATATTAATAACTGTCTCCCCCTCTAGACTGTAAACTCCTTGTGGGCAGGGAATGTGTCTGTTATATTATATCGTACTCTCCCAAACACTTAGTACCTTGTTTTGCACACAGTAAGTACTCAATAATAAATATGATTGATTTATTATTTGATTGTCATTTCCCCCTCCCCTCCTTCCTCACAGGAACCATGTCACCCCCTCTGAAAGACAGGTAGGGAAAAGTAGGAAAAGTTTGAATGTTCAGGCCTTTTTGTTTTGATTTTACTTCTGGCTTAATGAAGACATTCAGCTGCCTTCAGTTAGAGTGACTGCCATCTGTGATGGTGAGTGGAAAGCCCAACTAGAAAAGGGAAGGAAATAGTCAAAGAGATCTAAAAACAGTCAGATGTAGTCAAATCACGAGGCCTGAGGTCAAGTGTCCTGGAGTATTAAAGAACAGCTGGTTTTGTGAAGTTGTAGGGGAGGTTCCTCTTGTGGAGGAACTGAGTCACAGAGAACTTGGGGTGCTGAATGGGATATGTGAGTATTAGAGACATTGTGGTGGTTTTCTGAGCACCAAAATTTCACTAGCTAATCACTCAATCAATCGATGGTTTTTATTGAGCACTTACCATGTGCAGAGCATTGTACTCAGCACTTGGGAGAGTACAATGCTGCCCATTTCCTCACCCCCACCAACTCCTCCTTTTTCTTTCTGTTTCCCTAACACCTTCTAATAATAACTGTGGCATTTGCCAAGCACTGTGCTAAGCACTGGGGTAGATACAAGATCACCAGGTGGGCCTGTCCCCACAGGGCTCACAGCCTCAGTTCCTGGATCTCTGCCTAATTTCCTGACTGGTTCCTTATCAATCAGTTAATCAATGATAGTAAGCATACTAAGTGCTTGGGAAAATCGAGCAGAAACAAAAGTTATTGCCCCTTCCCTAAGGGGCTTACAGTCTAATCTTGTAGGCAGGTCGACATTAATCATAAACAGAGTGGGAGGTGGAGGAAAAGCCAAAGGGTAATAGGAATATGTCAGGATGAAATATCAGAATGAATAACTGAATGTCCAGTTGAGGATGTGCGTAAATGCATAAGGATAAGGGTGAACTTTGGGTTGGGTTGAGGGAGTTTGGGGAATGAATCAGGGAAGGCTTCCTGGAGGAGGGGATTTTAAGAGGGCATTGAAGGTGGGGTGAACTGTTCTCCTTCCCTTCTCTGTCACTTTTGCACTTAAGTCTGCAGCCACTAAGCACTTAGAGACTCACCCCACTCCCACACTCTCTGGTGCTTCCCCTAACTTGTAACTTATGTTTCACCACACTAGACTGTTAAGTTCTTTGAGGGCAAGAATCATATCACCCTCCCCTATTATACTCTCCTAAAGGCTCGATACAATGCTTTTCCCACAGTCAGCACTCAATAAGGACCAGTGATTCATTGACTGACTCATCCCTCTGGTCGTTCTTCCTCAGTCCCTCTCTTCTCTTAAAGTGGTATTTGTTCAGCGCTTACTGTATGTCAAACTGTTTCTGAGCGCTGGGGTAGATACAAGATAATCAGGTGGGACACAGTCCCTGTCCACATGGGGCTCACAATCTAAGAGAGAGAATAGGTATTTAATCCGCACTTTACAGTTGAGAAAACTGAGGCACAGAGAAGTTAAGTGACTTGCCAAGGTCACATAGCAAGCAATTGGCAGAGTTGGGATAATAATAATAATAATGGCATTTATTAAGCGCTTACTAAGTGCAAAGCACTGTTCTAAGTGCTGGGAAGGTTATAAAGTGATTAGGTTGTCCCCTGGGGGGCTCACCGTCTTAATCCCCATTTTACAGATGAGGTAACTGAGGCACAGAGAAGTTAAGTGACTTACCCAAAGTCACACAGCTGACAGTAGGCGGAGCCGGGATTAGAACCGAGGTTCTCTGATTTCCAGGCCCGTGCTCTCTCCACTAAGCCGTGCTGCTTCTCACAGACTCTTTCACAGGCTCTTCCTCCCCTACCCATCCCCTAACTGTGGGAGCCCCTCAAGGCTCAATTCTGGGTCCTTTCTATTCTCCATCTACACCCACTCCCTTGAAGAGCTCATTCGCTCCCACTGCTGTTGTTTCTCAGATCTGTCTCTCCAACCGGAACCTGTTGCCTTCTCTTCATTCTCACATTTCCTCAATCAATCAATCAATGGTCAATCAACCAATGGTATTTATTGAGTGCTTACTGTGTGCAGAGCAGTGTACTAACAGTGCCGGAGTTAACCTTCTCACTGTGCGTCATTCTGTCCCTCCATCGACCTCTGGCTCATATCCTACCTCTGGCCTGGAACACCCTTCCTCCTCAAATCCGCCAAACATTCAATCGCATTTATCGCACTGTACTAAGCGCTTGAAACAATCACACTTCCCCCCATCAAAGCCCTACTGAAGGCTCACCTCCTCCAAGAGGCCTTCCCAAACTAAGCCCCCCCTTTTCTCAGCTCTCCCCTCCGTGTCGCCTTGACTCACTCCCTCTGCTCTAACTCCCTCTCCCCGCCGCACAGCACTTGTGTGTATATCTATAATTCTACTTATTTATATTGATGCCTGTTTACCTGTTTTGATGTCTGTCTCCCCCCATTCTAGACTGTAAGCCTGGTGTGGGCAGGGATTATCTCTATTGCTGAATTGTACTTTCCAAGTGCTTAGTATAGTACTCTGCACATAGTAAGCACTCAAATACAATCGAATGAATAAATACTAAACACTTGGGAGAGTACAAGACGGATTTATATGAGCTGTATATGAAGTAGCATGGCCCAGTGGAAAGAGCAAGAGCTTGGGAATCAGAAGAGCTGGGTTCTAATCCCTGCTCTGTCGATTGCCTGCTGTGTGACCTTGGGCAAGTCACTTAACCTCTCCACGCTTCAGTTTCCTCTCTAAAATGGGGATTCAGTACCTGTTCTCCTTCCTATTTAGACTGAGAGCCCCATATAGGACAGGGACTGTGCCCAGCTGGATCTACCCCAACACTTAGAACAATGCTTGGAACATAGTAAGTGCTTTACAAATACCATTAAACAAAACAAAAAAAAGTTGGTAGACACTTTTCCTGTCCACAAGGAGCTTACAGTCTGGGGGGCAGACAAACATTAATATATATAAATAAATTATGGATTATGTGCATAAGGGCTATGGGGCTGAGAGGGGTTGAATATCAAGTGCTCAAAGAGTACAGATCAATCAATCAATCAATAATATTTATTGAGCACTCACTGTGTGCAGAGCACTGTATTAACACAACAGAGGACATCTCCACTTGGATGTCCTGCTGACACCTCAAGCTTAACATGTCCAAAACAGAACTCCTCACTGTACCGCACAAACTCTGTCCTCCCCCAAACTTTCCCATCACTCTAGACAAAACCACCATCCTCCCCATATCACAAGCCCATAACCTTGGCATCAGCTTTGACTCGTCCCTTTCATTCAACCCACATATTCAGTGTGTCACCAAATCCTGTCTGTTCTACCTTCACAACATCTCTAGAATCTGCCACTTCCTCTCCATCCAAATTGCTACGACATTGATTCACACATTGACTACAGCATCAGCCTCCTTGAAAACCTCCCTGCCTCCTCTCTCTTCCCTCTCCAGGCCATACTTCTGCGCAGATCATTTTTCTGAAAGACCATGCATTCAATCACATTCACTGAGCACTTACTGTGTGCAGAGCACTGTACTAAGTGCATGGGAAAGTACAATATAGCAACAAAGAGTGACAATCCCTGCCCACAATGAGCTCACAGTCTGGGGTGGGGTGGGGGGACAGACATCAACACATATAAACAGACATCAATATAAATAAATAAAATTACAATCCATTCAATCCATATCTCCCCACTCTTCCAAACCCTCCAATGGTTGTCCATCCACCTCCACATCAAACAGAACCTCCATACCGTCAGCTTTATCAATCAATCAATCATATTTATTGAGCGCTTACTGTGTGCAGAGCACTGTACTAAGCGCTTGGGAAGTACAAGTTGGCAACATAATAGCACTTTATGGCACTCAATCAGCTCTCTCTCTCTTACCTAACCTCACTGATCTCCTACTACAAGGTTGGGTATTTCTAGAAAGGGGTGGTACACAGTGTTGAAGGCAGCTGAGAGGTCTAGGAGGATTAGAGAAGCAGTGTGGCTCAGTGGCAAGAGCTCGGGCTTGGGAGTCAGAGGTCATGGGTTCTAATCCCGGCTCCACAACATTCTGCTGCGTGACCTTGGGCAAGTCACAACTTCTCTGAGCCTCAGTTACCTCATCTGTAAAATGGGAATGAAGACTGTGAGCCTTACATGGGACAACCTGATCACCTTGTATCCCCCCCAGCACTTAGAACAGTGCTTCACACGTAGTAAGCGCTTAAGAAATGCCATTATTATTATTGTTAGGATGGAGTAGAGGCTGTTGGATTTGGGAAGCAGCATGGCTTAGTGTTTAGAGCATGGGCCCGGGAAGCAAAAGGTCATGGGTTCTCTTCCTGGCTCTGCCGCTTGTCTGCTGTGTGGCCTTGGGTGAGTCACTTCACTTCCCAGTGCTTCAGTTCCCTAATCTGTACAATGGAGATTAAGACTGTTAGTCCCATGTGGGACAGGGACTGTGTCCAACCGATTTACTTGTACCCACCCCAGCGCTTAGTGCAGTGCCTGGCATATAGTAAGCGCTTAACTAATACTATAATAATAATTATTATTTGGCAAGAAGGTCATCAATTACCCTAGAGAGGGCAGTTTTCATGGTGCGAAGTGGGTGGAAACCAAATTGGAGAGGATCAAAGAGAGAGTTGGAGGAGAGGAAGTGGAGTCAGTGGGTGTAAACAATTCTCACAGAGTTTGGAGAGGAATAGTAGGAGGTTAGAGGGGGTGATAACTGACAGGAGCAGTGGGGTCAAGGGAGTTTTTTTAGGTTAGGGGAGACATGGACATGTTTGAAAGCAGGGAGGAACAAGCCATTGGAAAGTGAATAGTTGAAGATGGTGGTCAGGGAGGAAAGAAGGGAGGGAGCAAGTGTTTTAATAAGGTGAGAAGTGATGCTGAATTGTACTTCTCAAGTGCTTAGTACAGTGGTCTGCATACAGTAAGCGTTCAATAAATACAATTGAATGAATGAATGATGGAGTTAGAGGCGCAGATAGAGGGGGTAGATTTTGAGAGGAGGCATGACATCGCCTCTTGAGATATTGCTGGTAATATTGGGAGAATCTAAGAGGGCACTGGAGAGGGAGGGACTGGGGAGAAGCAGGGGAGATTTTAGGGAGCTCACATCTCATGGTTTCAATTTTATCAATAAAGTATGTTGCCAGATCATTAGAAAAAGAGGTGGCAGTGGGGACCGGGGTTTAAGGAGGGAGTGAAACATCTGGAAGAGCTAGTGGGGACAATGGGTGTGGGAGTCAATTAGGACGGAGAAGTATTTGTTGTCCAGTGGAGGAAAGGGCAGAATTAGACTGTGAGCCCATTGTTGGGTAGGGACTGTCTCTATATGTTGCCAACTTGTACTCTGCACACAGTAAGTGCTCAATAAATACGATTGAATTAAAGCAGGTGAGGAGGCCTTCCCAGACTGAGCCCCCTCCTTCCTCTCCCCCCTCCCCCCACCCTCCATCCCCCCACCTTACCTCCTTCCCTTCCCCACAGCACCTGTATATATGTATATATGTTTGTACATATTTATTACTCTATTTATTTTACTTGTACATATCTATTCTATTTATTTTATTTTGTTAATATGTTTTGTTTTGTTCTCTGTCTCCCCCTTCTAGACTGTGAGCCCACTGTTGGGTAGGGACCGTCTCTATATGTTGCCAACTTGTACTTCCCAAGTGCTTAGTACAGTGCTCTGCACACAGTAAGCACTCAATAAATTCGATTGATTGATTGATTATATTGTACTCTCCCAAGAGCTTAGTACAGCACTCTGCACATAGTTAGTGCTTAATAAATACTTTTGATTGATTAACTGATAGTTAACGGTGAGGAGTTTCTGCTCTTACCTAGAGGGATGAACCATTGAAGGTTTCTGAGGAGTGAGGAGGTGTGTGGAGAATGATGTTTTAGAAAAACGGAGTGAAATGTGGACTGGAGTGGAGCAGGACTGGAGGCAGGGAGGTTTGTGAAGAGGCAGATGCAGTGGTCAAAATGGGCTAAGACAAAAGCTTGGACCAGTGTGGTAGCAATTTGGGTGGAGAGGAAGGGGTAGACTTTGGAAATGTCATAAAGGAAGAACTGATGGGATTTTCGACCGACTGAATATGGAGGTTGAAAGAGAGAGAGGAATCAAGGATAATGCCAAGGTCATAGGCTGGAGAGATGGGGAGGATGAGGGTGGTGGTATTGCCAACTGTAATGGAAGAGTTAGGTGAAGGAAAAGACTTGGGAGCAAAGTTGAGGAGTTCAGTTTTGGACATGTTTAGTTTGAGGTGCTGGCAGGACATCCGAGTAGAGATGCCCTGGAGGCAGGAGGAAATGTGAGCCTGCAGAGGAGGGAATTTGGGGTTAGTGAGGTAGATTTGGGAGTCATCTTTATAGATATGGTAATTTTAGCTGAGGGAGCAAATGAGTGGGTGTAGATGGAAACTAGAAGAGGACCCAGAACTGAGCCTTGAGGGACCTCCACAGTTAGGGCGAAGTAGCATGGCCTAGTGGATAGAGCACGGGCCTGAGAGTCAGAAGGACCTGGGTTCTAATTCTGGATCCATCACTTGTCTGCTGGATGACCTTGTGCAAGTCACTTTACTTCTCTGGGCCACAGCTGCCTCATATGTAAAATGAGATTTAAAATTGTGAGCCCCATGTGGGACAGGGACCGTGTCCAACCTGATTAGCTTGTATCTACCCCAGCACTTAGAACAGGACTTGACACATAGTTTGCGCTTAACAAATACCATTATTATTATTATTATTAGGGAGTGGGAGGCAGAGGAGGACTAGGGAAATAGATCATTAAGGAGCCCAGAGAGGTAGGAGAAGAACTAGGAGAGAACAGTATTAGAGAAACCGAGATTAGATAGTGTTTACAGGAGAAGGGAATGGTCCATACTGTCAAAGGCTACTGAGTGGAGGAGGAGGATTAAGATGGAGTGGAGTGTTAGGTGAGGAGGCCACTGGTGACTTTGGAGAGGACAGTTTCAGTGGAGTGGAGGGGGCAGAAGCCAGACTGCAGAGGCTGAGGAGAGGAAGTGGAGGAGAGGAAGTGGAGCAGAGGATGTAAAAATTAGTTTGAGGAGTTTGGGCAAGAGTACTAGGTACTTCCCAAGTGCTTAGTACAGTGCTTTGCACACAGTAAGCGCTCAATAAATACTATTGAATGAATGAATGAATGAATGGGGCCATAGCTGGAGACTAGACTGTCCTCTAGACTGTAGGCTAGTTGTAGGCAGGGAATGTTTCTTTTTATTGTTGTACTGTACTCTCCCAAGAACTTAGTACAGTGCTCTGCACACGGTAAGCAGTCAATAAATGCTATTGAATGAATAAAAGAATGGAGTGGGGTTGAGAGAAGGCTTATGGTAGGGGACACTTGGGCATGTTTGAAAACAAAGGGGAAGGAGTCATCAGTGAGTGAGCGGTTGAAGATGGTGGTCAGGGAGGGAAGAAGAGTGAGCCCAAGTATTTTTAAAAGGTGTGAATAGGTGGTTCTCTGGTCTGTTTCCCTATCTCCATCTTTCCATTTCCTATCTTTCTTTTGGTTTCCCTGTCTCTGTTTGCCTATCTGTCTCTCTGTGACTTGGCTTCTGCCTCTGTTTCTCTTGCCCTGTCTCTGTCTCAGAGAGGAAGCTAACTGGCCTAAGAGGAAGTAGGCTTCTGCTCCTCTGGTGTGCAGTGAAGGAGATTGGTCCCTCCCCCCCGCAGGTCCCTGGGGATGTGTTGGGGAGTGGGCGGTGGTGTTCTCGGGCTGTTCTCTAACCTGGCAGTCCGGCCAAGTGCCTAACACGGAGAGAGAAGAGGATTTCTACCTGCAAGGAGAGTTCGAGGGGAGCTGAGTTCAAACTCAGCCATCCACCGCCCCTTGGACACCCGATTTCCAACAAGGAGACGCTCAGGGAAGGAGGTAAAAACAGTGGGGCTCCTAGAGGATTCTGCTGGAGGTTGGGGTGATGCCTGAGGGAAAGAGAGGCTGAGGTGCTTGTGGCGGCACCCGGAAGGTGAGGGACAGTAATCAGGGGAGATGGGGGAGGGGCGGTGGGGAGAAGCCACTGATGGTAGCGTGGGCAGGGATGAAACTGGGGCCCAGCAGGAGAAAGCACAAAACATGACCTGGAACTGGGAGAATGTTCACGGTCTCCTGGGTCCAGCTTGGAGTTGTGGGTGTTGTAGAGTTAAGCTGGGGTGAAGGAGGGGTCAAGGGAGTGTGATTTTTTTTCCTCTCAATTTTGCCTGGGACAGCTGTAGAGAGACCCCAGGCATGGGCATCAGCAGAAAACTTTCTCCCTAGCCCCCATGGGGAACAGGGACAGGCATGGGCCCTTGAGACAGAGCCCAGGAGGCGAGCAATGAATCGGTGAATCAGTCCATGGCATTTATGAGTGCTAACTGTGTGCAGAGCACTGTACTAAGCACTTAGGAGAAAACAGCACAATAGAGTAGGTAGACACGTCTCTGCCCTCAAATAGCTTCCAGTCTAGTGGGAGAGACAGTGCCCTTGTTCTTTTATTTATCAAGATAAAACCTGTATCTCAGCCCACTCTGACCTCTCTCTCCACCCTGGGGAAAGTTCACAGACTCCTGGTCTGGGGTCAGAACCAGGACAGGAGTTGGAGCAGGATCAGACCAGAATTGGAGTCTCTGCCTCACACAATCTCTATCTCTGCCCGCCTCTGACCGAGGCCGGTCTGCTCTCTGTAGGGCCGGGAAGACCCAGTGGCTGGAGCGATGGACTATCAGGAGGATGTGACCTATGCAGATCTCAAGTTTCCCCCCAAACTGGAGCCCAGAAATGGGAAGAAGCCAGGTGGGATGGGGAGGGAACCCCTGGCCAGCCGCTCCCCGGAGGGCTGGGCCCGTCGCGTTTGATTCCGGAACTGGTGCCGACTGGGATTCTGGCTCCCCGTTCACGGGAGCTGCTGGGTCTGGAGCTCCCAGAGAGCTGGCCCGTGGGCAGGGGCATTCCCCACGTTACCCAGCCCCAAACTGGGCAGCCAGGGTATGTGGGGCACTGTGGGGATTTGAAAGAGGGTGTGTTGTCTTCTCTCTCTGTCTCTCTCTCCACCCCTCAATCTCAAGGGGCTCTTCTGATGCCCCTTACCTCCCCCCTGGCCTTAGGGTACTCTTCTCCCACCTTCAACCCCTCAGCAGGTCCTGAGTTTCCACCCAGAAACCGTTCAGAGTCACACAGCAATTTGGGCCTGGAAAGGAGAGGAAACGATCTGATTGACGGTGGGTCAGGCCACTTCCCCTCTACTGGATTCTCATCATCGACTGCGAGGGGGGAGGCGGGGTTCGTCCCCGGGGTTCCGCCCCTGCTGCTTTCACCCTGGAGAATAAGTCTGCCGGGGGATAGGGATGTGTGATTGGGAGCGGAAAGAACCCTGCCACCCAGTCAGGGGAAGGACGGCGACCCCTGAGGGCCCGACCTGCCACCTCTGAGCCATATGGCCTGAGCAGGGACTGTAGGGGGGAGTTTTTACAGATAGTGCGGTAAACCTAGACCTGACTGACAAACTGGATCATCCCCCTTTGTCCCCAGGGTCACCCCAGGGAAGGACCAATCTGGACCAATGTCCTAGGCCCCAGGCCCTAGCTCTCCACCCACCCAGACCCTTTCTGTGAGCAGAACCTCAGATACCTGCTGCCAGGTTTGGCGGTGGGATGAGATGGGGGCAGGTCCCGAGCCTGAGCCCAAGTTACAGTTCCCCTCCTTGTTCTTGCACACTTGGCCAATCCCCTGCCCCCACCCCACTGTCAGTTCACTAGAGTCCTGCTCACTGGGTGCAGTGTGGAAGCATTGGCCAAGTTCCTCTTCTGAGTCCTGCCGCTGTGGCTCGATGTTGGGCTGGGAGCCGGGGGGAGGTGCGGGGGAAGATTTTAGCCCTCCACCCCCTTTTCCTCCCAACCCTCCATTTCCCCACCCTGTTTCTTTCATCCCTTCTCCCTGGACTCATGCCCCTCACTGTTTTCCCCCAACCAGCCCTACCAGCCCCAGCCCCTTCTCCCCTAAAGAACCCAGCTCTGCGCACCTGGATTGTTCCTGGCATCATCTTGAGTTCCTTGGTGGTCGTGGTGATTTCTCTGATCATTGTGTGTAAGTGTCCTGGATGGGGGATTCTGGGAGTCGATGGCTGCTGGAGGGATAGGGTCTGCCAGGTGTCCTGCCCCTGGAGCCTACTGAACAAGGCTAGCCTCCAGGCCCTGGATTCTTCCCCTCCCTCCCAGGTTCCCGGCTGAACACCAGTCACACCTGCCTCTCAGAGAAGTTCACCCGCCTGTTGAGCAACTACACCCACCTATCAAACAGCTACTCCCACTTGTCGGACAACTACACCCACCTGTCGGACCACTGCACTCACCTGCTGGACAATTACACCCACCTGTCGGGCAGATACACCCATCTCTCAAACAGCCACAAAGACCTGTCAGAAGAGCTCTCCAACTTGAGGGACAATCACACCCACCTCATCGGGAACTACACCGATCTTTGGGACAGAAACCAGTGGATGGAGAACAGGCTCTCCAAACTTGTGACATGGGGCCAGGGCCTGGATCACTGTAAACTCCAGAAGTCTGAGCCCCCTTGTAAGTCCAGGGCTGGCTTGAAGGGGCTGGGGAGACCTGTGGTGCGGGTTGTGGGAAGAGAAGAGTGGCGGGGGAGGACGGACAAGCTGTTCCCAAAGAGATGGTCCAAGAGGGGGTTGCTGGCCCGGCCCAGCTCCCAGAAACTCCAGCATGGGGACTTTGCTGCTCTCCCAGGCCCCAAGATGGAGGAAATGGCCTCCGATCCCAGGATCAACCCAACAGCCCACTGTCTCATTCATTCATTCAATCTTATTGAGAGCTTACTGTGTGCAGAGCACTATACTAAGTGCTTGGGAAGTACAAGTTGGCAACATATAGAGACGGTCCCTACCCAACAACGGGCTCACAGTCTAGAAGGGGGAGACAGACAACAAAACAAAACAAGTAGACAGGTGAAGGAGACCCTGGGATTTCCAGACAGCTGGCACGCTCTCTGGCCCATTGTCTTCTTGAGGCAATTCTGTTCTCTCTCTCTCTCTCTCTCTCTCTCTCTCTCTCTCTCTCTCTCTCTCTCTCTCTCTCTCTCTCTCTCTTTCTCTCTCTTCTAGACCTCAGCTGCCTGTATTGTCCAGCTAAGTGGCTCCTCTTCAGACAAAACTGCTATTTCTTCTCTGAAAACTCTGAGAAGTGGGCTCGTAGCAGAGAGCAGTGCCAAGATCTCCAGTCAACGCTGGTTACCATCATTGACCACTTGGAGCAGGTGAGACCACTGTGGCTCAGAGAGGGGAGTGAGCTGTGGGTCATTCTCTGCCCCTCCAGCTCATCCTGGAGGGGGACCCCAGGAATCACCCCTGAGCTGGGCTACATGCAGTGGGGGTGGGGCCCAGGAAGGGAAGGGTTCAGCTAGGGGGAGGGGGTCCAAAACATCCACAGGATGCAGCATGGCCTAGCAGAAAGAACCAGGGTCTGGGATTCAAAGGACCTGGGATCTAATTTCGGCTCTGCCATTTGCTCGCTGTGTGATGTTGGACAAGTCACTTCACTTCTCTGGGCCTCAGTTTCCTCATCTGTGAAATAAGGATTCAATCCTACTCCCTCCTACTTAGACTGTAAGCCCCATGTGGGACAAAGACTGTGTCCAACCTGATTATCAATCAGTGCCAGAGTTAATAAATAGCATAATTCAATTAGCCCTCCTATGTGACACTTGGACTCTCTCAAAGGTCTTTCTGAGTGTCCAGGCAGCAGGGAAAACCTACTGGATCGGCCTGACAGATGAGGAGCATGAAGGTGAATGGAAGTGGGTAAATTCCCATATCTTCCAGAATAAGTGAGTCTCCTGGTTCTTTAAACCTCCCCAGGGCCCCAGGTGTGACCCTCTGACAACATTGCTTCCCCCCACCCCACTCCCTCGTTTCCCTTGTTAGGCTCCAGCTGCCAGCCCTCCTGCAAAGGCCAGGGAAGCAGAGACAGGCTTACCTGCTGGGGAGCATGAGGGTATCAAACACTGGCTTGGAGTTTATAAGCCCATGCACAGACTTGTTGATTGAATCTCAGGATGAGGACTTGAATCAATCAGTCGTTTTTATTGAGAAACTACTGTGTGCAGAGTACTGTACTAAATGCTTAGGAGAGTACATTATAACAAAGTTGCTATACACGTTCCCTGCCCACAGTGAGTTTGCAGTGTAAAGGGGGAGACAGACCTTAATATAAATAAATGAATTGCGGGTATGTTCATAACTGCTGTGGAGCTGAAGGTGGGGTGAATGAAGCATACGAATCTGAGTGCAAGGGCGATGCAGGAGGGAGTGGGAGAAAAGGAATGAGAAGAATAAGGCTTTGAAGGCGGGGAGGGTAATTGTCGGATCTGAAGGGGGAGGGAGTTTCAGGCCAAAGGCAGGATGTGGGTGAGGGGTTGGCAGTGAGGTAGATGAGATTGAGGTATAGTGAGTAGGTTGGCATTAGAGGAGCGAAGTATATGGGCTGGATTGTAGTAGGAGAGTAGTGAGGTGAGGTAGGAGTGGGCGAGATGATATAGTGCTTTAAAGCCAATGGTGATGATGATGATGGTCTTTGTTAAGCATTTACTACGTGCCAAACACTGTTTTAAGCACTGGGGTAGAGTGGAAAGAGCACGGGCTTGGGAGTCAGAGGACGTGGGTTCCAATCCCAGCTCTGCCACTTGTCTGCTGTATGACCTTGGGCAAACCACTTAACTTCTCTGTGCTTCAGTTACCTCATCTGTAAAATGGGGATTAAGATTGTGAGTCCCATGTGGGACAACCTGATTACCTTGTATCTACCCCAATGCTTAGAACAGTGCTTGGCACACAGTAAGCGCTTAACAAATACCATTATTATTATTATTATTACAAGGTAATCAGCTTGTCCTATGTGGGGCTCACAGTTTTAATGCACATTTTCCAGATGAGGTAACTGAGGCACAGAGAAGTTAAATGACTTGCCCAAAGTCACACAGCTGACAAGTGGCGGAGCGGGGATTAGAACCCATGACTTCTGACTCCGAAACCCATATGCTACCCATTAAGCACACGCTGCTTGAGAACCCGGGCTCACAGTCTTGGGGGAAGGAGAACAGGTATCATATCCCCATTTTACAGATGAGGAAGCTGGGACACAGAGAAGTTAGGTGACTTGCCCAAGGTCACACAGCTGGGTTGAGCCATGGGTGAGTAGTTCATGCTGGGCCACCAAGTCATTATGTCTAGGGACCTACAGGGGAAAGTTGGCTGAAGGGGGTGGGGGAGGGTTGGGTACAAACTCACATGGTTCTGCCAAATGTCCCATTGCCATGGAGTTGGAAGGCTGTGCTGGACAGTGTGGCCTAGTGTACTTCCCAAGCGCTTAGTACAGTGCTCTGCACATAGTAAGTGCTCAATAAATACTATTGATTGATTGATAGTGGAAAGATCAAAAGCCTGGAAGTCAGAGGACCTGGGTTTTAATCCTGCCTCCACCACTTGCCTGCTGTGTGATCCTGGGCAAGTCACTTCATTTAATAATAATAATAATAATGATGGCATTTATTAAGCCCTTACTGTGTGCAAAGCACTGTTCTAAGCACTGGAGAGGTTACACGGTGATCAGGTTGTCCCACGGGGGGCTCACAGTCTTAATCCCCATTTTACAGATGAGGTGACTGAGGCACAGAGAAGTTAAGTGACTTGCCCAAAGTCACACAGCTGACAAGTGGCGGAGCCGGGATTTGAACCCATGACCTCTGACTCCAAAGCCAGGGCTCTTTCCACTGAGCCACACTGCTTCCCTTCATTCCTCTGTGCCTCAGTTCCCTCAACTGCAAAATGGGGACTCAATGCCCATTCTCCATCCTACTTAGACTGTGAGCCCCATATAGGACCTGATTATCTTGTATCTACCACAGGGCTTAGTTCAGTGCTCGGAACACAGCGCCTAATGAATACTACAGTTATTATTGTTATTATGGTTCGGATCCAGCAGTGCCAGCTCACGTAGACTGATGATGGTTTCTTGAATTTCTGCTTAGCCCGGCCTGGAAGGCTGTTGTTGCCTTCTAGGCCCAGTCTTTCCTTGTAGGCGGGGATCTGGCCAGATTAGGCATGAGGAGCTGTGCAGGCAGAGTGCTCAACTGGGACCAGATCGCAACCTGAAATAGCAGATTGGGTTTTCCACAAACATTTCCCAGTACCCTGGGGAGAGTCTCAAAAGCAGGTCTGGCATTGACAAAACTGGGCCACAGATAGTCACGTAGTGGGGAGCATGTTGGTGATTAGCCTTACCACGTGTGAGTATTCCCTGAAATCCATGAAGACTTTACAGGAGAGCTGAGATCCTGGCTTCTTCTCTCTCAAGGCAAGGCAACCCTCTCTATTTTCTGCCTGTGCCCAACTTTTTCCTACCTTTCACCTTTCAGTCCCACTAAGCTCTCTTTGGCCACTCTCCTCCCTGCTTTTTCTCCGCCTTTCTGTCCTCCTCCCACCCTGAAGAACTTGGTAGGCAGGGCAGATACAACTCTTCCTGAACCTACAGCAGATAACCTAACGATATCATATGCAACCCTCTGTCTGGCCAGCTCCACAACGTCTGCTATAGCACTTGAAGCAGCGTGGCTTAGCGGAAAGAGCACGGGCTTCGTAGTCAGAGGTCGTGGGTTCTAATCCCTACTACGCCATTTGTCAGCTGTGTGCATTGGGCAAATCACTTAACTTCTCTGTGCCTCGGTTACCTCATCTGGAAAATGGGGATTAAGACTGTGAGCCCCACGTGGGACAACCTGATAACCTTGAATCTAACTCAGCGCTTAGAACAGTACTTGGCATATAGGAAGCACTTAACGAATACCATCATTATTATTATAGGGAAGTAGTGTGGCATAGTGAAAAGAGTGCGAGCTTGGGAGTCAGAGGTCAGGGGTTCTAATCCTGGCTCTGCCACTTAGCTGTGTGACTTGGGGCAAGTCACTTAACTTGTCTGTGCCTCAGTTACTTCATCTGTTAAATGGGGATTAAGACTGTGAGCCCCATGTGGGACAACCTAATTACCTTGTATCTACCCCAGCATTTAGAACAGTGCTTGGCACATAGTAAGCGCTTAATAAATATTATCATTATTCATTCAATCGTATTTATTGAGCGCTTATTGTGTGCAGAGCACTGTACTAAGCGCTTGGGAAGTACAAGTTGGCAACATATAGAGACGGTCCCTACCCAACAGTGGGCTCACAGTCTAGAAGGGGGAGACAGAGAAAAAAACAAAACATATTAACAAAATAAAATAGAATAAATATGTACAAATAAAATAGAGTAATAAATACGTACAAACATATATAAATATATACAGGTGCTGTGGGGAAGGGAAGGAAGTAAGATGAGGGGGATGGAGGGGGGAGAGGAAGGAGGGGGCTCAGTCTGGGAAGACCTCCTGGAGGAGGTGAGCTCTCAGTAGGGCTTTGAAGGGAGGAAGAGAGCTAGCTTGGTGGATGTGCAGAGGGATGTGCGGAGGAATTTTATTTATTTGTATCGATGCCTGTCTTCCCCACCCTAGACTGTAAACTCGTCGTGGGCAGGGAATGTGACTATTTTTGTACATTCACAAGTGCTTAGTACAGTGCTCTGCACACAGTAAGTGCTCAATAAATAAGATTGAATGAGCGAATGAATGCCATGTGGCTGTCACCTTGGAGAAGTGTCAGGCAGCCACCATCTCTTGTCCCTCGCAGCCATCCCGCCCCCCCTCATCATTTCCTTTCTCAGGCAATGGCTTACTTTGCTTAATACCTGAAGCTGACCCTGCCTTGGGCTGGGTTTGGCCCCTCCCAGTTTCTGCTAGTTTCTTTCTGCGTGGACCAGGGCTGGTCAGCCAGCCAGGTGATTGATAGGTTGATGATAGATCGATCGATCAATCATTGTTGGCAGGTAGAAAATTGGGAGGGAGGGAAGGAGGGGGTGGTCTATAGGCTCTTCTCTTGGCCCATTCCCATGGACTGGAGGTTCAGTATCCCAAGCAGAGGGGTTGGGGGAGATTGAGCTATATCACACTTCAGGCCTAGGATTCGTTGCTGGAAGAGGGACCCTGGATCTTGTGGAGGGAAAATGACCTGAGGTTTGTTGTGTTTGATCTGCCAGATACTGGGCCCCATTACAACCCGATAACTACCGCTCGAATGAGAACTGTGTGTCCCTGGGAGAGAAGGAAGGGTTTGACAACTGGAATGATGCTGACTGCATGAAGAGATACCCTTACATCTGTAAGAAAGCGGCTGAGCGAATGCAGCTTTGATGGTCCCAACCTCAGAGCCACCAGTGGATGGAAAGGGCCACTGGCTGGTGGGGGACCAGATTCCCTCTGCAAAACAGCAGGGACATGGGTCTGGGCCTGCTGCCAGCATTAGACGGGAGGAGGGTGTTCCACGCTTGCCACTTACTTTGTGTGTGGGGGGTTCTCCTCCTGTGGGTCATTGCACACACCATCCCCCCTTCCCTGGAATGCCTTCTCCTTCCCTCCATTTTCCCTTCAAAAATACTACTAAAAACCACCTCTTCCATTCAGGCTTCCCAGAAAAGCACCAGTCACTTTGGGAAGCCTTTGGTACATATGAGAATCTCTTCCCTTTCTCGTGTGTGTGTGTGTGTGTGTGTGTGTGTGTGTGTGTGTGTGTGTGTGTGTGTGTGTGTGTGATTCCCCTGTTTGTCCTGTGCACCTCTTTGGATTGTCAGTCCCTCAAGGGTAGGTACCATGTTTACTGTTCCTTCTGCCCCTCCCCTCAGGGTGGGTGAGACAGAGAGAGAGTGTGTGTCTGTCTGTCTGTCTGTCTATCTCCCCAGCCTCCCGCATAAGACAGCTTCACCAGGACTGGGTGTATGCTTTCTCCTCCCTCTGTCCCTTCCCCAGGGCTCTGCCCACAGTGGGCATTCAAGTTGGACAGGGTGCAACTCGGAGACTCTGTGTCGTTCTCCTCAGAACGGCAGCTGCCGCTGCTACCACTGGGTGTATGTTTGTTCCACAGGAGAAGAGCAGTCATCCTCTCTGTCACAGGAAGCACCTGCCCCCAACCAGGGAGAGAGAGAGGCGGCCCTGGGGAGGCCCCATCACCCCTAAGGGAAGGGTGGGGGGAAGAGGAGGAGGCTCTGGCTCCCCCCACCATCCTCGCACATGATCTGATCATCCACAGACTCAGTTGCTTCCCCCTCAGCCCGCACTCTCCATTTCAACTTCCTCCCATCTAGGCATCCCTCCCTGTCTCCAAGTCTCTGCCCCCGCTGCCCTGCTGCATGGAACAACTTTCCTCTTCCTGCCACCACCACAAACACTCACCTCCTTTCAACCACAGCACAAGGTTGTCCCCTCCAGGAAACCCTCCCTGATTTAACCCTCCCCTCATCATTATCTACATAACTGTCATGATTGTTCCCCTCTGCCCAGATGGATGGTGTGTGCCTGTCACCTTTCTCCTATTTCACACATAGACCCTGTAGTCTCCGGTGGGCTTAATAAAGACGTGCCGACTCAATGACGGAAATTATTTTTATCTAATTGGGCCCAGACCTAGCGGTGCAGGGAAGGAATTGGAGTGGAGAGGGGCATCAAGGATCCAGGGTTCATTCTGGAGGGAGGAGGAGAGTATTCTGGGAGGGTGCTCTTGGGGAGGTTGTGTCCCGAGCTGGGGTCAGGGTTCAGGTATGTTTCAATTAATGTGGCCTAGTGGAAAGAACACAGGACTGGCTCCTGGATAATCCTGATTCTACCATTTACTTGCTGTGTGATCTTGGGCAAATCACTTAACTTCTCTCAGTTTCTTCATCTGTAAAATGGAAATAAAATGCTTGTTCCCCCTCAATCAGTCGATCAGTCGTATTTATTGAGTACTTTGTCCAGAACACTGTACTGAGCAGTTCTTTTTTTAAAGTTATTTGTTAAGCGCTTACTGTGTGTAGATACAAGATCATCAGGTTAGACACAGTCCCTGTCCCACATGGGGCTCACAGTCTTAGTCTCCATTTTACCGATGAGGTAACAGTGGCACGGAGAAGTGAAACGACTCGCCCGAAGTCATGTAACAGACAAGTCATGGAACTGAAATTAGAACCCAGGTCTTTCTGACTCCCAGACCAATAGGCCAAGATGCTTCTCTTGGGAGGGTACAGTATAGCAGGTATAGCAAATATTTATATTTATTATTTGTTATAAATATTTGTGTTATAATAATAATGATAATGACATTTATTAAGCACTTACTATGTGCAAAGCACTGCTCTAAGTGCTGGGAGGTTACAAGGTGATCAGGTTGTCCCCCGGGGGGTTCACAGTCTTAATCCCCATTTTACAGCTGAGGTCACTGAGGCCCAGAGAATAATAATAATAATAATAATGTTGGTATTTGTTAAGTGCTTACTATGTGCAAAGCACTGTTCTAAGCGCTGGGGGGAACACAAGGAGATGAGGTTGTCCCATGTGGGGCTCACAGTCTTAATCCCCATTTTACAGATGAGGGAACTGAGGCCCAGAGAAGTTAAGTGACTTGCCCAAAGTCACACAGCTGACAAGTGGCGGAGCCGGGATTTGAACCCATGACCTTTGACTCCACAGCCCATGCTCTTTCCATTGAGCCACACTGCTTATGATATTCTGTTATAAATATTTATAGCAACACTATAAGAAATATGATTTTGTAAGATTGAACTCTCCCAAGCACTTGGTACAGTGCTCTGCACACAGTAACCACCTAATAAGTTTGATTCATTGATTCACAGCACAGTTGGTAGACAAACTCCCTGCCCACCAGGAGCTTACAGTCTACAGTTTCCCTCCCTCTTAGACTGTGGAACAGGGACCGTATTCGACCTGGTTATCTTGCATCTACTCCAGTTATTATTAAGGACAGGAGAAAGTGCCCTGACGGTGGAGAGGGGATTAGGAGAGGAGATGGAGAGACCCAATTGCTAAAGTCCCCTGTTTGGCGTTTCCACCCCAAGAGCTTATTTCCAGCCCTTGCCCCGTTGGGCTGGAAGCCCTATGTTTCATTCTGGAGAGCGACTCTCCCTCAGAGCCCCAATCAATCAATCAATTAATCGTATTTATTGAGCGCTTACTGTGTGCAGAGCACTGTACTAAGCGCTTGGGAAGTACAAGTTGGCAACATATAGAGACAGTCCCTACCCAACAGTGGGCTCACAGTCTAAAAGACCCAGCGACCACAACCCACATCTCTGGGTCTGGGTCTCCTTGGGCCCTCTCCTGGGGTCAAGTGTTAAGCTCTCCTTCCCCTAACTCCCCGACTGCCTGATTAATTCTGGCTCTGAAACTACCTCCATTCCCACTTTTCCCCTAGATAAGCTGCCTTCTATGGGCAGCAGGAGCCACGGGGGAGGGAGGCTTGGCACCAAAGAGAAAAAAAACTGGCACAAAGGTGTCCAATTCCGTCAGCCAGCTGAAAACCAGGCCGGTGATTCCTCTCGTCAGAAGTTCCATAGCTTTTTTTTGAGCTGGAGATTCTCAATCTTTTCAATTCCATGATTCTCCGAGGCCCCCCACAAGCCTCCCCACCTCCCTCCTTGATGCTCCCAATGTCGTCTGCTTTCCAGGGCATCGTAGGGTGTCTGCACCCTGCCTTAGAACTCCCTCAGATGAGCTCGGGCTCACTTCCCCACCTTGAGGAGCTAGGTGAAGGCAGAGGGGGCCCAGAGCAGGAGGTAGGGTGACCATCTTCTGGTTTTATACTGGACAGTCTGCTTTTCAGTTGATCCGTCCTCCGTCTGGTACTGAGCTGGGTGGTGGCCTAGGAGAAAGAGCAGGAGCCTGGGGGTCAGAGGATCTGGGTTTTAATCTCGGCTCTGCCACTTGTCTGTTGTGTGACTTGGGCAAGTCACTTCATTTTTCTGCGCCTCACTTTCCTCATCTGTAAAACTGGGGATTAAATTTTACTCCCTCCTACCTCGACTGTGAGCCCCATGTGGGACAGGGACTGTGCCCAACCTGAAAACCTTGTATCTACAACATTTGGTACAGTGCTTAGCACATAGCAAGCACTTAATAAACAGCAATCTTCCTCTTCATAATAATAATAATAAAAATAATATTAAGGGTCAAGCTTTCCTCTGCCATGCCTCCTACTGCCATGTTTCATAGCTCAGACCTGGGAGGGGAGCCCAACAGTTCTGGAGCAAACGGTGGGGTGTCAGGAGTTCCCCTAGAGAGATACTCTAGGACTGGCCAAACTCAGGCGTCCTGCAAAATGGAGCCTACGGTGCCATCACATTCCTCTGCATGTCCTGTGGTCCTTGTCCAGAGTCAGTGAGGTGTTCCAGTGCCCCCCGCTAGCAGGGAGTGGTGGGATGCGCTTAGTACAGTGCTTTGCACACAGTGAGCGCTCAATAAATACGATTGAATGAATATGAGTCTTCTTGAGTATGAGGGCCCTGTCTATGAGGTTCTCTTCAGGCAGTGCCCAACCTTCACATCAAAGTCCTTTACCCACCCCTCATCCCAAGGCACCTGCTCCACCAGGGCAAGACTGCCGCTCTTCTCTTCCTCCCGTCTTCCTCCTTTTGGCCTGGAAAAAGCAGTGGGCCACAGTGATGGGAGAGTGGTTAGGGTGGGAGGGGAAGCAGTGAGAAACTCAGGGAACCCAGGAGGTTGGGGTGGGGGGTTGACTCTGGCCACATGGCTCTCCTCTGGATTGCCCAATGGGTGGCTGCTCCCCTTAACAGACAGATGCAGTAAACGGTTGTGCCGTGAGGTCAGTGGTGTGGAGAGAAGGGTATTGAGAAAATTTGCTCTACAAAATTCCAGGCCAACTGCAAGAGCCCACTGCTGTCCCCACAGCCTCACCGCTGTTTGGAGGGAACGGGGGTTAGGACAGGGCCTGGCTGATGGATCTTAAGAGATCTTTAGGTCTGGCCTCCTGCATCCATCCATGTTCTCCTATGTTTCAAAATTTCCAGGAAAGGAACTCCACAGTCTTCCCTGGAGGCTTGTTCCTGTGCCAAATTCCTCTGTCCCCTAGAAAGTTCTTCCTTAGGTCTAACTCTCTTTTCCTGCAGTTTAGCCAATTTCTTCTCGTTCAATTATCTGTGGCCATAGAGAACAGCTAGTTACCATTCGAGGGGAGGCAGTGTGGGCTAGTGGAAAGTGCACAGGTCTGGGAGTTAGGGTCCCTTGGGTTCTAGTCTCCCCTCTGCCACTTGCTTGCTCTGTGACCTTGGGCAAATCACTTGGTTTATCTGTAAAATATGAATACTCTCCCTCTCTCTTAGAGTGGGGGGCAAAGGACTGATGGAACTGATTATCTTTAATGATGGCATTTAATCAGTCAATCAATCAATTGTATTTATTGAGTGCTTATTGTGTGCAGAGCACTGTACTAAGCGCTTGGGAAGTACAAGTTGGCAACATATAGAGATGGTCCCTACCCAACAGTGGGCTCACAGTCTAGAAGTGGGAGACAGAGAACAAAACAAAACATATTAACAAAATAAATATTAACAAAATAAAATAAATAGAATACATATGTACAAGTAAAATAAATAGAGTAATAAGCACTTACTATGTGAAAAGCACTGTTCTAAGCACTGGGGAGGTTACTAGGTGATCAGGTTGTCCCACGGGGAGCTCACAGTCTTAATCCTCATTTTATAGATGAGGTAACTGAGGCCCAGAGAAGTTAAGTGACTTGCCCAAAGTCACACAGCTGACAATTGGCAGAGCTGGGATTTGAGCCCATGACCTCTGACTCCCAAGCCCGTGTTCTTCCCACTGAGCCATGCTGCTTCGAGTATCACACTGCTAGCATCTTGTATCTATCCCCAATGCTGAGCACAGAGTGTTTAATAACTATCATACTTATTGTTCTCATCATCATGATGATCATCATCAGTATTTATTGAGTACCCACCATGTGCGGAGCACTATACTGGGTTCCTATTGAGTACAGAGCACTGTACTAAATGTCTACCATGTGCAAAGAACTGTATTGGCTGCCAATACAGCCAGAGTGTCTCTCTAGGGGAACTCCTGACACCCCAACATCAGGCAAAAACTCCTCACCCTCGGCTTCAAGGCTGTCCATCACCTCGCCCCCTCTTACCTCACCTCCCTTCTCTCCTTCTCCAGCCCAGCCCGCACCCTCCGCTCCTCTGCCGCCAATCTCCGCACTGTGCCTCGTTCTCGCCTGTCCCGCCGTCGACCCCCGGCCCACGTCCTACCCCTGGCCTGGAATGCCCTCCCTCCACACATCCGCCAAGCTAGCTCTCTTCCTCCCTTCAAAGCCCTACTGAGAGCTCACCTCCTCCAGGAGGCCTTCTCAGACTGAGCCTCCTCTTTCCTCTCCCCCTCCTCCCCCTCCCCATCCCCCCGCCTTACCTCCTTCCCCTCCCCACAGCACCTGTATATATGTATATATGTTTGTATGTATTTATTACTCTATTTACTTTATTTGTACATATTTATTCTATTTATTTTATTTTGTTAATATGTTTTGTTTTGTTCTCTGTCTCCCCCTTCTAGACTGTGATCCCACTGTTGGGTAGGGACCATCTCTATATGTTGCCAACTTGTACTTCCCAAGCGCTTAGTACAGTGCTCTGCACACAGTAAGTGCTCAATAAATACGATTGAATGAATGAATGAATGAATACCATGTGTAGAGGGCTTACTGTGTGCAGGGCACTGTACTGGGCTCCTGGGATAATCCTCCAGGAATTTACAGTCTAATTGGGGAGATTAGCAGGTACATGTTGCAAACATACAATAGCTGGGAACAGCAAGGCCTAGTGGATAGAGAACGGCCTGGGAGTCAGGAGGATCTGGGTTCTAATCCTGCCACTTGTCTGCTGTATTTCCTTGGGCAAGTCACTTCACTTCTCTGTGCCTCAGTTACCTCATCTGTAAAATGGGGATTAAGACTGTGATCCCCCGGTGGGACAGAGACTTCATCTAACCTATTTAGCTTGTATCAACCCCAGTGCTTAAAACAGTACTTGACACATAGTAAGCACTTAACAAATACCATTATTATTATTATTTTTAGCTAAAAGGGAAAAGGCAGAGATACTCATAATTCATTCATTCATTCATTCAATCGTATTTATTGAGCGCTGACTGTGTGCAGAGCACTGTACTAAGTGCTTGGGAAGTACAAGTTGGCAACATATAGAGACAGTCCCAACCCAACAGCGGGCTCACAGTCTAGAAGGGGGAGACAGACAACAAAACCAAACGTATTAACAAAATAAAATAAATAGAATAAATACGTACAAGTAAAATAAATAAATAGAGTAATAAGTATGTACAAACATATATACATATATACAGGTGCTGTGGGAGGGGAAGGAGGTAAGGTGTGTGTCGGGGGGAGAGGAAATTAAAACCGAAGAGGTCATTAAATAAAACAAGAGGCTTTAAAGGAGAGAAACTGGGATTCGAGGCGGGGAGGGCATTCCATGCAGGGGGGAAAGGCCTGATCCATAGATGGAAGGCAGGAGACTGGGTTGGAAGTGAGAGAGAAGAGGGAGCCTGTAGCTCAAGTCTCTGCAGAGACTTCAATGGTTATTCAGTCACCCCTCAGCCATCTCTTTTCCAGGATAAACACCCCTTATTCCTTTTCTCTATCCTAACGGGGCCTAGTTTCCATCCCTTTAATCATCTCTGTTGTTCTTCTCTAGACTTCCTTGAGAGGACCCCACAGATAGCAAGAGAGACAGAAAGAGGGAAAGCAAGACAAAAAAGAGATGGCAGAGTCAGAGACATAGATGGGGAGAGGGGGAGAGAGAAAGAGAAGAAGCAGAGGAGAGACAGAGAGACAGATATAGATAGGGAGACCCAGAGAGGAGAGGCAGAGACAAAGAGAAACAGAGACCTAGAGGTGAGAGAGAGCAAGAGGAGAGGCAGAATTAGAGGCAAATACAGAGACATAGATGGGGAGAAAGAGATAATGGAGAGGAGATGCAGAGACAGAGATAAAGAGACAAGGGATGAATGGAAGGGATGATGAATGACAAGGGGGAAAGGGAGGTGGGCTCTCCCTAGACTGGCCCCCAGCGTTCCCCACCCCCCACCAGCCACTGTGCCTTCAGGCCCAGCCCCCCTGCCCAGGACAGCCCCTCCCTGAGGGGGAGCAGCAGGCAGGGGGCTGCAGGCAGTTGAGGAGGGAGACTGTGGGTAAGGGGCAGCCGTTGGGAAGGGGATGTATGTGTAATGCCACGTTTCACAAGCCAAAACCCAAAGGAAAGGAAGCAGGAGAGGGTGGGAGGCTGGCCAGAGGGTGGAATTCCTGTTGTCTCCAAACCACAACTTCTCGTCCCAGGCTACTTAACCTGAGTAGGTCCCCTGCCAGGATTCTGGTACCCTGAGCTGAGGGGTGGAGAACGCCACCGGCAGACACAGCATGCACGATTGCAGTGCTCTGACCCTCCTGATCCTGGGGACTCTGGCCCACCCAGTATATCCAGGTAAGGGGCTGCCAGGGACCCTCCCCCGCAAAAAACAGATCCATCTCCCTTGTCTCCAGGACAGACCTGAGGTTGGGCTAGGGCAATTCCAGGACCCAGTGGAGGACAAGGACAATGTCCCATCTGACGATTTTGCCTCCACCCCAGTGCTTGGCACAGAGTAGGCACTTCATAAATACCATCATTGTTATTATTATTATCATCACTACTCTGGGGGGGCCCAAAAACTGATCTTTGGCAAGAGGGAAGAAAACAAATTAGCCCTTTTCTTGTTTCCTCTGCTATGCTCATTCCACTTCCCCAGCCCTCCTCCCTTTACCTCTTTCAGCCTCCTCCAGGATGCCTTCCCTGATTGACCCTCACCGTTCACTCCCACCCCCACTAAACATCTCTCCTCAGCCCCTGTCTGGAACTCTATATTCTTTTATGTGGTTTTCTGTCAATTGTGCCATTGAAGACCTAATAGATTTTATGAGTTTTTGACATTTGGGGATTATGGTGAGTGTCCTTTCTTGGTACAATTGTGCTTTCTCCCCCATGAGATTGTCAGGCTCTAGAGGGCAGGACCATGTCTTCTCATCCCTGTCTCCCCACCAGTTCCCAGTTGTGTGTGTGTGTTTATCGTCTCCCATCAGACTGTCAGCCTCTTGAGGGCAGGGACCATGTTTTCTCCCTCTGTTCCTCCCTGAAGCCCTGGCCTGGTTACTCCAGAATGACTAACTGGCTCTGTTTACTAAACAAGGCCTCTAGTGTTGGAAACCCCAGTCTGCTCCCTTGAGGTGTCTGCCCAGTCCCTGGCCCTGTTGTAGCTGCTTAAGGGTCTTCCTATCCTGGAGCTCAGCTAGAAGTTCGCTTCTCTAGTGATAGCCTTCTTATTGTGCCTCAATCTCACCTGTCTCACCACCAACCCCTAGCCCAAGTCCTGCCCCTGGCCTGGAATGCCCTCCCTCCTCTAATCCCACAGATAACCACTCTCCCCCGCTTCAAAGCCTTATTGAAGGCACATTTCCTCCAAGAGGCCTTCCCAGACTAAGACCCACTTTTCCCCATCTCCCACTCCCTTCTGTGTCGACCTGACTTGTTCCCTTTCCTCTTCCCCCCTCCCAACCCCAAAGCACTTATGTGCATATCTGTAATTTTATTTACCCCTTTGCTCTTCCCTGCTCCTAGCCCCACAGCCCTTATGTATGTATCTGTAATTTTATTTAGTTGTATTAATAATCACAATAATAATAATAATGGCATTTGTTAAGTGCTTACTGTGTGCCACGCACTGTTCTAATCGCTGGGGTAGATATTGATGTCTGCCTCCCCCAATCTAGACTGTGAGCTATTGTGGGCAGAGAATGCCACTCTTTATTCTTGTATTGTACTTTCCCAAGAGCTTAGTACAGTGCTCTGCACACAGTAAGTGCTCACTAAATATGATTGAATGAATGAATGAAAGTAATAGTAATAGTTGTAGTATTATTCATTCATTCATTCAATCGTACCACTACTAGTGGTCGCCGTAGTAATAATAGCATCTCTGTTTTGTTCCCTGCCAGGACCTCTGCAGGGCACGATTGTTGGGGGGAAAGAGGTGAAGCCCCACTCTCGGCCCTATATGGCTTCTCTCCAGTTTGGAGGCCATCATCTATGTGGGGGTACCCTGATCCGCCCCCAGTGGGTACTGACCGCTGCCCACTGTGAGCTCAAAGAGTAAGTGCCCTTGAGGGGTGAGGTCATGGATTGGGGTAACAGTCATTTTAGCTGACCCCCCACCTCCTCTCCCCTCAGAACCTGAAGTCCTTCCTGGATGAAGGACCCAAGTGCCCTTTAACTGGCCACCACCCCGCCTTGCTCTCCTGGGTACAGGAGGTGCAGGGGGCACACTGGAGAGAACCCCTGGATGGGAGGCCCAGGAATGGAGGGGGGAGGGCTCACCAGCCCCTGGCTCACCCTCCCCCCTCCCTGCACGATTGCAGGAACCTTCCTGCCTACCGGGTGGTCCTGGGGGGTCACTGTCTCCAGCACTCCGAGCCCTCGCAGCAGGTCTTCTCCATTCAGCAAGCAATCCCATACCCACTCTACAATGCCCGCACCGACGTCAATGACATCCAGCTACTCAAAGTGAGGAGAACAGGGGGTGGGAGTTGGGAGTTCTCCTTGGGCGAGATCCCTTAGCCCTAGGCCTACTGGGAGAAGGGAGGGAGGGAGGAAGAGGCATCAGCAGACTCCATGCTGACTTCAGGAATGGGCCAAGCTGGGTCTCCACTGGGGAAGGACCCGGTCCCCAGCCACTGGGCTGGACCAGTCCTCCCCCTCTGTCCCTCCTCCCCACCAACCCTCAATACCGGGGACTTCTCAGGGACTCTGGGCTTTGAAAACCCTTCCTGTCACTTGCTCTCCTCTGACGGCCCTCACCCTCGGAGATGGGGTTGGTTGAAAGTGCCATGGAAAGGAATGCAAATCGCTATTCAAATCTATGCAAAACTGCAGAGTAGCAATGGGCCTTTGGCCCGCAGTTCCTGGGGAAAGCCCACCGACTAGAACGGGAGTCCACAGGTGGGGCACCCCGCTGTGACCAGCTGGTGAGGGATGGGGGTGGGGGGAAGGATCCCAGGAACCCCTCCAGGGCTCAACAGGGGGCTGGAATTCCAGGTCTTGGTTCCCCTCCGGCCCCCACTCCAGGTGATGACTCAAGGGACCTGAGCTATTTCAAGGGTCTAGGAGCCCCCAGATGGCCCTGGTTCCTTGGGAATCAAGTCAGAAGCCCTCCAGGGGAGCCCTGAGCTCTAGGCCTAGCCCTGCCCCATAACAAGCCCTTCTCCAGGTTGGTGGGAAGTCACCGAGCCCCGGTCCCCACTCCCCTCTCCTCCCCTCTCCCGGGCCGGGCCGGGATGGAAGCACTCAGTGGTTCCCATCGATTGACTGACACGTACCCGCCTCGCCTCCTCCCCGGCCAGCTGAATGGCAGCGCCGTCCTGAACAAGTTCGTGAAGCTGGCTCGGCTGCCTCGCCGGAACAGTGACCTGCCCCCACAGACGCGGTGCCGGGTGATGGGCTGGGGGGATGTCACGGGCCTCCAGGTCCTGCCCCAGGGCCTGATGGAGACCAACGGCACCGTGGTGTCCCGCACGACCTGCAACATCACCTGGAAAGGGGCCATCACCCAGGACATGATCTGCGTGACCGGCCCCCACAACAGTGTGGAGGGAGTCTGTGGGGTGAGGCCCAGCGGTCGGGGCATACAGGGAGGAGGAAGGTGGGCAGGCTCCTGGCTGGCCCCAGGCTGGTGCTTCTGGTTCCCCCTTCTGAAGGGCCCCCATCCCCGGCTCAGGTCCCGCTCCAGAGCAAGTGGAGGTGGGGACTCTGGGCCCCTAATCCACCTGCCTTGGACGGTTCAGGCATTCCCCTCCTGGGAGGCAGGGGGCTGGACCAGATGACCTTTAGCTCTAGGATTCTAGGATTCCATGTCAGATGGAGCTTTCCTTGCAACGCTCCAAAACAGAGCCTGACAGGCCTTGTAGGTGCTCAGGTCAGCACCAGCACGCTATGCACAGTTGGCGCCCAGTAGGGTGCCCTGGAAGACTGCGCTCTGGGCCCAGTTGGCACCTAATACTGTGTTCTTCCCACGGGAGGTGCTCAGTACAGTGCCCTGTGCCCAGCAGGCACCCAATCAATATTGGGGGTGCTGCTCCTGCTCCATAAATTGTAAGTTTCCTTTCCCAGTCCTCCGGCACCAAGGCAGTGGGATCCCTGACTACCGTCTTGTCCTTCTACAGGGGGACTCAGGTGGGCCGCTCTTCCACAAGAGGAGGATCCAAGGCGTCGTGTCCTTTTCATCCCCGCGGTGCGGGGATCCCCGTTACCCAGACGTCTACGCCCGGGTCTCCACCTTCGTGTCCTGGATTCAAGACGTCCTGCAGCATTACTGACCATTTTGGGTGGGAGAGGGCAGGGGAGGGTCCTGGGGATAGGGGCAAGTCTCCACACAGAGGCAGTGGGGCCATGACCAGAAGGATGGGCAAGATGACCCCTTCCCATCCCATCAGAGGATGTATGGCCTTCAGGGTCCCCATCCCCTGCCTCAGGACAAGATGCCACCTCGTCAGCATTTATAATGCCCTATTTACCAACACTTGGGAGGCGGTTTCTGCTCCAGTTTTGTTACTGAATAAAACTTTTCTGATCTATGATGGTCTGCTGGATTGGATCTTTTCTCCTCCCAGCAGCCTCACTTGCTTTCTGGCCTCTTTACCCACCCCCACCCTGTGTCCTCACACCCTCAGACTCTCAGCTGGGGCTCCCCCAGTTTATGGCCTGGAGTTTGGGGCACTGGTGTCTACTCCTGGGAAGATTCTGGATGTGGGGGAAATGAGGGCAAGGAGTTATGATGGATGGGGACGCTGCAGCCTCTAACCCCCAACTGACTGCCAGATCTAATGTCACTGTCTTCCAAGCAGCGAGGCTTAGTGAAAAGACCCCTGGTCTGAGAGTCAGGGGACTCGGGCTCTAATCTAATCGGGGGCTCTGCCAATTTGCCTGATGGGTGACCCTGGGAAAATCATTTAACTTCCCCAGGTCTCAGCTTCCTCATCTATAAAATGGGGAATCGATACCAGTTCTCCCTTCCTTTTAGACTGTGTGTCCCATGTGGAGTAGGGATGGTATCTGTTTATATTGTACCGACCCCGGCGTGTAGTACAGGCGATGAGCTGGGAGGACACCGTGGCTGTTCCCTGTTTCAATAACATGTGGGCTCCTGTTATCAGGCAGAGTCCCAGCCCCTGTGTTGAGACGAGATCTCAGCTGGAGTCAGCCTAAAAGCATGGTAAGGGTGACTCTTGCCCTGGATTATTAATATTATTATGTGGTAAAGGTGACTCTTGTCCTGGATTATTATTATTAATATTATATTTGTATTTCTTCCCCTCCCAACCCCAAGAACACTGCCAGGAAGGATCCTGGGGGTCAGGTAATAATAATAATGATGATATTTATGCTTAGTACAGTGCTCTGCACACAGTAAGTGCTCAATAAATATGATTGAATGAATGATATTTGTTAAGCGCTATGTGTCAAGCACTGTTCTAAGCGCCGGGGTAGATACAAGCTAAATGGATTGAACACAGACCCTGTCCCACATGGGACTCAAAGTCTTAAGCCCCATTATGCAGATGAGGTAACTGAGGCACAGAGAAGTGAAGTGACTTGCCCAAGGTCACACAGCAGACAAGTGGTGGAGCGGGGATTGGAATCCAGGTCCTTCTGACTCCCAGGGCCCGGGCTCTATCCACTAGTCCAGGCTGCTGGTGTGTGCCAGTGGCAAGTTCTGGAGGGAGGGCTGCCCCTGGGCACAGAATCGATTGATTGGTGTTGGCACCAACCCCAAGGGGACATAGAGGAAAGATATTCCATGAAAAGGGTTTTTGGGGAAAACCTGCACGCCATCACTCAGTCAGTGGTATTTATTGAGCACCTACTGTGCTCAGCACTGTTCTAAGCACCTGGGAGAGCACAATACAATAGAGTCGGTAGACAAAATCCTTGCCCTCAAGGAGCCTACAGACTAAGAGCCTTGTCCTGGCTCAAATACCCATAGACCCCTCAGACCCCTGACACCAAGTCCCTTCCCCAACGGGGTCCATCAAACCACTGAGCTATCTTGCCACCCAGGACCTCTCCCGGCCTCTCCTTCCTTTTTTTAAAATAGTATTTGTTAAGGGCTTACTATGTGCCAAGCACTGTACTAAGCATTAGGGTAGATACAAGATAATCAGGTTGGACGCGGTCCCTATCCCACCTAGGGCTCACAGTCCTAATCCCCATTTTACAGATAAGGTAACTGAGTCATAGAGAAGTTTCAAGGTCATCCAGCAGAGAAGTGGTGGAGTCAGGATTACAACCCATGTCCTTCTGACTCCCAGACTCATGCTCTATCCACTAGGCCATGCTGCTTCTCAGAAACTCCAGCTCAGTCCAGGGAGTGCTGGGAGCTCATTCCCCTGATAGCCTTAAAACCAGCTGGAAAGTGTTTGGTTTCAGGATCTCCGAGAGGCATGACCCCAAAACCCATGAGGATGACTTATGTACTTTTGTTGCCAATTTGTACTTCCCAAGCACTTAGTACAGTGCTCTGCACACAGTAAGCGCTCAATAAATACGATTGATGATGATGATGATGATGACTTCTGAGGGCTGAAGGTGAGCAGCTCGAGGGTGTGGCAGAAGGGGGATGGGGGGGAAGAAAAGGGATTGGCATTGGGGAAGGCGGGAGGGAGCCAGAGCCCAAAGATCTGGGAAAGCGGTCTGACATTGGTTGGAGGCCCTACTCCAGACTGAAAGATCCCTAGGGGCAGGAAACGTGTCTACCACCTCTGTTGTACTGTAATAATAATAATAATAATGATGATGATGTTTGTTAAGCGCTTACTATGTGCCAAGCACTGTTCTAAGCACTGCAGTAGATGCAAGGTAATCGGGTTGTCCCACAGGGGGCTCACAGTCCTTAATCCCCATTTCCCAGATGGGGTAACTGAGGTCCAGAGAAGTGAAGTGGCTTGCCCAGAGTCACACAGCTGACAAGTGGCGGAGTCCGGACCTGAACCCATGACCTCTGACTCCCAAGCTGTGCTCTTTCCACTGAGCCACACTGCTTCCAAAGTGCTCTCCAAAGTGCTTAGTACTAAGCACTCAATAAATATCACTGATTGATTGATTGAGTGAAGCTGTTCCTGAAGCCATCTGGCCTGCATACAGGCTTTCCCAAAATACCCTTTTCATAGATTGTTTTTCCTCTATGTCCCTTTGGGGTTGGAGCCAACATCAATCAATCAATCAATCAATCAATCAGTGGTACTTATTGAGCACTTACTGTGTGCAGAACACTAGACTAAGCGCTTGGGAGAGTAGAACAGTGCTTTGCACATAGTAAGCGCTTAACAAATACCATCATTATTGTTACAATACAATAGAATTGGTAGACAGGTTCCCCGCCACAAGGGGCTTACAGTCTAGAGTGGGAGACAGACATTAAAATAAATGACGGTTACATATATAAGTGCTGTGGGACTGAGGGTAGTGTGTATATCAGTGTTTAAATGTCCCAGATCCAAGTGCGTAGGTGACGCAGAAAGGAGAGGGTGAAGGGGAAATGAGGGTTTAGTCGGGGAAAGCCCCTTGAAGATGAGACCTTAATAGGACTTTGAAGGTGGGGAGAGTGGTAGCCTGGTGTATATGGAGGGGGATTGAGTTCCAGGCCAGAGGGAGGATGGGGACAAGTCTCAAGGAACCCTGCCCTGTTCCAGGAAGCCTCCTCAGATTAATTCAAATATGCGATGTGTAAACGAGCCCCATATCCACAGCTCGGATACTTTTGGAGGTGGCTTGGCAGACCCTTTCTTGCCCCTTCCTGTTCTCTGGAGCCATAGGGTGTGTGGGTGGAGAGGGAGGCGGTGGTGTTGGGTGGGCAGTTGGGAAAGGGGGAGAGGGTGAAGTTTCCTGGAGGGGACCGTTGGCTCTGAACCTCATTAACGGCCTTAAGGCGACTTCCCCAAATTTAACTACCAACCCAGTCAGATGAATCTGGGCCCCACCTCTTTCCCCGCCTCAGTCCTCTCAGTCCAGCTCCTCCTCCACACTCTGAGCCTGTGGTTCGTCATTTCCTCCATCACGCTATCCCTGTCTCATCCTGTCTTTGACTCTCCCCTGCTGGTCTCCACTTAACTCTTCGTCCCTCTCTATTTCTTCTTTCCCTGTCTCTCCCTCTCTCAGCCAATTAATAGAATTTCTTGAGCACATACTAAGTGCTCGGGAGCTCTTACTCTGCCTCCTTCTCTGTGCCTTTCCCCCATCTCTGTTTCTCTCACTTTGCTTTCCCTTCTTGTCTATGACTCTCCGTTTCTGCCTCTTCTCCCCTTTCTCTGTCTCTCCTCTCTCCTGTCTCTGTCTCTAATAATAATAATACTTGTTAAGCACTTAATGTGTGCCTAGCATGGGGGTATTCATTCATTCATTCAATCGTATTTATTGAGCACTTACTGTGTGCAGAGCACTGTACTAAGCGCTTGGGAAGTACAAGTTGGCAACACATAGAGATGGTCCCTACCCAACAGTGGGTTCACAGTCTAGAAGGGGGAGACAGAGAACAAAACAAAACATTAACAGCAATGCAATCAGATCTGACACAGTCCCCATCCCACATAGGGCTCACAGTTTAAGGGGGAGGGAGAACAGGTATTTTATCCCCATTTTACAGATGAGGAAACTGAGGACAGGGAATTTAAGTGACTTGTCCAAGGTCACACAGCAGGCAAGTGGCAGGGCCATGATTAGAACCCAGGTGGCCATCAATCAATCAATCATTCATATTTATTGAGCACCATTTGTGTGCCTTACTATCGGGCCAGGGGGGACAGCCCAGCTCTGGGAATGGGAAGACCTGGGTTCAAGTCAGAGTTCTAGTCCCCCTCTAGACTGTAAGCTCGTTGTGGTCAGGGAATGTGTCTGTTTATTGTTACGGTATCAGTTAAGCAACTTGGGTTGGACGCAGTCCTTATCCCATGTGGGGCTCACGGTCTCATTTTACAGATGAGGTAACTGAGGCCCAGAGAAGTGAAGTGACCTGCCCAAGGTCACACAGCAGACAAATGGCGGAGCCGGAATTAGAACCCGTGATTCCCAGGCCCGTGCTCTGCCCACCACACCATGCTGTGATTGTACTCTCCCAGGTGCTGAGTACAATGTTCTGCACACAGTAAGAGCTCAATAAATACGATTGACTGACTGACTCTGCCTGCTGGGGCTGTGCCGGCAGTGGGAAAGACTTCTGCCCAAAGAACCGCCCAGAACGTCAGTCCCTCAAGGTGGCCGGGCCCAGCGCGGATCCAGAAAAACAGCAGCCTTCTGTGGGCAGTGAGGGCCGTAGTGCCCACGGAGGCCACTGCCTGGAGGGTCACGGGGCTACAACACAGCATTGGCACCGCGCTGTGCTCACTTCGCTTCCAAGTGGGTCTTACCTCTCCTCCCATTGGCTAGGACGCAGGCTCCGCGAGGTCGGGGGGGGGGGGGGTGTCCCACCGGGGCCCGATCCTCCCCAATAATAATGATAATACTAATAATGCTAGTAATAATAATAATGATAATAATAATAATAGTGGTATTTGTGGATCATTATTATCTGCGTTACGGGACGGTTCTTCCTCGGCCCCGGGAAAGGAAAAAAAAAGGGAGGGTGAGAAAATGGAAAGGGAGAGGGATGTATATATGTTTGTACAGATTTATTACTCTATTTATTTATTTTACTTGTACATATTTATTCTATTTATTTTATTTTGTTAGTATGTTTGGTTTTGTTCTCTGTCTCCCCCTTTTAGACTGTGAGCCCACTGTTGGGTAGGGACTGTCTCTATATGTTGCCAATTTGTACTTCCCAAGCGCTTAGTACAGTGCTCTGCACATAGTAAGCACTCAATAAATACGATTGATGATGATGATGATGAAGTGGGTCCTGGCACGAATGGCGGAGGGGAGCCGAGGGAGCTGTTAACGCCTTTCAGGGAAGCGTCTCCCAAGTCTCCTCTGTTAGCCAGCCAGGGGGTGAAGCCCTGGTCCTGTGTGTCTCTCCCCACTCCCACGCCACCTCACCCCCATTAGCTTTGGTCTCTTTCTCTCTCCGGCAGACCTTGCCCAGGAAACCTGGGTCCCCGCCCATCAGCCGTGGCCCAGCTCCGAGCCAGGAATCTCACGAGGAGCCGGGCGGCTGGCGGGTCCCTTTTCGGACCTCAGTGGGAGAAGTGGGGAGGGAACTCAGTCATCCTGGCACCCGGCCGTGGGGGATGGGGTCCATAAACGGACCCTCTAAATGGATCCTCTAGCCTGAAAGTAATAATAATGATGGTGTTTTTTAAGCACTTACTATGTGCAAAGCACTGTTCTAAGTGCTGGGGAGGTTACCCCCCTCTCCATCCCCCCCGTCTTACCTCCTTCCCTTCCCCACAGCACCTGTATATATGTATATATGTTTGTACATATTTATTACTCTATTTATTTTACTTGTACATATCTATTCTATTTATTTTATTTTGTTAATCATCAATCATCAATCGTATTTATCGAGCACTTACTGTGTGCAGAGCACTGTTAATATGTTTGGTTTTGTTCCCTGTCTCCCCCTTCTAGACTGTGAGCCCACTGTTGGGTAGGGACTGTCTCTATATGTTGCCAACTTTTATTTCCCAAGCGCTTAGTACAGTACTCTGCACAGAGTAAGCCCTCAATAAATATGATTGATTGATTGATTGATTGATCAGGTTGTTCCACAGGGGGCTCACAGTCTTCATCCCCATTTTACTGATGAGGTAACTGAGGCACAGAGAAGTTAAGTGACTTGCCCAAAGTCACACAGCTGACAGTTGGCAGAGCTGGGATTCATTCATTCATTCATTCAATCGTATTTATTGAGCGCTTACTGTGTGCAGAGCACTGTACTAAGTTGGCAACATATAGAGACGGTCCCTACCCAACAGCGGGCTCACAGTCTAGAAGGGGGAGACTTCCTTCCTCTCCCCCTCGTCCCCCTCTCCATCCCCCCATCTTACCTCCTTCCCTTCCCCACAGCACCTGTATATATGTATATATGGTTGTACATATTTATTACTCTATTTATTTATTTATTTATTTATCTTACTTGTACATTTCTATCCTATTTATTTTATTTTGTTGGTATGTTTGGTTCTGTTCTCTGTCTCCCCCTTTTAGACTGTGAGCCCACTGTTGGGTAGGGACTGTCTCTATGTGTTGCCAATTTGTACTTCCCAAGCGCTTAGTACAGTGCTCTGCACATAGTAAGCGCTCAATAAATACGATTGATTGATTGATTGATTGATTGAGACAGACAACAAAACAAGACATATTAACAAAATAAAATAAAATAAAATAAAATTTGAACCCATGACCTCTGATTCCAAAGCCTGGGCTCTTTCCACTGAGCCACGTAGGCAGGGAATGTGACTATCAACTCTGTTATATTGTATATAATGTCCTATATTGTATTGTTATATCGAGAAGCAGCATGACATAGTGGATAGAGCACGGGCCTGGGAGCCAGAAGGTCATGGGTTCTAATCCTGGCTCCGCCGCCTATCAACTGTGTGACTTTGGGCAAGCCACTTCACTTCTCTGTGCCTCAGTTCCCTCATCTGTAAAATGGAGATTAAGTCTGAGCCCCATGTGGGACAACCTGATTACCTTGTATCTACCCCGGCGCTTAGAAAAGTCCTTGGCACGTTGTAAGCGCTTTATAGATACCATCATTATTATTATTATCCCAGGGTTAGGGCCTAAGAGCATGGGAAAGGCAGGCAGTACAAGGAGTTCCTCCCAGCAGGTGGAACCCCATTTGCCAGGTCATCCAGCCCCCTCACCTCCCGGGTTCTGGCCGGCTGAGTCTACCGGGGCCTTTATCAAATCAATCAATCAATCAATCGTATATATTGAGCGCTTACTGTGTGCAGAGCACTGTACTAAGCGCTTGGGAATTACAAGTTGGCAACATATAGAGACAGTCCCTACCCAACAGTGGGCTCACAGTCTAGAAGGGGGATTCAATCAGTCAGTATTTATGGAGCAGTTACTGTGTGCAGAGCTCGGTCCTAAGCACATGGGAGAGTACCATACATCAGAGTTGGAAGACACATCCTCTGCCCTCAGTGAGCTCCCACTGAAAGACAGACCAGAGGCCCAGGCAACTCCCTGCCGAGACTGTGTCCCGAATCAACCAGAAGCAATCAATCAATCAATCAATCGTATTTATTGAGCTCTTACTGTGTGCAGAGCACTGTACTTAGCACTTGGGAAGTACAAGTTGGCAACATATAGAGACAGTCCCTACCCAACAGTGGGCTCACAGTCTAAAAGGAGGAGACAGAGAACAAAACCAAACATACTAACAAAATAAAATAAATAGAATAGATATGTACAAGTAAAATAAATAAATAAATACAGTAATAAATATGTACAAACATATATACATATATACAGGTGCTGTGGGGAAGGGATGGAGATTTGCCCCTTGCCTGCTCGGTATAAAGGTGGCCTCCATTCAGCCTCACTGAGTACCTGGAAGAAAAGGACAAGACCTGTGCCGGGGAGGAGGAATGTGCCAGGAAGATCTCAGGGCACAGCAGAGGAAACCCAATGTGGAGATGGAGGGAGGTGTTTTTTTCTTTTAATGATATTTGTTAAGCGCTAACTATGTGTTCTAAGCACTGTGGCAGATACAGGTTAATCAGGTCAGACACAGTCTCTGTCCCACATGGGGCTCACAGTCTAAGTAAGAGGGAGAGCGGGTATTGAATCCCCATTTTGCAGTTGAGAAAACTGAGGCACAGAGCAGTGGAGTGGCTTGCCCGAGATCACACAGCAGGCAAATGGTGGAGCTGGAATTAGAACCCAGGCCCGTGGTTTATCCACTAGGCTCTGCTGCTTCCCCAGTAAAGGAGTTGCTCTTAACTGTGGGGTGGGGCTGAGGGTTCAGGAAGGGCCTGCAGGCTCCTGGTCTCCATATTAGGTCTTGAGGGTCCCAGCAATGCCAAAGCAGCAGACAGCACCACACTGCTGCCCTCTCCCTACCCGCCGAGAGCCAGGAAGAGTGTTCCAGGTCACTCAGGAAGAGGCAAAGTCCCCTGTGCCCCTCTCTCTTTCTCCCAATCAATCAATGACATTTATCGAGCACTGTACGAAGCGCTTGGGAGAATTTCTCTCCCCTTGAAATCCAGAGGGTCTCCTGGGCAGTGGGGAGAGGAAGAGAGGGAGAGCAAGCCCAGGGGGAGTGAACCCAGTTGCTTTCTCGGGCGGCAGCTCGGCACGCAGCGTTCCTATGAGACTGGCCGGCATCTGCTGGCGTCCTGCCCCCAGAGGTGGCTGCATGGGGGAGCCGACCCTCCTGGCCGGAGGGCTCTGGCAGCCCAGCGAGGCAGCGGAGCGTGGCGTTCCTGGCCCTGCGTGCCTGTGGCTTCCTGTTTCCTACCCCAGGCATGTGAAGCGCGCACACATGCAGCAACAGCCAGGCTGGCAGAGGGTGGGAGGGAGTGGGCCGGGCCGGGCGTGGGGGTGAGGGCTTCTGGGGCTTGGGGAGCATCGAGTGGGCAAGGGGCGAGAGAGGGTGGGAGGAACCCAGGAGTCCCAGCTCCCAGCCTTCCTCCCCAAGGACCCGCCGGGAGCAGAGTATCTGCCGGCTCAGCGCCCTCCCTGAGCTGTGGCAGGGGGCTGGGGAGGGGGTAGCATTTGAGTAGCGGGGCACCCAGATGTCCCTTCAAGGCCCTGCTGATCCCTTCAAGGCCCTGCTGAGAGCTCACCTCCTCCAGGAGGCTTTCCCAGACTGAGCCCCTTCCTTCCTCTCCCCCTCGTCCCCCTCTCCATCCCCCCATCTTACCTCCTTCCCTTCCCCACAGCACCTGTATATATGTATATATGTTTGTACATATTTATTACTCTATTTATTTATTTTATTTGTACTTATCTATTCTATTTATTTTATTTTGTTAGTATGTTTGGTTTTGTTCTCTGTCTCCCCCTTTCAGACTGTGAGCCCACTGTTGGGTAGGGACTGTCTCCATATGTTGCCAATTTGTACTTCCCAAGCGCTTAGTACAGTGCTCTGCACATAGTAAGCGCTCAATAAATACGATTGATGATGATGATGTCCCACCTCTCAGCTTCCCATCCTGCCCCGGACAACTTCTCTGATCCCCAAAGAAACAGTGGCCAGGAGGAGAGCCCAGCGGCCAGGTTATAATAATAATAAAAAAAATAATGGTACTTGTTAAGCACTTACCATGTGTCAAGCATCTTTCTAAGCGCTGGGGTAGAAACAAATTAATCAGGTTGGACACAGTCCCTGTCCCACATGGGATGCACACTCGTAATCTCCATTTTACAGAGGAAGTAACTGAGGCCCAGAGAAGTTAAGTGACTTGCCTGAGGTCACACAGCAGACAATAATAATAAGAAGAATAATGTTGGTATTTGTTAAGTGCTTACTATGTGCAAAGCACTGTTCTAAGCGCTGGGGAGGTTACAAGGTGATCAGGTTGTCCCACGGGGGGCTCACAGTCTTAATCCCCATTTTCCAGATGAGGTAACTGAGGCACAGAGAAGTGAAGTGACTTGCCCAAAGTCACCCAGCTGACAAGTGGCGGAGCGGGGATTTGAACCCATGATCTCTGACTCCAAAGCCCGGGCTCTTTCTACTGAGCCACGCTGCTAGGGGTCGGCTCCACTGCAGCTGGTCCTGGGGATCTTCTTGGGAGCAAGAGGGAGATTCCAGGACTGAGTCCGGGAAAGGGAAGCTAAATGGGGAGGGGCAGGAATGGGTACTGGAGGGAAGAGGGAGAGCTGGTGTCACTGGGGCGAATGGCCACAGTCCTAGGCCGCCCAGAGAGACGGCGGAGCTCTCTGCAGGGCCGGGCCACCTTGGCAGGACGGAAAAGCCACAGCAAGGGCGGGTTGTCCTCAGGCTGGGAAAATGGTCCCTGCGGAGCAAGTGAGGATTTGTCCAACTTCAGGTCACAGCTGTGCTGGCAAGTTAGGGGAGGAAACCACCCATCCTGTTGGTCTACCAGCAGGCTCTGCTCCATCCTCATGACAAACTCCCTTCACCCAGTGCCTCCCACCCCCTCTTCTCACCCTACCCACTGGAGGAGGGTCATAGTCAGTCGATTTATTGAGTGCTTGGTGGATGCAAAACACTGTACTAAGAGCTTGGGAGAGGCCCCTGGGAAAGCCAGACCCAGGCTGCCCGCCTTCCGGGGCCCTGGGCGACCAGCGGGGCGGATGAGGGTTGGAGAGAGCCAGGCCTGGCATAAGGAAAACCTTTCTGCCTGGTACAGGGGGTGAGCACTGCAGCTGGAAAAACAGGGAGGGAGGAGACTGGACAAACAGAATACAGTCTATTGTCCTCTCCTAAGTACTTGGTTGGTTATCTCAACTGTAAAATGGGGATTAACCCTGTACTCTGGAAGCTCCCTGAGGGCAGCGATAGTGTCTACTAACTCTATTTTCTCTCCAAAGTGAAGAAGCAGCGTTGCCTAGTGGATAAAGCACACGTGTGGGAGCCAGAGGACCTGGACTCTAAACCCGGCTGTCACATCTGCTGTGTGACCTTGGGCAAGTCGCTTAACTGGTTTAGTGGATAGAGCACAGGCCTGAGAGTCAGAAAGACCTGGGTTTTAGAAAGACCTGGGTTTTAATCGTGGCTCCGCCACAGATCTGTGTGATCTTGGCGTCACTTACCTTTCATTCATTCATTCAACCGTATTTATTGAGCGCTTACCGTGTGCAGAGCACTATACTTCTCTGGGCCTCAGTTACCTCATCTGTAAAATGGAGATTGAGTGGGAGCCCTATATGGAACAGGGACTGTGTCCAACCTGATTAACTTGTATCTACCCCAGTGCTTAGAACAGTGCTTGGCACGAAGCAAGTGCTTAACAAGTAACGTAATTATTATTGTTATTCTCTGTGCCTCAGTTTCCTCAACTACAAAATGGAGATTCAATACCTGTTCTACCTCCTACTTAGACTGTGAACTCAGCGTGGGACCTAATCATCTTGTATCTATCTCAATGCTTAGAACAGTGTTTGACCCCTAATAAGTGCATAACAAATACCATGACTTTTTTCCTAAGTGCTAGTCTGTGTGCTCTGCACACAGTAGACTGGAAGCTCCTAGAGGTCAGGGATCACGTCTACTCTGCTGCACTCTCCCAGGTGCTTAGTACAGGGCTGTGCACACAGTGCACTGTAAGTTCTTGAGGGCTCTCAAGATTGATGATGATATTTTTTAAGTACTTACTGTGTGCCAAGCACTCTTCTAAGCACTGGGGGGGATAAAAGGCTATGCGGTTGTCCCACAGGGGGCTCACAGTCTTAATCCCCATTTTACAGATGAGATAACTGAGGCACAGAGAAGTTAAGTGACTTGCCCCACCCTCCCCCTCCCAGAACTTGTGTCCTCTTTGTGTCCTTGTGTCCCCCTCCTACCTCACCTCCCTTCTCTCCTTCTCCAGCCCAGCCCGCACCCTCCACTCCTCTGCCATTAACCTCGTCACTGGGCCTCGTTCTTGCCTGTCCCGCCGCCGACCCCCGGCCCACATCCTCCCCCTGGCCCGGAATACCCTCCCTCCGCACATCCGCCAAGCTAGCTCTCTTCCTCCCTTCAAAGCCCTACTGAGAGCTCACCTCCTCCAGGAGGCCTTCCCAGACTGAGCCCCCTTTTTCCTCTCCTCCTCCCCATCCCCCCCGCCCTACATCCTTCCCCTCCCCATAGCACTTGTATATATCTGTACAGATTTATTACTCTATTTATTTTACTTGCACATATTTACTATTCTATTCATTTTGTAAGTGACGTGCATACAGCTTTAATTTTATTTGTTCTGATGATTTTGATGCCTGTCTACATGTTTTGCTTTGTTGTCTGTCTCCCCGTTCTAGACTGTGAGCCCATTGTTAGGTAGGGACCGCCTCTATATGTTTCCAACTTGTACTTCCCAAGCTCTTAGTACAGTGCTCTGCACACAGTAAGTGCTCAATAAATACGATTGAATGAATGAATGAATATCCATAATTTATTTTAATGGTCTTTCTCACCCACTAGACTGTAAACTCCTTGTGGGCAGGGAGCATGTCTACCAGGGAACATGTTGAGAAGCAGCATGGCTCAGCGGAAAGAGCATGGGCTTGGGAGTCAGAGGTCATGGGTTCTAATCCCAGCTCCGCCACTTGTCTGCTGTGTGACTTTGGGCAAGTCACCTAACTTCTCTGTGCCTCAGTTACCTCATCTGGAAAATGGGGATTAATAATAATAATAATAATTATTATTATTATTATTATTATGGCATTTATTAAGCGCTTACTATGTGCAAAGCACTGTTCTAAGTGCTGGGGAGGTTACAAGGTGATCAGGTTGTCCCATGTGGGGCTCACAGTCTTAATCCCCATTTTATAGATGAGGTAACTGAGGCCCAGAGAAGTTAAGTGACTGGCCCAAAGTCACACAGCTGACAAGTGGCAGAGCTGGGATTTGAACCCATGACCTCTGACTCCAAAGCCCGGGCTCTTTCCACTGAGCCACGCTGCTTCTCAAGACTGCTTCTTGAGACTGATTAAGACTGTGAGCCCCATGTGGGACAACCTGATTACCTTGTATCTACCCAGCGCTTAGAGCAGCGCTTGACACATAGTAAGCACTTAACAAATACCATTACAATACAAAACAAATACCAAATTACTATTACCAAAATTATTATTATTATTATTACCAACCCTATTGTATTGTAATCTTATTTTTTAAGTGCTTACTATGTGCCAGGCATCGTTCTAAGCCCTGGGATAGATACAAGGTTATCAGGTTGTCCCCCCTGGGGCTCACAGTCTTCATCCCCATTTTCCAGATGAGGTAACTGAAGCGCAGAGAAGTTAAGTGACTTGCCCAAAGTCACACAGCTGACAAGTGGCGGAGCTGGGATTAGAACCCACGACCTCTGACTCCCAAGCCCGGGCTCTTTCCACTAGACCACACTGCTTCCCAAGCACTTAGTACAGTATTCTGCACACAGGAAGCACTCCAGGAATGACATTGATTGATTGATTGATTGATTGATTGGGGAGAAGGGTAGAAAGCTATCTGAACAAGAGAAGCTGTGGGCTTGGAGCTAATAGCTGTGGTATTTCTTAAGCACCTACTATTGGCCAGGCACTGTACTAAGCACTGGGATCAAAGTCCCTATCCCACATGGAGCTCGCAGTCTAGCTCCATTTTACAGATGAAGAAACTGAGGCCCAGAAAAGTGAAGTGACTTGCTCGAGGTCACACTTGCCTGGGTCTGGGATTAGAGCCCAGGTTCTCTGACTCATAGGGTCGGACTGTGTTCAGAATCAGAGATTTACAGGATTGAAAAATGAGAACAAGGTCTTCTGTCCTCAAGGGGCTGATGTTCATTCATTCAATCGTATTTGATGTTCTGATAGGGGAGACAGGACTCCCGCCCCTGCCCTGGGCAGACAATTGAAAAAAGCCCCAGTGATAAGAGACCAAAAAAGTATGCCATAAACTGAATATAAGCAACACAAACATACATATTCAGTTTCTCTGCTTGGGGAATAAAATGGAGAGTGCAGAGCAACCAGAGGTGGTGGTGGTGGTGGGGCAATCTGGGAAGGCTTTCTGGAGGAGGGGGGAGTATTCCGGGGCATTTAAGAAGCAGGGAAGGATGTGGTTGGGGGAAATAGTCTGCCTGTGTAGTGGCTGGAGAGGATGAGTGAGTCAGCTGGGCTGGAGCAATCAGGGTCCCAGTTGGTGACTGCGGGTCAGAGGTGATGGAAGCCTTCGGTTCTCTGGAAGGGCGTGAGTGGAGGATAGAAGGGAAGGAGGCATCTCCATCAGCCCGACCCCACCCCGGGGCCTCGGCCCCAGTCCGTCTGCCAGCCCGATTCCCGGGGTTGCATAAGCAGGGTCCCAGCCGGCCCCAATTAGCACCAGGGATTGTTTTGTGAAATCCCAAACCGCGTGGCATGGGGTGAGATTGAGAACACATTGGTTTTTGGTTTCCTTCTGCTCTGAGAAGAGATTTGGCTTGTGGGCCTGACCTCATGCAAAATCAAAACAGATGTTGCTGCAGCTGCCCCTCGGGTCCCTGGGCGCAGCTCAGAGAGGGGACCACGGGACCAGAGGATGCACCACGCGCCTCCCTTGGCCCCCCTGGATCGGGGCTATCTCACCCGCTCCTGCCTCCCAGCCGGTGCCCACTGTCTCCACTGCGTGGCCCAGTCTCCCCACACCTGTTCGCCTCTGGCCCCCCTCCCTCCTTTTCCAGCAGAGCTCAAAGCCACCCCCTCCAGGAAGTCTTTCCAGAATCACCCCACCCACTCGTCCACTCTCCAGCACCATCCCCGACTCACTCCCTACCCCTCTACTCGTCCCCCCTCATAACCGTCTGATTATGGGCTGTCCGTGTGTCTGTCTTGCCTTCCCTTTCAGCCTGGGAGCTCCCTGAGGGGAGGGACCTGGTTCGTTTTCCAATTTGACCCCCACCCTCACACCCCCAGCCCTGGCTTCTCCTACCTGCAACTGATTTTCGTGTCTGACTCCCCAACTAGACCGAAAGCTCCTGAAACACATCTGCCAACTCTATTGTACCATACTCTTCCGAGCACTTAGTACAGTGCTCTGCACACACTAAGTGCTCAAGAAATGCCATTGATTAAACTGTGGGTTTAGCAAAGAGTAAAAGATGATGATAATGATGTTGAGATGGTAATAACTCAGTTCAGAGGAAGGAGGAGGGCTATAACCTTCCCAGAATTAGCACTAATTTATTGGCCAGGGTGGACAGCCGTGGTTAGCCCACCTCACCCCTTGGAGCCAGATGTGGCAGTTCCACTTCTCTTGTTGGCCCTTCTGCTGGCTGTGGGAGTGGGGCAGACCGTGCTGCTCCCTGCAGGGAGGGTGACCTTTCTCATCACAGCCAGGCTCTAGGACCAGGCCGGGCCTTTCGACTGCCCTGACTGTCTTTAGGCCGGAGCTGGGGTGGGGTCTGTGTATGCCCTGGCCAGGCCAGGCCTTCTGTCTGGGTCCGGGGTGGGGTGGTTTTGTTCTCCTCCCCACTTCCCATCCCAACTCCCGCTCCGGGCTGGGTTTGCGGGGGCTGGGGTGGAGACAAAGTCTCTCTCTCTCTCTGGGTCTCTCTGTTCTGTCTCCTTGCTGGTCTCTCCCTCTCTCTGCGTTTCTGTCTCTGTCCCCCTGGAAACCCCACCCCCGGTTTGTCCTACACTCAAAATGAAACGTTGGCACCTGTGCAATTTGGCCTTCCTCGGGGCCCAGCCTGGGGGATCCAGCAGTTGCACGCTGGGCCAGTAGAGAGGTCTGTTAACATTCTTGGTGTGGCTCTCCAGCCCCTCCTGTCCCTTCTCTCCCTCCCATTCCACTCCCCCCACTTTAGTAGTGGGGGTGGCACAAGCTCTGGATGCAAATGTTCCCAAAAGGCCAAGGAGAATCCCCAGCCCTAGTCAATCAGTCAACCAATCAACCAATCAACAGTATTTATTGAGCGCTTATGCGGTGCAGAGCACAGTACTAAGCACTTGGGAGGGTACAATAGAGCTGGTAAACACGACTCCTGCCCTCAAGGAGCTTACAGTTTTGTGGGGAAGACAGACACGAAACAAATTACTGGTAGGCGGAAGAGATTGGAAAGGCGGCAATGTAAATGAGTTAGTGTTTAAAGAGTATAGTATGTAAGCAGATCTGTACAGATGTACAACGGGTGGTTGTGAATGCCTAAATGGGTGAGGTGGGAGTTGGAGAGATATAAGAATAATTCATCAGGGAAGGCTTCTTGGTCATTCTGATAGGTCCAGCATCTCCCTGGCACTGACTTTTGTTCTGAAATGAGGTGGATGGGTTTCCGTTACTGGTTTCAGCTTATACAACTCCCGGTTTCGGTTGATTTGCCTGTCTGTCTGTGCCTCTGCTTGTTTTTCTTCCTTTCTTTCCTTCCAGTTCATTCATTCAGTGGTATTTATTGAGCGCTCACTGTGTGCAGAGCGCTGTCCCTGCCCACAAGCGTTCACAGGCTAGAGGACGAGCTTACAGTCTAGAGGGACCGCAGGACCAAGACCATGCCTTTTCGGTCCTCTGTCCTCCTACACAGCCCCCAGTCCAGGTTAGGGGCTGCTTACCTGTTTTTCATCTTCCTGTTAACTATCAAGCAAGAACCAGAGCCATTTTATTCTTTTCCTGAAAACCCCCAGATGTGATTTAGTGGTAAAACAGTCTTAAATGATACACGACTCATACGTTCTAGGTGGTCCAGGAATACATTTGTGGAGCGCTGCTGTGAATATACAAAAATACAAACTGAGGTTGGCAAACATACCTTCCGGCAATCCTCTGTGGAAATGGGGCTGACTGAGGGAGTGGGTCTATTCTAGGCCTTCTGCTAGCTGAAAGGAAATAGCTGCTGGTGAAACAGGCAGGGCCTCGGGGTGGGGGAAGGGGGAACTCTTGTCAAAGATTGTGGGGAGAGGCAACGCTTTGGGTAATGAAGAGAATAAATGAACCCGTCAAAGAAATAGAAATGAGAAGCAGCATGCCCTAGTGGGTACAGCATGAGCCCGGGAGTCAGAAGGACCTGGGTTCTAATCCTGCTCTGCCATTTGTCTGCTGTGTGACCTTGGGCAAGTTACTTCACTTCTCTGTGCCTCAGTTACCTCTCCTGTAAAATGGGGATTAAAACTGTGAGCCCCATGGGAGACGTGGGCTGTTTAACCTGTTTAGCTTAGAACAACATTTAGTTCAGTACCTGGCACATAATAAGCGCTTAACAAATACCATAAAAAAAAAAACCCACAAGCATCCAACTGTAAAATCTTTGAGAGTGAGGATCAGGAAGGTGGAGTGGCTTAATAATTGTGCTTTTTGTTTAGCATTTACTATTTGCCAAGCACTGTACTAAGCGCTGGGGTAGATACAGGTCCCACATGGGCCTCACCATCTAAGCAGGAGGGAGAGCAGCTATCGAATCCCCATTCCGCAGGTGAGAGAACTGAGGCACAGAGAAGTGAAGAGACTCAACTAAGGTCACACAGCAGATAAGTGGCAGAACCGGGATTAGAACCCAAGTCTTCTGACTCCCAGGACTGTGCTCTTCCCATCAGGCCAGACTGCTTCCTTCCCCTTCCCTCCCCTCCTTCGAAAGAAGAGTGTGGACGGCTTGCTGCGTGAACCCTGCAGGTGCCTGTAATCAAGTAGAAAGAGTATCTCCGGCTCATGAACTCTGGCTTAGGGCAGGAAGCTGTGAAATCTTGTGGAGGTGGGAGGAAGTGGGGGTGCCCAAAGCCCAGGAGTAACAGAGCCCACCAACAGAGGAGCCTGCCCTGTCTGGCTCCCTCTGACAGTGTAATCTCCCCAGAGGCCTTTGTTAAAATGAGCAGAGCCTCCCGCGGGTGAATGGAGGTGGAAAGAGGTCTGGGCTGGTGGTCAGGGTGGCCAAACGCTTTTCTTGAGGCCTGAGTTGCCTTAGGCGGTAGCTGGATGGACGTTATTCAGGGCTGGGGAAAAGCAGAGGACGCTTGTCCTCCCTGGGCCTGTCCTGCCGAAGCCCTTGGAAAACCTCCAGTGCCACCTCCATACTCCATGTGGATTCGCCCTGCCCACCCAGTTTGTGAGGAGGAGTGTCCTCGGGGATGGATATACAGACGGTCTGTCTTCCACCCACCCCAGAGTCCCATCTCTCTTTCCCTCTTTTACTCTTTCTCCCTCCCCTCTCTTCAGGCCCACCCCCTCTGGTTCTGCTCCTGTCCCACCTAAGCGACCACCTCACCTCAGAAAGAGTCGTCCTCCTCCTCCACCAACCTTTCAAGGTAGCTCCCCACAGAATTTCAGCCACCGCTTCCCCCATCAAATGACAACAAAAACAATAGTTATAATAATAATAATAATAATAACTTTAAAAACCAAACAATAAATAGGCCTCTGGGAGTTTTCTGGGATGCCAGGATACAGGCTGTGTGTACGCAACTTCAACGTATATAAATAAGGCTCTTTGATTTTAATAAATATCAGGTATATGGTTTGTACAGTATGCACATAATGCCCCTTTTCCCAGGGTCGGCACCCTCACACGGAGTTCTCTTCAGGATCATCCGGGTGCCTGGGGATCTTGGTGGCAACTGCGGTAGGAAACGGAGAGAGAGATGAGATGGGGGACGGGGAGAGTCAGGGTCAGTTAGCGTCTCCCAGCCAACTAGGCAAATCCCACGAGGCCTTGTTTGGGAGCGGCAGCTCCCCTGGGAGAGTAGGGCGTCCAGATTGTTTGGGACTGGGGCCATTCTATGTGATGTCACTAGAAGGTGAGGCTTCCTACCTTCCTACCCAAAAGAGGGCTGGTATTCACGGCTCTGGGCCGCCGCACCCAATGGGGTGACTTCCTTGGGCTCGCTGACTGGCCCTACCTGTGCAGCTCCCAGAGTGGCGGACGCCGATGGACCTGCCCAGGAAGCAGGTGGCCTGCCGCAGGTGGCACGAGGAGGCGTAGGTGACATTGTTGTTCCCGCAGAGCTCCTGGTCCTCGCTGGAGGGAAGAGGGCAGGGCGCCGCCCGGCAGAATACGCAGTGGGCACTGCCCGTCTGGTCCACCACGCAGGTTTGCGTTCCAGGACACAGCACGTGGGAGCAGGACTCTGGGGAAAGGAGGGACGAGGGAGGAACGGAGGGAAGGGGAGGGCAAGTGTGTGAGTGAGTCACCGGGACAAATGAGGGGTAGAGCCTCCGCAGCTCAATTCTTCCCTCAGAGGTGCCCCCCGAACAAGTGGCACCTTGCCCACTGGGTCATTCAGATGCTGGTCCCGGGCATCCTGATCCCTGTGCCCCAGAGTGATGGCCCAGATTCTCTGGCCTAAGAAGCAGAGGGGGCACGGGGTCAAGAGTGTCCAAAGGTTGGGCTTATACAGGCAAGGCCCGTCTGCCTACCTGGGGATCTGGAGGCCTAAGAGGGGCAAGCTGGACCCAGTTTGCTCCTCCCGGCCCCTGCGCCACCTCCGTCAACCCAGTGAGGCCCAGTCCCTGGGGCCCTGGAAACTTTGAGGAGCAGGTGGCCTCACTGTTCTTCTGCCTGCCCCAGTCTGGCCACTGTCCCCAGGTGAGAGGACTGTTCCCACGTGATGGCTGGGGATGGAATAGGGGAAATACCCCCCAGCCCCCCACCTGAGATGATGATGATGATGATGGCATTTATTAAGCGCTTACTATGTGCACAGCACTGTTCTAAGCGCTGGATCAGTCCCATCCAAAGCTAATGTTGCCCAGAACCGACCCAGCCTCAGCCTACTCCTCCTGGGGAGCCCTCGGCGCCCGCCTACCGGCCCCCTGGCCCGTGTCCCCAGAAACACTGGAGAGGCTGCCACTGGCCCGGAAAGCATTAAGCTGAGGATGGAGCGTTCAAGGGGCCTCGGGGACAATCTGTTCTGACATGTTGACATGGAATTAGACAGCAAATTTCCTGTAATTACCCAGAGAACTCACAGTACTGGACCGCGAGGAGTCGGGGACCTTGGGAGACCAGCACTGGGGCCAGAGGTTGCTCCTTGGATGATACCACAGAACAAGCTTGGAGGAGGAGGAGAGAGAGACGGAGATAGACAAACAGACAGAGAAACAAAGAGCCAGAGACGCAGGGGGGGAGAGAGAGACAGGGAGAGAGGAAGAGAAAGAGAGAGACCTCCCTCCCCAACCCAGCCATCCAGTCAACCAGTCCCCAGCCCCGTCCTCCTTTCCCATCACATACTTCTACACCTTCCAGGGTACATGACCTCCAGGTCGGGGCGACCCTGGCACTTGGCAATCAGCAGCTCGCACTGGTCTCTGTAGGTGGAACTGTCAGAACCGCAGACCTGTAGCCGGCGGGCGAGGCTGGAGCAGTTGGGAGCGCAGAGGCACTGAGGCCGGCCTAGCTTCATCTTGCACACTTTTCCGGGACCGCACTCCACCCCCTCGCAACTCTCTGGAGAAAGCGGGACAGGGCATTGCCCATCAGTGCCAACAATCAATCCATCGGTGGTATTCACTGAGCACTTACTGTGTGCAGAGCGCCATACTAAGAGCTTGGGAAAATATGATAATAATAATAATGGTATCTGTTAAGCGCTTATTATGTACTAAGCGTTGGGGTAGATACGAGATCATCAGGTCCCACATAGGGCTCACGGTCTAGGTAGTAGGAGGAACAGGTATTGCATCCCCATTTTACAGATGAGGGAACTGAGGCACAGAGAAGTGAAGTGACCTGCCCAAGATCACACAGCAGGTACGTGGCAGAGCCGGTATCAGAACTCAGAGCGTCTAACTCCAGGCCTGGGCTCTTTCCACTAGACCACACTGCTTACAATAGAGTAAGTAGATATGACCCCTGCCGTGTCTGTCTCCAACCCTTTCTCCCCACTTAAACTCTTAGATTGAGAGCCCCTAATTCCCAGCCGCATATTCTCTCCCAGCACTTAATACAGTGCTCTGCCCCCGTTAAGCACTTAATAAATATGTCTACCAACTGTGATATCGTACTCTCCCAAGCGCTTAGTACAGTGCTCTGCATGATTGATTATTACTCCTCAGCTTCCAGTCTAGAGGGGGAGACAGACACGAAAATAAATTATAGGTAGGGGCGCTTAGTACAGTGCTCTGCATGATTGATTGTTACTCCTCAAGGAGCTTCCAGTCTAGAGGGGGAGACGGACATGAAAATAAATTATAGGTAGGGGAAGCAACCAAGTACAAGGATATGTACAGAAATGCTCTGGGGGTAAGGGGCGTATCTAGGTGCTTGCTAGAACTCACCCCACCTTCCCCTCCACCCCCCAGCCCCACCTCCCAGTAGGGACTCTGTATGCAGCCAACCACCCCATTAAATAACAGACTGACTACAATCTACTAGTACGACCCTTGGAGCCCTGAGTCCAGATCTGAGCCGGCAGGGCCCACATTTGTGCTGTACGTACTTGATCGAGTCGCTGAACCGCTCCGGGCCTCTATATTATCACATCTGCAAAGTGGAGAGAATAGTACCCTACGGCGTAATCCGGAAGACTTACAAATGGAAAGAATTGAGCGGTTGCTGAATTATGATCCAAGGGAGGATCTAGATGTGTTGCCTAGAATAATAGGTAATTTCCTTTCTCAATCAATCATATTTATTGAGTGCTTACTGTGTGCAGAGCACTGTCCCAAGGGCTTGGGAGAGTTCAATAAATGCAACTGCATGAATGAATGAGAGTACAGTATAACAATCACATTCCTTGCCCACAGTGAACTTTGAGTCTAAAGGAGCTTACAGTTTATCTCTCTGGGAAATGTTCAGTGTGACTTCTCGGGGTGGAGCTGACCTCCTAGAGCGGAAAATCATGGCAGTGTTGCAAAGCAGAGAGAGCCGAGGTGAACCGGAGGAGGCAGAAGGTGGAGAGAAGCTGGGAAAGACAACAAAGGAGAGGGAAGCCTGGGAGTGGATAAATAGGAAGGAATAGGCAGGGTTGCCCAGTGGATAAAACACGGGCCTAGAAGCCAGAGGACCTGGGTTCTAATCCTGGCTCTACCACTTGCCTGCCATGTGACCTCAGGCAAGACACTTCACTTCTCTGTGCCTCAGTTTCCTCAACTGCAAAATGGAGAATCGATACCTGTTCTCCCTATTTCACTGTGAGCCCCATGTGGGACAAGGCCTGTATCTGGCCTGATTAACGTGTATCTTCCTTAGTGCTTAGAAGAGTGCTTGACATATAGTAAACACTTAATATATACCATTAACTCTTCCCCCCCCCCCCCACCAAAAAAAAAACCAGAATGGGAAAGAAGCAGGAGACAGGACATTGAAATACAAAGGGAAGGATGTTAGGAAGTGGGGCAGGAAAAAGACGGAGAATGAGGGATGAAAAGAAAAGGGCAAGGTGTACGGAGAAAGCACAGTAGGGTGGAGGTGAGTGGTGATGAAGGGAAGGGGCCTGAGGCAGGAGAGAGTGAGGTTGGATACAATATCTATACTTTATTTTAATGTCTGTCTCTCCCTCAAGACTGGAAACTCCTTGTGAGCAAGGAGCAGGTCGACCAACTCTGGTATATCGTACTCTCCCAATGCTCTGCACACAGCAAGTGCTCAGTGAATATGATTGATCGATTGATTTATTGATATAAAGGAGAACTTCCTGCCAGGAAGCCAGGCTAGCCAACAGCGGGGCAGGGCGTCACAGCACGCAGGAACGTCTCAGCCTCTCCAGAGCAACGAAACCACTGAGTTGACCCACCGGATGCCAGAGAGGTTCTGGAGGTGCAATCAATCAATCAATCAATCAATCGTATTTATTGAGCGCTTACTGTGTGCAGAGCACTGTACTAAGTGCTTGGGAAGTACAAGTTGGCGACATATAGAGACAGTCCCTACCCAACAGTGGGCTCACAGTCTAGAAGGGGGAGACAGAGAACAAAGCACTGGAGGCCCTTCTGAGGCCAGATCAATCAATCTATGGTATTTAATTGAGCTCTTACTGTATGCAGAACACTAGACTAAGCACTTGGGAAAGTACAGTAGAGTAAGTAGAGCTGACAATCTCTAGTAGTGGAGACAGATATTAAAGTAAATTACAGGTAAGGAAAGCAAGAGATAACTGCTGTGGGTGTTGGTGAGTAGCAAAACGCTTAGTGGGTAGAGTGACCCAGAAGGGAGATAACATAAGGTGGGGTGATGAGAGGTTAGCTAGGGAAAGGTTCCTGGAGGAGATGTGATTTGAGTAAGGCTTTGAAGGTGAGGAGAGTGACAGTCTGATGGATATGAAGGGGGAAGGAATTTCAGGAAAGACGGAGGACAAGGGCAACTGGATGGCAGCGAGAGACAAGATCGGGCTACAGTGAGTAGGTAAGATCTCCTCATCTTCCCACCATGTCCTCCTCCAGAATTTCCCTTACCTGTAGACGACATCACTATCCTCCTTGTCTCACAAGGTCATAACCTTGGTATTTTCTTTCAATCATATTTATTGAGCGCTATTTTCCTCAGCAAATCCCTCTCATTCAACCCACACATTTCTCTGTTCAGTCTCATCCTGTCTGTTCTACCTTGACGGCAGCTCTAGAATCTGCCCCTCCCTCTCCAAACTGCTACCTCGCTAATCCAAGCTCTTATCATTTCCTGCCTTGACTACTGCATCAAGCTCCTCACTGACCTCCCCGCCTCCTGTCTCTCCCCACTCCAGTCCATACTTCGCTCTGCTGCCCAGATCATTTTTCTAAAACAAAAGTTCCGTCCACATCTCCCCACTCCTCAAGAACCTCCAGCTGTTGCCCATCCACCTCCGCATCAGTCAGAAACTCCTTACCATTTTGGCTTTAAAACATGCGATCTACTCACCCCTTCCTACTTACTAAGCGTTTAGAATAGTGCTTTGTACATAGTAAGCACTCAATAAATATGATTGAATGAATGAATGAATACCTTACCCCACTGATCTCCTCCTATAGCCAGCCTGCTTCCTCTTGGTGCCAACCTGCTCACCGTACCCCAATCTCATCTCTCCCACCACCAACTCCTTGCCCGCGTTCTCCCTCTGGCCTGGAACTCCCTCCTTCACGTGCAACAGTCCACCACACTGCCCACCTTCAAAGCCCTGCTTAAATCTCACCTCCCCCGAGAAGTCTTCCCTGAGTAAGCCCTATCTACTTGCCCTCACTTCTGAGTCACCTAGGCACTTGGGTCCTGTAACCCTCGAGCACTTTGATTTTCACCCCTCCCCCTTGACACTCATATACATATCTTTCTGTAATTTATTTTAAGGTCTGTCTCCCCCTCTAGTCTGTAAGTTCCTCGTAGGCGAGGATTGGATCTACCTCCGGTTGTATTGTACTCTCCCAAGTCCTTAGAACAGTGCTCTGCACACAGTAAGGGCTCGATAAGTACCACTGATTGATTGGCCGGTTGAGTTTGTGGTAGAGGAGTGAAACGTGCAGGCTGGGTTGTAGGTGGAGAGGAGTGAGGTTAGGTAAGTGGGAGAGAGCTGGTTGAGTGCCTTAAAAGCCAACGGTGAGAAGTTTCTGCTTGATATTGCGATGGATGGGCAACGATTGGGGGATTTTAAAGAGGGTCTAGAGGGTCAGCTGAGGGGTTTGGTCACTCCACAGGGTAGGGGTGTCACAGGCTTTGTGCTTCCTGACCCAAGCTAGTTCTGCACCTTGGTCAAACCTCCCCTTCCCTGACAATATACCACACCGACACAGTCCCCATGGCCCCGTTGGCATATGCCCGTGGCAAAATCCACGCTCACCATACCCTCAGCCTGGCTGTGCCCTGGGATTGGGCAATTATACCCAATGGATGAGCCCAGCCTGAACCCAGCCTCACAACAGGAGAGCCCGGTGGTTCCCCTGCTGACCCCAATGTACCCTTCTCCCAGGAAAGAACAACTCCTCCCCTAAGGAGATGCCCCATTAAGGGTGGGTGTCACAAGTCGCAGCCCTAGTTCCCAGGAGGCAGTGGGTTTGGAGACCCTCCTCCAGGAAGGAGGAGTCAGTGGGCTCCCTTCTCCGGCCTCCAGGCCAGATTCCTGAAGCCAGGGACACCCACCGCAATCAACCCTCTCGGCTGGCCTCCTCTTAGTCATCAGAGGTGCCTGTCAGAGTCAGATCTCGCGACACGCTGGCCTACCGGTCTGGGGGTCTTGTTTCGCTCTCAAAGAGGGTGCACAGACACACCCAGATCCTAGCTCTTGTTGTATCTTCTTTCTCCCTGCCAGGGAGGATAGGGACTGAAGCAGTGTGGCCTAGTTGAAAGAGCACGGTCCTGGGAGTCAGAGGACTTTGGTACTAATCCCTGCTCTAATAATAATAATTGAAATAATAATAATGGCATTTATTAATCGCTTACTATGTGCCAAGCACTGTTCTAAGCGCTGGGGAGGTTACAAGGTGATCAGGTGGTCCCACGGGGGGCTTGCAGTCTTTATCCCCATTTTCCGGATGAGGTAACTGAGGCACAGAGAAGTGAAGTGACTTGTCCAAAGTCACCAGCTGACAACTGGCGGAGCCGGGATTGTCAGCTGTGCTCTGCCACTTGACTGCTGTGTGACCTTGGGCAAGTCACTTCACTGTGCCTCAACTACCTCATCTGTAAAACAGGGATTAAGACTGAGCCCCATGTGGGACAGGGACTGTGTCCAACCTGACAACTTTGTAACTACCCCAGCATTTAGTACAGTGCCTGGCACGTAATAAGTGCTTAACAAATACCAAAAAAAAAAAAAATCCCTGGAGTTATTGAGCTTGGCGAAGACCCAAGCCTGGTGTTGTCCAGGCTTGGGGAGAGGGACCAAAGATGTGGACTACTGCAGTTGGAGGGTTTTAGGTTAAATGTCTTGATACTAAGGAATGCGAGAGACTGGAGAGTGATCCCAAAGAAAGGTGTGAAATTGTGGAATCTCCTTCTTTGGTGAGAGGGGGACATTACTGGTTAGGGATGAATTAGGAGGAGAAGCATAGAGGCAGGTGAATGGACTAGACGACCTTTCCACTTGAGGATTATAAGACACTACCCTTCCCCTGTTCTCACTGCCTCAACCCTGTCCCTCCATCAAGGGGCCCTGGATACACACTTTAGAGGGGATCAGGTCTCTGAGATATGTGTATTAGCCCTTAGTACAGTGTTCTGGATGCAGTAAGTGCTCAATAAATACCATTGATGGGGGGGGTGTTCCCATTGCCCTCTTCTGCCCTAGGCAGGTCACTTCAAGGCTGACATTGCTCTGCAGACTTCGCAGCAAGAGACCTGGGTTCTGCTCTCCTTCTCTCAGATTGTGAGCTGTGTCAAGCGCTTAGTACAGTGCTCTGCACATAATAAGTGCTCAATAAATATGACAATGAATAAACGACTGCCAAAACTGATGATCTGTGTCCACCCCAGCACTTAGCACAGTGCCTGGCACATCATAAGCACTTAATAAATACTACTACTATTGTTATCGTTGTTGTGGTTGTCAGCCCAGACCCATTCGTCTGAAACACATTTTTGCTGGGATCTGTCCTGTTGGATCCCAGAGATCTGACCTGATTATCTCCCATCTATTCCAGCACTTTCTACAGTGCTTGGCACATAGTAAGCACTTAGAAATCACTAGAATTTTTTTTATTATGATTAGGACCCCGGTGCTGTCCAGGCTACTAAGAGCGAGAGTGAATGAGTGGACAGGGCCCAGGTGGTGGAGAGAAAAATTTGCTACTTTGGATCCTTTCAGCTTGGGCAGGATGGTGACTCCAATCAAGGCCAGGCTGAGGGTGTGCTCAAAAGCTAAGTCGGAGATGGGGGGCCCTGCAAGGCGAAGAAGGGAAGCCTTTTTGAATGTCTTTAGGGATTGATTCTGAGCCCGTAACTGCGCAGCTGAGCACATTTTCTGAATCTTGGGGCATATGAGTACCAGGGTGAGCAGTTGAGGGCTGGGGTGGGGGCGATGGGGTTGGGGATACCTAGGCCCGGCCGCTTAGGAAGCAGTAACAGATATAGCTCTCTGTCCCGGGATAACCTCTCCCCAGACCATACCCAACCAGACTCACCTCTCCTCCTCCCCGCTTCCCGGTCCCCAATCACGGAAGAGGCCTGGTTTTCCTTCCTCAGTGATCAAGGGATGGAGAGAACGCAGGGACTCAAAATTCCCAGATAATTGGCAAACCCTCATGTTTGCCAAGTGGCTGTGCCCCTTCCCCCAAACCCTTTCACCAGATCTGCTGACTGGTAGCAACGTGGATGGGTTTGAGTTTCGCCTCCATTGATTTCACCCCTCCTTCCCCCCAGTGCTCCCTCTGGTGAAGGTGCTATCAAGGAAAGCCAGAGCTAAAGAGGGTCAGGGGAGAAAAGATGAACTTCTGGATCATCTGCCTCCTGGAAAATCAGAAGTGGTGTGTCTTCCCCTTCCCCAGATGGTCTCGTGGCTTAGGGTGAAGAGGGGCCGAGCAGGCCCCCCCGTGCCCCGTCCCATGGGCTGCACCCATCGAGGAAATGAATCTCTACTCCCAAACACCTGGCAGGGCCAGCCATGCCTAGCGGGAACAACTCCAAGCCCAGGCCCGGCCAGCCGGCCTGAGCTGCGTTCGTACAACTAGGAGTGAGGGGGTGGGGGGCAACCAGGGGGCAGGTGGAGAGAATGGGACCCAGGAGTCCTTGCACCCTACCCCCGCCCCAGCCCTGGCTCTGAGCCCAGCTTCATGACTTCCAGATGTCCGTGCCTGCCTCCCACTCCTCCTCCTCCCCAACTTTCCCTTCTGATCCTCACCATGGACCACCTAGAGAGAGCCCAATGGCCCAGCCCAAGGACGACAGGAGAGTCCCAGGGGCAAACTGCCATGGCCCTCTGGATCCGCCCGCCTATTGGGGTGAGATTTTCCAGCTCCGGGCTAGGGAGGAGAAGGGACTATCCCGGGACCACCCCTGCTTCACCAGACGGGCAGAGCTAGATAGAATGAAAATATGGTCAATATATTCAACGATTTGCACTAATGGAAAGAAGAATCAGTGCAGGTGATGCAAGCGCTTTGATCATCGCCAGATGGGGTGGGGAAGAGACCCGGGAGAATCATGGAGGCCCAAGTCAGTGGAGCCGTTGTTCCATGGGGGCCACGGGTAGGAGGTTGGTGAGAACTGAGACATCACCAACGGATAATTTAAAAAGTGAATAAAGCCAAGTAGAAAAATCAAGAGCGAATGTACTTTGACTTCAGATTGTCCCTTGCCTCCTAGCTGCCCATGGTGGCATGGTCTTGTGGGCGAAGCACAGGCCTGAGAGTCAGAAGGACCTGGGTTCTAATCCTGGCTCCGCCACTTGTCTGCTGTGTGACCTTGGGCAAGTCACTTCACTTCTCTATGCCTCAGTTCCTTTATGGGGATTAAGACTGTGAGCCCTATGTGGGGCAGGGACTGCGTCCAACCCGATTACCTTGCGTCTACCCCACCACTTAGAATGGTGCCTGGCCCATAGTAAGCACTTAAGAAATACCACGATTATTATTATTATTCTCTCCCTTCTTCCCATCAGCTTGTCCATTTGACAAATAGGAGAAACAGAGGCCAGGAGAGGTTTAGACCCCTGCACAGGATCACATAGCCCACCGGCGTCAGGGCGGAGACTGGACTTGGACCCTTGACTCTCCCGTAATCTGTGGGGCCCAGCTGCCCGGTGGGTGGGGAGGAAGTCAGGAGGTGGGAAACTGTACCTCTGCAGGGATGGCAGGTCACCAGCCCCAGGAGTCCCAAGAGGCTGATCTTGTTGCCTGCCTCGGTATTGTTGGACCAAGCAGTGTCCACATGGCCAGTCCTGCAGCACTCCTCCCAGCTCACCCCTGTCTGCAGGATCACGTTGCATTTCTCCTCCTTGCCCTGCTGAAGCCAACAGACGCCACCTGTAAGGGGGAGGGGAGGAGAAGGGGAGAGAGGAAGGGAAGGGGGAAAAAAGAGCAGCAAGTGAGAGCCCAGCCCGGCAGGGACGGGGAACCCCTAGAGTGTTCTTGGGGCCCGGCAGAATCTGGGGAGGCGCCAGGAAACTACGCTGCCCCTACCCATCGCCTCGCCAAACTGATCTTAAGCATAATGAGAGTGGCATTTGTTAAACCACTTACTATGTGCCAAGCACTGTACTAAGCACTGAGGTAGATACAAGATAATCAGATTGGGCACAGTCTTGATCCCCATTGTACAGATGAGGTAACTGAGGCACAAAGAAGTTAAGTGACTTGCCCAAGGTCACACAGCAGACAAATGGTGGAGCCAGCATTAGAACCCGGTCCTCTAACTCCCAGGCCCAAGCTCTTTCCACTAGGCCACACTACTTCTTCCTGTAACGTACCCTACATCCAACCTCCCACCTCTTCTGCACAACCCCTATCCCCCCTTCCTTCTACATCACAGCTCAGATAACATCTCCTCCGGGAAGCCCCCTGCCCACTCTCCAGCCCAGCCCCGCCTGGGGCCGACAACTCCCGCTCCGCTCGCTCCTGTCCACTCGGATGGGGGTCCGTCTGGGTGCCTGTCCTGTCTCCCCTGTCAGGGCAGGGGCTGCGGCATCTGTCCTCCAGCACGGACCCCCAGTGCCTGGTACAGAGAGTGCCCGGTATAGGGAAGCAGCGTGGCTCAGTGGAAAGAGCCCGGGCTTTGGAGTCAGGGGTCATGGGTTCAAATCCCAGCTCCGTCAATTGTCAGCTGTGTGACTTTGGGCAAGTCACTGAACTCCTCCGGGCCTCAGTTACCTCACCTGTCAAATGGGGATGAAGACGGTGAGCCCCCCGTGGGACAACCTGATCACCTTGTAACCACCCCGCGCTTAGAACAGTGCTTTGCACAGAGTAAGTGCTTAATAAATGCCATCATCATCATCATCATTATTATTATTATTATTATTACAGGGCTCTGCCCGATGTGTGTGCTCCAACCAGACTCCATGATGATGGTGTTGCAGATAACGGTGCTCGTTCAATATGGGGGGCTTCATCTCACCTTGGGGCTAGGCTCATTTGTGTTTAACTAGATCCCCTTTTCCTTTTGCTCCTGGAAGGCTGGAGTTGTTTGGCCTCTCCGCCCTGGTGAGTGGAAGAGCGATGTTACCCAACAGCACTGCCTTATCCTTCCTTCTCTCATCTTCCATCTTCTCGTGGGCACCAGTCTTTGCCTCCCAGCTGGGAACCAGCCAGCTGCCACCTCCCCTGCCACACCCCAGAGTTGCGGTTTCTCCCTCTCCCCGCTCCGCTCCGCCTTTCGGCACAGTCCCCAGGGAGGCCCCCAACACACAGGTTTGAATCTCTGAGCTGGCCACTGAACCCTCACCCTGTGACTTGCCCCAACTGCCATCCTGGAGGCAGGGGAGGGGACGGAGGGGTCCTGGGACCTGGACAGTCTGCACCCTTGCCGAGAGCTGGTTGGGGCCCCAGAGAGCCAGGACTCCTCCTCCTCTTCTGCTCACCTGGAATGAGGCCGCTTGTCACGCGCCCGCCCCATTAAACCGGCAGCTTGTCTAGACGGAGCAGAGGGGTAGCCACGAGGGCCCCATTCAACCCGCCCTCCAACCGCCCTCCCCTTTTTCCCTCTTACTCACTCCAGCCTGGGACATTCCCCCCGCATGAGCTCACCAGTCTCCCCAGACGATTCACCCAGCTGGGAGCCCTGGGGAAGGGCTCTCAGCCCTAACCCCCTCTCTCCCAGGGCCACCCGCTCGTAGGGCTAGGGAGAAACCCCAAAGAACGGGACCACCCCACCAGTCACCTCAGGGAAAGGAACCTTAACATCTGGTTCACTGGGGTTGCCTGATTTTTCTCCTCCCCCCATAATGGGGGGGAGAAGGGGAAATGACGGGGAGGGGAAACTCCAGTAATTCATGAGGGGGCTTTGCCGGGGGTCCTCAGAACCTGAAGATAGTCTCGCAAAGAGGGATTCTGGCGCTGTGATCAATAAAGAACCTGAGAATTGAAAGCGGGCTCAAGAAGCAGTGTGGCTTAGTGGCAAGAGCCCGGGCTTGGGAGTCAGAGGTTGTGAGTTCTAATCCCGACTCCGCCACTTATCAGCTGTGTGACTTCGGGCAAGTCGCTTTGCTTCTCTGGGCCTCGGTTACCTCATCTGTAAAGTGGGGATTGAGACCGAGAGCCCCATGTGGGACAACCTGATTACCTTGTATCCACCCAAGCGCTTAGAACAGTGCTTGGCGCATAGTAAGCGCTCAACAAATGCCATCATCATCATCATCATCAAGAAATCATCTGATCCAACCTCCTCTGTTCAGACCAGCGGAGGACTAATGCGTCAGCCAAGAGAGCTGTCTTGTTGCCCATCCTTCTCCTCTTCTCTGGCCCCACTTCCCTCTCTTCAAGCCTCTTCCTAACTCCGTGCCTGCCCCTCTCACTGCTCTTCTCTTCTCAACCTTGTTTCTTTACTTGTCTTTCCCTGTCTCATCTCTCCCGGCCACTACCATTCACCCCGCTTCGGTTCTACGGGAACTGGTAGAGGTGTTTCAAAAGCAGAGTCTGGTGGTGTTCTGTAATGGGTAAAAGAGGAAAGAGTAGAAAAAGTGAAGGGCCAGAAAGGGAAGGGGGAGCCAGGCACAGAAATAGAAGGCAGGGGAAGCGAGGCAGGGGGAGACGACTAAAATGTGTCCTGTACCACAGTGGCCTTGTGTCACTCCCATGAGTCAGATCTCACTGGCCATGCTGAGGTCAGAGGTCACACCAGAGAGGTTAGGGACCATCTCTATATGTTGCCGATTTGTACTTCCCAAGCGCTTAGTACAGTGCTCTGCACACCGTAAGCGCTCAATAAATACGATTGAATGAATGAATATCAGCCGGCTCACTGGGCACCCAGCAGGGAGGTGGAATATAATCCTCCCTGAACCCCCTAGCAGCCAGGGGCAGAGTTTCTGTAAGACTAACAGGACACTGTGGGGCCCTGGGAGGACACTGGATTGGGTAAGGTAACATGGAAAGCCCACTGCTGGGTAGGGATCGTCTCTATATGTTGCCAACTCGTACTTCCCAAGCGCTTAGTACAGTGCTCTGCACACAGTAAGCGCTCAATAAATACGATTGAATGAATGAATGGAAAGTGATCCGCTGGCAAAGTGGGGCCTAGAGCACAGCCAGTCGGGGCTCTGAACCCCGAGTCCCGAATCTGATCTGAATCCCTTGAACCCAAGAGGCGGAGAAAATGAAGCTGGTTGGGGCGGATCCTTCCCAGAGGCCCACAGCAGGGCTGAAGGGAACCCCCCCAAGGCTGAGAAGGGGTAGTTGGGCCATTTGTATGGGGAGGAAGTGGGAGTGGGGACAGAGTTGCAATGGAAACATCCCCCAGCATAACCCCACTATGCATGCACCTATCTCTCCCCAACAGACACACTTCCATGCACTCACATATATAATAATTATGGTATTTGTTAAGAGCTTACAATGTGCCAAGAACTGTTCTAAGCACTGGGATGGATACAAGTTAATGAGGTTGGACCCACAGTCCCTGTCCCACCCGGGGCTCACAGTTTTACGAGGGAGGAGGATTTAATCCCCATTTTCTAGATGAGGTAAGTGAGGCACAGAGAAGCGAAGTGACTTGTCCAAGGTCACAGGGCCGACAAGTGGCAGGGCAGGGACTAGAACCCAGGTCCTCTCACTCCCAGGCCCGGGCTCTTTCCACTAGGTCACGCTGCTTCCCAGACATGGATATACGCAGATACTTCATAGGGACACACGTACATGCCAGCACACTTGTGGGCACTCAGCACACACATATACACCTGCACACACACATACCCCCACTGAAACACATCACCCTCTTGCCCCACTCCCCAGTAACCGCACTCCTCCATTCTGGCCTTCTCCTTGCTGGCCCCCTGACCTCAGAAGCACAGATTTCTTCCTCCCTCCTGCCTCAGTCAAAGCCAGGAGTGGCCTCTCCCTTCTTCCCTCGGCCCTCCACCCCATCCGCGGCCTTGGCAGGGGTTGCGGGCTCCCACCCCGACCCCCCTAAAGGACGGTGGAGGCTATTCCTCCCGGGACTGGCAAACGGGAGGAGCGGGAAAGGCGGCAGCCCCGGGGCAGGTTCTAGAGTCACCATGGGTCCACTTCGGCAGAGGAAACCCGACCGAAACCGGATCCATCTCAGGTGCAGTCAGTCGGAGTAGGCATCAGAGGGAACCGGAGAGAATCTGGTTCTTGTCCAGCTCGGGTGCCACCAGATCGAATGGGGACGCAGCTCGGTTCGGGACAGGAATCCAGACGGGAAATCTAGTGGCCCCAGTTGCCGCACGCCCGGCGAAACCTTGGGGCTACCGCCCTACCCTCTTACCGCCGTCCGGCCCCTGGCCAAACACACATGACATACACACACACATATGTACCCCCCTCTCCCTTCACCCCCATGCACATGGGTAGCCCGGATCCGGTGCCCAATTCTTCCAGGCGTTCTCCACCTCCATGCGGAAACCTCCTCCCCGAAATCGGAGGCCGTCGGGAGGACGGATCATCCCCCAACTATCAGCCCCGCTTCCCGTTCTTCCTTTCCTATCGGAAAACAACAGGCTTGAAGGGGAGAGGGGGGCCACTTACTCTGCTTGGAGCCCAGGCCAGTCACGGGACAGGACAGCACCCCCAGGACCACCAGCCATAGATTCATCTTCCACCAGGAACGGGGGGGCAGGGGGCAGGGCAGAAGTGCCAGGGACCAGCCGGAGGAGCGCGGGATCAGGGCCTCCAGAAGTCCGGGGGACCCCTGTGAACCTGCTGCCCGCCTCCCCCTCCCCCGTGGGGAGGAGGCGGATGGTTGGGAGATGCTGGCCGGTTAGAGGACCAGACGGGACCAGCGCTCCCGGATTGGGAATCTCCGCCTGTGGGACTCGGGCAGACCTGTTGCAGAGTGTTTCAGCGGCCTGTTCCCCCACCCCCTCCCTCCATATAAAGGATTTTCTTTCTGGTCCTGGGCTGGGTGGGTTGAATCACTCAACGGAGGTGGGGGGGGGTGGGGGGGTGGGGCCTGAGCAGCCGCCAGTGGAATTGCTGGGAAGGGCAGGGTGTAAGTGTGTCTGCGTGTGTGTGTGTGTGTGTGTGTGTGTGTGTGTGTGTGTGTGTGTGTGTGTGTTTTTAGCCTGGATTTCCTTGAGGTTAGGAATCATTACCAGTCTCACCCCTACCACGCACATACTCGAGGGGTGGGTGGGGGCCCCACTTCTGTCCCAGCTCTTTTCTCTCTTTTTCTTCCCTTCCCTCCTCCCCTGGCCTTTTGGCCAAAAGCCTGCTCCCTGCCTGACCCTTTCCCACACATGTCTCTGGTATGTGGAGTAAGTCTGGCTCTGGTTATATTTACTCCTTTCGGATCCAGTTCCGAATCACTCACGCTTGCAGGATGCTGGCAGTGGAAGATTGCTCAACTTTTTGAGCCGGGCCGCCTGGGGATGGGGGAGGATGGGGAGGGTGGGAGGGGAGATGGGAACGGGGGGGGGGAGAGAGAGAGGGAGGGAGGAAGAAAGAACGCGGGGGGAAGAGGTGGAGCCGTTTGGAAATTTGGGTTGTTGGATAAATATGTAATATGCCCGTGTGAAGCCGGGTAGGGAGACACAGGCCACAGAGAGGCAGACATTCAAATGGAGACAGGCAGAAGGAAAAGAAGGGAGCCTGGGTTCGGGGAGGGAAGAGACCTAGTTTTGGCCTCAGTTTCCCCATCTGGTGACTCGTGGGAGGGGAAGGCCTCTGTTTCCCACCCATTTATCCTGGGTTGGGTAGACAGAATCCAGATCCCAGTGACGATGCTTGTCCTAGTGATGAGAAGCAGCGTGGCCTGGTGGAAGATCAGTCAACCGGTCGGTCAGACATTTATTGAGCACGTTCTGTGTGCAGAGAATTGTCCTAAGCGCTTGGGAGAGTACAATACGACAGAGATGGCAGACATGTGCCCTGCCCACAACGATTGCACAGTATAGGGGGAAGATAGACATTAAAATAGATTACTAAGATGTACATTAAGTGCTGAGGGGCTGAGGATGGGGTGACTGTCAAGTGCTTAAAGAGAAGCAGCGTGGCTCAGCGGAAAGAGAACGGGCTTGGGAGTCAGAGGTCGTGGGTTCTAATCCCCGCTCCGCCACTTGTCAGCTGTGTGACTTTGGGCAAGACACTTAACTCCTCCGTGCCTCAGTTACCTCCTCTGTAAAATGGGGATTAAGACTGTGAGCCCACCGTGGGACAACCTGGTAACCTTGTATCTATCCCAGTGCTTAGAACAGTGCTTGGCACATAGTAAGTGCTTAACAAATACCATCATTATTATTATCATTATTGTTATTATTATTAATAAAGGATGCAGATCCAAGTGCATAGGCAACACAGAGGAGAGAAGGGAGAGGGAGAAGGGAGTGGGAAAAAGCTTGGGCTTCGGGAGTCAGAGGACCTGCGTTCTAATCCTGGCTCTGCCTGCTGGGTGACCTTGGGCAAGTCACTTAACTTCTCTGTGTCTCAGTTTCCTTCTCTGTAAAATGGGGATTCAATACCAGCACTTAGAACAGTGCTCTGCACATAGTAAGTGCTTAATAAATGCCATCATCATCAATACCTGCTCTCCCTCCCCACTGGACCGTGAGCCCCACGTGGGACAGGGACGGTGTCCGACCTGATTATCTTGCATCTAACCCCAGCCCTCAGTACAATGCTTGGTACCTAATAAGCGCTTAACAAATACCGCAGTTATTCTGATGATGATGACTGTAGGGAAAGAGAGAGGGGACAGTCCGGTGTCTAACAAGAGGGCCCTCCAGATAATGGTATTTGTTAAATGTTTACTAGGTGCCAAACACTGTTCTAGGCGCTGGGGTAGATACAAGGTAATCAGGATGTCCTGACTCACAGCCTTAATCCGCATTTTACAGATGAGGTAACTGAGGCACAGAGAAGTGAAGTGGCTTTACCAAGGTCACACAGCAGACTAGTGGCAGAGTGGAGATTAGAACCCTCAACCTCTGACTCCCAAGGCTCTTCCCCCAAAGACACGCTGCTTCCAGATCCACTGACTCTGTGATTTTACCCATAACCTCAGGGATATGGTCCTCCGGACCCGCGAGGTGGGCCGTGTGGGTGCGGTTGATGGGTGAGGTCGCTAATCTCATTTTTCCTAATGAAACTGAAACACGGTTGCTTCTGAATAGCTGTATAGACGCAAAGAGGATGAAAGAGTTATTGTTCGGGCTGCATGGGCTAGGAGGAGGAGGGAGCGGAATTACAGGTTCTTGAGGTGATGCGACTCCCAGTTGTTGGGCACTCCAGGGCCTTTGAGTCAAGGTTAGAAAAACCCACCCAATTAATCAATCAATCAATCGTATTTATTGAGCGCTTACTGTGTGCAGAGCACTGTACTAAGCGCTTGGGAAGTACAGGTTGGCAACATATACAGTCCCTACCCAACAGTGGGCTCACAGTCTAGAAGGGGGAGACAGAGAACGAAACCAAACATATTAACAAAATAAAATAAATAGAATAGATATGTACAAGTAAAATAAATAGAGTAATAAATATGTACAAATATATATACATACATAAACATATATACATATACACCCAACCCAGCCCATTCCCACCCTCATCATCATCAATCGCATTTATTGAGCGCTTACTGTGTGCAGAGCACTGTACTAAGCGCTTGGGAAGTACAAGTTGGCAACATATAGAGGCAGTCCCTACCCAACAGTGGGCTCACAGTCTAAAAGGGGGAGACGGAGAACAAAATGAAACATACTAACAAAATAAAATAAATAGAATAGATATGTACAAGTAAAACAAACAAATAAATAAATAAATAGAGTAACAAATATGTACAAACATATATACATATATACAGACATATATACATATATACACCCTGCCCCTCAGACCCGGGAGGACAATAGCAGTAGTATTAGTCATGGTATTTACATAATCAGGAGGACTAATTCTCTGGAGAAGACACTAATGCTAGGAAAAGTCCAGGGAAAACATGGAAAAGGCAGACCAGCAGCTGGGTGGCCGGAGACCAGAACGACGATGACGGAAGAACCATTAGAAAGGTTGTGGATTATGGCAGAGGACGGGACGTTCTGGAGAAAGTGCATCCGTGGAGTCGCTATGACTCGCAAACGACTCAACGACACTTAATAAAGGGCAGCGTGGCTCAGTGGAAAGAGCACAGGTTTTGGAGTCAGAGGTCGTGGGTGCAAATCCCGGCTCCGCCGCTCGTCAGCTGTGTGACTTTGGGCAAGTCGCACAGTAAGCACTCAATAAATACGGTTGAGTGAATGAATGATTATTATTAATAATAATGATAATAATGATGGCATTTGTTAAGCGCTTACTATGTGCCAAGCACTGTTCTAAGCGCTGGGGAGGCTACCTCATCTGTAAAATGGGGATTAAGACTGTCAGCCCCCCGTGGGACAACCTGATCACCTTGTAACCTCCCCAACGCTTAGAACAGTGCTCAGCACATAGTAAGCGCATAATAATAATAATAATAATAATAATAATAATAATAATAATGTTGGTATTTGTTAAGCGCTTACTATGTGCAAAGCACTGTTCTAAGCGCTGGGGGGAATACAAGGAGATGAGGTTGTCCCATGTGGGGCTCACAGTCTTAATCCCCATTTTACAGATGAGGGAACTGAGGCCCAGAAAAGTGAAGTGACTTGCCCAAAGTCACACAGCAGACATGTGGGGGAGGTGGGATTCGAACCCATGACCTCTGACTCCCAATCCCGCACTCTTTCCACTGAGCCATGCTGCTTCTCATAGCAAGTGAAGGGACTTGCCCAAAGTCACACAGCTGAGAAGTGGCAGAGCCGGGATTAGAACCCACGAACTCTGACTCCCAAGCCCGGGCTCTTTCCACCAATATGTTGCCGACTTGTACTTCCCAAGCGTCTAGTACAGTGCTCTGCATACAGTAAGCGCTCAATAAATACGATTGAACGAATGACTCTATAATTCCTTTTATCTATTTTGATACTACTGATGCCCGTCTACTTGTTCTGTCGTCCGTCTCCCCCTTCTAGCCTGTGAGCCCGTTGGTGGGTAGGGACCGTCTCCATATGTTGCCGACTTGTACTTCCCAAGCGTTTAGTACAGTGCTCTGCACACAGTAACCGCTCAATAAATACGATTGAATGAACGAATGAGCCGTGCTGCAGGGACTTTGCTCTTTGCATACAGGTGTCCTCCTGATGATTGAGATAGATTGTAAGCTTGTTGCAGGCGGGGAACTTGTCCGCCAATTCTGTTATATTGTACTCTCACACTCTTAGTACAGTGCTCAGTAAGTGCTCGATAAATATGATGGATTGGTTGATTGATTGATTGACTCCACTCGTGAGGCTCAATGAATGCCACTGATCGACTGAAAACCGTCTTGCCCCATTGTCCATAATAGGGCAACCCAATGAAAAGCTCCACCAATTGTGCACTGTGTGACTTTGGGCAAGTCGCTTAAATTCTCTGTGCCTCAGTTACCTCATCTGCAAAATGGGAATTAGGACTGTGAGCCCTATCAATCAATCAATCAATCGTATTTACTGAGCGCTTACTGTGTGCAGAGCACTGTACTAAGCGCTTGGGAAGTACAAGTTGGCAACATATAGAGACGGTCCCTACCCAACAGTGGGCTCACAGTCTAGAAGGTAGGACAGGGACTGTGTCCAACTCGATCATCTTGTATCTACCTCAATGCTTAGTACAGTGCCTGGCACATAATAAGTGCTTAATAAATACCATAAAATAATAATAATAATAATTATGACATCTATTAAGTGCTTACTATGTGCAAAGCACTGTTCTAAGTGTTGGGGAGGTTACAAGGTGATCAGATTGTCCCACGGGGGGCTCACAGTCCTACTCCCCATTTTACAGATGAGGGAACTGAGGCCCAGAGAAGTTAAGTGACTTGCCCCAAGTCACACAGCTGACAGTTGGTGGAGCCGGGATTTGAACCCGTGACCTCTGACTCCAAAGCCCGGGCTCTTTCCGCTGAGCCACGTTGCTTCTCTAAAAGAGAAGAGAGACCTAGGTTCCAGGACAGGCTTTGCCACTGACCCACTACGTGACCTTGGAGAAGCACTGTGGCTTAGTGGATACGGCAAAGACCTGGGGGTTGAGAGGATCTGAGTTCTAATCCCAGCTCCGCTACTTTCATTCATTCCATCGTATTTATTGAGCGCTCACTGTGTGCAGAGCACTGTACTAAGCGCTTGGGAAGTAGAAGTTGGCAACATATAGAGACGGTCCCTACCCAACAGTGGGCTCACAGTCTAGAAGGGGGAGACAGAGAACAAAACCAAACATATTAACAAAATAAAATAAATAGAATAAATATGTACAAATAAAATAAAGAGTAATAAATACGTACAAACATATATACATATATACAGGTGCTGTGGGGAGGGGAAGGAGGTAAGGCAGGGGGATGGAGAGGGGGAGGAGGGGGAGAGGAAGGAGGAAGCTCAGTCTGTGTGACTTTGGGCAAGTCACATAACTTCTCTGTGCCTCAGTTCCCTCATCTGTAAAATGGGGATTAAGACTGTGAGCCCTTTGTGGAACAGGGGCTGTGTCCGACCCAATTTTCTTGCTTAGTGCTTAGAATAGTGCCTGGCACATAGTAAGCGCTTAACAAATACCACTATATTATTATTATTACCTTGGGCAAGTCACTTAATCTCTCTAGGCGACCATTTTCTCATTGGTCAATGGGGAGAATCCCCCCTGAACCTGGCTTTCTTTCCAAAGCTGTTGGGAAGCCAAATGAGTTCATGAATGTGAAAGTGCTTTGAGGTGTTGGGAAAAAAGGTGCTATTGAAACTCAAGGGGTTATTACTCATGTTATTACTAATAATGATGTGATTATCTTCTGTCTGCCCATCCTCGGGCAATGGGTGCAAAAGGGTGAGCCCTGCATGGGTCACCCAGCCTGGGGCTTTCTTCACCCAGAAGGGAAAGCCGGGACTGGAATTCAGAACTTTTCTGACATTTTTGACATTTTTTGACATTTTTTCCTTGAACGTGGCCACTCTCCCCGAGCTGTCTCGCACCAGCAGCCTCTGCTCCCTCAGGGCCCAGTGGAAGCCCACCCTCAGAAGCAAGGAAACATCTGAGGCAGCAAGGACTACTGGAAAGAGCATGTGTCTTGAGTCAGGAAGCCCGGGTTCTAGTCCCAGTTCTGCTCCCGGAATGCTGTATGACCTTGGACAAGTCATTTAATCTCTCTGGCCAAACCCTAATTGCGGAGGTCCCTCAAGGCTCAGCTCTGGGTTCCTCAACTTCTACCCCGCTCCTTAAAGGCACTCGTCCACTCCCATGGCTTCAACTACCACCATCTCTACGCCAATGACTCCCAATTCTATCTCTCCAGCCCTGACTTCTCTCCTCTTCTAGACTGTAAGCTTGTTAGGGGCAGGGAACGTGTCTGCCAACTCTGTTGATGATGATGATTACGGTATTTGTTAAGCGCTTACTAGTCATTCAATCGTATTTATTGAGTGCTTACTGTGTGCAGAGCACTGTACTAAGCGCTTGGGAAGTACAAATTGGCAACATCTAGAGACTATGTGCCAAGCACTGTTCTAAGCGCTGGGGTAGATATAAGATAACCAGGTTGTCCCACATGGGGCTCACAGTCTTAATGTCCATTTGAGATGAGGTAAGTGAGGCACAGAGAAGTTAAGTGGCTTGCCCAGGGTCACACAGCAGACAAGTGGCAGAGCCGGGATTAGAACCCACGTCCTCTAACTCCCAAGCCCGTGTTCTTTCCGCTAAGCCACACAGTTCCTCAACTCTGTTGTACTGTACTCTTCCCCAGCCCCTGATGCAGTGCTTTACACACAGTGATAATAATAATGATATTGGTATTTGTTAAGCGCTTACTATGTTATGTGCCAAGCACTGTTCCAAGCACTGGGGTAGATACAAGGTGATCGGGTTGTCCCACGTGGGGCTCACAGTCTTCATCCCCATTTGACAGATGAGGTAAGTGAGGCCCAGAGAAGTGAAGTGACTTGCCCAAGGTCACACAGCAGACAAGCGGCGGAGCCGGGATTAGAACCCACGTCCTCTGACTCCCAAGCCAGGGCTCTTTCTGCTAAACCAAGCTGTTTCTCAACTCTGTTGTATTGTACTCTTCTCCAGCACTTGATGCAGTGCTTTACACACAGTAAGTGCTCAATCAGTATGACTCATTGATTAATTCTCTGCAGTTTCACATTTCCTCTTGCCTTCAGGACGTCTCTACTTGGATGTCCTGCTGACGTTTCAAGCTCAACATGTCCAAAACTAAATGCCTCATCTTCCTTCCCAAACTGTCTCATCCCCTCAAATTTTTCATCCCGTCCCATTCTTCCCATCTCTCAAGCCCACAACCTTGGCTTCAAGCAGCGTGGCTCAGTGGAAAGAGCCCGGGCTTGGGAGCCAGAGGTCAGGGGTTCTAATCCCGGCTCTGCTACTTGTCAGCTGTGTGACCTTGGGCAAGTCACTTCACTTCTCTGGGCCTCAGTTCCCTCATCTGTAAAATGGGGATGAAGACTGTGAGCCCCACGTGGGACAACCTGATCACCTTGTATCCCCCCAGTGCTTAGAACAGTGCCTCGCACACAGTAAGTGCTTAAAAAATCAATCAATCAATCAATCAATCGTATTTATTGAGCACTTACTGTGTGTAGAGCACTGTACTAAGCGCTTGGGAAGTACAAAAAATGCCACCATTATTATTATTATTATTATTATCCTGGGCTTATCTCTCTTTTAACCCACTCTCTTTTAAAATCAGTCAATCATTGAATCCTCATTCATTCATTCAATCGTATTTATTGAGCCCTTACTGTGTGCAGAGCACTGTACTAAGCGCTTGGGAAGTACAAATCGGCAACATATAGAGACGGTCCCTACCCAACAGTGGGCTCACAGTATAGAAGGGGGAGACACACAACAAAACAAAACAAGTAGACAGGCATCAGTACCATCAGAATAAATAGAATTATAGCTATAGGCACATCATTAATAAAATAAATAGAGTAATAAGTATGTACAAATATATTGTATTAATTAATTAATTAATTATTGTATATTAATGTATATGTACAAATATACACAAGTGCTGTGGGAAGGAGAAGAGGGTAGGGCAGAGGGGGGCGACTGGGAGGGGAGGAGGAGGAGAGGAAAAAGGGAGGCTCAGTCTGGGAAGGCCTCCTGGAGGAGGTGAGCTCTCCGTAGGGCTTTGAAGGGAGGAAGAGAGCTAGTTTGGCGGATGTGTGGAGGGAGGGAATTCCAGGCTGGAGGTAGGACGTGGGCTGGGAGTCGACGGCGGGACAGGCGAGAACGAGGCCCAGTGAGGAGGTTAGCGGCAGAGGAGCGGAGGGTGCGGGCTGGGCTGGAGAAGGAGAGAAGGGAGGTGAGGTAGGAGGGGGCGAGGTGATGGAGAGCTCTGAAGCCGAGAGTGAGGAGTTTTTGATTAATCCTCTTGATTTTTCTTCTTCTTCTTTTATTATTATCATTATTACTGTTATTATTGTTGTATTTCTTAAGCACATACTATGTTTCAAGCTCTGTTCTAAGAGCCGGGATAGACACAAGTTAATTAGATAGGACACAGTCCCTGTCCTGCATAGAGCTCACAGGCCAAGTAGGCGGGAGAACTGGTATTGCAACCCCATTTTATATTTGAGGAAACTGAGGCACAGAGAAGTGAAGTGACTTGCCCAAGGTCACAGAGCAGGCAAGTGGCAGAGCCAGGCTCAGAACCCAGGTCCTCTGATTCCCAGGCCTGGGTTCTTTCGACTAGGTCACTAGGCAAAATTTCCAGAATCTGCCCCTTCCACACCGTCCAAACAGCCACTATGTCGGCCCAAACACTGTCATGTCCCATCCTGATTTGTTCATCAGCCTTCTGGCAGATCTCCCGGCTTCCAGTCTCTCCTCTCTCCAGTCCCCACTTCATTTCACTACCTGAATCACTTCTCGAAAACATCACTTTGCACACGTCTCCCCATTCCTCAAAAACCTCCGACGGTAGCCCATTCTTCTCTGCATCATTCATTCATTCAGTCGTGTCTATTGAGCACTTACCGTGTGCAGAGCACTGTACTGAGTGCTTGGGACAAGCTGGCAACGCTGAAGCTCCTCACCCATGGCTTTGAGGCATTCCATCAGCTCTCTCCCCACTTTTTATTCTCACTTCTCTCTTACTACAACCCAGGCCATACGCTTCTCTCCTCCAACCCCAACCTTCTTACTGTACCTTGTTCTTGTCTCTATTGCCATCAACCCCTGTCTCGTGCCCTCCCTCCTTTCAGGAACCCTCCCCACCAAATCCAACAGACCACCACTCTCTCCACCACTCGCCTTCCAGTTATTACCCCATCTCCCTCCTTTCACTCCTTTCCAAACTACTCGAGTTAATAGTTACACCTGCCGCCTCCACTTCCTCTCTTCCCAGGCTCTCCTTGACCCCCTCCAATCTGGCTTTCACCACCTTCTTGCCAAAACCAATCCTTTTTGTTTATGGTATTTGTTAAGCGCTTACTTCATGCCGGGCACTGTGCTAAGCCCTGGGGGAGATACGAGCTAATCAGGTTGGGCACAGTCCATGTCCTACATGAGGCTCACAATCTTAATCCCTATTTTACAGATGTGGTAACCGAGGCACAGAGAAGTTAAGTGGCTTGCCCAAGGTCACAAAGCAGACACGTAGGCAGAGCCAGGGTTGGAACCCACGTCCTCTGGCTTCCAGACCCGTGCTTTATCCACTAGGCCACACAGCTTCTCTACTCCTCTAATGGCTTAATGATGGCATTTATTAAGCACTTACTATGTGCAAAGCGCTGATCTAAGTGCTGGGGAGGTTACAAGGTGATCAGGGTGTCCCACAGGGGGCTCACAGTCAATCCCCATTTTACAGACGAGGTAACTGAGGCACAGAGAAGTTAAGTGACTTGACCAAAGTCACACAGCTGTCAATGGGCAGAGCTGGGATTTGACCCCATTCCCACCGACTCCAAAGCCCGTGCTCTTTCCACTGAGCCACGCTGTTTCTCACTTCTACTGCTTCTACTCCATCCTAATCCTCTTCAATCTCCCAACCACCTGAGACACTGTCAACCACCCCCTTCTCCTGGAAACGTTGTCTAAGCTTGGCTTCGTCGACACTGTCCTCTCCTGGTTCTCCTCCTTTCTCTCTGGTGACTTCTTCTCAGTCTCTTTCGCAGGCTCCTCCTCTGCCTCCCATCTATCTCCAGGGGGGTCCTGAAGGTTTTATTCTCCATCACCTCCTACTTTCTTGGAGAATTAATCTGCTCCCACAGCGTCGACTGCCATCTCTTCGCAGATGGTTCCCAAATCTATCTCTCTAGCCCTGATTTCTTTCCTCCTCTGCAGTCTCACATTTTCTCCTGCCTTCAGGACATCCCTACTTGGACATCCAGCCAACATCTCCAACTTAACATGTCCAAAACAGAACTCCTCATCTTCCCGCCTAAACCCCGTCCTCCCCCATCTTTCCCGTCGCCGTAGACAACACCACTATCCTCCCGGGTCTCCCAAGCCCATTACCGCGGCATTGTCCTCAACTCATCTCTCTCTCATTCAACCCACATATTTAATCTGTCACCAAATCCTGTTGGTTCTATCTTCACAAAATCACTAAAATTCTCCCTTTTCTCTACATTCAAGCGATTACTATGCTGATCCAAGCACTTATCCCATCCCACCTTGACTGCTTCATCAGCCTCCTCGCTGACCTCCCTGCCTCCTCCCGCTCCATACTGCAGTCCATACTTTGCTCGGCTGCCCGGATAATTGAGTGCTTTAAAGTCGATGGGAAGGAGTTTCTGTTTGATGTGGAGGTGGGTGGGCAACCACTGGAGATTTTTGAGGAGTGGGGAGGTAGGAACAGAAAGGTTTTTTTTTTTAAAGAAAAACAATCCAGGCAGCAGAGTGAAGTGTGGACTGGAGTAGGGAGAGACAGGAACAGGGAGATCAATGAGGAGGCTGATGCAGTAGTAGAGGTGGGATATAACAAGTGCTTGGACCAGTGTGGTGGCAGTTGGGATGGAGAGGAAGCGGGCAGATTCTGGAGATGTTGTGGAAATAGAACTGACAGGATTTGGTGACTGACTGAAAATGCATTATGAAGGTGAGAGATGAGTCGAGGATGACGCCGTGGTTGCGGGCTGGTGAGATGGGGAGGATGGTCACGTTGTCTGTAGTGAGGGAAAAGTCAGGGGGAGGAGGCGGTTTGGGTGGGGGCATGAGAGGTCGTTTTTGAACGTACCTGAACTGTCAGAACTTAATTGATCTGAACATAACGCAGGCCTTATCTGACTAATCTCTTGCCTCTTCCCCCTATCTTCCCATCTCCTGGGTCATCCATGCACTTGGAGTCCTCACCCGCTAAACTCTAAGGTACTCAACCCCACCTTCCAACCAGCTCAGCACTTATATGTCTTCACTCTAGACTGTGAGCCCACTGTTTCTAGACTGTGAGCCCACTGTTGGGTAGGGACCGTCTCTATATGTTGCCAACTTGGACTTCCCGAGCGTTTAGTACGGCGCTCTGCAAACAGTAAGCGCTCAATAAATACGATTGATTGATTCACACTTAGTTGCTTCCCTCCTACCTGAAATTTATTTGAGGGTTGGTCTCCCCCCCTGGGCAGGCCGTGAGCTCCTTGAGGTCAGGGATCGTGTCCCCTTATTCTACCCTACCCTCCCAAGCTGTGCCAGCCAGAGAGAGAAACCCACAGACAGAAAGCCACGAGAAGCAGCGTGGCTCAGTGGAAAGAGCCTGGGCTTTGGGGTCGGAGATCATGGGTTCAAATTCCGGCGCCGCCAACTGTCAGCTGTGGGACTTTGGACTTCTCTGGGCCTCAGTTTACCTCATCTGTAGAACGGGGACGAAGGCCGCGGGCCCCCCGTGGGACAACCTGATCACCTTGGCCAGCGCTTAGAACAGTGCTTTGCGCATAGTAAGTGCTTTGTAAATGCCGTTATCATTCTTCTTCTTCTTCTTCTTCTTCTTCTTCTTCTTCTTCTTCTTCTTCTTCTTCTTCTTCTTCTTCTTCTTCTTCTTCTTCTTCTTCTTTTTCTTTCTTTCTTCCTGCTCCATCGTGCACCTTGCAGGCTGACTTGGGACAGCAGGGGGCAGCAGGGTACAGAGGGCCAGGAACCCTCGGCCATGTGGGGGGCAGAAGGGAAAAAGAAAAGGATCATAAACTCCTCAGGTTCAAAAGTCCCTTCGCTCTTGTTCCCCGTTCAATAGAAAGCCAGAACAGCTAGTAACAGCCCTGGAGTCCGCAGCGTGTGCTTATTTTTCCAAAACCTTTCATGTCAGATGCCTCATTTGTCCTCGCGCCTCCCCGGCCGGCCGGGTGGGAATGATTTTTCCCATTTTTGGGTAAAGAAGAAAGTGAGGCCCAGAGGGGTCAAGTGACTTGTCCGAGGTCACCCAGCGTGTCAAAGACAAACGTTGGGACAAGGACCCGAGCCCGCATTCTTTCCACCAGTCCATGCTCCCTCTCGGGCTGTTAAATTGTCCCTTGTCTCCTTTTCTCCAAAGTAAACAACTTCCCCTCCTGCCCTCATCCGATGCTGTTCAGAGCATATGGCGATCTCTGCTTTCCAAGCCAGAGACCTCACTTCCACTGCAAAGAGGGAGCCCTCTCCCTTCTGCGTCATCAATCGATCAATCAATCGTATTTATTGAGCGCTGACTGTGTGCAGAGCACTGTACTAAGCGCTTGGGAAGTACAAGTTGGCAACATACGGAGATGGTCCCTACCCAACAGTGGGCTCACAGTCTAGAAGACTAGAAGTCTAGAAGTCATCTATGCAGAAAGCTCACTGAAAGCTCACCTCCTCCAGGAGGCCTCCCCAAACTAAGCCCCCCTTTTCCTCTGCTCCTCCTCCCCTCCCCATCGCCCCAACCCCCTCCCTGTGCCCTACCCCTCCTCCCCGCCCCACGGCACTTGTGCGTATATATGCACATATTTAATAATAATAATAATAATGATGGCATTTGTTAAGCGCTTACTATGTGCAGAGCACTGTTCTAAGTGCTGGATTCTGTTTCTTTTTATTAATGATGTGTATATGTCTATAATTCGATTTATTGATAATGAGGCTACCAATGCCTGTTTACTCGTTTTGATGTCTGTCTCCACCCTTCTAGACTGTGAACCCCGTGTGGGCAGGGATTGCCATGGGTTTGAATCCCGGCTCTGCCACACGTCTGCTGTGTGACCTTGGGCGAGTCACTTCACTTCTCTGAGCCTCAGTTCCCTCATCTGTAAAATGGGGGTGAAGACTGTGAGCCCCATGTGGGACAACCTCATCACCTTGTCTACCCCCCCCCAGCGCTTAGAACAGTGCTTTGCCCATAGTAAGCGCTTAACAAATGCCCTCATTATTATTATTATTGTCTCTGTGTCTGAATTGCACTTCCCAAGTGCTGAGTACAGTGCTCTGCACCTAGCAAGAGCTCAATAAATAAGATTAAATGAACCTATGCACTTGGATCTGTACTCTTTGGACACTTGATGCTCACCCCACCCTCAGCCCCACAACACTGATGTTCATACCCACAGTGTATTTATATTAATGTCCATCTCCCCTTCTAGACTGAAAGCCCTTTGTGCGCAGGGAACGGGTCAACCGACTCTGTTCATTCATTTGTTCATTCGATCATATTTATTGAGCGCTTACTGTGTGCAGAGCACTGTACTAAGCGCTTGGGAAGTGCAAGTCGGCGACAAATACAGACGGTCCCTACCCAACAGCGGGCTCACAGTCTAGAAAGGGGAGACAGACAACAAAACAAGACAAGTAGACAGGTGTCAATGCCGTCAAAATAAATAGAATTAGAGCTATATACACATCATTCATAAAATAAATAGAGTAATAAATATGTACAGATATACACAAGTGCTGTGGGGAGGGGAGGGGGGTAGGGCGGGGGGAGCGATGGGGAGGGGAGGAGGAGGAGAGGAAAAGGGGGGGGCTCGGTCTGGGAAGGCCTCCTGCTACAGTGCTCTGCACATAGTCAGCGCTCAATAAATACCCCGGATTGACTCACTGATCGTCTTCCCTCCCCTTTTCCAGTCTAATCATGAGGGGATTAGCCACTTGGTGAATGATCTCCAGCAAAGTTCTACAGCGAAGCCCTCCTTCCTCCGGACCTTCTTCACCTGCTTTTCTTTTAATGGCATTTGTTAAGCGCTCACTATGTGCCAGGCACTGTTCTAAGCGCTGGGGTAATAATAATCGTAATCATAATAATAATGATGATGGCATTTATTAAGCGCTTACTATGTGCAAAGCACTGTTCAAAGCACTGGGGAGGTTACAAGGTGAACAGGTTGTCCCTCGGGGGGCTCACAGCCTTAACCCCCATTTTGCAGATGAGGTAACTGAGGCCCAGAGAAGTGAAGTGACTTGCCCAAAGTCACCCAGCTGACAACTGGCAGAGCCGGGATTTGAACCCACGAGCGCTGACTCCGAAGCCCGGGCTCCTTCCACTGAGGCACGCTGCTTCTCTGTAGTTCCTGCAGTCCATACCAGTGGTCCTCTCCAGGCTCCGATGACCCCACCGCCTCCACTGAACTCCTCCGCCCGCGCCGGGTCGGAGCCCCGTTTGGGTCGATCCGTTGTTCCGTGGTATCCGCGGTGCTGCTCGCTTCTCTTCCAGCTGGCGGGACTCACATGACCGGCTCCTCAAGAGTCACCCCAGCAGAAAGATAGATGAGATCAAGATCCTGTGAAAAGGTGAGCATTAGTGGAGCGAAGTGTGTGGCCTGGGTTGTAGTGGGTGAGTAGCGAGGTGATAGAGTCATTTAAATCCAATGGTGAGGAGTCTTTGTTTCATGTGGAAGTGGATGGGAAACCACTGGAGGAGTGGGGAAACATGTCCTGGGCTTTTTTGTAGAAAAATGATCCGGGCAGCAGAGTGAAGTACGGACTGGAGTGGGGAGAGACAGGAGGCAGGGAGGCCAGCAAGGAGGCTGATACAGTAATCGAGGCGGGAGAGGACAAGTGATTGCATTAATGTAGTAGCAATTTGGATGGAGAGGTAAGGGCGGATTTTAGCGGTCGTGAGGGTGGGACCAGCGGGATTTAGTGACGGACTGAATACATGGGTCCTTCTAGACCATGAACCCATTGTTGGGTAGGGACCGCTGCCAACTTGTACTTCCCAAGCGCTTAGTGCAGTGCTCTGCACACAGTAAGCGCTCAAGAAATACGATTGAATGAATGAATGTGGGTTGAATGAGAGCGAGGAGTCAAGGATAACGCCAAGGGTACAGGCTTGCGAGATGGGAAGGATGGCGGTGCCGTCTATAGCGACGGGAAAGTCAGGGGGAGGGCAGGGTTTGGGCGGGAAGATATGGAGTTCTGTTTTGGACCTGTTGAGCTTGAGGGGATGGGAGGACATCCTCCTGTTTAGTTTATTTTGTTAATACGTTTCGTTTTGTTGTCTGTCTCCCCCTTCTAGACTGTGAGCCCGCTGTTGGGTAGGGATCGTCTCTATGTGTTGCCAATTTGTCCTTCCCAAGTGCTTAGCGTAGTGCTCGGCACACAGTAAGCGCTCAATAAACACGACTGAATGAATGAATGAAATCCAAGTAGAGATGCCTTGAAGGCAGGAGGAGATGCAGAACTGCAGAGTGGGAGAGGGATCAGGTCCTTCTGACTTTCAGGTTTGTGCTCTATCCCCTAGGCCACGCTGCTTTTCAATCAATAGTATTTACTGAGCACCTACTATGTACAGATAAGCAGCGTGACTTAGTAATAATAACAATAATAATAATGATGATGGTATTTGTTTAGCTCTTATTGTGTGCCAAGCGCCATTCTAAGCGCTGGGACAGATACAAGGTGATCAGGCTGCCCCACTTGGGGCTCACAGTCATGATCCCCATTTTCCAGGTGAGGTAACTGAGGCCCAGAGAAGTGAAATGACTTGCCCAAAGTCACACAGCTGACAAGTGGTGGAGCCGGGATTAGAACCCCCAGCCTCTGACTCTCAAGCCCGGGCTCTTTCCAGTGAGCCACGCTGCTTCTCTGGGCTTGGGAGTCAGAGGTCGTGGGTTCTAATTCATTCATTCAATCACATTTATTGAGCGCTTACTGTGTGCCGAGCAACGTACAAAGCGCTTGGAAAGTACAATTCGGCAACGGGCAGAGACAATCCCTACCCAATAACGGGCTCACAGTCTAGAAGGGGAAGACAACAAAACAAGCAGACAGGCATCAATCTCAGCTCTGCCACTTGTCAGCTGTGTGACCTTGGGCGAGACACTTCACTTCTCTGCGCCTCAGTTACCTTATCTGTAAAGTGGGTAATAAGACTGTGAGCCCCACGTGGGACAACCTGATTTCCTGGTATCTACCCCGGTGCTTAGAACAGTGCTTGACACACAGTGAGGGCTTAACAAATACCATCATTATTATTATTATTATTACAGAGCAGAGGACAGTAGGGTTAGTTGACCAACCCTTTCCCTCAAGGAGCTTCCAGTCTACTGTGTGAAAAGCACTGGACTAAGCAGCTGGGAGAGTGCATTAGCAGACACAATCCCTGCCCTTAAAGAGCCAACAATCTAGCAGACACAGGACAACCACAATAGGAGCTGAACGCCAGGGTGCTTTTGGGGTGATCAGAGATCCAAGGGTGCCGCCATTGGATCTAGTGGGAGCTTAATGAGCTCCCTCTTGATTGATTGATTGATTGATTGATTGATGAAAGGGACACTGGTTGGGACCTTGAAACTGACCCAGGGCAGTCTGGGATTAAAGTCTTGCTGGCCGGGAGAGAGGGTGGGAGCTTGCAGCTGATTTTCTGAGTTTGAATGTTTGGAATCTCCGCTGACCCGAAAGGGGGAAGAAGGGTCTTTCGCTCAGGAGCCAGGAAGCCATCCAGAAAGGAGAAGAATGAGAGTGGGAGGCTTGGGGAGAAAATAGAAAAGAATGGAGTAAAGAAAACAAAATCAAGTCCCGGCAACCTTCAAGACAAAACATTAAAGAGGCTCCAGAAGAGAACAAATTGATGCATCGTTTAGATTAGTCCTGGCCAATAAAATGTCCATCAGGCTGTGGGGGAGTCTTTGCTGAGTACCCCCCCCGGGGTGGGTGGCCCACCCTGTCGGGAGCTCCCAGTCTGAAAGACATGCAGACTCTACATGGTCATGAAGGAGCAGTGTGTTGGGGGGTGGAGTGGTGGGGGGGGGGGGGGGCGGTCCCGGAGGATGTTGGGGGATTGGATGTAGGCAGGGAAGACTTCCAGGAGGAGGCCTAGGGCACTGGGAAGGAGGCTGAGCCTGGCTTTATGGCTATGTGCTATGCCCCTCCCCACCCCCTCACATCAGGGAAGACTTCCAGGAGGAGGCGGTCCTGAGCTGTGATGTGAGGGGGTGGGGAGGGGCATAGCACATAGCCATAAAGCCAGGCTCAGCCTCCTTCCCAGTGCCCTGAGCACTTGGTGGCCAAACTTAGAACAGTGCTTGGCACATAGTAAGCGCTTAACAAATACCATCATTATTCAACTCCAGACTGACATTCCCCTGCCTGCCCAGCATCCCCTCCCCGCTGCCCCCTTCCGCGTTCAGCCCTCGCTGTGCCAGTCCCCTTCCCTTGCCCACCCAAATGAGCTTTTCAAGGGAGGCTCCCACAACCCGAGCGGAGAAGCTAGCTGGGAGGTCTCCAGCACGGGCCCCAGCAGGCAAGCACGCCACATCTCCTTTTGGTTCCATTTTAGCAAGCGCGCACTCTTTGTTCCTCCCCACCTCATCACACTGTACCTCAGTCTTGACTCCCTCTGACCCAACGCTCCCGCCCTCCCTCCTGCCCGAAACTTTCTCCCCTTTCGAACTGGCTCTCCCCACCTTCAAAGCCCTCCTGAAATCTCATCCCCTCCGAGAAGCTTTCCCCAGTTGAACTCCATGGGCCGGATCGCTGCAACCCACCTCCACCACCTCGACACTTTTCCCTCCTAAAGGTAAATAATCTGTGCCCGCCTTTCTCCTCAGTTAGATGGCAAATTCCTCGAAGGCAGGGATAGGGTCTGTTGAGAAGCAACGTGGCTCAGCGGAAGGAGCCCGGGTTTTGGAGTCAGAGGTCATGGGTTCAAATCCCGGCTCCGCCGGTTGTCAGCTGTGTGACTTTGGGCAAGTCACTTCACTTCTCTGGGCCTCAGTTCCCTCATCTGGAAAATGGGGATGAAGACTGTGAGCCCCCCATGGGACAACCTCATCACCTTGTAACCTCCCCAGTGCTTAGAACAGTGCTTTTCACATAGTAAGCGCTTAGTAAATGCCATCATTATTATTATTATTATTTTGCCTCTGTACTCCTCCTCCAAACCCTTAATACACTGCTCTGCACACAAAAGGTGCCAATTGATTAATTGATTGATTGATTACTCTCTCTTGCTCTGCCTGCCCAAGTCCTGGGCACTCTGAACCCCCACGCTCACTGCCACGCTAAGGGTACACAACAAATGAGGCAAATATCGGGCAGGGATGTTAGTGGAGTTCGGCGGGGGGCGGAGGGCACAGAGCCCCGTCAATTTGACAGCATTCCTCCCCCTTAATACTCCCTCCTCTTCCCAGTCATGACATCTTCCATGGCTTCTCAGCGGGTCAACCATACTAAAGAAAAGCAGGGCTCGGAGCATAAATCTGTCCATCCGGAATTTGGGGGAATGTTGAGCCAAGGCAAGGGCCCTGAGCCATGGTCTCATATGGTCTTATCTTCCCCACTGGAGTTCATCCACCTACCAACTAATCTGGTCACTCTCCACAATTCCTCTCCTGACTTTGATGCCCCTGGATCCTCTCATTCTGAGTCATTCTGACTCCTCAGAGTGGTGGAGTCCCAACTTGTACTTCCCAAGCGCTTAGTACAGTGCTCTGCACACAGTAAGTGCTCAATAAATACAATTGATTGATTGATTGATTTATGTGGTCAGTCCCGGTTCCCTCCCCTCCTCATTTCTCTACACTGGGAGCTCCACCCCCCCATCCCCGAGCCCGTCCCCTAAGTGCTTCCCTTTACAGAGAAAATGCTTGCTGATGGCCACGTGCCCTGGGAGTCAGAGGACCTGGGTTCCAATCCTGGCTCCGCCTCTTGCCTGCTGTGTGACCCGGGGCCAGTCACTTCACTTCTTTGGGCCTCAGTTTCTGCATCTGTATAAAATGGGGATTAAGACTGTGAGCCCCAAGTGGGACAACCTGATCACCTTGTATCCCCTCCAGCGCTTAGAACAGTGCTTTGCACATAATAAGCGCTTAACAAATACCACCATTATTACATTATTATTACATTATTATTATTATTGCATTATTAGTGCTTAATAAATGCCATTAGGTGTATATTATTATTATTATTCAATCCCCATTCTCCCTCCGACTTAAACTGTGAGTCCCATGTGGGACAGGGACTGCATCTGACTATCACACTGCTGCTTGGAGTCCACTCTGGGAAGCAGGAAGCGAGCCAGGGGTGATACAGCTCTCCAGCTGGCAGAGATACTCTTTCAGAAACACTGGAAACGAGATGAGTTTTTCTTTTCATTTTCTCTTTCCTTTACTGTCAGTGCATTCGCATCAGTCTCTAGGATGGGTTATCCGTCAGGGCTCACCCACCTCAGGACAGGGGCCAAAAATTAAGGGATGGCTTCAAGTCAATCCTGCTGTTCCCACAGAGAGTTCCCCCAATCTAGACTGGAATGAGACTCTGTCCTCCAGGGCAGAAATGGAGTCAGGGCTCCGCCCTTCCATCCTGGGCTCTTGAGAGGCCGTCTTGAGAGTCTGTACTTCCCAAGCGCTTAGTACAGTGCTCTGCACACAGTAAGCACTCAATAAATATGATTGATTGATTGATTGAGTGGATAGACCATGGGGCTGGGAGTCAGAAGGCCATGAGTTCTAATCCCGGCTCTGCCACTTGTCTGCTGTGTGACCTTGGGCGAGGCACTTCACTCCTCTGGGCCTCAGTTACCTCATCTGTAAAAATGGGGATTAAGCCTGTGAGCCCCACCTGGGATAGGGACTATGTCCATCCGGGCTTGCTTGTAGCCACACCAGCACTTAGTACAGCATCTGGCACATAGTAAGCACTTAATAAATACCACAGTTATGAGGGTGGTCTGAGTGCCCCTTAGACAGACTCCCCAAGGACAGAAGTGTGATGGACAGGAGAATTTCTCCAGAAACCGAGGGGACAAGTGACTGAGAAAATTTGGGGCTCTCCATCCCTGGAAGCCTTTAGAAGCAGGGCTGATTCCCATTGGCTGGGCTGGACCATATAGTAGTTGTGGTATTTGTTAAGCGCTTACTATGTGCCAAGCGCTGCTCAAAGCGCTGATGTGCTTCAGCCTGGAGCCAGGGGATCAAACGAGACAATCCCTCCCGGTCCTTCCCAGGCCAGAGATTCTGTGGCCTCGAAATCCAGAGAGCACAGCCAACCTGCCCTTCATCACCCAGCTGCTGGGCCAAACCCGGCGGACCCCCTGGAGAGCGGTAGAGCGGGGTGGAAGAGATACTCCCTCCAGAAAGACCCAACCGAGTCACGCGGTGTCTCCGTGAAGCACATCTAGGAAGCTGGGAGTTCCGGAAACGCTGGGATAGGATGAGGTCAGTGAGGGATGGGAATCGGAGACACTTCTCCGAAGCATCCGTCGCTGCCTCGGGAATCCCACTCATCCTTCCAGGAAGCTGGGCTGAGCAGAGTTGGCGGGGTGCCCCCAGCAAGGCTGGTTCTGGGAGAGGCACCAGAGCTGGGGAGAACATGGGAGCGCCCAGCAAACAGACCTGGTCAAACTTGGGAGCCAGGCCTGCACTGCCCCGCTGACACTGACGGCTTTGGCCAGGTAGTTCCAGGCCCAAGAAGGAGGCAAGCGGAGGGCCAGAGTGGGATTCCTTGCCCACCTCCGCCCACGTTTTCCAGCGTCCCCGAGCGCAACCGTCCCACCGGCTTCACGGGCGGCTGGAGAAGGGGCTGGCTAGCTGCATCAGCTGCGGAGCGATAGCTCTGGTCCCCTTGAAATCCATCCTATTTTACAGAGGGGAAGTGGAAAGTTGCCTCCTGCCGATCGATCAATCAGTCAATCAATCAATCAATCATATTTATTGAGCGCTTACTGTGTGCAGAGCACTGTACTAAGCGCTTGGGAAGTCCAAGCTGGCAACATATAGAGACAGTCCCTACCCAACAGCGGACTCACAGTCTAGAAGGGGGAGACAGAGAACAAAACCAAACATATTACCAAAATAAAATAAATAGAACAGATACGTACAAGTAAAATAAATAAATAAATAGAGTAATAAATATGTACAAACATATATACAGCTGAGGAGCGATAGCTCTGGTCCCCTTGAAATCCATCCCATTTTACAGAGGGGAAGCAGAAAGTTGCCTCCTTCCGATCGATCAATCAATCAATCATCGTATTTATTAAGCGCTTACTGTGTGCAGAGCACTGTACTAAGCACTTGGGAAGTACAAGCCGGCAACATATAGAGACGGTCCCTACCCAACAGCGGGCTCACAGTCTAGAAGGGGGAGACAGAGAACAAAACCAAACGTACTAACAAAATAAAATAAATAGAATAGATACGTACAAGTAAAATAAATAAATAGAGTAATAAATACGTACCCACTGTTGCGTAGGGACTGTCTCTATATGTTGCCAACTTGTACTTCCCAAGCACTTAGTATAGTGCTCTGCACACAGTAAGTGCTCAATAAATACGGTTGATTGATTGATTGATATATACAGGTGCTGTGGGGAAGGGAAGGAGGTAAGGCGGGGGGGATGGAGAGGAGGCGAGTTCTCAGTCGGGCCTTGAAGGGAGGAAGAGAGCTAGCTTGGAGAGGTAGCTTGCCACCCAGTCCACTCTTATCTATGTTGCCAACTTGTACTTCCCAAGTGCTTAGTACAGTGCTCTGCACACAGTAAGCGCTCAATAAATATGATTGATTGATTGATTGATTATCCCCTGTGGTCAACTCGCAGTTTTCCAGGGGCCACAAGGCCATGGCTGCTCCCCTTCCTTCCACCTCTTTTGAGTCGGGGTCCCACCTAGGAAGAGCGCCTCGCGGCCCTTTGGGGCATCAGTTCTGAGATTCTGAGAGTGAGTGGCTGGCCTGCGAAGCCATCTCTGGGCACTTCAAGGGGCCCCAGAAAGCAGGCCCTTCTGCTCTGATGTGGGTACTTGGTAGACGCACTTGTCAGCTGTGTGACTTTGGGCAAGTCCCTTCACTTCACTATGTTGCCAACTTGGACTTCCCAAGCGCTCAATAAATACGATTGATTGATTGATTGATTGATTCTCTGGGCCTCAGTTACCTCCTCTGTAAAACGGGGATGAAGACTGTGAGCCCTGCGGGGGGGCAACCTGATCACCTTGTAACCCCCCAGTGCTTAGAACAGTGCTTCATTCATTCGTTCATCCATTCCGTCGTATTTACCGAGCGCTTACTGTGTGCAGAGCACCGTACTAAGCGCTTGGGAAGTTAGGAAGCAGCGCGGCTCAGCGGAAAGAGCCCGGGCTTTGAAGTCAGAGGTCATCGGTTCAAACCCCGGCTCTGCCACTGGTCAGCTGTGTGACTTTGGGCAAGTCACTTCATTTCTCTGGGCCTCAGTTACCTCCTCTGCAAAATGGGGATTAAGACTGTGAGCCCCCCGTGGGACAACCTGATCACCTTGTAAATGCCCCAGCGCTTAGAACAGTGCTTTGCACATAGTAAGCGCTTAATAAATGCCATCATTATCATTATTATTCTGAGGCTGGAAGGCACGGAGGCACGGCAGCCAGCCATGCCCATCTCCCAGGGCCGGAGGCCAAACTCTCCTAACCCAAAAAGGTCAAACACTCCACCGGGCCAGATATTAAAAATTGAAGCAAGGGTGACCCCTACAGCAGGCCTAGTCCACTACAGTACCCTCGTTTTCCTCTCCGGTAGTCCTCCGGTTAGTTCACCTGTTGTCCTGCTAGTGGTGGGAGGGCTTGATGCTGGTCCTCCTTGGCAACTCGGTTTCTACGTAAGACCCACAGGTGCTCGGTGGAGCTGGGTCAACCTTGGGTAAACCTCCTGATAGGTCCAAGAGCCCTCATGATCGACAGCCACTGCCTGGGGGGTACTGAAGGTCTTCGCTTACCCCCTGGCGTCTGCTTTGAAGCTTCCCGAAGCTGCAGTGAGATGGGGTGCTGGGGGGGGGGGAGGGGGGCAAAGGGGCAGGGGCGGGTCTCACCTTCACAACATCGCCAAGATCCGCCCTTTCCTTTCCATCCTAACCGCTACCTTGTTGGTTCAATCTCTCATCCTAACCCAGCTGGATCACTGCGTCGGCCTCCTCTCTGATCTCCCATCCTCCCGTCTCTCCCCGCTTCAGTCTATTCTTCACTCTGCTGGCCGGATTATCTCTGTACAGAAACGCTCTGGGCATGGCGCTCCCCTCCTCAAAAATCTCCAGTGGTTGTCTGTCAACCTACGAATCAGGCAAAAACTCCCCACTCTTGGCTGTCCATCACCTCGCCCCCTCCTACCTCACCTCCCTCTCTCCTTCTCCAGCCCAGCCCGCACCCTCCGCTCCTCTGCCGCTAACCTCCTCACCGTGACTCGTTCTTGCCTGTCCCGCCGTCGACCCCCGGCCCGCGTCCTCCCCCTGGCCCGGAATGCCCTCCCTCCACACATCCGCCAAACTGGCTCTCTTCCTCCCTTCCTAGCCCTACGGAAAGCTCACCTCCTCCAGGAAGCCTTCCCAGACTGAGCCCCCCTTTTCCTCTCCTCCTCCTTCCCTCCCCATCACCCCTCTTCCCTCCTTCTGCCTTATCCCCTTCCCCTCCCCACAGCACTTGTGTATATTTGTACATATTTATTAGTCTATTTTATTAATGATGTGCATATAGCTATAATTCTATTTTGCTGGTATTGACGCCTGTACACTTGTTTTGTTTTGTTGCCTGTCTCCCCCTTCCAGACTGTGAGCCCGCTGTTGGGTAGGGACTGTCTCTATATGTTGCCGATTTGTACTTCTCAAGCGCTTAGTACAGTTCTCTGCACACAATAAGTGCTCAATCAATACCATTGAATGAATGAATGAATGAAAAGTCCCGATGTCAAGATTTTCAGGGTGAATCCTGAGGTGGGACTGGGACTGTCCAAGCCTAAACCAGCCCCGCACAATAGAGCAGGGGGAGAGGCCGAGGGATTTCTAGGACAGACAATCTGCTCTCAAAGGCAAAGCTCTTTTGCATGAGATGCCAATCACTCAGCTGTCAATCGATCAGTTGGACCACAGCCCGTTACAGAAGAGGAATCGGGCAAGGATGCAGGGGCTAGAAAACTGAGAAAAAAAATCCCAGGGCGGGGAGGAGAAATCAGTCGGGCAGCGAATAAGGAAACTTGTAGCTGGTGCTCGCCAAAAAGGCCGAGACTTGGCAGGACGAGCTCCCAGGAAAGGTCAGGCGGACGCCTTGCCCACAGAGGAGCTGTAAAGCTGAAATACAGCAATGTTTCAAGAGGGCAGTAACCCGTCCATTTAAGTTCATAACAAATGCAAGATCAGAGATAGGCGGGAATTCCTGGATCTAGTTTACGATCAGTTGTACAATTACGGCTTGCTGTTGAAGCCCTGCAGCTGAGTAAGTACTGGTTATCTGTTTCTAACCAAAGAGAGGGGCTGTGCCTGTTGAGGGGAGGGGAGGGGGGGAACCTGCCTATTCTGAGAGCTAGCTGCCACAGGGAGAGAAGGGGACCCCCTCCAAAACTCAGCAGCCAGTCCTCAGGGTGCAGGACCGGTGAACTGAGCCCCAAATGTTTCCTGTACCTTTTAGGGGACCCCAAACCCAAGGGTCACTGGTTGGTAGCAACACACCACCGGGGCGATTTCGAGGTCCACTGACCTAAAGCAGCGGTGGCTTAGTGGAAAGAGCCTGAGTCAGAGTCGGAGGTCGTGGGTTCTAATCCCGGCTCCGCCACTTATTAGCTGTGTGACTTTGGGCAAGTCACTTCACTTCTCTGGGCCTCAGTTACCTCATCTGGAAAATGGGGATGAAGACTGTGAGCCCCCCATGGGACAACCTGATGACCTTGTAATCTCCCCAGCGCGTAGAACAGTGCTTTGCACATAGTAAGAGCTTAACAAATACCGTCATTATTATTATTATCTGGAAAATGGGGATTAAGACTGTGAGCCCCCGGTGGGACAACCTGATGACCTGGTATCTACCCCAGAGCTTAGAACAGTGCTTGGCACATGGTAAGCGCTTAACAAATACCATCATTATTATTATTTCTATTAAAGGCCCAAGGGAGCCCATACCTTGGCTGTAAATTGCCGTGATGCTAGGACCCAGGGGTTTGAAACTGGGTATCCGATCTCCAAAGCGACTGAAACGTCTGGAGGACTTAGGGTAGGTAGCTCCCAAAGTGAGAGTCCTATTCGCCTGGCCCGTCTCTGTGTCAACCCCGTCTCTGTGTCAACCCAACATCTGGTCTTAACTTTGTCAGGCTCTCCCAGTATCGCAAATCAGGGGCCTTGGTTTCGCACTTGTGGGTTGAGGAAAGGCAAGCCAGGCTCAGGGCAGGAAGGTGCAACCTCTGTTGTTTCTCCCCCCCCGCCACCCCCCACCGGAACCCTCCCATCCGTTCCCCTCCATTTAACACCCCCAACTGTCGAGGGCCTCTTTGGGCCCAACAAATTCAGTGGTTGTGGCAATGCCCCAGAAGGGATGATGGGTAATAACGATAATAATAATAGGATTTGTTAGGTGCTTACTAGGTGCCAAGCACTATACGAAATGCTAGGGGAGATACAAGATCAACAGGTCAGAAACAGGTCCTGTTCTACATGGGGCTCACAGTCCAAGTGGGAGGGAGAATAGGTATTGAATCGCAATTTTACAGATGAGGAAACTGAGGCCCAGAGAAATTAAGTTCATTCAATTATATTTATTGAGCGCTTCCTGTGTGCAGAGCACTGTACTAAGCGCTTGGAAAGTCCATCACCTCGCCCCCTCCTACCTCACCTCCCTTCTCTCCTTCTCCAGCCCAGCCCGCACCCTCCGCTCCTCTGCCACTAATCTCCTCACCGTGCCTCGTTCTCCCCCGTCCTGCCATCGACCCCCGGCCCACGTCCTCCCCCGGGCCTGGAATGCCCTCCCTCCGCACATCAATCAATCAATCAATCAATCGTATTTATTGAGCGCTTACTATGTGCAGAGCACTGTACTCAGCGCTTGGGAAGTACAAATTGGCATTCCGCCAAGCTCGCTCTCTTCCTCCCTTCAAGGCTCTACTGAGAGCTCACCTCCTCCAGGAGGCCTTCCCAGACTGAGCCCCCTCTTTCCTCTCCCCCTCCTTACCTCCTTCCCCTCCCCACAGCACCTGTATATATATAGATATGTTTGTACGTATTTATTACTCTATTATTTATTTTATTTGTACATATTTATTCTATTTATTTTATTTTGTTAATATGTTTTGTTTTGTTCTCTGTCTCCCCCTTCTAGACTGTGAGCCCACTGTTGGGTAGGGACCGTCTCTATATGTTGCCAACTTGTACTTACCAAGCGCTTAGTACAGTGCTCTGCACACAGTAAGCGCTCAATAAATACGATTGAATGAATGAATGAATGAAAGTCCAAGCGCTTAGTACAGTGCTCTGCACACAGTAAGCGCTCAATAAATACGATTGAATGAATGAATGAATGAATGAAAGTCCAAGCGCTTAGTACAGTGCTCTGCACACAGGAAGCGCTCAATAAATACGACGGAATGAATGAATGAATGAACAATACAGCAATGAAGAGCGACAATCCCTGCCCACAACGGGCTCACAGTCTAGAGGTGGGGAGACAGACATCAATACAAGTAAACAGGCATCAATATAAATAAATAGAATTATAGATGTGTACATATATACATAAGTGCTGTGGGGAGGGGAGTGGGGGAAGAGCACAGGGAGCGTGTTGTGGTCTTCCCCTTTTAGACTGTGAGCCCACTGTTGGGTAGGGACTGTCCCTATGTGTTGCCGACTTGTACTTCCCAAGCGCTTAGTACAGTGCTCTGCACACAGTAAGCGCTCAATAAATATGATTGATTGATTGATTGTGGTGACACAGAAGAGAGTGGGAGCTGAGGAAAAGTGGGGCTTAGTCTGGGAAGGCATTTTGGAGGAAGTGCACCTTCAGTACGGCTTTGAAGGAGGTGGGGCGGCCGGGGTGGGGCGGGGGGGAATTAAGTGACTTGTCCAAAGTCACACCGCAGACGAGGGGCAGAGCCAGAATTAGAACCCACGTCCCACGTCTCCCATGCTCTTTCTACTAGGCTCACTGCTTCTCTAACCTTTCACACCCAGGGACTATAAGACCCCGCAGTCATCCCGGCCGCCCCAGAATCAACTGCTCTCCGGGGCAAACTGGCCCACCAGGATGCTGACTGGGAAAGCCTTGGTGGGCTGGCGCCCACGTGGAATATTCTGGGTCACATCTGGCTCCAACCAGTTCCCTTTCGCTTAAAGCTGAGAATCAGCCAGGAACTGCTCAGAACTAATTACCAGAGCTTTCAACCCTCTACCTCTCCCCGCCAAACCTCCGTTCCTCCGTTCCCCTTCTTGTGTTTCATGAATTCAGAGCCAGCCCAACCCTAACTGCTCTTGGGAACTGCCCCCCGTGCCCCTGCCCCCCGGCTCCTTTCCCTTCTCTCCTGGGTTGGGCCCGGACAAAAAATGGTTCGATTTCCTGCCCCATCTTCCTGGGGCTGGACTTGGGCCAAATTGGGTTGGCACAGGCCACAGATTTTCTACGCTACTCCACGAGGCAGAGCCCTGTGCTGAGCACAGTCCAATAGGGGAGATAGGGCAGACACTAAGATAGACCCCAGGCAGGCAGGCAGACAGTCACGACGGGAAACAGTGGATTGAGCTGATGGTTTGGGGGATGAGTTGGGTGAATTCAGGGAAGGCTTCCCAGAGGAGGTGACATTGTTCTTACAATCAGTCAATCAATCAATCGTATTTATTGAGCGCTTACTGTGTGCAGAGCACTGTACTAAGCGCTTGGGAAGTACAAGTTGGCAACACATAGAGACAGTCCCTACCCAATAGCGGGCTCACAGTCTAGAATGGGGAGACAGAGAACAAAACCAAACATACTAACAAAATAAAATAAATAGAATAGGTAAGATAAATAGAGTAATAAATACATACAAACATATATACACATATACAGGTGCTGTGGGGAAGGGAAGGAAGTAAGATGGGGGAAACAAACAGCGTGGCTCAGTGGAAGGCGCACAGGCTTGGGAGTCGGAGGTAGCTTGTCAGCTGTGTGACTTTGGGCAAGTCACTTCACCTCTCTGGGCCCCAGTTCCCTCCTCTGGAAAATGGGGGTGAAGACCTGCGAGCCCCACGTGGGACAACCTGATTACCTTGTATCTACCCCAGCGCTTAGAACAGTGCTTGGCACATAGTAAGCGCTTAACAAATGCCATCATCATTATTATTATTATTACCTTGTATCCCCCCCAGTGCTTAGAACAGTGCTCCGCACGTAGTAAGTGCCTAACAAATGCCATTATTATTAAACAAGCCCTTGTTTGACAGGTGGTTGGCAGTATCTGTTGGGGTTTTTTTTCTTTTTAAATATGAAATTCCTCCCTGCCTTAGGAGCCGGTCCTGAGCCACATTTAGGGTGTGAAAGGACATTTACAACCCGGGGAGCCCTGACTGAGTGCATCTGAACTCCAGGTCAAGGCTCCCCAGGTCGTAAACGTCCTTTCACCCAGCACACCCCTCCCCAATCAATCAATCAATCAATCGTATTTATTGAGCGCTTACTGTGTGCAGAGCACTGTACTAAGCACTTCGGAAGTACAAGTTGGCAACATATAGAGACAGTCCCTACCCAACAGTGGGCTCACAGTCTTGGTTCCTCTAGACTGTAAGTTCACTAAAAATAGTAGTAATAATAATGGTATTTGTTAAACGTTTACTACGTGCCAAGCACTGTCCTAAATGCTGGGGTAGATACAAGGTGATCACAGTCTTAATCCCCATTTTACAGATGAGGTAACTGAGGCCCAGAGAAGTTAAGCGACTTGCCCAAAGTCACAGACCTGACAAGTGACAGAGGCGGTATTAGAACCCATGACCTCTGACTCCCAAGCCCGGGCTCTTTCCACTAAGCCACGCTGCTTCCCACGGGGACCGTGGCTACCAGCTCTCTTGTATTGCACTCTCCCATGTTTGTACATATTTATTACTCTATTTATTTATTTTACTTGTACATATCTATTCTATTTATTTTATTTTGTTAATATGTTTGGTTTTGTTCTCTGTCTCCCCCTTCTAGACTGTGAGCCCACTGTTGGGTAGGGACCGTCTCTATATGTTGCCAACTTGTACTTCCCAAGCGCTTAGTACAGTGCTCTGCACACAGTAAGCGCTCAATAAATACGATTGATTGATTGATTGATTGATTCAGTACAGTGCTGTGCACCCTGTAAGCGCTCAGTAAATACCACTGATTGATTTTCCTTGGCCAGTTTTTAAGGTTGAGGGAATTGAGGGGTGAGTAGGGGAAAGGAAAGCTGGCCTCGAAGAAAGGGGAAGAGCTCGAGAAGGTGGAGGATTGGTGAATAGTATGTCAGGGGGAGGAGGCCCTTAGTACAGTGCTAAGCGCTTAGTAAAGTGCTCTGCACACAGTAAGCACTCAATATATACGATTGATTGATTGACAGTCTTGGAATGGAGTTTTCCATGATTTCTATCTTCTTCCCCCATCAGTCGTCCTCCTCCCCTTTCCTACGGCTTAATGTCCGTGTTCAGCCGAGCAGATTTCTCTACCCACAAGGGGGAGAGAAGTGACCAACATTTCTTCCAACAACAATCGTTGTCACGGTGAAGATAGTGATTGTAACCGAATTCACAACAATAAAGCCGGATGTCTAACTAGCACCTTTCTTCGGAGAAGCTCACATCCCTGAACAGGTATGCTCGTGTTATTATTATTATTATTAGTATTGTCATTCCCCCTAATATTCTCCCCCCCGTCCCCCTCTCCAGCCCCCCCGTCTTACCTCCTTCCCTTCCCCACAGCACCTGTATATATGTATATCTGTTTGTACATATTTATTACTCTATTTATTTTACTTGTACATATCTATTCTATTTATTTTATTTTGTTAATATGTTTGGTTTTGTTCTCTGTCTCCCCCTTTTAGACTGGGAGCCCACTGTTGGGTAGGGACCGTCTCTATGTGTTGCCAACTTGTACTTCCCAAGCGCTTAGTCCAGTGCTCTGCACACAGTAAGCGCTCAATAAATACGACTGATTGATTGATTGATTGATTGATATTCCCCTTCCCTTTCTCTTTTTCTCCTTCTCCTCGCCCTGAGTAATAATAATGATGGCATTTGTTAAGTGCTTACTACGTGCAAAGCACTGTTCTAAGCGCTGGGGGGGGATACAAGGTGATTAGGTTGTCCCACGTGGGGCTCACAGTCTTCACCCCCATTTTCCAGATGAGGGAACTGAGGCCCAGAGAAGTGAAGTCACACAGCTGATAAGTGGTGGAGCTGGGATTAGAACCCATGACCTCCGACTCCCAAGCCCGGGCTCTTTCCACTGAGCCACGCTGCTTCTACCTGAGTACCTCCTAAATGCAGCACCCCAGCCTAGGGTTGAGGGGAATGAGAGGAAAAGTAGACGGAAATGTTCCCGACCCTCAAGGAGTGGAGGGTCTGATGGGGAAGACAGCAAACCTCAAACAAAGAAAAGTGTGTGAGTGGGGAGCCTATGGACAGTAGGGGCTGGGGCCTCTGGAGAGGGTAGTGTGTTTGGGGAGGAGGATAAGAAGGCTTCTTGGAGGAGGTGCTCTGCACACAGTAAGCGCTCAATAAATACGATTGATTGATTGATTGACTGAGGTGGAGTCCTAAGAGCACCTGAAGGAAGTGAGGGACATGGTTTAGCAGAGCAGAGTGGGGAGGGGATTCCAGGAGACGGGATAATCGTGTCATCAACTCTGTTGTGTGGAACTCTCCCAAGCACTTAGTGCAGTTCCACAGCATGGAAGCCACGCTGCTTCGGCCATTGGTTGATTGATTTGGGCAAGTCACTTCACTTCTCTGGGCCTCAGTTTCTTCATCTGTAAAATGGCGATTAAATACCTGCTCTCCCCTCTCCTTAGACTGTGAACCCCGTGTAGGACAGGGACTGTGTGTGCTTAGAGAAGCAGCGTGGCTCAGTGGAAAGAGCCCAGGCTTTGAAGTCAGAGGTCATGGGTTCAAATCCCGGCTCCGCCAATTGTCAGCTGTGTGACTTTGGGCAAGTCACTTTACTTCTCTGGGCCTCAGTTCCCTCATCTGGAAAATGGGGATGAAGACTGTGAGCCCCACGTGGGACAACCTGATCACCTTGTATTCCCCCCCGCCTTACCTCCTTCCCTTCCCCACAGCACCTGTATATATGTTTGTGCATATTTATTACTCTATTTATTTATTTTACTTGTACATATCTATTCTATTTATTTTATTTTGTTAATATGTTTTGTTTTGTTCTCTGTCTCCCCCTTCTAGACTGTGAGCCCACTGTTGGGTAGGGACAATCTCTATTTGTTGCCAACTTGCACTTCCCAAGTGCTTAGTACAGTGCTCTGCACACAGTAAGTGCTCAATAAATACGATTGATTGATTGACTTGATTATCTCACATACCATTCTCTCCATCTTCAAAGCCCTGCTAAAATCATATCTCTTCCAAGAGGCCTTCCTGATGAACCCTCATTTCCCCACCCTATTTGCTATCCCTTCTGTGTTGCTGATGCACAGCGTGGCTCAGTGGAAAGAGCCTGGACTTTGGAGTCAGGGGTCATGGGTTCAAATCCCGGCTCCACCAATTGCCAGCTGTGTGACTTTGGGCAAGTCACTTAACTTCTCTGGACCTCAGTTACCTCATCTGTAAAATGGGGATTAAGACTGTGAGCCCCCCGTGGGACAACCTGATCACCTGGTAACCTCCCCAGCACTTAGAACAGTGCTTTGCATATAGTAAGTGCTTAATAAATGCCATTATTATTATTATTATTATTATTTATCCCTTAAGCACGTTGATACTCACCCCATCCCCAGTCCCTTGGCACTTATCAATCACTGGTATTTTTAATAATAATAATAATAATTGTAGTATTTGTTAAGTGCTTACTATGTGCCAGGCACTGTACTAAGCACTGGGATGGATACAAGCAAATTGGGTTGGACACACTCCCTGTCCCACATGGGGCTCAGTCTTAGTCCGTATTGTACAGACGAGGTAACTGAGGCCCAGAGAAGTTAAGTGACTTTCCCAAGGCCACACAGCAGACACGTGGTGGAGCCAGGATTAGAACTCACGACCTCAAGACTGCCAAGCCCGTGCACTATCCAGTATGCCGTGCTGCTTCCATATTTATGTCCATATCCTTATACTCTGCTTGCTTCCCCTACCTGGCATTTATTTTAATGTGTCTTCTCCTGTAGACTGTGAACTCCTTGAAGGGAAGGAATCGTTTCTACCAACTCTACTGTATTGTACTCTCCCAAGCGCTTAGTACAGTGCTTTGTAGACTGTAAGCTCTTCCTCTAGACTGTAAGCTCCTTGTGGGCAGGGAATATGTCTACCCATTCGGTTATACTGTACTCTCCCAAGCGCTTAATACATGTTGCCAACTTGTACTTCCCAAGCGCTTAGTACAGTGCTCTGCACACAGTAAGCGCTCAATAAATACGATTGATTGACTGATTAATATGGTGTTCTGCACACAGTAAGAGCTCAATAAATACCAATGACTGATTGAGCAATTACAGGTAGGAGAAAGGCAGTTCTTAGTGCTGCCCGTTGTTGGGTAGGGATTGTCTCTATCCGTTGCCGAATTGCACTTTCCAAGCACTTAGTACAGTGTTCTGCACACAGTAAGTGCTCAATAAATACGACTGAATGAATGAACGATGGACTAGAGAAGCAGCATGATCCAGTGGAAAAAGCTGAGTCACTGAGTCAGAGGATGTGGGTTCTAATTCTGGCTCTGCCTACATGGCTGCTGTGTGACCTTGGGCATGTAACTTCACTTCTCTTGGCCTCAGTTCCCTCATCTGTAAAATGGGGATCAAGACTGTGAGCCCCATGTGGGACAGGGACTGTGTCCAACCTGATTAGCTTGTATCTACCCCAGCGTTTAGAACTGTGCTTGGCACATAGTAAGTGCTTAACAAATAGCACAGTTGTTATTATTATAGAGAGGGGAAAGTCTGTAGCCAAGAGACCAGGTTGGAGCTTCTTCAACTTGTACTTCCCACCAACTTGTACTTCCCAAGCGCTTAGTACAGTGCTCTGCACACAGTAAGCGCTCAATAAATACGATTGATGATGATGATGACTGCGTGCAGCTTGACTAGAGCCCACTAAGTAATTTGGAAAGTAATGTGGGAACCAGGATTCTAGCATCCGGAGTGATACAGAACCAAGGATAGATTTCCACCTTGTAACTGGAGTTGATTTTTTAGCTCTTTTGACCTGATGCTCAGTGCGTGACAGAGATGTGACTGATGGTAAAATTCAGGAACAAAATTAAACCATCAAGTGTGAGCTCCTCAAAGTCTCCCCCTCACCTCTCCAACTCCCTCCCACCTATATCCACTCTCTTCTCCTTTGTGGCCATCTCTCGAGGAGATCATCCTCCTGTTTTCAAAATCTATTCATTCATTCAATCGTATTTACTGAGCACTTACTGTGTGCAGAGCACTGTACTAAGCGCTTGGAAAGTACAATTCGGCAACATATAGAGACAGTCCCCACCCAACAACGGGCTCACAGTCTAGAAGGGGGAGACAGACAGCAAAACAGAACAAGTAGACAGGTGTCAATACCATCAAAATAAATAGAATTATAGGTATATACACATCATTTTAACAGCAAATAGTTTGAAAAAGAAAACTTAGCACACATGGCAGTAAGAAGAATATTCTTCTATAGGTCAAAAACTGGCCAAAACACGAGAAAAAAGGAAGAGGAAAACGCGGTTGTTGTGTCTGAAGTGTAAGAGTGGGGTCAATCAATCATTTATTGAGCACTGACTGTGTGCAGAGCACTGTTCTAAGGGCTTGGGAGAGTACATCAAGACAATATAACAGACACATTCGCTGCCCACAATGAGCTTGATCTCTCAGATACAGTGCTTGGGATGGTTTTGTTTATTATCTTTATAAAGGATCTAGAAAAAGTTGAGTGCAGGGAAATCTCCATGTCTGACGACAACATGATGCTGAAATGCCAGGCAGGTGGGATAAACTGCAGGCAGATCTCATAAGCGCACATCTGGTATCCAGGACGTTTCCGAGCTTCTTCACTTGGTTTCTTTTTACGAAAGAAGAGCTGCATCTTTCTCTTTTCACAAATGGTCCCTTTCGACACTGACACTTCGGTGCGGATTGGGGAGACCGAAGCAGATCTCCCGCCCCATGGCCGGCGGAAGGCTCCGAGGAGGCCGGAGGATGCTTTACCTGGGCTTCTGACCCTATCAATCAGTCCTATTTTTTGAGCACTTATCATCATCATCAATCGTATTTATTGAGCGCTTACTATGTGCAGAGCACTGTACTAAGCGCTTGGGAAGTACAAATTGGCAACACTTACTGTTGCAGAGCACTGTACTAAGCGCTTAGGAGAGTACAATATAACAATAAACAAATGCATTTCCTGCCCACAGTGAGCTTGACGGTGGGGAGAGTAATTGTCTGTCAGATATGAAGAGGAAGGGCATTCCGGGCCCGAGGCAGGATGTGATTGAGAGATCCGTGGTGAGAACGATGAGATCAAGGTGCAATGAGTCGGTTGGCATTAGAGTGAAGTGTGCAGGCTGGGTTGATTCTATTTATTTATCTTACTTGTACATAGCTATTCTATTTATTTTATTTTGTTAGTATGTTTTGTTTCGTTCTCTGTTTCCCCCTTCTAGACTGTGAGCCCGCTGTTGGGTAGGGACTGTCTCTATGTGTTGCCGACTTGTACTTCCCAAGCACTTAGTACAGTGCTCTGCACACAGTAAGCGCTCAATAAATATGATTGATTGATTGATTGATTGAGAACAACGAGGTAAGGCAGGAGGGGCCAAGGGTGACTGAGCCCTTTAAAGCCGATGGTAAGGGGCTTCTGTTTGATGCAGAGGCGGATGGGCAACCACTGGAGTGGGGAAATATGGATCGTAGAAAAACGATCCAGGCGGCAGAGTGAAGAACGGATTGGAGCAGGGAGAGACAGGAGGCAGGGAAGTCAGCAAGGGGGCTGTTACAGTAATCAAGGCAGGTTAGGATAAGCTCTTGGATCAACACGATAGCAGTTTGGATGGAGAGAAAAGGGCAGATTTTAGCGATATTGTGATGGCTGAACCAATAGGATTTAGTGATAGATTGAATACGTGGGGTGAATGAGAGAGAAGAGTCAAGAATAATACCAAAGCTATGGGCTCGTGAGACAGGAAGGATAGTGGTGCTGCCTACAGTGATGGGAAAATCAGGGGGAGGACAAGGGAAAATGAGTTCTGTTTTGGACATGTTAAATTTGAGGTGTCAATGGGACATCCAAATAGAGATGTCTCGAAGGCAGGAGGAAATGCGAGACCGCAGAGAGGGAGAGAGGGAAGGGCTGGAGGTGGAGATTTGGGAATTATCTGTATAGAGGTGGTAGTTGAAGCCATGGGAATTAATGAGTTCTCCAAGGGAGATGGTATAGAGAGAGATTAGAAGTGTACCCAGAACTGAAACTTCAGCGACTCCCACAGCTAGAGGATGGGAGACAGAGGAGGAGCCCACTAAAGAGACTGAGAATGAGTGGCCAGAGAGATAGGAGGAGAACCAGGAGAGGATAGTGAGGACAGCCAAGGTTGGATAATGTTTCCGGGAGAAGGGGGCGGTGGACAGGGTCAAAGGCAGCTGAGGTCGAGAAGTATTAGGTTGAAGTAGAGGCCGTTTGATTTGGCAAGAAGGCGATCATTTGTGATCTTCGAGAGGGTGGTTTCTGTGGAATGAAGGCGACGGAAGCCTGACTGGAGGGGGCCGGGGAGAGAATTGGAGGAGAGGAGCATGAGACAGAGGCTGTAGACAACTGACTCAAGGATTTTGGAGAGGAATGGAAGAAGGGAGATGGGGTGAAACCTGGAGGGGGCCATGGGGTCAAGGGAGGATTTTTCCAGGATGGGGGAGACATGGGCATGTTTGAAAGCAGTGGGGAAGAAGCCAATGGAGAGCGATTCCCTCCCACCCTCTAAAAACTCTTTTTAGAGTTTTTCTTCCCTTCTTCCCTCCTTCCCTCCCTGACCACCATTTTGAACAGCCCCCTCGCTAATGGCTCCTTCCTCTCTGCCTTCAAACACGCTAAAAAGGCCTTGTCAGGATCCCACTTCACCTCCCTGCTCCCATTCCTGTCCAACCTCCTCAAAGAGGTTGTATCACCCATTGCGTCCACTTCCTCTCCAACAGATCTCTTTCTGACCCTCTACAATCTGATGTCCACCCCCTTCACTCCACTGAAACTGCCCTCTCGAAGGTCACCAGTGACCTCCTCCTTGACCTCTCAACTGCCTTTGACTCTGTGGACCACACTTTTCTCCTGGAAATGCTATCTAATAATAACAATACTTGTGGATTTATTATGTGCTTACTACGTGCAAAGCACCATTCCAAGTGCTGGGGTAGATACAAGACAATCAGGTCCCACACGGGGCTCACAGTCTAAGTAGGAGGGAGAAGCAGGCATTGAATCCCCGTTTTACAGATGAGGAAACTGAGGCACAGAGATGTGAAGTGACTTGCCCAAGGTCACGCAGCAGGCAAGTGGCAAAGCCGGGATTAGAACCCAGGTCCTCTGACTCTCAGGCCTGGGCTTTTTCCACTAGGCCAGGCTGCTTATCTATCCTTGATTTTACCAACATAGTTCTCTCTTTGTTCACCTCTTTCCCCTCCTCAGTTTTATTCACTAACTCCTCTTCCATCTCTCACCTCCATACTGTGGGTCCCTTCACGATTCTGCTCTGGTTCATTCAATTGTATTTATTGAGCATTTACGGTGTGCAGAGCACTATACTAAGTGCTTCCCCTTCTCTTTTCACTTTACACTCAATCCCTTGGGGAACTGATCTCTTTCCACAGCTTCAACTACCACCTCTGTGGGGATAACTTCCCAATCGTGGCACAAAGTAAGCATAAAAAAAAAATCTATCTCATAAGTCCCAATTTCTCACCTCCTCTGCTACCTTCCATTTTCTCTTGCATTCTGGTCCTCCACGTGGATGTTAGACTGTCACCCTAAATTCATCACCCCTCCCAAATCCTGTCCCCCAGCTAATTTTCTTCCTCTAGACTGTAAGCTCCTTTTATTTTTAGTGGCATTTGTTAAGTGCTTACTATGTGCCAGGCACGCTACTAAATGCTGGGGTAGAAACAGAATAATCAGGTTGGACATAGTTCATGTCCCACGTGGGGGGGTCACAGTCTTAATTCCCATCTTACAGATGAGATAACTGAGGCATAGAGAAGTGAAGTGACATGGCCAAGGTCACCCAGCAGACAAGTGGTGGAGCCAGGATAGAACCCACATTCTCTGATTGCTAGGCCCATGCTCTTCCCACTAGGCCATACTGCTGTTCTTTGTGGGCAGGGACCCTGTCTGTCAACTTTGTTATATTGTATTCTCCCACGCACTTAGAACAGTACTCTGTACAAAGTAAGCGCTCAATAAATATGAACGATTGATGGATAACAATAATAATAATTGTGGTATTTGTTAAGCACTTATATGCCAAGCACTGTACTAATCACTAGGGTAGATACAAGATAATCAGGTTCCACACAGGGCTCACAGTCTAAGTGAGGGAGGGAGAACAGAACTGATTACAGTTGACAACTCCACCGCCCTCCTTGTCTCTAAATACCACAACCTTGGCTCCCCAATTTTACCTTTCACATTCAATCTGTCGGTTTTTCCTCAGTTAGATGATCCAAATCCACGCCTTTCCTCTCCATCCTACAGGCCACCACCCATCCAGATACTTGTCATATCCCAACTACACTACTGTATCAGTGAGGTCGTCATGGGCAGAATGTGTCTGTTTATTGTTGCATTGCATTCTCCCAAGTACTTAGTATGGTGCTCTGCAAATAGAAAGTGCTCAATAAATGCGATTAACTGACTCTCTGGTCTCCTCGCCTCTAGCCTTTTCCCTCTCCAGTCTAGGCTTCTTCTCCGCTGCCTGGATCGTTTTTCTAAACTGTCTTTCCGAACATGCCTCCACACTCCTCCGAAACCCCCAGTGGTTATCCATTCTTCTCTGCATCGAGCGGAAGCTCCTGAACATGGGTTTTAAGGAACCCCGTCATTTTTCTCCCTCTTATCATTTTCAGTCATTTCTTCTACTAGACCCCAGCTTGCACTCTCCATTCCTTTCAAGCTTCCCTTCTCACTGTGCCTCCTTCTTGACTCTCTTGCTTCTGACCCCCGATGATATGATGCCTTTCTTCTTGCCTGAAACTCCTTCCTCTTCAAATCTGCCTGTCCACACCTCTCCCCATCTTCAAAGTCATTCTGCAATCCCACCCCCTCCGGGAGGGCTTCCCCAATTAATTTTTTTCTCCCCATGTCATATCCTTATATTCTCCCAGGTCATATCTTCCCAACTGAGGCAACATAGTCTAGTGAAAACAGCAGGCATGGAACTAGGAGCTAGGAGACAAAGGTTCTAATCCTGTACTTCGATCTTCCCCACCCTCGGCCCAACCGCGCCTACGCCCATATCCGTAAGTCATTTATTTATATTAATGTCTGTCTCCTCTTCTAGACGGCAAGCTTCTTGTGGGCAGGGAACATATCTACCAACTGTTATAATGTACTCTCCCAAATGCTTAGGACAGTGCTCTGCACACAGTAAGCACTCCATAAATATGATTGATTGATTAATCCCAGCTCTGCCCCTGGCATGCTGGGCGACCCCAAGTCACTTCCTCATCTGTAACAAGGAGATAAGCTGCCGGTTTTCCCTACTTCATTGTGGGTCCTAACCATTAATGGTATTTACTGAGTGCTTACTGTGGGCAGGGCACTGTACTAAGCATTTGGGAGAGCACAACAGAATCAGTGGGCACGTTCCCTTGCCCATAACGAGCTTGCAGTCTCTTGTCCAAAGTAACTTGCCTCGTTCTCGCCTGTCCCGCCGTCGACCCCCGGCCCACGTCCTCCCCCTGGCCCGGAATGCCCTCCCTCCGCACATCTGCCAAACTAGCTCTCTTCCTCCTTTCAAAGCCCCACTGAGAGCTCACCTCCTCCAAGAGGCCTTCCCAGACTGAGCCCCCCTTTTCCTATTCTATTTATTTTGTTAATGATGTGCACTTAGCTTCAATTCTGTTCTGACGACTTGACACCTGTCCACATGTTTTGTTTTATTGTCTGTCTCCCCCTTCTAGACTGTGAGCCAGTTGTTGGGTAGGGACCGTCTCTATATGTTGCCAACTTGTGCTTAGTACAGTGCTGTGCACACAGTAAGCGCTCAATAAATACGATTGAATGAATGAATGCCCCAAGTCACACAGCTGACAAATGGCGGAGGCGGGATTAGAACCCACGACCTCTGACTCCCAAACCCTTTCCGCTAAGCCACGCTGCTTCTCTAAAATTAACCGCGGAGGGATTCAAACCCTCAATCTTCTGATCCGAAGTCAGACGCCTTATCCATTAGGCCACGCGGTCCGGCTAAAAAAAGGTAACTTGCCAAAACCCGGGAGTGAACCAGGGACCTTCAGGTCTTCAGTCTAATGCTCTCCCAACTGAGCTATTTCAGTTTAAGACTGTGAGCCCCACATGGAACAGGGACTGCTTACATCGTGTCTACCCCAAACCTTCATATAATGCTCGGCACATAGTAAGCGCTTAACAAATATCATCGTTAGCGTTATCATTATCAGAGGGCCCGCCGAGATAGCTACCATTAACTTTCGTAAAACACCATTTATCTCTTTTTCTTATAAAGAGGTTTAATCGGGGCACCTAATCCAGGCCCTGGGGGGGTTCGGACCCTGAAATACACACAGGTGACCTGGTGATGTCATGCGGTGAGGTGTCAGTGCAATGCGTCACCTGCCCAGCAAAACATGGAGCACTCTCTAGAGCCCCTGTCAGTTCACCCAGGCCACTCTTCCCAATCTTGGGTTGCTTGCCCACTGGAGGTAGGTGCCAGTCCCAGAAGGATGAGGAATGGGTCAGTCACCCCCAAGCGTGCTGCGATAGTGGTGACAGAGAGCTGGATCGGCACCCCTCTCCCCGCCCTCAATTCATCAATGGTACTTATTGAGCGCTTACTGTGTGCAGAGCAGCTTGGGAGAGTAATAATGATAATAACGATGGCATTTACTAAGCGCTTACTATGTGCAAAGCACTGTTTGAAGCGCTGGGGAGGTTACAAGGTGATCAGGTTGTCCCAGAGGGGGCTCACAGTCTTAATCCCCATTTTCCAAATGAGGTAACTGAGGCACAGAGAAGTGACTTGCCCAAAGTCACACAGCTGACAATTGGCAGAGCCGGGATTTGAACCCATGACCGCTGACTCCCAAGCCCGTGCTCTTTCCACTGAACCACTCTGCTTCTCAATAGTTACTACTGCTACTCAGCAGAGAGTACAATACAATAGTTCATTCATTCAATTGTATTTATTGAGGCTTACTGTGTGCAGAGCACTGTACTAAGCACTTGGAAAGTACAATGCAACAATAGAGAGAATCCCTGCCCACAATGGGCTCACAGTCTAGAAGGGGTGAGACAGACATCTAAAAAAGTAAACAGGCATCAATAGCAATAGGGATGGTAGACACAACCCCTGCCCTCAAGAAGGTAAAAATCTAAGCGTCGTCCTTTCTTCTTCAGTGCAGTTGTATCCCTCTAGCTCCCGCCCCATGTAGTCCGTTGGAGGGCAGTGGCTTTGGTCTCCTTCCTGGCGCTGTGCTGGACACCGGCCCCGCTCCGCACGGGTCCAGGTGATGGCCATTTGGGGAGGGAGAGGCGGCATGCTGTGTGCCATCCAGGAGGCAATTGCAAACCCTGATTAGCCTCTGGAATCGGGCCTGTGTTACCGTTACCGGCCCCAAATCAGAGCAGAGGCCATTAGGAAACCACGATTGATTCCCACACCTTTCCGGAATGCTGCAACTGTAAGTCCCAGGATGGTGGTGGTGATTTACCTCATATACTTGGTTGGGGGGCTCAGGCTCGGGGGCATTTCCACAGGAGTGTGGGAGGTTGGGCACCTTGAGATTGCAATAAACCCCCATGAGAAGCAGCGAGGCTCAGTGGAAAGAGCTTGGGCGTCAGAGGTCGTCGTCATCATCATCATCATCATCATCATCAATCGTATTTATTGAGTGCTTACTGTGTGCAGAGCACTGTACTAAGCGCTTGGGAAGTACAAATTGGCAACATATAGAGACAGTCCCTACCCAACAGTGGGCTCACAGTCTAAAAGGGGGAGACAGAGAACAAAACCAAACATACTAACAAAATAAAATAAATAGAATAGATATGTACAAGTAAAATAAATAAATAGAGTAATAAATATGTACAAACATATATACATATATACAGGTGCTGTGGGGAAGGGAAGGAGGTAAGATGGGGGGGATGGAGAGGGGGACGAGGGGGAGAGGAAGGAAGGGGCTCAGTCTGGGAAGGCCTCCTGGAGGAGGAGGTCATGGGTTCTAATCCCCACTGTGCCACTTATCTGCTGTGTGACGTTGGGCAAGTCACTTCACTGGGCCTCAGTTACCTCATCTGTAAAATGGGGATTAAGACTATGAGCCCCATGTGGGACAACCTGATTACTTTGTATCCCCCCCCCCCCCAGCTCTTAGAACAGTGCTTGGCACATAGTAAGTGCTTAACAAATGCCATTATTATTATTATTATTATTCCTGACTGTGGCAGGTAATAGCAAACCTGAGCACAGCTCACGCCTGCTCTGAATGGGGAAAGAGGGGTTTAGCTAACAGAACCCCCAGGCTATTATGATGACGACATTTGTAAAATGCTTACTTTTGTGTGAAGCACTGTTTTAAGCACTGGGGTAGATACAAGTTAATCAGGTCAGACATAGTCCCTTGTCCCTCACGGGCTCACAGTCTAAGTTAAGCTCTGGCCTAACTGTCGTAGGCTACATCCGTGGAGAAAAAAGGGCGATCTGAAATAGAAATATTAGAGGAAGGATCTGTGGGTCCTGTAGCCTTATTGGATATGAGGGGCAAGAGAACCGAGTCGACGAGGGCTTCAGGGTTTGGACGAACGTCTCTGATCTAGCTGGAGATCTAGCTAGATCTAGCTCTGATCTGGCTTCTGATGGAGAAGCAGCGTGGCTCAGTGGAAAGAGCCCGGGCTTTGGAGGCAGAGGTCATGGGTTCAAATCCCGGCTCTGCCACTTGTCAGCTGTGTGACTTTGGGCGAGTCACTTCACTTCTCTGGGCCTCAGCTACCTCATCTGTAAAATGGGGATGAAGACTGTGAGCCCCCTGTGGGACAACCTGATCACCTTGTAACCTCCCCAGCGCTTAGAACAGTGCTTTGCACATAGTAAGCACTTAATAAATGCTATCATTATCTAGCTAGGAGTGACTCAGGGCTTCTGAAGCCTAGTTCTGGCCTGTTTCAGTCAGGGCAATCTATGCGGGCAGAGAAGAGACGCTGGGAAGGGGCGGGCTTGGGGAAAAGTGGATAAACTGTATCTCCAGATCTCCCCTTATGCTCAGGCACATACACTCCCCCTTCTTAACTGTATCAAAGTTCAAGTGCTGGAGACTCTTGTCCATGGTACCTGAAAGCCGCTTTTCTCAACATGTGGCCTTACAGACCTTGAACTCCTTGCCTCCAAGCCAAGGATTTCCCAACTAAACTGAGCTCTAAGTTCTGGGGATGGGAGCTGGAGGAAGCATAAAGTGAGGGAGGAAGAGGGAGAAGAGAAGAAAAAGAAATTTGGACGAATGCATTAGAGAAGGAACAAAAGTATCTCACGCTGACAACTTAAAAGAGCTAAAATCATGTCACTTGAAATGGAGAGGTAGGCTGTTACACAAAGTATTCCAAAAGGATAGAAGTGACCCAAAAAGGAAAGCTGACCAATGGCTGAGAATCCATAGCCTATACTAGGTATCTATGGTATGGTGGACCTGGGATTGTGCCCCCAGGCATAAGATTTTTTTTTTTATGGTATCTGCAAAGTGCCTACAACGTGCCAGACACTGTACTAAGCGCTGGGGTAGATCATCATCATCAATGGTACGTACTGAGTGCTTCCTTTGTGCAGAGCATACAGTAGAGGAGCAGTGTGGCTTAACGGAGAGAACACAGGCTTGGGAGTCAGAGGACCTGGGTTCTAATCCCAGCTCTGCCACGTGCCTGCTGTGTGACTTTGGGCAAGTTCTGTGTGCCTCAGTGACCTCATCTGTAAAATGGGGATTCAACACCTGTTCTCCCTCCTACTTAGACTGTGAGCCCCATGTGGGACACGAATAATAATGCCATAATAATGATGGCATTTGTTAAGCGCTTACTATGTGCAAAGCACTATTCTAAGCGCTGTTCTATATCTTCCATAGCACTTGGAACAATATTTGTCACATGGTAGGCACTTAACAAATACCACTATTTATTATTAGAGCACTGTCCAGAGAGCTTGGGAGAGTACAATACACCAGAGTTGGCAGACACGTTCCCTGCCCCACAACGAGCTTACGAGAATCAGGTTGGACACAGTCCAGGTCACTCATGGGGTTCACGGTCTTAACCCCCATTTTACAGATGAAGTAACTGAGGCACAGAGAAGTGAAGTGACTTGTCCAAGGTCACATACTGGAAAAGTGGCAGAGTCAGAATTAGAACCCAGGTCCTCTGACTCCCAGGGCCATGCTCCTTCCACTAGGCCATGCTGTTTCACCCTGCATGTAGTTGTGACCTCCATTTCCCTAAGCACTTATTCATTCATTCAATTGTACTTATTGAGCGCTTACTGTGTGCAGAGCACTGTAGTTACTCACCCCCAGCCCCCCAACACGAGAAGCAGTGAGGTTTAGTGGAAAGAGCATGGATTTGGGAGTCAGAGGTCATGGATTCTAATCCTGGCTCCGCCACTAACCAGCTGTGTGACTTTGGGCAAGTCACTTAACTGCTCTGTGCCTCAGTTACCTCATCTGTAAAATGGGAACTGAGACTGGGCACCCCACGTAGGACAACCTGATAACCTTGTACCTACCCCAGGGCTTAGAACAGTGCTTGGCGCACAGTAAGCGCTTAACAAATATTAGCATTATTATTATACTGATACATTACCTCATACTCTGTTGCTTTCCCTATCTAAAAATAATAATGGCATTTATTAAGCGCTTACTATGTGCAAAGCACAGTTCTAAGCGCTGGGGAGGTTACAAGGTGATCAGGTTGTCCCACGGGGGGCTCACAGTCTTAATCCCCACTTTCCAGATGAGGTCACTGAGGCCCAGAGAAGTGAAGTGACTTGCCCAAAGTCACACAGCTGACAACGGTCAGAGCTGGAATTTGAACCCATGACCTCCGACTCCAAAGCCCGTGCCCTTTCCACTGAGCATTTATTAAGCGCTTACTATGTGCAAGGCACTGTTCTAAGCGCTGGGGAGGTTACAAGGTGATCAGGTTGTCCCACGGGGGGCTCACAGTCTTCACCCCCATTTTACAGATGAGGTCACTGAGGCCCAGAGAAGTGAAGTGACTTGCCCAAAGCCACACAGCTGACAATCGGCAGAGCCGGGATTTGAACCCATGACCTCTGACTCCAAAGCCCGGGCTCTTTCCACTGAGCCACGCTGCTTCTCCTCTAGGCACAAGGCAGACAAGTGGCAGAGCTAGGACTAGAACCCAGACCCGTGCTCTATCCACTAGGCCACATTGCTTCTCTTGAAGCCACCTACTTGAGAAGAATGAAACACGCAAACTGGGATGTAGGGAGAGAAGAAGGATAAGCTGGAGGGAGAACACTGATAGAGCCCAGGCCTGGGAGTTAGAAGGACCTGGGTTTTAATCCCCGCTCTGCCGCTTGTCTGCTATGTCACCTTGGTCAAGTCACTTCACTTCTCTGGGCTTCAGTTACCAGGTAGGGACTGTCTCTATATGTTGCCAATTTGTACTTCCCAAGCGCTTAGTACAGTGCTCTGCACATAGTAAGCGCTCAATAAATACGATTGATGATGATAATCTGTAGAACATGTTTTGTTTTGTTGTCTGTCTTCCCCTTCTAGACTGTGAGCCCACTGTTGGGTAGGGACCGTCTCTATATGTTGCCAACTTGCACTTCCCAAGCGCTTAGTACAGTGCTCTGCACACAGTAAGCGCTCAATAAATACGATTGAATGAATGAATGAGCCACGCTATCTGTAATTGATTTTAATATCTGCCTCTGCCACTAGACTGTAAACTCCTAGAGGGTAAGGATCGTGGGTACTTTAGTGGACTCTCCCAAACGTTTAGTAGAGTGTCCTGCACTCAGTAAGCACTCAATAAGCACCACTGATTGGAGTGGCAGTGTGGAAAGAACCCAGGCTTTGGAGTCAGAGGACCTGGGTTCTAATCCCGTGCCGCCACCTGCCTGCTTGTGTGACCTTGGGCAAGTCACTTCACTTCTCTGTGCCTGTTTCCTCCTCAACACAATGGGAATTCAATCCCTGACCTCCTTCCCGTGAGCCCCATGCGGGGCGGGGGCTGTGTCCGACATGATTATATTGTGTCTACCCCAGCGCTTAGAAGAGCGTTTGACACACAGTAAGCTCTTTTTCTTCTTCTTCTTCTCCTCCTCATGAAGCCCCGGGGTTGCGTCCTGGGAATTCAATCCCTGACCTCCTGCCCGTGAGCCCCATGCGGGGCGGGGGCTGTATCTGACATGATTACCTTGTGTCTACCCCAGTGCTTAGAAGAGTGCTTGACACACAGTAAGCTCTTTTTCTTCTTCTTCTTCTTCTTCTTCTTCTTCTTCTTCTTCTTCTCCTCATGAAGCCCCGGGGTTGCGTCCTGGGAATTCAATCCCCGACCTCCTTCCCATGAGCCCCATGCGGGGCGGGGGCTGTGTCTGACATGATTACCTTGTACCTACCCCAGCGCTTGACACACAGTAAGCTCTAAGCTCTTTTTCTTCTTCTTCTTCTTCTTCTTCTTCTCCTCATGAAGCCGTGGGGTTGCGTCCTGGGAATTCAATCCCCGACCTCCTTCCCGTGAGCCCCATGTGGGGCGGGGGCTGTGTCCGACATGATTACCTTGTGTCTACCCCAGCGCTTGCCACACAGTAAGCTCTTCTTCTTCTCCTCATGAAGCCCCGGGGTTGCGTCATGGGAAGACTGTGAGCCCACTGTTGGGTAGGGACCGTCTCTATATGTTGCCAACTTGTACTTCCCAAGCGCTTAGTACAGTGCTCTGCACACAGTAAGCGCTCAATAAATACGATTGATTGATTGATTGTCCACCCCAGCGCTTGCCACACAGTCAGCTCTTTTTCTTCTTCTCCTCCTCATGAAGCCCCGGGGTTGCGTCCTGGGAATTCAATCCCCGACCTCCTTCCCGCGAGCCCCATGCGGGGCGGGGGCTGTGTCCGACATGATTACCTTGTGTCTACCTCAGCTCTTTTTCTTTTTCTGGAAGCAACGTGGCTCAGTGGAGGGAGCCCGGGCTTTGGAGTCAGAGGTCGTGGGTTCAAATCCCGGCTCCGCCACTTGTCAGCTGGGTGACGTTGGGCAAGTCACTTCACTGGGCCTCAGTTCCCTCATCTGTCAAAATGGGGATGAAGACTGGGAGCCCCCCGTGGGACAACCTGATTACCTTGTACCTACCCCAGCGCTTAGAACAGTGCTTTGCACATAGTAAGCGCTTAACAAATACCAACATTATTATCATTATCATTATTATATAATAATAACTAATTAATTATAATTAATTAATATTATAATTATAATATTATAATAATAATTATAATATTCTAATAATTATAATATTGTAATTAATTAATAATTAATTATTGTTAATTAATAATAAGCGGACGCCCTTCTCCTTCCTCGAGGCCCTTCCTAAGTCAGCGTGGTTTCTCTCCGGGGTTTCCTGCCCTCACCAAACCCTCGAACGCATGTGGTTTTTTTTTTTTCTGTTTTGTTTTTTAAGTGCCCTCTGTTGTGGTTTTGTTTTTTAAGTGCCCCCGATGGCAGAAGTGTTGGGAGGAGGGGGATTAATTATTATTAATTATTAATGAATAATAATTATTATTATTGTATTTTGTCAGTATGTTTGGTTTGGTTCTCTGTCTCCCCCTTTTAGACTGTGAACCCCCCGTCGGGTAGGGACTCACGAAGGCCCGGGGTTGCGTCAGCCGAGCGGCGCCCGTGACGTCACAGGAGGCCCGCCGGGTCACGTGACGCGGGCCGCCCTCACAATCGCGTGCCTCGCCTCCCCTCGGGTGCCGCCTCCCGGGCCTCAGCTGGGGTGGGCGGCTGGCCCAGTTTACCATCTCCGGGCCCAGCCCCCCCCGTCTAAGACCGGGCTGCCAAAGCCAGCCGCCCCCCCGCCCCCGGCCGTCAATGCCCCCTGGGCTTCCCCGGGCCGTCGCCTCTGCCGAAAGTCCAACAGAGGGCCACCCGACCCCGGCTAGTTTTGGCCCGCCCCGGGCCCCGTAAGGCCGAGCGTGGCTTCGTCGCCCGCTCTCCCCCCCTCCTCCGCTTGGTCGGTGCGCGCCTGCGCAGGCCGGGAGGGAGGGAGCTGAACGGCCGCCACCGCCGGGCACCGAGCCGGCCAAGGGGGGGAGGGGGAAATGGCGGAGGCTTCGCCCCAGCCTGGACGCTACTTCTGCCACTCCTGCTCGACCGAGATCTCCCCGCGGCTACCGGTGAGGGCGGGGACGGGGCGGTGGGGGTGGGGGGCGGCTGAGGAAAACCCGCTTCAGTTCGCCCCCCCCCCCCCCTCAGAATCCGGCCGTTAACGTACGGGGCGAGTCGTTTATTCCTTCTTGGACCAGTCGCTCCATTCCTGCCCCTCCCCAGTGTGGACCGAGAACGAGGCCCCCACCCCCCGGGCGGAAGCCCTTCTCCTTCCTCGAGGCCCTTCCTAAGTCAGCGTGGTTTCTCTCCGGGGTTTCCTGCCCTCACCAAACTCTCGAACGCATGTGGTGTTTTGGTTTTTTTTCTGTTTTGTTTTTCAAGTGCCCTCTGTTGTGGGTTGGTTTTTTAAGTGCCCCCGATCGCAGAAGCGTTGGGAGGAGGGGGAGAGGTTCGTGACCGGGGGCCAACCCCCCCCCCCCCCACTCTTGGGCCCTCAGGGTGGTCCGGCTCTTTTCTAGGGCACCTCTCCTCAGATGACGTGATAAACGCCCCGAGAAGCCAATCCTTGGAATGGCGGGGAGGGAGGAGGCCTGGGTTTCCCCTAGGCCTTCCCTGACTGAGCCGCTTCCTTCCTCTCCCCCTCTCCATCCCCCCCATCTTCCCTCCTTCCCTTCCCCACAGCACCTGTATATATGTTTGTACAGATTTATTACTCTATTTTGCTTGTACGTATCTGTTCTATTTATTGTATTTTGTTAGTATGTTTGGTTTTGTTCTCTGTCTCCCCCGTTTAGACTGTGAACCCACTGTTGGGTAGGGACTGTCTCTATATGTTGCCAACTTGGACTTCCCAAGCGCTTAGTACAGTGCTCTGCACACAGTAAGCGCTCAATAAATACGATTGATTGATTGATTGATTGGAAGCGGCGTGGCCCAGAGCACGGGCCTGGGAGACCGGGGGCCTGGGTCCTAATCCCGGCTCCGCCACGCCTGCTGTGTGACCTTGGGCAAGTCACTTAATATAATAATAATAATAATAATGATGATGATGATGGCGTTTACTAAGCGCTTACTACGTGCAAAGCACCGGGGAGGATACAAGGTGATCAGGTTGCCCCACATGTCATCCCCATTTTGCAGATGAGGGACCTGAGGCACAGAGAATCAATCAATCAATGGTATTTATTGAGCGCTTACGGTGTGCAGAGCACTGTAGTAAGCGCTTGGGAAGTAAAAGTTGGCAACACATAGAGACAGCCCCTACCCAACAGTGGGCTCACAAAGTGAAGTGACTTGCCCAAAGCCACCCAGCTGACAAGTGGTGGAGCCGGGATTTGAACCCCTGACCTCCGACTTCTAAGCCCGTGCTCTTTCCACAGAGCCATGCTGCTGCTGTGGGCCTCAATTCCCTCATCTATAAAATGGGGATTAAGACGTTGAGCTCAGTGGAAAGAGCGTGGGTTTGGGAGCTAGAGGTCATGGGTTCTAATCCCGACTCTGCCACTTGTCAGCTGTGTGACTTTGGGCAAGTCACAACTTCTCTGGGCCTCAGTTCCCTCGTCTGTAAAACGGGGATGAAGACTGTGAGCCCCACGTGGGCCGACCTGATCACCTTGTATCCTCCCAGCGCTTAGAACAGTGCCTCGCACATAGTAAGCGCTTAACAAATGCTGTCATCATTATTATTATTATGTGGGACAGGGATTGCGTCCGACTTTATCTTATATCTACCCCAGTGTTTAGCACAGTGCCTGGCACCTAGTAAGCGCTTAACAAATACCATTTAAAAAGAAGGGGTAGCATTTCCATCCAAGAGAAATTTGACTTTGTGTTCTGGGGTGAGCAGCTTGCACTGTGACAGTGGTTTGTCCGGACGAGGTGATTCTTGTGTCAGTGTGAATGAAAAAACATGTCTGGAATTTACTTATCTATATTAATGCCTGTCTCCCCCTCTAGACTGTAAGATCACTGTGGGTAAAGAATGTGTCTGTATATTGTTAATTTGTACTCTCCCAAGTGCTTAGTACAGTGCCCTGCACACAAGCGCTCAATAAATATGATTGACATTTTAAAGAGAAATTGACTTATCCAATTCCTGCCTTGAGACTTGAAATCGATATGACGTTGCATAAGGTGGTAAAAGGGAATTGGGTTTTAAAGCCAGCCTCGTCTTGCTCAAAGACTAATCCAGTCCTTCAAATTCACATGAGCACATGGTCTGAAAGAAATTGGACAGCGATTGCTAAAATCACCAGAATACACTCTGCTTCTCCACTCTGTTACCTCTGTAAGCTTTGTTTTTTTTTTAATGGGAGTCTGTTTGCAAAGGGCACGCGGTCTCTAGCTGCTGCAAGCAGGCCTTTGTTTTCTGTTAGCTTTGGGATGTGGGCCTCCAGATGAGTGGGTGAGTGACAGTGGCATTGGTCAACAGGAACAGGACAGGCTACAGAAAATTTTGGCCACTCTAAAGGTTCTAATCTGCCAAAATTGATTTGATCTGGCAGATCACACACATTCTCATTCTATCTCTCTCTCTCTCTCTTTTCAAAAAAGCAAGCAATTGTCATTTAAAAAGGAAAAGCCAGTGTCAGACAGCTGGGTATTGAATAGAGTTGTGCTTTGGGCTCCACCACCAACTTCTGCGGATGAAAGATGCTGTAAATTAAAGGGATAGTATTAGTAATGAATAAGAGAGCGAGAGAGATCGTCCCGAGTTAATCTGTTGATTGTGAAACATTTAGCAGTCAAGAAGTTTTGGAAGAAAGTTGTGTCCCAACTTCCTCTGTAAATGAAAAACAAATTTAGGGAGGTTTTGTATTTTGAACACCAGAGAAGACACACCCTCTGGCCTGCTACCCTCTGGAGTCTACTGGAGCGCACTAGATACTGTTAAGCAGGTGAAGCAGAGTTTCTAAAATCATCTCATGCAGCTGGAGGGTAAAGCCTTTAAAATCCAGTGTATTATGAAAGCTTTTGTAAATATGCCACCAATTAATTTCAGTGAGCCCCAGACCCCGCCTCTTTTGTGGGGTGGAAGCAGCGTGGCCCAGTGGAAAGAGCACGGGCTTTGGAGTCAGAGGTCAGGGGTTCAAGTCTCAGATCCGCCAATTGTCAGCTGTGTGACTTTGGGCAAGTCACTTAGCTTCTCTGTGCCTGTTACCTCATCTGTAAAATGGGGATTAGGACTGTGAGCCCCCCGTGGGACAACCTGATCACCTTGTAACCTCATCAGCACTTAGACAGCGCTTAATGTCATCATTATTATTATTATTATTATTATTCACACACACACCACCTGTTTTCTCCTCTGACTATTGCATCGAGACAGTGGGGAGGTACTTTAATCCTCAATCATGCTGTCTGTGGTGAATTCCAGACTCGGGATCTCCTGGTTCATCTGCTCAAAATGTTCCTGGCTTGGGTGGACTTCAGTGGGGGTGTTTGCTTTAGGTAGCTGTGACTGTGGCAACCTGCTGTCAGCCTCTTTGCTGCCCTCCCTTCTCCCCCTCCCTGCTGCCGACTGAGTTTTGAATGTGTTGACATTTTGCTGCCTCATTCCAGTGTGACTTGACTTTGATCCAGAGTCCAGAGATTCCTACTCATTCTCTTCCTAATCTTTTTACCCAGTAACCTGATTTGGTGGAGTTGGGGGTTTGTGGGTACACTGAATGGAAATTGATGGCGCTTTGTTCCAAACTACAGGTTGCCAATCGTTTCCTTTGGCCAGGGAAACAGTGATTCCCTCAGTGAAGTCTTGGTGGGGCGAAGGGTGTTTCTGGAAAGTAAGCCACTGTGGCTGTTTTGTAGAGCCATTATTCCCCAATTGCATTTCTCAGGAGCGTTTTCCTGCACTGCAAGTGGCAGGGGTTTCTGTTTTTAGCTGGCCCGGATGGGCTGGCAGTCCCGTGGTTACCACTGGTCCTGCCCGCTAGGCACTAGGGTTGGAGAGGGTGAGGATCTCTGAAATTCCCAGAGCTTAGATAAGGCTGTTCCCTCTACCCCAAGCAGCCCCCGTGCCACTCAGCGGGGGTTGAGCAGTGCTCACATTCCCCCCCGACGTTCTAGACAGCACCCAACCCCAAGGCTGGAAGTCATTCTCTACATTTTAACGTGGAGATCGGAGACAACCTGTAATCTTTGTCTCCTGGACAGCCCGCCATTTCCTCAGATTCCCCTGCTGCCTCTTCGCGGGACCCCAAACTCCTCTGAACCTCCACTGTGGTGTTGTGCGGCTCTGGCGGTTGGACACTGCTAAAATGCGGCCAGCTCAGTGGGGCGTAAGGCGTTCGACTTACTGCCCTGTCGGTGAGGAGGAGGTGGCGGCCGCGGCGGCCCTCTGTGCTCCCGCTGGGTAGAAGATTGAATGCTCTTTATCATTAGTCGCATTGTGGAACAGGGCCCCGGCTGGGTTTGAGCATGAGGTTTCTATTTCAGCCGAGCTGATTAAAACACCCCCTGTGAATGTGACAGGGATAAGAGCGCAGAGCATTCCCGCCGCCAGTTTACCGAGCGCCGGAGGGTCTGTTTTCAGTTGGAGTTGACCTTGTGAGCTCTCGCGGCATCTCGGGGTCCTAACAGTGTGGGGTTTCCCTTTCCTGTCTCCAGGCAGCCAATATGCTGTAACCGTTTCTTCTCTCCCCGCCTCCCCACCACCACCCATCTTTCCGGGGATGGCGGGGTTGGTGCGGATCATCATCAATCGTATTTATTGAGCGCTTACTGTGTGCAGAGCAAGGGCGTGGGCTGGATTAGCCGGTAGACCATTGCCTTCAATTCATCTTGCCGGCCTTGAAATTTCACCCGCTGAGGGGGAAGGAAACTATGTCTGTTGCCTGGAACGGTGAGGCAGAGGCTCACGTGGAGCCTTTTTTTTCCCTTCTTGCCCGAGATCCCTGCTAGGGAATCTTGGGAGTTGTGGTCTCCCGCAGGAAGCCATGCAGCAGGAGAGTTGAGAAACTTGATTTTCCAGAACCATCTTCGTAACCGGAATTCCAGGGCAGATGTAAGGCAGGTTGTCCTGTCACTCCTCCTTTCCTAGGGGGTTAAGACATGATGGAGAAAAAGTGAATTCTCCAATGGAGCTCCTGTCACTTCATTCCTACCAGACTGTGAGCCCATTGTCGGGTAGGGACCGTCTCTATATGTTGCCGACTTGTACTTCCCAAGCGTTTAGTACAGTGCCCTGCACACAGTAAGCGCTCAATACGATTGAATGAATGAATGAACTACAAAGTCTGTCCATTTTGGGACCAGGCTAGGGAGATGGCATGATGGAGAAAAAGTGAATTCTCAAATGGAGCTCCTGTCACTTCATTCCTACTAGACTGTGAGCCCATTGTCGGGTAGGGACCATCTCTATATGTTGCCGACTTGTACTTCCCAAGCGCTTAGTACAGTGCCCTGCACACAGTAAGCGCTCAATATGATTGAATGAATGAATGAACTACAAAGTCTGTCCATTTTGGGACCAGGCTAGGGAGATGGCATGATGGAGAAAAAGTGAATTCTCAAATGGAGCTCCTGTCACTTCATTCCTTCTAGACTGTGAGCCCATTGTTGGGTAGGGACCGTCTCTAATGCGTTGCCGACTTGTACTTCCCAAGCGCTTAGTACAGTGCTCTGCACACAGTAAGCGCTCAATAAATACGATTCAATGAATGAATGAATAACCTTGGAGTGTGTGGTGTGTGTGAAGGGGGGCAGGCAGGGACCTCACTTGGATCCTGTTTGTCCTTCGCAGTGTAGTCCCAGTGCTTTGCACACAATAGGCACTTAATAAATATAATTAGTAGTACTACTTCTGTACTGTAAACTACTGTTAACCTTAAGCTCTAGGGAAGAAGTGTGTCATTTTTCTCCACCCCACCCCCCCTCCCCAGCCAACATTTTTCCTGAGGGCAGTGTGCAGGACGATGTGGTGTGATTAGAGTATAAATTGTGGGTGAGTTTAACTTGGATAGGGCAGCCTTGTCTCAAATTAAAATTTAGCTATTACTTCCACAGAGTTATCCTGATTTTTGTTTTATCTTTTAATACCTTCCGCCAAAAGCGTTCACTTGGTCTAAAGAGACCCACCCCCACCCCCCACCCCCGGCCAACATGGGCATTTTCTCCCCTTTGATGCTGTGACTGAATCCAATTGAGAATGGGTTTTGAGGGCTCGATTGGCTCTCCTCCAATCTTAAAGACTCAGGGGGGTGGGGGGGTCTGTACTTTAGAATCGGGCCCCTCTTTCGGGGTGTCTGGTGACCAAGACCCTGCCTATCCCTCTTAAGTGTAAAGCGAGGCTTCTGTTAAGTTGGTTGACCTATCATTTGGGGGTACAGGACTTTTTTTTTTCTTGGTACTTGCTAAGTTTTGACTGTGTGGCAGGCACTGTAGTAAGCTCTGGGGTAGATACAAGCTAATCAGGTTGGACACAGTCCATGTCACGTTTACGGGGACATCTGCAACTGACCAGTGGAAAAGTCCTTTGTCAGTTCCTACCTTCTGTTTTCTTCTCTCCAGGATTATATTTGCCCAAGGTGTGAATCCGGTTTTATAGAAGAGCTTCCTGAAGAGACCAGGTATGGTCCTGTATTTTCCGGTTTTTTTTTCCCTTAGCGGGGTGGCTGGTGGGAGGCATCATGACTCTGCCTCTGAGAGGGTGAATAGACGAATTGCGCCTTCTCAACCTCTTCTGTTGGATAGTGTGGCTCCCCGTTTCTCCTAACAGTACTCCTTCCCCGAGCGTTGCCCCCTTCCAAATCTACACGGAAAGGGGAGGAATGGTATGAAAAGATAAGCGTCCAATTTAAGTGCAAGTCACAAGTGCCTGTTAATTCTTAGGGAGATGACCATCGGGTGATTAAGGCAGGGCCGAACTGAAGTTTTGGAGGGGCTGCCATCAAGGGAGTCTCCGATGCGGGGGAAGTATGGAGAGTGCGGACGAAGTCCGGAGCTCTTCTCTGTCAGGAGAGTGGAGTCGCCCCCAGGGATGGGAGGATCACGGTTGGCCAGCGGTCACAGCTCCCTGCAAACCCCCGTGGCCTGCACTCCTGCCTCCTCCTAGCCACCTCACCTGAGGAAGGGGACGGCGAGGGGAGCCAAGAGATGGAAGAGGGTGCTGTGGACTGACTAGCCTGGGCCACTGGGACCCGCAGAGCCGCAGAAGCATCGATGTTTGCCCCATTGCCATCCCCCGCTGGGCCTCAGTCGAGAGCCAAGGAATTAGGCAAACGAGACTCAGTTCAGCTCAAGTCACGGCTGGAGACAGCGTAGGTTGGGCAGAGGAGCCGAGCGGCCGATTGGAAGTGCCGTGGCTGCCAACTCGGGGAGCGGTGCGTGCAGGTGACTGAGACGGGGCTTGCTGACAGGGCAGAGGGTCCCTGAGGCAAATCCATCCTGTGTCTTGGCGCTAGTGGTTGGAGGGGGTGGCAAAGTTCTCAGGGGATCGGGGCGGCCCCAGGCCCCTCTTCTAAACTGCAGTGAAGAAAGTGTATAGGACACTCCGGTCTGTTCCGGCCTGCCTCTCCTAGAGTCCCCTTCCCTTGATTCCTGTGCCCTCAGTCCTCCCACACGTTTCACTTGGAATGCCGTTGGGCATGTGGGGAATGTGCTTCCGACAGCACGAGTCTGCCTGGATGGGGCATGGTTGTGATGGCGGAACAACTGGTTGCGTGCGTGGCGGGGGACTGGACCGCCAGTCTCCCTTGCCAATAGTGTTCACAGGAAAACCGATTGCATTCGCTAGGCTAAGGAACGTGTTTTCAGAAAAGGAAATCAGTCTAGAATATCCTGCTTTCGGTCCGCCACCTGCTCGTTGAGTAAAGGTGTGAGTAGGGAGGAAGCCAGAGGGGAGAAAGGTAGTGACTGATGATACCCAAAACTCCCATACCCGATATCTCATTTTAGCCACGCAATATCCCCGTGTTGGGAAAGGCCGGAGCAGCAGGGCCCTGGGGAAAGAACACAGGCTTGGAAGTCGGGGGACCCAAGTTCTCATCCCAGCTCTGACACTTGCCTGCCGGGTGACCTTGGGCAAGTCATTTAGCTGCTCTGTGCCTCTGGTCTTCATCTGTAAAATGGGGATGAAGTTCATGCATTCATTCATTCAGCCGTATTTACTGAGCGCCTAATGTGTGCAGAGCATTGTACTAAGTGCTTGGAAAGTACAATTCGGCGACAGAGACGATCCCGACCCAACAACGGGCTCATAGTCTGAAGGGGGAGACAGACAATAAAACAAAGCAAGTGTTTTGTTTTGAAGTGGCCGTACTCCCTCCCTCCCTAGGCTGTAAGCCCCTTGTGGGACAGGGACTGTGTCCAGGCTGCTGTTCTTGCATCTATCCCAGTGCTCTGGCACAGAGTAAGTGCTAAACTCATGCCCCAATTATTATTAATGTGCTACCCATTTTAAAGATGAGGAAACGAAAACCCAGAAAGGTTCAGCGACTTGCCCCGGGCGGCCCAGCCGGCCAGAGCTGAGGCTGGAACCCGGGCCTCCTCAGAAAAGGGAAATTTCAGAGAGACTTTTTTTCCTGTCAAACCTTCATGAATCTCCTGGACCCATGAATATCAGCCCCGGCCCAGGATCAGTCACAGGGAATGCGACGAGTAAAAGAGTGCTGACTGGGTTGTCAACTAGCCATGGACTTCTGGAAAGTGGAGAGGCTGCCTGCTAATAAAAATTCCTTTGTTTTCGCATAGAGCTTTTTTTCCCCAAAGCCCTTCGTGTTAGTTGCTTCTCTGCCCTCACAACTCCCCTGCGAGATGGGTAAGAAGGCAGGTATTATCCCCGTTTTTCAGATGAGGAAACTGAGTCACGGCGAGTCATAATTGTGGTGTTTGTTAAAGCACTTACAGTGAGGCCAGGCCTGGTGCTAAGTGCTGGAGTAAATGCAGTCAGCTCAGACACAGTCCCAGTTGGCCACCGAGGCTCACAGTGTAAGGGGGGACGAGAAGGGGGATTGACTCCCCGTTTTTACAGATGAGGAAACTGAGTTACTGAGAAGTTAAGCAGCTTGCCCGCAGTCACACAGCAGACCAGTGGTGGAGCTGGCACTTGAACCCACGTCCTCCGACTTCCAGTCCGGTGCTCTTCCAGTGGTATGGGGCTGCCTCCCTTAATCCGGAAGGAGGAGGACCGCTCCAGTCTTCGTGCCTCGGTGGTACTAGGTGGTTTGCCAACCGTGAAAGCAAATGCCGAGGCCTGAAGAGGAGGGACTCTGGCGAACCCAGGCTTTCTAGGTTTCAGCGGGGAGGGAGGTCTGTTCTCTATTGCCGCTGCTGCTCCAGATTAAATGAAAGCAATGTAACTAACCTCAAGGATGCCCCAGGCAGAAGAGTAAGCACAAGGAAGGCGGGGCAGGGAAACAAGCTGAGCTGGAAGCCCAGGAGTGGGGTGGGAAACTCGGGCACCGGTTTGGTCGAGGGCAAAAACCTCGTAGGTCCATCCCTGCCTGAGGTCACCTGCCTTTTGCCACGGCTCCCATGTGACCGCCGGGGGAGAGGCGGCGTGGTTCGAGGTTTCGCTTGGCCCTGACTGTGAGTTTCCGTGCTGCAAACTAACGAGTGTTAATTGCCCTTATCAGAAATAGTGAAAATGATTCCAGCACCTCCGCGGCTCCCACCAATCCACACGGTCATTCATTTGAGGTGAGTAACCAAGTGTCGCATCCCGTCATCTTCTCCTCCCACTGTGTCCTTTCCAGCTCCAAAGCCAAACCGCCTTAAACCGGGCACCGCCAACGTGCATCAGGGCTTCCGCTTCCCTCTCCCCTCCCTCCCTCCCTCCCCACAGGCCGAGGGCAGAGTGGTTGCGCGGGCCTGGCTCCCGGCACTCCGGCCCGAGCTCCTCCCTGCCCAACTGGGCCCGGGGGTCCTCTGATCTGGGAGGCATGTCGGGTTGGGTGCCGTCTGTCAGTTGTTCATCCTCGGCAACTCTTCCAAGTGCAGATTTTCAGAGAGGGGCTCCTGGAGGGTCTGGGCGGTCTGTCTGTAGCAGGGTGCGGGTGGGAGGTGTCTTTGCGGGTTAGGGGTTGTTTGCTGTCCGGGAGGTGGTTTTGAAGGGTCTCTGCACAGATTCACCTTGGGAGGGAAGCTGGGTCTCCAGCTCTAAGGAGGTAAGGAGGGAAGGGCTCTTCAGTTCTCCGGGTGACGTGATGGCCCCACTCCCCGTGCAGGAGCGGAAGACTCCAGGGTGTTGGCTGGGACCCGAGACCCCAGCTTCCCGTACCGGAAATATCAGGCCAGCCCCGGGCCCCAGACTTTTTCTCTGTGGCCGGGCCCCCCTTTTCTCCATTGTGCAGGAAGCCATTGCTTTGGGCCCACTTACCCATTTTTGAACGAGGTGGCATTGCCACTGCCCGGCCCCCATCGCCAGTGCTTTTCCCTTTGTGGTGAGAACCGTCCACGTGGCCCTTTTAGAGCACCCATGGGGGAGATGATGGTGATAAAAAGAATAATAACGCTACTTAAGTGCTTACTGTGTGTCTAACACTGTTCTGAGCGCTGGGGTAGATACAAGTTAATCAGGTTGGACATAGTCCCTGTCCTACATGGGGCTCACAGTCTTAAGTAGGCTAGAGTAGGGTTTCATCCCCATTTTACAGATGAGGTAACTGAGCGGACATATGGCAGAGTTGGGACTAGGTCCGCCAGAGGTGGCCGAACTGCTTTTCCAAAGCCCCCCTCTCCCGCTCTTTTCCCTCCCCCTTGTGACCTTCTCTCGAATTGTCTCCCCTTATAGAGCACGGACCAGCACTTGCTCACACTGCCGCAAGGTTACGGCCAGTTCACTTTTGGGATTTTTGATGACAGCTTCGAATTTTCCCCGTTCCCGTCCGGCTTGCAGCCCGAAGACAATAGGGATGCCGAGAACAGGCGCGAGAGAGAGCACCAGTCACGATATCGGTATGGGGCGAGACAGCCCCGAGCCCGCCTGAGTGCCCGGCGTGCCCCTGGCAGGCATGAGGGAGTGCCCACGTTAGAAGGGTGAGCGCGCGGGGTCTCCTCCCCATTGGGCTTGCCCGGAAATCTCCAATCCCATAAAACTCTGGCATGGAAGGTATATGGGGTGGCCCCGTCTCCAGGCCTGGCCAGGACTCCTTTCCCATCCCTCTCCCCTGGGCTCCCAATCCTCCTGAAGACAATGGCAGGGAAGGAAATCTCCCAAGCTCCCTCCATCATCTGTTAGCAAACGTGACGGAAATCTCTCTTGTTGCCCCTTATGCCTGTTTCCCCAGGATAAGGCTGTGGATTCAGTAGGTGCTTATTACGTCCCACTGAATGCGTGACCCTCCCTAGTCCCCACCACCCCATGATTCCCACAGGCGCAATCCGTCCCGCCGTTTCTCTGATCGGCTCTTGGCAGGCACTGGTTCCGATTCCCAGGAGTTTGTGTTTTAGCTGTGCCACGGTCTCTGAAACAGCCGCGGCGGCTGCTTACTTCAGCCCGGAAAGATCTGTGTGGTATCTACACCTTGTGACCCTCCCTTCCCTTACGCCACGCCCCCCTCCCCATACGTACATACATTCATACGTGCACCCACCCCTTCTCTCCCTCTGGTCTCTGCGGCAAGAGTTCCTCTTTGATTAAACCTCCTCCTTCAACTGGCAGGAAACAGTTTGTCATCTTGTCAAGAACGACAATGTTGCTGTATATAAAGAATGTTGTCTTCCTAGGCCGAGGAAGACACTGCTTTCCCCGCCCTTGAATTTCTCTGGCTCAGGGGTTTGGGGCTTTTTGAGGGAATTTCGGGGGCTCTTTGGGGGTTTTCCTCTGATCTCCCCCTCTCGCTGCCTTTTCAGGATCATCCAGCAGTTGGTTAATGGAATTATTGGCCCTGCGACAATACCAAATTTAGGACTGGGTCCTTGGTGAGTTGGGGCCGGCCGGAAGTGGGGGTTTGGCATATGCTCCCCTTCCAGCCATTTAACACCTGATGTTCTCTTGGTTCTCCAGGGGAGTTTTGCACTCAAATCCAATGGACTATGCCTGGGGGGCCAATGGCTTAGACGCGATCATCACCCAAGTAAGACCTGGAGTTTGGACTTGGCCCTCTTCTGCCCGGGGTGGGGGGAAAAACCAATCGATCAATGTTATTTATTGAGCGCTTACTGTGTACTGTGCGTACTTGGGAAAGTACAACAGAGTTGATAGACACGATCCCTGTCCACAAAGAGCTTACAGTCTACAGGGGGAGACAGGAATTCAAAAAAATTATGGATAGGGGGAATAGTAGAGCGTAAGGATATGGATATAAGTGCCGTGGGGCTGGAGTGAGTGTCAGCAGGCATAAGGGGAATACAGTCAAGGTGTCGCAGAGGGGAGGATTGAGAAGGGAAGCGCTGTTAATAATAATAATAACAGTAATGGCGCTTGTTAAGCACTTAATGTGTGCCAGGCACTGTATTGAGTGCTGGGGTTGATGCAAGCAAATTGGGTTGGACACAGTCCCTGCCCCACATGGGACTCACAGTCTTAATCCCTATTTTACAGATGAGATAACTGAGGCCCAGAGAAATTAAGTAACTTGCCCAAGGTCAAGCAGACAAGTGGCTGAGCTGGGATTAGAGCACAGCTCCTTCTGACTCCGAGGGCCCATGCTCTATCGACTAGGCTATGTCGCTTCTCAATTAGTCTGGGCGATGGCTCTCTTTTTTAAAAAAAAATTAGTATTAAACATTTACTATGTGCCAAGCACTGTACTAAGCACTGGGGTAGGTACAAGATGATCAGGTTGGACACAGTCCATATCCCACATGGGGGGGGGGGGTCACAGTCTTAATCCCCACTACGCAGATGAGGGAACCGAGGCAGGCACAGAGAGTGAAGTGATTTGCCCAAGGTTGTACAGCAGACAAGTGGCGGAGCCAGGACTTAGAACCCAGTTTCTCTGATTCTTTCCACTAGGCCACCCCCACTTCTCTTGGGAGTTCTGGTAGGGTCATGGGTCAGAGAAGTAGCATGGCTCAGTGGAAAGAGCCCGGGCTTTGGAGTCAGGGGTCATGGGTTCGAATCTTGGCTCCACCACGTCTGCTGTGTGACCTTGGGCAAGTCACTTAACTTCTCTGAGCCTCAGTTACCTCATCTGTAAATGGGGATTGACTGTGAGCCCCATGTGGGACAACCTGATCATGTTATATCCCCCCAGCGCTTAGAACAGTGCTTTGCACATAGTAAGTGCTTAACAAATGCCATCATTATTATTATTATGGGTCCCCATTCTGTGTGGGGCAACCCTGGCTGGCCTGAGCACCAAACCCTGCCCCCGCATAGGAGGAGATGGTGGACTTTGCCTTAGCAGTGATTTCTCCCGATCCCTTTTGACTCCGTTAACTGATTCCCTTAGAAAATAGTTGTTGGAAAACCCTGCACGCCTGAGAGACCTGAGCGTCCGCTGCCAGTGGGACAGATCCAGCAGCAGGGCTGACAGACAGACGGCCCGCATGGGGGATGGGACCTTGCTTGACTGGGAAAAGCAGGTGGTGATGGCGATGGCAGCAGCAACGAGGGCTCTGGTCCTTGTTCTCTTCCTGGTGGCCCACAGGGTCCAAAACGAGGACCGTGGGGAATGTGGTTAATGGCAGGTCAGCTCCAATCCAAGTTTCCACAAAGTGCCTCAAGCTCAGCCAGGCTCTGCCGCGGATCAACGGGAGGTGACCGGCCTGAGTCCTAGGGCGAGTCTTGTCCAAGGGGCTCACGGTCAAGGGTGTGAGAGGAACAAGAATTATGGCATGCGCCAAGCACTGGATTAAGCCCTGAGGTAGATGCGAGATAAATAGGTCAGCAGCTGCAGCAGCGTGCCTGCTTGTCGGGGCCCCCGGTCTTGGGTTTCAGAGTCCCACCTGACTCCTGTAGGGATGAGGAGGAGGGCTCCTTTGGTGTGTAGGATGGCAGCGATCGGTGGTGGAGAAAGGAGGACTGGGCTTCATTGTTCTTCGATGCCATCAGATACCGCCCGGGGTGGAAAGCCCAGTCCTGGCCCGCTGGGTGTGACGTTTTGCTCGCTGCTGCGGAAGGGCAGGCTCACCATCGTGGAGGCCCTTGAGGTATCTACTCTTGCCTTTCAGCTCCTCAATCAGTTTGAAAACACCGGTCCTCCCCCAGCAGACAAAGAGAAAATCCAGGCTCTCCCCACTGCGAAGATCACAGAAGAACAAGTAGGTATGTGCACTGCCTCCAGGGGAAGGAGCCCCAGCTGTCTCGACCAGGGATGTCAAGAAGACTGGGGATGGTGACCATTTGTGGGGAGTGTGTGTGTTGGGGTTGGGGGGAGCATTGTGGAACTGAACAGGGAAGAGGAAGAGGGGCTCCTGTATTTCCTGAGCTGCACTGACATTTTGCATAACCTCTCCGCCTCACTTATTCCCCCTCTGGGGCCCCGAGGAAACAGAATGTAACCTCCACGGGTTTACTGTTAGGTAAGGTCATCGAAAGTAATATCTTTCTGCTCTGGGGAATCTCAAGGTGATTCTCGGGTATTATTTTCTTCCCCCTCCCCAAGGGGGTGAGGGGCTACCCCGGGGGCAGCTGGAGGCACAGACATGTCAAGCCATTTGCTTGGGCTCCCAGAGTGAGTGAATGGCAGAGCTGAGGTGGGAACCGGGGTCTTCCCACCTCCAGAGCTGGTGCTCCTGCTCCAAGGGGCTACCCGAAATTCCCGAAGCGAGCCCCTTCCGGCGGCCGTCGTTGGGAGACCCGCACAGAGGGTGACTCCTGGGGATGAGCTACCGGGTGACTGACACGTGCTCCGGGGTGTGTGTCTGAGCAAATCATCCTACGAAGGCTTTTAATCACCGCAAGTGGAATGGGTTGGAGGGTGGGCTCCCACTGTGCTTCCCTGGGGCCGAAGTGGCTGCAGGGAACCCTCTCGGCGCCTCCTCTTACCCTGTCTTCTCTCCGCCAGGTTCAGGGTTAGAATGTCCTGTATGCAAAGAGGACTACACAATTGACGAGAGTGTGCGGCAGTTACCTTGCAATCACCTGTTCCACAATGACTGTATAGTCCCCTGGCTGGAACAGGTGAGTCTTGGGGAATCATTCGGTGGCCCAAGAGACCAGCCGCAGCTCCCAGAGACCAGAGTCTCTTGGTGCTCAGCGGTCTTCCCAGCGGCGAGTTGTAATCCCTTGGGATTTGGACGGGAAGATGTCAGGGACTCTCAAGCCCTTAACTTGCATTGTTCCCATGTTGTTTCTAATCCTTTCTCTCCTTTTTTTGTTTTTGTTTTTGTTTTTTTTTCCCCTCCCAATCCCCCGACTCCCTCCCTTTAATTCCCAAAGCATGACACCTGCCCGGTGTGCCGGAAAAGCTTAAGTGGACAGAACACTGCCACAAACCCCCCTGGACTGACAGCGATGAACTTCTCTTCCTCCTCCTCCTCCTCCTCTTCCAGTTCGCCAAGCAATGAAAACTCGACAAACCACTCATGAATCTTAAACACCAGCCAACCCACCTTCTGCTCTCCCTCCCCATCCCACACTCAGCAGGAGCAGCTAGGCATTCTCCCCTGCCCTGTTTTCCCCCCCCACCCCGCCTCTCTCCCCCGCCAAACCCCAGATGAGGCAGATGGGCAGGAGGGGAAACAACTCCCCTGCTTCCAGGACCCCGCACCTTTTTTTATGAGCTTTGAAAGCACCAAAGGCCCCATTCCCTAACCTCAGAGATGAGGTCTTGCTTTCAGGGGATGGCACCGCCTTCAGGTTCATTGCTGCTGCCCGGTGGACTTCTAAAGCTGGGGACGCGTCACTTTCCGCCTCCTCCCCGCCCCCCCTCCCCCCCCCCTTTTTTTCCCTTCCCCCTTCCCTCCTCCGCGTACCTTGCCACTGCTTGGACATCTTCAACCTGCTAAGCCAAAATGAATTGCCACTCTGGTTTGCCCCCCACAGAGGCCAGGTGGGAGAGGTGGCAGCTTGGTTGTTATTTAAACATGTGAACTGCTGACTCCAATTCATTGTCCGCCTTTCTTCTTGCTCTCTTAAGTCCTCTCCCACCTGTTCATCCCTTCTTTCTTTAGAACTTCACCTTCTGATGTTCATTGCTGAAAAGGGTTTTTATAATTTTAAATTATTACTGCTCTGAAATAAATGGACGGTTTAGCTCAATAAGAGGTGATGCCTGATTTGTGGAAAAACAGGATGAGGCTCTTCTGACAGTGTCAACCGCCCCATCCCCAGGGTAACAGCAGGTTGGGACCCAGCTGGAACCAGATCTGACATAAGCCTCGGCACCAGGTGTCACCGGATGCCACACACGCCTGAAACCCATATCTGGTTGGGTACCAGTGGATAAGCTGACGGCCGTCCTCTTGCGCTCGCCACTTCCCCCATCTTGGCTTCCTTGTCCTCGTTGTCCAGTTGGGCTCAAAATTGAGACTGGACCAGAATGAGGACCAGCAAAATAAAGCTGGAGCACTTGGCCACTGACCAGTTATTCTCCTCCTCTGCTCCCGCTCCCCGAGACAGCTATTTAAATAAGAACTACCTTTTTCTAAAAAGCCAGGAGAAGCAAATGCGTTCAAGTGTTCCTTCTAGCGGGCTGGGGGTGCCCTGTGGCCATCGTCCAGGTATTTTTTTTTTTGTCTGCTTGTTTTATTGCTTCCTACTGCTCCTTCAGAGTCTGCTTCTCCAGTCTCTCAGGAAACAGCCATTGAAGGGGGTGAGGACAGAGATGCTGTGTGGGTGTGGGTGAACGTGAGTCGAGGTGGCCCGGCGGCTATCTGAATTGCCTTCCCAAGCCCCCCAGGCAGGGGCTTCTGGGCCCGGCCCCACCCGCCTGAACCTTTACTCCCCCATGTCCAGTTCTCCTTTGGGGTTGGGGCAGAGGAAGCCTCCAACCGCTTCTGGTGTACCCCAGCCTGAGACTGTGCCATTCCAAGGCAGGACCAGGCAGCCATTCTCTCTTGTGTCCCCTAAGCATCTGGTCAGGATGCGATACCGCAGGCGCTCTATTTGATTTGTGCTGCCAGTTGGGTAGCTGAGCCCCTGCCCCCAACACATACACACCCCTTCCTAGTCTCTGCTTTCTGGGTTTCCCCGGCAGTCTCCTGCTTCCCAGGACCGTTTTCTCTGTTGAAATAGCCTGGCCATATTCCAGGACCTGTAGCCGGTAGGGACTTTTTCGCCTCCAAACCTTTTCGGTTGCTGCCGGCCCCCTGGGCTGAATCTTCTCGCCACAGCAGAAGATAACGAGTAGGCTGACTCTTGCGGGTGGAAAGGTTCGCCAATGCCTCCCAGGGCCTGGAGGGGGGATGGGGGGCGTGGGGGGAGTCCCCTGCCCCATCTGGAAACCAGAGATGGGATGGAGAAGGGGAGCCAGAGTGGACTCCATTACAATTTGTCTCCCCTTGACTGGCATTCCTGGGGCCGGAGTGCATCGTCCCTCTGGCTTCTCCGGTGGGTAGGCTGGCTAGTGCCGTCACGTGGTTCGGGCTCATCTTAGGCTCTCGTTTTCCCTCCGTGAGGCGGGAGATAGGACACTTCAAGATGGCTCAGGACAGGCTACCTGGTTTGAGCTGGCAGAAACCCAGCCCTCTTGTGAGCCCGAGAGAGCCCCATCCATCGGAATCTCTAGTTCTTGAGAACGAATGCCCAGGGTCGAGGCGGCCTTGGATGGGGCTTGTCCGGTCTGTGACCTGGGGCTTCTAAACCTGGAGGTTTAGCGTGAAGCCACCAACCCACAGGGCATCAGACGGCACTGAGCGGGGCTCGGGAGACTGCTCCCAACCGCCAGCCTCGATGGGAGAGCTCAGTCTCCTCGTCGGGCAAAGACCTTGCTCCGAGAGAATCTAGGGAGAGGTGGATTTTCTGCTGCAACCGAGTGGATGCCTGTGCATCCTGAGTCTTGTTGATCCTAGACGCGGAGGGGATGATGAGAAGGGGGCAGGAGGCCTGGGATTTCCTCTGCATTTCTCTGAGTTTCCATAGTTTATCAGGGACGTGTGGAGATGGAGAGTCCTGGCAGAGGTGGACAGAGCAGATCTCCCTGGGGGAGATCCCTGCCTCTCCCCCCCAACCCTTGCCCATTGGGTTGTTCCCACTCTGGCAAGACCTAGGTTTCCTCCTGCGCTGGGCCTGGGTGTCACCGTGGCGCCAGGGGGGCCGCAGGCCCACCCCCACCCCCATACACATCCACAGCCCCACCCGGCTCCCTGAGCATGGGTCTTTCGCTTTTATTACCGTCCGCGGCTGGAGGGATTCAGGCCCCGCAAGAGTGGGCAAATCTTTGCTGCTGCCTCAAGCTCCCTCTTTGGAAAAGTCTGGAAACAAGACTCGGACCTTGGGCTGGGTTTCTGTGGATTCCGTGGAAACCCGAGTGGAATCAACCCGGTCTTTCCTCCGTGTCACCCAGGAAGGCAGCTCTTGGGAAGGAATGGCTCTCCCCTCTCCCCACAGCTCCGCCACCCAGAACTGAGGAGCCACGTGCTTCCTCCAGCGATAAATGTTTCCCTGAGGATGAGGTTAGGTGGCTTTGAGTCCTTGATCGCAGAGGTGTTCTCCCCCCACCCCGCTCATCCATCGCTGAAAGTAGGTTGTGTCCTGTACGTCGGATGCCGGATCCTGCGCTGGGTTTTCATGCCGCCCCAGGTGGGCCCTCATTGTTCGAGGAGGGGCAGGGGAGGGCAAGGGGAAGGTCGGGGGCACTCAGCCCTCCAAAAGTAGTGGCAAAATCCACGCCGACCCAGAGCGGCAAGACTGAGGGAAACCTCTGCCAGGCCTAACGGGCTTTTCTGATGCCCACTTGACAGTAACCAGAACGTGGTTGTGTCCCCAATACCCGGGGACCATCCCTCTCGTGTCTGCCAGCCTGGCCTCCGTGGCCTGGCCTGGAATTCTCTGTTCCAGTGACACTTCATAAAATAGCCACCGATTTTCTGTTCCAGCGACACTTCATAAAATAGCCACCGACGTGAGAGCCTGCCTCGATGGGTGCTTCAACCCCAAACCGGCCAGGGGCCTGGAAGCTGCCTGATTGCATCACACGGCCTAAATTTGGAAATACCACTCTACTTTTCCTGCTTGAGTAGCGTTCGTCTTACGACCCTGGGAGGATTACTTTCAGTTTTTTCAGTTTTCAGATTTCTGTAAGGGAAGTGGAAGCCCTCTGTCACCCTCCTGGCTGCTCTGTTTTCTCTTTCTCCCGATTCACCCTTGCTTGTCCCCTCTTCTCCATCCAAGCAAACTTAACGGTTCCTCACCCTCCTCTCCCCCAGGCCTAACCATTGCTCACACCTTCCCCCTCCACCCCTACCCCCTGCAGCCTTGCCATATCTGGTCCTTCAAAGCCACTCGGAAACGCCAACTCCTCCAGGAGGTCTGCCTGCTCATCAGCTGCTTCAAGACTATTTTGCCGACGTATCCCTTTATTTGTTTTAAATGTATTTGTGGTTATTTATGCCTGTGCTCTCCCTCTCTTAACCATTGTGCATTTGTCCATTTCTGGCAGCATTTCTTCCATTAGACTGTAAGCTCTTCGAGGGCAGGGCCCCCATCATCCAATTCTGTGTGTTCTCCCAGAGCCTAATATGGAGTCTCATAGAATTCTGTTACCTAGGCAGTATACTGCCCAACAACGTAATGATAGACCAGGAAGTAGAAAGCCAGAACGAAAGCCCAACGTATCCTTTTGGAGACTGTCAAATAGAGCATGGCGCCGGACTTCGGACCAAGCTGAAGGTTTCCGGAAGCGTACTGCTGTCCCGGCCCTTTTATTGGATCGAGAGGCCTGGACCCGCCACGGACGCCACATCCGGCTCTTCGAGCAGTTCTGCTGGACTCGGTTGAGCGACGTACTCAACGTCGAGTGACAAGACGAGATGACCAAGTCAGTCTGCTGGCCTCCAAGTTCTGCCTCCCTCAGTGCAGCTGCTCTGGGAGGGGCACGTGAGGAGAACGGATGACAGCGGGATACCCAGATGGCTGCTGGATGGTGCGCTGAAATTGGGCAACTGAAAACCAGGCGGACAGAGGGCATGTTTTAAGAATGCCAGGAAGTGCTGACTCAAACTGCGCAGAGTCCCAGCTGAAAGCTGGGCGACCACAGAGACTGCCAGACTCGCATGGGGCCTTGCGATCAAAGAAACGCCTCTCCTCAAACAGAAGCTCTGAGGGGGTCGTGAGGCCAAGAAGCGAAGATGGTACCGGGCGCAGCCGCTAGCGAACACGCTGCCACGCCGCAGCCTTTGTGGATGCCTAGTCTGGATGGGCCTGGTGGCCTCAGAACGGCCAGGCTTGCACCCGTCGGTGGCCACTCCTTTTGAAGGAGGCAGCCGGCTCAGCAGGAGGCGCGCAATCAATACGCTTGACAAAGATTTCTGTGCCGAGGCTAGCAACACGTTTGTATTTGGGCAGGACAGAAGACAGCGTGGGAACAGACTTCCCTGGACTCCTAATTTTGTGAGCATGCAGAATACGAATACATGGGAGAGAACCATTTTGACTTCTCAGTCAAGGTTACAAACTCAGCCGCTGACTCGTCCACCCGAAACCCTTTTGGAAAGTCCATCAGCGTGAGGTCTGGGGACCGTTTCCCTCGTCGAAACTCCTGTTCCGTTTCTCCTGTTGCCTGGGCCAATCCACTGGCCCAAAAGAGCTGGGAAAACACACACACACACACACACACACACTTACACACCCCGCCCCAACCACCACCATCCGGGACTCGAGGCCGAGACAGCCGGCGAGCCTTAACGGAGAGCTGAAGCAATCGATCCCCTTCCACCTCCATCTTTTTAGGGTTGCTGATTTGGGTGAACTTTTTTTTTTCTTTTTTAAACCAAAGCCTGTTTCTCTGGTGGGGGGGGAAGCATCTCTGTTTTTTGAGGGAAAGAGGACCTCCGGATAATGTCTAGACTTTTGAGACTAGAGATGAAAGGGTTTAACAGAGTAAGCCTAAAGGGAGAAACAGTTGGCTTTTTGGCAGGAACTGAATCAACTCGGCTAATTCTGCCTCTTTCCTCCAGGAACCAAGCAAGCCAATGCACGAGGCTCCAACTCCCAGAAGGCTGGGGTCCCGACCCTGCTTTCTTGGTGTGCAGGGTTGGGTCTCTCCTGAAACACCCCAGACTCGGGCTTTGTCCGGCGGTATGGCCGAATGGCTCCCGAATCTGGAAGTGGTTTGGGCGGCTGCAGGGAGGGTGGCCCGGGAAGCAAGGGGGAGCTTTTAGGCCTCCTCCCAGTGGGAGGTGGGAATGCTGAAAAACGGCTCCGAGTTGACCTATCGAGCCAGGGACCTAGAGGCTGGAGCTTTCAGAATTGGCTTCAACCAAGGTGGGCCCGTCCTCCACCACCCCAATGGTAATTCAATAATGATTGGTCCCTGTTTGACTGGAAAACGAGTGCACTGCAGGTCATGGCCAAAGGGCAGGGACCTCAGAAGAGTTTCCAGACACCCTCTGGTTCTGAGAGGGTGGGGACGGGCTGGGAAGAGAGAGAAAATCCTGCTCCGGCCCATCCTCCCTGCCCTGGCCGATGCCCCGTGTCTTCGCTGGCTACCCTCCTGCATGGCCCATCTGCGGGCTGACGGGCAGAGGCCCGAGGAGATGTGGGTTTGAGTCGTATCGATTATCTTCTCTACTCCCGGAGTCCTGCTGCATCCTGGAACCAGGGCACAGAGGGTAGAGGTTGCTCCTGTGGAGCCCTACTGTTTTATGGGTATTTTGGGCTGGGGGTGGGGGGAGACGGGGAGAACGGGTTTCCGGGCATCGGTGCGCGTTGCAGGGTTATGGCACCAAGAAAATTAAAACAAACAAACGAGCATTCCCCTGGCTGGCTGAGTTCCTTGAAAGGAAGGGGTGGGAGGGGAAGAAAGCCAGCCACCTGCCTTGGCTCCCCGCTGGCACTCTGGCTTTCGGGGTGAGGTGTTGGTGCTGGGATTGGGTGCGTTCATCTGAGAGGTTTAGACTGCCGAAGTGTGAGCGTGTGTGTGTGTGTGTGTGTGTGTGTGTTCCCTAAGGGCTGTAATTAAATGCATCTGTTCGACCACCACATTCTTCTCCATGGATCTGCCTCTTGTTCTTGCATCCAACTTCGTCTCCTACCCTCTGCCGGTTGCCCTATTCCCATCCCACGGTGGAAAATAATAACGTGGAAGTGCTGAGAGCCCGGAGGTGGGGCCTTGCTTTGCCTCTTGACTTCCTGGTGTGCTACAGTTTCCAGAAAAGCGAGTCCGCTACCCATTCTTGCCCCTCTCACCTCTCTTCCGCTCCCAGCTGTCAAGAGCAGGTCAGCTCCCCGCAACTAAACCAACCCCACGTCTCCCCTCCTCGGGGAGAGGGTGGTGCAAGCCCCCTCTCTCGCCCTGCCTTGCCCTCTGTCGCTCTCTGTTTCTCCATCTCTGAGGTGTGGAGAGGCAGGGATGCCAGCCGGAGCTGGGGCCTGGGCCTCTCCCATCTTGCCCTTTCCTTCCCGTGACAGCGGCTATGACAGCTCCACCGTTGCCGGGTCGGGCGTTGGGGGGGCTGATGATGAAAGCGCCTCTCCCTGCCCGGCTGGGGCCCCTGGGAGGGAAAAGAGCAGCAAGAGCCACAGCCATCCCCCTTCCCCCAAAGCTCCCCAGCTCTGTTTCATTGTTCTCCGAGGGGGCCAGGGTGTCAGGCTTGGGGCCCAAAGCAGCAGTGGAGAACGCTCTGCCCCGCTCTGGGCCAAGAACTCGTTAAGCATTTATATAGCCAAACTCTCAGATGCTTTATGAGTCTTGAGCTGGCCCGCCGAGAGGCCCCGTTTCCCGTGGGCCCGGAGGGCCGGGCCGAGCCGCCCGTGGAACGCTCCTTCCTCGGGCTCGGAGCTTAAAACCTGGTCCCAGATCTAGGGGCTGGGCCGGCCTAGCGCAGGGTAGAGCTGGGCGGCCCGTGTTTCTCCCCGTTCTTCTGCTGGGTGGGCTCGGGCGATTGGCGGGGGCATCGCCTAGCGAGAGCCGCAGCCGATGCCCAGAAGTCGGCATGCTGCCATCGGGACCGTAAATCCCACGTGGCTCCGGGGCACTGAACTTGTGCCACCCTGCCTCCTCCGGTTCCCTCTCCCCCAGCCTGCTTGGGGCTTGGCACAGACTAAGCTGCGGCCAAAGCTCTCGCTTCCCCGCTCAACCCAGCAGCTGGGAATCCTCCGTAGTTCTAGGAGCGGGAAGAATCCGAGCCCAAAGGTGAGAAAGGAGGTGGGTCTGAATGAGGTCCAGTCAGGAATAGGGTCCTGGAGGTGAGGGGGGGCGGAAGGGCATGGAACAGAATGAGACACTACGTGCAGAGGGGACAGAAGGAACTTGCAGCTATTGAAGCAAAGTGGAGCCCAAGGAGGGAGGGCAAAAATGTTTGGAGAGCCTCATCCCTCAAGGCTCTCTCTGGATGTGTTCTGAGGTCCTTAAGAAGAAAGGAGCCCAGGACGAGGCTCGACTGAGGTGGTTTTGACCATTCCTGCTCACTGGAATTCCCTCTTCCACCCTGCTCTGGTCCCCTGTCTCTACCTCTCTTACTCTGGAGAAGTACTGCCAGGAAGACAAATATTCGAGGGGCTTATAGCTCACAAGCCAGGATCCCTCTGGAGTCGGGGCCCAGGGAACCCAGGGCTGGCCCGGAGGAGATGCCCACGGCTCTGGTCCCAGGCCCTTTAGGGGGCGTGGAAAGGTCAAGGTTAAGGGCCACGTGGCGAGCTGTTGTCTGCTCAAAGACCCAAGATTCAGGCCTCCCCAAAGCCTGGAGGGATGCTGAGGGATTCGCTGTCCTCCCTGGCACCCAGGCCACTGGACATCCTTTCCCTCCTGGCCTCCCCCTACTCCTAGTCTGTTGGGGGAGGACAAAGTGGGCTGGAGGGATGAGTCCGGCCTCTCGGACACCCTGGCTGGCCGACTCCAGCTTTTCCGCCACACCGGGTGGACAGCGGACCCATCTCGGGGCTTGTGCCCACGATTTCCCTCGAACTTTCGTGGAACCGAGGAACAGCCTGAGATATGGTGCTCATCTCCCTTTCCTCCCTTGATTCTGGTTTACCTCCTCAGCAACCCGGTTCTTGGCTCGCCTGCCTTCCCAGGCCACTGCTCCTCTCTCCCACTTAACCAAAATGAACGAAATCCCATTCCGCAGAGGAGGGTGCAGTCAGCTCCCGATTCCACAAAGAAAACGGAGCCTCGGTACGAATAACGCATCCCACCGCCCACAAAAGTGGAACCATAGCTCAGGCCCCTCTGTTGAGATGATCAGGAAGCAGCCCCAGGACCTTGTTGGGGTGGGGGGTGTGGGGGTAGGGACCTTAAGTCAGCTGTGGAGCTTTAGAGATGGAGCCCTGGGGGACTCGTAGCTAGTGAGAGTCATCCACTCAGTTGCAGACAATCTAGTGGGGAGCATCCATTTGCTCGAAATGGAAAAAGGACCAAATTGAGACTGACGATAAACTGCCTCTCATTTTGCCCACCTGAGCCCGGAAGATGGATCTAAGGGTGGCTGGGTAACTGGGGAGGGGCTGGCAGAAACAGAGTGAGCATCTAGGTCTGTCTCTACCCGCTTCTTTCCCCAGACCGAGCGCTGCCACCGTTCTTGGACAAGATGTGCGCGACTCCCCCAACTCCCGGGAGGCACAGTGCCATCCTTTATTCTCATGTCCGGACAATAAATAAGCATGTGTGTCAACAGAGGCAAAACAGTCCTCTTGCCCGTCCCATCATCTGCCTTTTCTGGGCAGGTTATGCCCCGGGCATTTCAAAATCCTAGGCGGGCACGTTTTGCCCTAAACCACCTCCCCTCCCAACCCGCCTCTTGCCCGAGTCATCGTTCCAAGAGTTCTCTCTAAGGCCTGGGGCAGAAAGGGAGCTCTTTCTCCTGTCTTTTTTGTAAAAAATAATTATTATTATAATAAATAGGAAAATATATCTCTGTGTAGTGGATGTGTAAGTGTGTCTATGTGACCGAGTGAGAGTTAGAAGGAGTGAGAAAGAGAGAGAACCTTTAAAAGCCCAATACAGCCTGGGCTTTGGGGAGCCAGGTTCAAGAGACCAGGATGGGCAGGAAGTGGGTGGAGAGGTGCTGGCGGCGGGTCTTGCCCCCCTGGCGGGGTGCTCCCTTGCCATTGAGGGCCAGGAACATCTGTCTCCCCTCATGCCGCCAGCGCAGGGAGGCGTAGGTGTTGTAGCCGTTTTCCTCAATCCGCTCTTTGAACTTGCAGTTGGGGTTGTACTCTCTCTGACGAGGGAGGGAGAAGGACAGGTGGTGAGAAAGAGGATCGGGAGAAGGTTCAGACTGTACCCCCCCGCCCCATCATCCTCCCTTCCCTCAGCTTCAGGACTCACTTGGACCAGTGGGGCCGGGGGTGGTGGTGGGGGGAATGGGGAGGGATCCCTGATGGGTGGGAGCCTCTGGCAGAGGGTGTACTGTCTCGGGCCTAGCCCACCCCTGGGACTGTCCCTCTGAATCCTGCCTGCCCTCTCCAAATCCCAGGGGTAGATGCAAACCGGGCTCAGATTTGGGGAGCCACCAAGGTGAGAGGCCTTGGCCCTTTGGAGGAGAAGGGTGGGGTTGGGGGCCTTTGGGGTCCTCCATTCCTCCCCAACCCCCACGAGCTGCTCTGGCTGCTCTGGCACTTCCCCTCTTCAGTGGCTTCCTGTTTGACGGTTTCCTCACCCGTTGGCACTGGGAACTTCTTTCTGGCAGTGCCCTGGCCCAGCCGCCCTCTCACCCCCTCACCCTTCCAGTTCCCTCCCAGCTGTGGCCCTGGGGTCAGGCCTGGGTCTCAACCTGCCCAGCCTGCCTCTCCCCAAACTGAGAAGAGCAAAACCTAGGCCCTCCCCCTCGAGGTCACCCAGAGAGGAGAGAAGGGTGGGTGTGTGTGAGTGTTTGTTTTGGGGCGGGGGGGGAGAGAATACATACCGTCCCGTACAGTTTCCCTTTCCTGTTCATGGCCAAGTAGAAGCCTGTGTGTACCGATTTAATGGCCACGACCCCCACGCGGACTGAACGGATCTCAACGATGCCTGGGGTGGGGTGGGGGGGGAGAGCGGGGAGAAACAACACAGGGCATTGAACAGGCAGTTAGAGAAATTGGTGGCCCACCCTGCTGTTTAGAGGGGCGAGGAACTCCATGAAGTAGGGATTCCCAATCTAGCACGTGGGTTATCATTGCTGCTTTGTTCTCTGCCTCCTCCCTCCCTTTCCTCCACTTTTCTACCCTTTTTGAGTCCATCAGTCATCAACGCATCTTCCCTGAACGCCCCCTCCCTCCCGCCCATCTGGTATCAGGCACTTGGGATCCACCTTAGAGAAGGGACCAGGCCCTGTCCTCAGGGAGCTCACCCCTCAAACTTAACATGTCCCACACAGAACTCCTCACCCTCCAGTCCAAGCCCTGTCCTTCCCTCATCTTTCCCATCACTGAAGGCAATACCACTATCCTCCCTATCTCCCAAACCCGGAACTGTGGCATAACCTTGACTACTTCTCATTCAACCCTTCTATTTAATACGTCACCGAATCCTGTCAGTACTACCTTCACGAAGTCGCTAAAATCCACCCTGTCCTCCATCCAAACTGCTACTACGCTCACCCAAGCACTTATATCCTGCCTTGATTACCGCATCAACCTCCTCGCTGACCTCCCTGCCTCCCCCTTTCTCCAGTCTCGACTTCACTCTGCTGCCCTGATCATTTTTCCACAAAACATTCAGTCCACTTATCCCCACTCCTCAAGAACCTCCAGTCGTTGCCCATCCACCTCCGCATCAAATAGAAACTCCTTACCACCGGTTTTAAAGCACACAATGGGTTCTCCCCGTCCTTACCTTGCTGATCTACTATTACAACCCAGCCCACCCGCTTAGCTCCTCCAACACCAATCTACTCGCTGTGCCTCGATCTCGTCCATTTCACTGCCGAACCCTTGCCCACGTCCTCCCTCTGGCCTAGAGTTCCCTCCCCCTTCGCACATAGTAAGCGCTTAATAAATGCCATTATTATTATTGTTATATCCGACAGACCACCACTTTCCCCACCTCCAAAGCCTTATTAACATCACCTCTTCAAAAGGCCTTCCCCAACTAAGCTCTCATTTACTCTTCCTTCCCCCAGCACCTCCTGGGTCACCTAGGCACTTAGATCTTTTTTTATGGTATTTGTTAAGTGCTTACTTTGTGCCACTCAATGTACTAAGTCCCTGTCATTCATTCATTCAATCGTATTTATTGAGCACTTACTCTGTGCAGAGCACTGTACTAAGCGCTTGGGACGTACAAGTCGGCAACCTATAGAGACGGTCCCTACCCAACAACAGGCTCACAGTCTAGAAGGGGGAGACAGACAATAAAACAAAGCATGTAGACAGGTCTCACAGTCTTAATCCCCATCTTCTGGACGAGGTAACTGAGGCACGGAGAAGTTGAGTGATTTGCTCAGCTCACACAGCAGACAAGTGGCGAGCCATGATTAGAGTTCAGGTCTTCTGACTCTGAGGCCCATGCTCTTTCCACTAGGCCGTGCTGCATCTCACCTGATACTAATAATTATGGTATTTCTTAAGCACTTACTATGTGCCAAGCACTGTTCTAAGCACTGGGGTAGATACAAGCACGTTGGGTTCACAGTCTCAAACCCCATTTTACAGATGAGGTAACTGAGGCATGGAGAAGTGAAGTGACTTGTCCAAGGTCACACGGTAGACAAGTGGTGGAGCCAGGATTAGAACCCATGGCCTCCTGAGTCCCAGGCCCATGCTCTATCCACTCCGCCATGCTGCTTCTCAAGTTCACCCCACCCTCAGCCCCAGAATACTTACGTATATATCTGGAATTGCTTTTAATGTCTGTCTCCCCCTCTAGACTGGAAGCTCCTCATGGGTAGGGAACGTGTCTACCAACTCTGTTGTACACTCCGAGGTACTTAGTACAGTGCTCTACACACAATAAGCGCTCGATAAATACCACTGATTGATTGATTGATTGACGGGAACCAGGCTGGTGAAGGCTTGATGGGCAAAAAGGGTGAAAGCAGTGATTTGAATGGGGATTTGGATTATCCGTGGGTGTCAATCATCTCTGCTCTCACCATCACCGAAGAGAATTAGAGCATACTTGACGGCACTTCTCTAACACGCCTCCTCTCACTTCATCCCCTTCACCATCAGCCTAAACCTGACTCCCTCCCCCATTTCTCTCTTCCCCATTCCTCCCAGCTGCTGCTGTTGCTGCTGACCTGCTCAGTGAGAACTCTACAGAATCATAGATCACCAGGGCCTAAGGGGAACACGTGAGGTCATTTCAGCCATTCTCCTGCCTTCAGGCAATACTATCCCTCAACTACCCCACACAGAGAAGGTAGAGGCCCTGGAGTTTTCCCTGTAGCCCAGTCCAACATCTCTCACTCTCTCTCTCTCTCTTCCTTCCCCTCCCTCCCCCCGTTTACGGGTATGTTTGGAAAGTTCTGTATTTCTCAGCCAACTTGTCAGTTCAGCTGCGGCTTTGGCGTGGGGCATTCTACCGCCCCAGTCTCACCTCTTCCCCTCAGGCTCAGTGCCACATCGTCATCCTCATCATTGCCAATAGTTGTTTATTGAATGCCTACTTTGGGTAACACAGTATGTCAAGTCCCACTGGGACGCCAGATGATTTCCTGCCTAAGGAATGAGAGATAAGGAGGTTCAGGGAGGGTTTGGATGAAGTCATAGATGAGCAGCCCATTCTGGGTTACCAGAGTTAGGTTAATCCTACCAGGGTTAGGATTAGAGGGCGGAGGGGAGAGCTTGGGACGTTAGCCTAGCCCTGGAGATGAGTGTCCGGAAGGCAGCCGTCACATTGCATCTCCAAGCACCCCATTAATAATAATAATTATTATTATAATAATGATATTTGTTAAATGCTTCTTATTTGTCAAGCACTGTTCTAAGTCCTGAGGAAGATACAAGCTAATCAGGTTGGACAGAGGCTCTGTCCCACATGGGGCTCACGGTCTCAATCTCCATTTTCCAGATGAGGTAACTGAGGCCCAGAGAAGTGAAGTGACTTGCCCAAGGTCACACAGCAGACAAGTGGCAGAGCCAGGATCAGAACCCAGGACCTTCTGACTCGCGGGCCTGTGCTCTATCCACTACGCCCTGCTGCTTCCCGTTGTCATGGAGATGAAATCCGGAGCTGGATGTGCCATGGGTCTGACCCAGGAATAGCAGCACGTAGGTGCTGATGCACTGTTAAGTGAGCAGCCGATGTCCTTTCGGCTACTTCGTCTGCCAGCGAAACCCAGGGTGCCAGGATTGGATTCTTGGGGTTTCTTGACCTCCGGGGAGAGAGGCCTGGAGAAGAGATCCGGGAGGAGAGCCCCTAGAAGGCAGAACCGGTGATGCAGAGAAGGCCTGGGAAGACCCCAGCAACAGCAGGTTCAGCCCCCTGCCTCCAGGCTGGTGAATCCCTAAGCCCTCTGGGGCAGATGGGTGCCCACCTTGTATTTCACAATCTCCCAGGGGATCAAGAAAGGCTGTAGAAGCTTATTCCCTGGGGAAGGAATAAGTAGTCCACTGGTTTGGAGTGATTTAGGCACGGACCTGCTTGGAGGCAGCGGGATGGATGAGCTGACTTTCCATGCTTCCGTTCCCAGGGTCAGATATTTCATTCATTCATTCAATCATATTTATTGAACGCTTACTGTGTGCAGAGCACTGTACTAAGCGCTTGGGGAGTACAAGTCGGCAACATATAGAGACGGTCCCTACCCAACAACGGGCTCACAGTCTAGAAGGGGGGAGACAGACAACAAAACAAAATATGTAGACAGGTGTCAAAACCGTCAGAATAAATAGAATTATAGCTATATGCACAGCATTAATAAAATAGAGTAGTAAATATGTACAAGTAAAATAAATAAAGTAATAAATATGTACAAAGGGGGTAGGGCCGGGGGGGGGGGGGGGCGATGGGGAGGGGAGGAGGAGAGGAAAAAGGGGGCTCAGTCTGGGAAGGCCTCCTGGAGGAGGTGAGCTTCCAGTAGGGCTTGGAAGGGAGGAAGAGAGCTAGTTTGGCGGCTGTGTGGAGGGAGGGCATTCCAGGCCAGGCGAAGGACGTGGGCCAGGGGTCGATGGCGGGACAGGCGAGAATGTTAGGCCTCACAAGGACCAATGAGGAGGTTAACGGCAGAGGAGCGGAGGGTGAGGGCTGGGCTATAGAAGGAGAGAAGGGAGGAGAGGTAGGAGGGGGTGAGGTGATGGACAGCCTTGAAGCTGAGAGTGAGGAGTTTTTGCTTGATTCGTAGGTTGACAGGCAACTCCTGGAGATTTTTGAGGAGGGGAGCGACATGCCCAGAGTGTTTCTGTACAGAGATAATCCGGGCAGCAGAGTGAAGTATAGACTGAAGCAGGGAGAGACAGGAAGATGGGAGATCAGAAAGGAGGCTGATGCAGTAATCCAGTCGGGATAGGATGAGAGATTGAACCAGCAAGGTAGCGGTTTGGATGGAGAGGAGAAGGCGGATTTGGCGATGTTGTGGAGGTGAGACTGGCAGGTTTTGGTGACGGCTTGGATGTGCAGGGTGAACGAGAGAGCGGAGTCGAGGATGACACCAAGGTTGTGGGCTTGTGAGATGGGGAGGATGGTAGTGCCGTCTACAGTGACGGGAAAGTCAGGGAGAGGACAGGGTTTGGGAGGGAAGATAAGGAGCTCAGTCTTAGATATGTTGAGTTTTAGGTGGCGGGCAGACATCCAGATGGAGAAGTCCCGAAGGCAGGAGGAGATACGAGCCTGGAAGGAGGGAGAGCGAGCAGGGGTGGAGATGTAGATTTGGGTATCATCAGCGTAGAGATGATAGCTGAAGCCTTGGGAGCGAATGAGTTCCCCAGGGAAGTGAGTATTCATTCATTCATTCAATCGCATTTATTGAGCGCTTACTGTGTGCAGAGCACTGTACTAAACACTTGGGAAGTACAAGTTGGCAACATATAGAGACGGTCCCTAACCAACAATGGGCTCTAGAAGGGGGAGACAGACAACAAAACAAAACATGTGGATAGGTGTTAAGTCATCAGAACAAATAGAAATAAAGCTAGATGCACATCATTAACAAAATAAATAGAATAGTAAATATGTACAAGTAAAATAACTAGAGTAATAAATCTGTACAAACATATATACAGGTGCTGTGGGTAGGGGAAGGAGGTAGGGCGGGGGGATGGGGAGGAGGAGAGGATACGGGGGGCTCAGTCTGGGAAGGCCTCTTGGAGGAGGTGAGCTCTCAGTAGGGCTTTGAAGGGAGGAAGAGAGCTAGCTTGGTAGATGTGTGGAGGGAGGGCATTCCAGGCCAGGGGGAGGATGTGGGCCGGGGTCGATGGCGGGACAGGCGAGAACAAGGTCCACTGAGGAGGTTAGTGGCAGAGGAGCAGAGGGTGTGGGCTGGGCTGGAGAAGGAGAGAACAGAAGGGGACCAAGAACTGACCCTTGGGGAACCCCTACAGAACGGGGATGGGAGGGGGAGGAGGAGCCTGCAAAGGAGACTGAGAATGAATGGCCAGAGAGATAAGAGGAGAACCAGGAGAGGACGGAGTCTGTGAAGCCAAGGTTGTATAGCGTGTTGAGGAGATGGGGGTGTTCCACAGTGCTGAAGGCAGCTGAGAGGTCGAGAAGGATTAGGATAGAGAAGGAGCCATTGGATTTGGCAAGCAGGAGGTCATTGGTGACCTTTGAGAGGGCAGTTTTGGTGGAGTGTAGGGGACGGAAGCCAGATTGGAGGGGGTCGAGGAGAGAGTTGGAGTTGAGGAATTCGAGGCAGTGAGTGTAGATGACTCGTTCTAGGAGTTTGGAAAGGAAGGGTAGGAGGGAGATAGGGCAATAACTAGAAGATAACTAGATAACTAGAAGTGTGTGGGAGATTATCTCCCACACACTTAGTACAGTGCTCTTCACACAGTAGGTGCCCAATAAATATTATTGATTGATTGATTCTAAGGCCTCCATTCAATCTGAAGTTTTTAAATCTTTCCCGGGAACAAAAGGATAGGGTCAGCTTTCTCCTCTGTCATACGCTGGGCTCTGAGGGGCAGGGAGGGGTTATGGGCAAGTCATTCAGTCCATCCTCCTGCCTCTAGGCTGGACCCCCATCAAAATCACCCCAAATAGAGGGAAAGAATCTTCGGCGTTATAGGTCTCCAGCAGGGAAAGCCCACAATCTCCCTCAGTCATTATTTGAGTATCAGGACAGAAATAAAACTCCAGGAGCTGATATCAGAGGCCTACAGCTCTGAGATTTCAGGAGGACACTGGCCAAGGTAGTCAATGAGCATTCAAGGTCATTGGCTTGTATCTACCCCAGTGCTTAGAGCAGTTTGACCCGTAAACAAACAAACAAGGTATGGGCTTGGCAGTTCCTAGCCCTGCACCTCTAGGATGGCCACTTCGGTTATGAAAGTTTTCAAAGAATCTAAGGTTTAGATTTGGAAGCATCTTTGAAACCTTAGCATGGGCTATTCTTTCAAACGAACGTCTTATGACTGAATACGCAGTGGTATCAATCAATCAATCAATCAATCGTATTTATTGAGCGCTTACTGTGTGCAGAGCACTGTACTAAGCGCTTGGGAAGTACAAGTTGGCAACATATACAGTCCCTACCCAACAGTGGGCTCACAGTCTAAAAGTATCACTGTCCTTGTAATCATGGCAAGGCCACTCGTTGCCAATAACATTCAAATCCATTACAAATTCAAAATGCAAAATTACTTCACTGCTGGTCCCAGCCCTTCTTTAATTTCAAGTTAAACCCTGCCCCAATCTATCCCCCTTCTCTCATAGCAACGAGGCCTAGTGGGAAGAGCAATCAATCAGCGGTATTTATTGAGCACTTACTATGTGCAGATGGTAAGCGCATAATAACCACTCAATAAATGAGTGAATGCAGAGCACAGTACTAAGCATTTGGGAGAGTACAATACAACAGAGTTAGCAGATACATTCCCTGCCCATAACAGGCTTACAGACTACAGGCCCCGGGGTCAGAGGACCTGGGTTCTAATCCCGGCTCTACCACTTGCCTGCCGTGTGACCTTGGGAAAGTCACTTCACTTCTCTGACCCTCAGTTTCCTCCTCTTTAAAGTGGGGATTCAATATCCGTATTCAATTCAATACATCCCTCCTACTTTGACTATGAGCCCCATATGGTACAGGGACCGTGTCCAACCTGATTATCTTGTATCTACTCCAGCGCTTAGTAAAGTTCTTGTCACAGAGTAAGTGCTTAAGAAATGCCATCATTATTACTATCTTCAAGTGGGCAGTGTACAGATGACATGAGGAAATATGATCACCTGAGGGGGTAGGGGACACATAAACCACGCACAAGGAATATGTGCATCATGTAGAGGGAACCAGATGTGACTTGGGCGAGAGATCTTGGAGTTGTCATTGGCTGCTTGCTCAAACTATCGGCCCTGTGGGTGACAGAGGCCGACAAGGTGCTGGGCATCACCAGGAAGAGGTAAAGGCCAAGCAGAGGGCCACAGTTTGGCCCCTGGATGAAACCACAGCCCACCCTCACCTGGAAAACCACCGGCAGTTCTGGCCGGTGCCCCTTGGGAAGGACAGACCAGAGCCAGAACAAGGACAGAAGAGGCCAACCAAGATGGGCAGGGGGATGGAGATGCTTCTGGTCAAGGAAAAAATGCTTCAGTGGCTCAGTGGAAAGAGCATGGGCTTTGGAGTCAGAGGTAATGGTCCTGAATCCCAGCTCCGCCATATGTCTGCTGTGTGACCTTGGGTGAGTCACTTAACTTCTCGGAGCCTCAGCTACCTCATCTGTAAAATGGGGATGAAGACTGTGAGCCCCACGTGGGACAACCTGATCACCTTGTATCCCCCCAGCGCTTAGAACAGTGCTTTGCACATAGTAAGCACTTAACAAATGCCATCATTTATTTTTTTCATTTTTCAGTCTGGGAAGATGCAGGCTAGGAGGGGACAGGATTGAAGTTGAAAGCATCATAAAGTAGGTGGGCAGGACAAATCTAGAATTGTTCATCAAATCCCATCACACAAATGGGCACCCACTGAAGCTTGAGGGTAGTGGGTTTAAAACACATGGAAGGAAATGTGTCTCTAATCGGTGGAATATAAGATGGTGGATTTTGTTTTCCTGGGGAGTTGTGCCACCAAAAGCATCAGTAGGTTCAAGAGAGGTTGAAATCAATTCACAGGCGAGTGAGCCACAGTGGATCATTTCAGGGTGCTAGATAATAATAATAATAATAATAATGATGGTGTTTGTTAAGCACTTACTATGTGCCAAGCACCAGGGTAGATACAAGGCAAGCAGGTTGTCCCACATGGGGCTCACAGACTTAACCCCCATTTTACAGGTGAGGTAACTGAGGCCCAGAGAAGTGAAGTGACTTGCCCAAAGTCACACAGCTGATAAGCAGCGGAGCCGGGATCAGAACCCACGATCTCTGACTCCCAAACCCGTGCTCTTGCCACTAGGCCATGCTGCTTTTCTATGGTCTGAAGCCATGGGGATGGCTTTCCAGGAAACAACCGGCCCCAGTTCCTCCAATCGTCCTGTTGCCAGGGAGACCAGACTCTGGACCAGATGGATCATGGGCCTGCTGCAGCAACGGCAGTACCGTGAACCACTCAGAGGGGATGCATAATAATAATAATAATGGTATTTGTTAAGCGCTTACTATGTGCAAAGCACTGTTCTAAGCGCAGGGGAGGTTACAAGGTGATGAGATCGTCCCACGTGGGGCTCACAGTTTTAATCCCCATTTTACAGATGAGGTAAGTGAGGCACAGAGAAGCTAAGTGACTTGCCCAAAGTCACACAGCTGACAGTTGGCGGAGGCGGGATTTGAACCCATGACCTCTGACTCCAAAGCCCGGGCTCTTTCCGCTGAGCCACACTGCTTCTCCAGATGCATGTAACAGGTTTCAGCAGCTGCCTGCAGTAATAAACGCACACGGATTGTATGAACCAGGAGCGGCTCCATATATAAGCCCTAAAGGACAGGCTTAAACGTGCAGCCAGAAGGCCGTGGCCTCCTGCAGCGGGATGTCATTCAGACACTGGTGTACCAGGACACCCCAGGAGGGGAAGATCTTGCCCGTCTCCACTTGTCAAGAACTCTCCTTCTGCCCTGCCCGCGGAGCTGCCTCTCCATCCCTATCCTTCACCTGAGATCAGGGGCATCCAGAAAGGTCCTCACCTCCTCTTCTCCAGGAGTCTGACCTTTGGCCTGGTGAAGCAGAAGGTGAAGAGGATGTGGCGGGGGAAGGCAGGGGGGCTGATGACCCGGGCCTGAAAATTGGGAAGCAGAAATGAGGTCCTGGGAGGAGAAAAATCCGGTGGGTGGGAGCCAAGGAACAGCCAGCCAGCCAGCCAGACCAGAGGGTGGGAGTGGGGTGACACATTTGGATTGTGGTGTGGAGGGCTAAGGGGGCTGGAGATGTTGCGTCCACGGAGATAAGACGAGGGAAGGGGGAGGTGACAGGAGTAGGAATGCAGCTCGGTGAGAGTAAGCTTATCTGGCAGAGAGAGAGAGAGAGAGAGAGAGAGAGAGAGAGAGAGAGAGAAAGCGAGAGAGAGAGAGGAATGTGGGCTGGTGGCTGTAGTTCTGACTGGGAGGGTAAGAGAATGGAACTTGCGGGTTGGGGCCGGACAGCAGGCAGTGTGAGCAGCAGCAGGAGGCAGATGGATGGGAGTGAGTGGGTTGGGTGGCGGGGTGAGGAAGAGGAGTTCAGGAGGGCCATCAGGGGGCCAGGGAGGTTTAGGGGCGACTGTACCAGAGCCCAAGGGGGGGCCCTGTGACCAGCAGGGTAATGGAACAGAGGAGTGTTACTGGGGAGGAGGAGGGTGACAGACCCATTGCATCGGGGTGAGCTGGGGGTCTCATGGCCCTGACTTCACCCCAACCCCAATGGCAGATGGATCCTTCTGCAGGTCTACAGCTCTCATTGGACAGGCATGTGGGAAAACCAGCCGGGGAACGCCCACTCAATTTCTAGGCCAGCTCCCCAGCCCGGCCCGACCTGGACTCCCATTGCCAACCCAGGGACCCAAGAAGGTGAGGTCCCCACTGGGGGGTGGGGGGAGATGAGCTTGAGCCCCCGGGCTGGTTCTCACTGGCCCCCCGGGGCAGACAATCTCAAAGTACGCTTTAAGCTCTCCTGGAATCTTGCTCTCCAGAGGGGAAAGCTCAGCTTTGGAGAAGGGACTTCTTCAGAGAACCGAAGTGGCAGGCGAATAGGGTCGGGTCTCCCTGCTCTCTCCACCTGTTGTTAGCAGTAGGGGGTGACACAGGAGATGGGGGTTCTGGGAACTGACTCTGCACTGAGGTGCTACGTGTCCTCAGGAAAGTCACTTAACCTTTCTGGGCCTCAGTTTCTCTGCCTGCGCATTGGAGTAGGAAGAGAATGGATGAGACTGTGCTGGGCTCTCCTTGGGGAAAGCAGTTCCAGGGACATGCTCGGTAGATCCTCTCGCTCTTTCATCTGGGGAGATGATTTGCCCGGGTCCGGGAGGTGTGGTGGGGCAGGGACCCTGAGACCGCTCTCTTTGTGGCAGCCCAGTGCTCACCCTTGGGTTGGAGAAGGCCATGAGTGTTTGAGAAGCAGTGTGGCTTAGTTGATAGATCGGGGGCCTGAGAGTCAGAAGGACCCGGGTCTGATCCCGGCTCTGCCACGGGTCTGCTGTATGACCTTGGACAAGTCACTTCACTTCTCTGGGCTTCAGTCACCTTATCTGTAAAATGGGGATTAAGAACGTGAGCCCCATGCGGGACAGGGACTGTGTCCGACCCGATTAACTTGTATCTACCCCAGTGCTTAGAACGGTGCTTGGCACATAGAATGCGCTTAACAAGTACCATCATCATTATTATTATTATCTCTTTCATTCCCAATCTCCATGGATTTGGGGCCAAGGGTGAGCATTAGGCCACCACCAGGAGAGTGGCCTAAACTGTCTTATTTTGAAAGACCTCCAGAGAGGATTCCACAGTCTAATCGACAATTGCAATATTTGTTAAGTGCTTACTACGTGCCAAGCACATAGTAGATACAAGGTGATCTAAATGGGGTCACAGTTTAAGTAGGAGGGAGAACAGACTTCGAATCCCCATTTTGCCGGTGAGGGAACTGAGGCACAGAGAAGCGAAATGACTTGCCCAAGGTCACACAGATGGCAAGTGGAAGAGCTGGGATTAGAACCCGGGTCTTCTGACTCCTGGGCCCAGGCAGGCTCTTGCCACTAGGCCACGTTGCTTCCCCTGCATGGAGAAGCAGCGTGGCTCAGAGGAAAGAGCACGGGCTCGGGAGTCAGAGGTCATGGGTTCTAATCCCTGTTCTGCCACTTTCATTCATTCATTCATTCAATCGTATTTATTGAGTGCTTACTGTGTGCAGAGCACTGTACTAAGCGCTTGGGAAGTACAAGTCGGCAACGTATAGAGACGGTCCCTACCCAACAGCGGGCTCACAATCTAGAAGGGGGAGACAAGACAACAAAACAAAACATGTAGACAGGTGTCAAAATCATCAGAACAAATAGAATTAAAGCTAGATGCACATCATTAACAAAATAGACTAGTAAATATGTACAAGTAAAATAAATAGAGTAATAAATCTGTACAAATATACATACAACTGCTGTGGGGAGGGGAAGGAGGTAGGCCGGAGGGGATGGAGAGGAAGAGAGGAAAAAGGGGGCTCAGTCCGGGAAGGTCTCCTGGAGGAGGTGAGCTCTCAGTAGGGCTTTGAAGGGAGGAAGAGAGCTAGCTTGGTGGATTTGTGGAGGATACTGTGAGCCCGAGTGGGCTTACAGGTGCGGTCAGACTACATCTGACTTGATGGTTCTGGATTTACCCCAGTGCTTAGTACAGTGCTTGACCCAGACTAAACCCTTAACAAATACCATTATTTTTACTGTTGTTAATTACAGGCCTCCATCAGTCGACAACCGTGACTCCTCCTAGACTGTGAGCCCGCTGTGGGCAGGGATTGCCTCTATCTGCTGCCGAATTGTACCTCCCAAGCGCTTAGTACAGTGCTCTGCACACAGTAAGCGCTCAATAAATACAATTGAATGAATGAATGAATGAATTCCAGGCCAGGGGAAGGACGTGGGCCGGGGGTTGACGGCGGGACAGGCGAGAACGAGGTACAGTGAGGAGGTTAGAGGCAGAGGAGCGGAGGGTGCAGGATGGGCTGTAGATTTGTCAGCTGGGTGATTTTGGGCAAGTCACTTAACCTCTGTGCCTCAATTCCCTTCTCTGGAAAATGGGGATTAAGACTGTGCGCCCCATGTGGGACAACCCGATCACCTTGTATCCCCCCAGCACTTAGAACAGTACTTGGCACGTAGCAAGTGCTTAACAAATGTCATCATTATTGTTATTATTACCTCCCCAACCCACTGCCTAGCGGTTCTTCCTAGCTCAAGTCCATCCTTCCGCTCTCTGACTCTACCCAAAAGGTTAACCCAGTTGCTCCGGGGTTTGCCCTCCAGGGGCCTGGAGACCAAACAATCCTGTCACCGCCTGGGCTGCTTGCTTTGCCTCGCAGAACCTTGGAGGGTAGAAGTTTGCAGTCTGATTTTTGACCCCATGAACCCCCATGAGGCTCTCAGACCATCTCTCTCTCTTCACTTGGAGATCAATCAATCAATCAATCGTATTTATTGAGCGCTTACTGTGTGCAGGGCACTGGACTAAGCGCTTGGGAAGTACAAGTTGGCAACATAATAATAATAGCAATGGTATTTGTTATGCACTTACTAGGCGCCAGGCACTGTTCTAAACGCTGGGGTAGATAAAAGCAAATCAGGTTGGACACAGTCCCGGTCTCACGAAGGGCTCACAGTCTTAATCCCCATTTTACAGCTGAGGGAATTTAGGCACAGAGAATTCATTCATTCATTCATTTGTATTTATTGAGTACTTTCATTCATTCATTTATTCAGTCGTATTTATTGAGCGCTTACTTTGTGCAGAGCACTGTACTAAGCTCTTGGGAAGTCCAAGTTGGCAACATCTAGAGACGGTCCCTACCCAACAGTGGGCTCACAGTCTAGAAGGGGGAGACAGAGAACAAAACAAAACATATTAACAGAGAGAGCCCGGGAGTCAGAAGGTCATGGGTTCTAATCCCGGCTCCGCTCCTTGCCTGCTGTGTGACCGTGGGCAAGTCGCTTCTCTGTACCTCAGTTACCTCAATGTAAAATGGGTGTTGAGACCGTGAGTCTCACGCAGGACAGGGAATGCGTCTGACCTGATGAATGCGTATCTACCCCTGCGCTTAATACAGTGCCTGGCACGTAGTAAGTGCTTAACAAATACCATTCATTCATTCATTCAGTCATATTTATTGAGCGCTTACTGTGTGCAGAGCACTGTACTAAGCGCTTGGGAAGTACAAGTTGGCAACATATAGAGATGGTCCCTACCCAACAGCGGGCTCACAGTCTAGAAGAGTGGGCTCACAGTCTAAATACCACAATTATTAATGATCATTAGCAGAAGGTGGATGCGCGATTTAGCCGGAAGGCTTCGTTCCGGGAGCCTGGAAAAATAATAATAATAATAATAATAATAATGATAATAATAATAATAATAGTAATAATGGCATTTGTTAAGCGCTATGTGCGGAGCACTGTTCTAACCGCTGGGGGGGGATACAAGATCAAGTTGCCCCACGGGGGGCTCACAATCAATCCCCATTTTACAGATGAGGGAACTAAGGCTCAGAGAAGTGACGTGACTTGCCCAAGTTCACACAGCCGTCATGTGGTGGAGTCGGGAGTACTTATTGTATGTAGAGCACTGTAATAAGTGCTTTATTCAATATTCATTCATTCATTAATCGTATTTATATATTCATTCATTCATTCAATTGTATTTATTTATTCATTCATTCAATCAGTCGTATTTATTGAGGTGAGGTGAGATCAGGTGAGGCATAAGCAAGGACTCTTGGATCTCAAGTCTTGTTCAGAGTTGGATCAATCAATCAATTGAATTTACGGAGCACGGCAAAACACTGTACTAAGCACTTGGGAGAGTAGAATATCACAGAGTTGACCGGTAGTCACATTCCCTACCCGCAGTAGTCTAGAGGGGTCAGCTGACCGGGGGGGGTGGTTTAATAAAAATAATACCTTGATTTGTTTAGTGCCTTATGTTTTTCCAAAGTGCTTTCAAGCAATCTATCAACCGATGGTATTTATCGAGCGCTTGCTGTGTGCAGTGTCCTGGACTAAGCGCTTGGGAGAATACAACACAACAGAGTCAGTAGAGTCAATCCCAGACCGCAAGGAGCTGATATTAATCAGTTCAGTTTATCCTCCCAATATCCTTGTGAAAGGACGGGGATCTTGTCTAATTCCTCGCCTTGTATTCATCATCATCATCAATCGTATTTATTGAGCGCTTACTGTGTGCAGAGCACTGTACTAAGCGCTTGGGAAGTACAAGTTGGCAACATATAGCGACAGTCCCTACCCAACAGTGGGCTCACAGTCTAAAAGACTGTATTCTCTCCCAGAACTTAGTACAGTGCTCTGCCCCCAGTAAATGCTTAAATACTACAGCTACTACTCAATAAATACCATCAGTTGATTGATTGAAATCGCATCTCCTCCAGGAGGCCTTCCCTGATTAATTTCCAATCTTCCCACCTTATATTCCCCCAACTTCTACTCCGGTCCTTCCACGCCATGAGAAGCAACGTGGCCTAGTGGGTAGAACATGGTCCTGGGAGTCAGAAGGAGCTGGGTTCTAGTCCCACCTCCGCCACGTGTCTGCTGTGTGACCTTGGACAAGTCACTTCACTTCTCTGGGCCTCAGTTACCTCGTCTGTAAAATGGGGATTAGGACCGTGAGTCCTGTGTGGGACGTGGACTGTGTCCAATCTGAGTAGCTTGTATCTACCTCATCTGTAAAATGGGGATTAAGACTGCGAGCCCCACGTGGGACAACCTGATTACCTCGTATCTCCCCCAGCGCTTAGAACAGTGCTTGGCACATAGTAAGTGCTTAACAAATACCAAAATTATTATTATTATTGTTACCCCAGCACTTCATACAGTGCCTGGCACATAAATAAGTGCTTAACAAATACCATTTAAAAAAAAATCCCCTAAATACTTCTAATCCCCTGTTGTGCTTTGGTGCATATAGAAGAATAATAATATGTTTTAAATGCTTCCTATGTGCCAAGCACTGTGCTAAGTACTGGGTTACATACAAATTAATCAGGTTGGACATAGCCCCCGTTCCACAGGGGGCTCATAGACTGACTAGAAGGGAGAACGGGTATTTCATTCATTCATTCAATCGTATTTATTGAGCGCTTACTGTGTGCAGAGCACTGTACTAAGCGCTTGGGAAGTACAAGTTTTTGAATCCCCATTTTGCAGATGATGTAACTGAGGCACAGAAAAGTTAAGTGATTTGCCCAAGGTCATACAGCAGACATGAGGCAGAGCCAGGATTAGAACCCAAGTCCTCTGACTGCTAGGCTCATGCTTTTTCCACTAGGCCACACTGCTTCTTTTGTATACTTGATTACTTCCTCTTGCCTATAATTTAATGCAGTGTCTGTCTCTCTTGCTAGAGTACAAGTTCCTTGAGGGCAGGGATCATTGTTTATTAATTGTGTTGAATATTCCAAAGTGCTTAATGCAGTGCTCTGCAACAACAACAACAACAACAACAATAATAATAATAATAATAATGGTATTTGTTAAGAGCTTACTATGTGCCAGGCACTGTACTAAGAGCTGGGCTGGATACAAGCAAATCGGGTTGGACACAGTCCCACATGGGACTCACAGTCTCAATCCCCAATTTAAAGATGAGGGAACTGAGGCCCAGAGAGGTGAAGTAATTTGCCCAAGGTCACCCAGCAGACCAGCGGTAGAGCCAGGATCAGAACTCGTGACCTTCTGACTCTCGGGCCTGTGCTCTATCCACTATACCATACTGCTTCTCTAACAGAATATATGTATATATGTTTGTACATATTTATTACTCTATTTATTTTACTTGTACATATTTATTCTATTTATTTTATTTTGGTAATATGTTTTGTTTTGTTCTCTGTCTCCCCCTTCTAGACTGTGAGCCTGCTGTTGGGTAGGGACCGTCTCTATATGTTGCCAACTTGTACTTCCCAAGCACTTAGTACAGTGCTCTGCACACAGTAAGCGCTTAATAAATACGATTGAATGAATATATGTATATATGTTTGTACATATTTATTACTCTATTTATTTTGCTTGTACATATTTATTCTATTTATTTTAGTTTGGTAATATGTTTTGTTTTGTTGTCTGTCTCCCCCTTCTAGACTGTGAGCCCACTGTTGGGTAGGGACCATCTCTATATGTTGCCAACTTGTACTTCCCAAGCGCTTAGTACAGTGCTCTGCACACAGTAAGCGCTCAATAAATACGATTGAATGAATATATGTATATATGTTTGTACATATTTATTACTCTATTTATTTTACTTGTACATATTTATTCTATTTATTTTATTTTGGTAATATGTTTTGTTTTCTTGTCTGTCTCCCCCTTCTAGACTGTGAGCCCGCTGTTGGGGAGGGACCGTCTCTATATGTTGCCAACTTGTACTTCCCAAGCGCTTAATACGGTGCTCTGCGCACAGTAAGCGCTCAATAAATACGATTGACTGATTGATTAGTACAGTGCTCTGCACACAGTAAGCGCTCAATAAATACGATCGAATGAATGAACGAACAGAAGGTGCCCAACAAATACGATTGATTGATTGACTAACCGGAGGTTAAGCGACTTGCCTCAGGTCACCCAGGAGGCCAACAGTTGAACTGGGACTCAATCAATCAATCGTATTTATTGAGCGCTTACTGTGTGCAGAGCACTGTACTAAGCGCTTGGGAAGTACAAGTTGGCAACATATAGAGATGGTCCCTACCTAACAGTGGGCTCACAGTCTAAAAGACTCCTCCTCAAGTCTTCTGACTTTCTCTTCCACTACGCAAACAGCCACTTCTCAGGAAGGTTGAGGGTGGGAGGGACAGTCTCCCAGATTTGGGGAGATGAAATGCCCTTTTGAGGTGCCTAGCCAGCGGGTGATAAGACAATCGGGACGCATTTTTGTGAGTCCTTCTCCCCGAAATTTAGGACTAGGACAAATCCACCCCCTCCTCCTCCCTGCAGCTGCGCTGGCACTGCCTGGGTAGGCTCCGTGGAAAGGGAGAAGCCGGCGACCTAGTGGAGAGAAGCCAGTCCCGGGAGTCAGAGGACCTGAGTTCTAATCCCAGCTTTGCCACTGGCCTGCTGTGTGACCTTGGGCAAGTCACTTGATGTCTCTGTGCCTTCATGTCCTCATCTGTACAATGGAGAGTTGATGGCTGTTGTCCCGCTTAGACTGTGAATCTTCTGGGGGACCGGGACCGTGTCCCATCTGATTAGAGAAGCAGCGTGGCTCAGTGGAAAGAGCCCGGGCTTTGGAGTCAGAGGTCATGGGTTGAAATCCCAGCTCCGCCAATTGTCAGCTGTGTGACTTTGGGCAAGTCACTTCACTTCTCTGTGCCTCAGTTACCTCGTCTGTAAAATGGGGATTAAGACTGTGAACCCCCAGTGGGACACCCTGATTACCTTGTAACCTCCACAGTGCTTAGAACAGTGTTTTGCACATAGTAAGCACTTAATAAATGCCATTATTATCATTATTATTATTAACTTCTATCTACCTCAGTGCTTAGAACAACGCTTGACACATAGTAAGCACTTAACCAATTCCATTTTAATAAGGGAGCTGGTTGGTCAAAAAGTACAGGCTGGTTGATTTGGTTTCCTGTCTACAAGGCTGCCTGACCCCGCGTGGGAATTGCATGGGAACTGTTAGAAGCAGCGTGGCTTAGTGGATAGACCTTGGGCTTGGGAATCAGAAGAACCTGGATTCTAATCCCGGCTCTGCCACATATCATCATCAATCGTATTTATTGAGCGCTTACTATGTGCAGAGCACTGTACTAAGCGCTTGGGAAGTACAAATTGGCAACATATAGAGACAGTCCCTACCCAACAGTGGGCTCACAGTCTAAAAGGGGAGTCTAAAAGGGGAGTCTAAAAGGGGGGGAGTCTAAAAGGGGAGACATATCTGCTGTGTGACCATGGGCAAGTCATTTACCTTCTCCGGGCCTCAGTCACCCCATCTGTAAAATGGGGATTAAGACTGTGAGCCTCATGTGGGACAGGGACTGTGTCCAACCTGATGACCTTGTACCTACCCCAGTGCTTAGAACAGTGCTTGGCATGTAGTGAGCATTTAACAAGTACCATAATTATTAATTATTACTATTATTCACACACATCTCCCAATATATACAGCCCTCCCCAGAGGGGTGAGTGTCCATGGCTGTCTCTGCTCTTGCTCAGCTGCAGAGGAATAACCCACAGGGCCGCCTCCTTCCTTGGGAGGCCATCAGAGAGCTGGAAAGTTTTGGCCAGCGGAGCCCGGCGGCCGGGGTGAGTGAGGCCCAGCGAGAGGTGTCAGAGCCTGTAGCTCCCAGGCCCATCTGTTCCGACTCATCCTCCTGTTGCCCGGTGCCTGGAAGAGCAAGCGGGAGAGAGAAGGTACTCGAATCCAGAGGTGGGAAAAGCAGAGACAGAAGGAGCACAGATTGCCTTCCCGACAGCCCAGGCTTCCCCACTTCCTGGGTCTCTGGGAGGCACCGGGAAGGGCATCGCCCAGCCTGAGAGGCCTCCGGGAGTGGGTGGGAAAACCGGGAGACTGGGGAAGCCTCTTGTGGACTGCCCACTCCAGCAAGAGAAGCGGGGTGCCCATCGGTGCAGTGTATGGGGAGTGGGGAGAGAGAACAAGATAGGAATGATAGGCTCGGCCTCCCCCGACCCCCTCGCAACCCTCAAAGGGAGGATGAAGGTCAAGAGGGCAAGAAGGAGGAAAGGCACCAACCACAACCACACGGAGGGTGAGGCCAGATCAACACCTGCCATGAGTGTGCTTGTCCATTCCTCTCTGTCCATTTCTGTGGTACCCATCCACCGGGCATCAGGGGGCTGCAGCCCTGGTTGATCGGAGCATGGGGCAAGACCAGGAGTGGCTGTGCCCAGCCCTTCACCCCACCTCACCCACAACCCTCAGCCTGGAGCCCCGTCGGCCGGCACGCCTGTGCTACTGCTTCCTAAAGGCCCGGTGACCCTGACTCATCTCACCTGGCTTCACGGGAGCAGGTGAGGGGTGGGGAGTAGAGTGCGAGAGAAGAAAGTGAAGCAGTTTATCACAGGAGGTGGTTGGGGGGTGTCCGTGGGCTCAGGATTGGCAGAGGGGAGGTTACGTCCCGGCGCTCCATGTGGAGATGGGGAAGTCGGTCCCTTAGGCCCCCTCCACCCCCCACCCCCAGCTTACTCAGCCACGGAACCCACCTGGACTGGCAGGAGGGAGGAGAAAAGGGGGTGGGCTGAGCACGGGTGGAATCAGTCTTTGGGACCATTTGAAAGAAGTTGCTCCTCACACCACAGCAGCGGGAACTGAGCCCAGCAAGGCCAGGGCCCATTCCTCTCCATGCCGCCCACCAGCCCCCACCTGCCCCCCGGCCTCTGGGCTCTCCCCCTCCCATCCCAAAAGGGGTTGGGCGGGAGGAGGAGCGTTAAAGGGATACAGCAAACTCAAGACTGTGGGTGGGAAGGCTTCACGGTCCACCGGGTGACTACTGGACCCCAGTGCCCTCTGCTGACGTGCGGGTTGCCGGGCTGTGACGTCGACCGAGCCACCTAGGAGGGGTGGCAGGTCACGGGGGGTGGGCAGGGGGCTCAACCTGGGGGGACACGGGCCCAGAGGCAGAAGGAGGGAGGCCCTGATTGCAGGGTCACACAAATCCCCGGGGCCTGAATCTGAGCAGGGAACTGGGAGATGAGCAGGGTGCAGAGGACCTGCCACCCCAACTGGAAGGGTCTCCGTGCCCGGGTGGGGGATCCAGAGGTGGGGGGGCCCTGGGACGCCTCCCTGCCCAGAAGGGTGAAAAGCCAAGGCTGGGGAGAGGAAAGCAGGAAGAGAGTTCCGACCTCGGGTTCCGGGGTCCCCGGAAGCGGCCCGGGTCCCAGCCGAACTGGGTCTCACTGACTCACCGGGTGAGCAGGTCCCCCCTGTCCTCTGTCCTCACCCGGGCTAATGAGTGCTTTGAGATCTCCAGATGAAAGGGGCCGGGGAAGGGCAGAGGGTTATTATCCTCGTTAATTACGGAGATTATTATTTGGGTTCTCATTAAGGATGAAGGAGGTGATTACCCCGGAGTCCTGGGCTCCCGACTTGGGCCCCGGTGTCCCCGAGCTGTGTGGGGTGGCCCAGGCACCCTCCTCCCCGGGGTTCTCCGGCTCGGGCCACCGTGGGGGCGTGGTGGGGGGGCGGCGAGGAGGGCTCTGGCCTCCTTTCCTGACCTTTGGCCTTGACCTGGATCCGAGGAGTCGCAGAGGGGTTTGGAACTTCCCCCCGTTGTTAGGGCTGGGGTGATAATAGAAAGGCAGTGGGGGGAATCTGTCAGGGGGAGGGGGCAGCTTGGGGGGAGGTGAGGAGTGGGGAGGAATGGCGATCCATTGATGACCAATCTATTGACCATCAATCGACCATCTGGACAAGCGATGTCTGTCCCCGGAGGGAGGAACTCTGTAGCACCCATTCGACGGGGATCCCCCTGGCACGAGGTCAAATTCCAAGCAACTTTTCCCATTTGGAAACAGAATCCCTAGCAGCCTCAGCCAAGCAGCGAGAAAAAGGGGCTCTCCCTGCCCTTCCTCACACTGTTGCCCAGTGGCCCGCCTGCCAGCCATTCGATCCCTTCTTCTTTCCGCTCCCTTCCCTCTCCTCCCCCTTTCTGGCACCTCTTCTTGCCCACCCCCGCAGCATCCCCTTCTTGCTTCCTCCACTTCCCCGGCACCCCCTCTCGCTCCGGCCCCTGGGAGGCCCGGGGGCTCCGTGGGTGGTGCCCCTCTCAGGCAGAGACCCCTTCCACCCCGCTACAGGAGGTTGGAAAAATTTGGGGGGAGGCGGCCCCACCCATTTCCCCTGGAAGGCTTCTCGCATTCCGAGGGTCTGGCAGAGCCGGACAAGGGAAGGAATGGGCAGTGGTGGGGAGAGGAGGGGACCCCTTCCCCATGATCCAGCGCCTGGCCCGATGGGGAAACCAAGGTCAGAGGAGTTGAACCCAGCAGCAGGGCCAAGAGTGGAGTCCACGATCCTCCCCCCATCCCAAGCTTGGTTCCAACAGCTAAACCTGATAATAATAATGATGATGATGATGACGGTATTCGTTAAGCGCTTACTATGTGCCAAGCACTGTTCTAAGTGCTGGGAGGGAATACAAGGTAATCAGGTCGCCCCACATGGGGCTCACGGTCTAAATCCCCATTTTACAGATGAGACAGCTGAGGCCCAGGGAAGTTAAGTGACTTGGCCAAATTCACACAGCTGACAAGTGGCAGAGCTGGGATTAGAACTCCTGACCTCTGACTCCCAAACCCATGCTCTTTCCAGTGAGCCGCACTGCTTAGCAGTCACTCGCCAGGGGTCCCCCAACTCCCGACCCCCCATCCACATACGCATGCATGCATGCACGTGCGCTCGCACACACACGCACACACAAAAACACACACACCCCGTGAACCACCCAGATGGGCAGCATCCCTCCCCTCTCCACATTTGTCCCCAAATGCCCCTTCTCCCCTGGCTCACTCTAGTCCCCGTGCATATCCTTTCCTCTCCTTTCTGCCCAGTTGCCGGCCCAGGCTCATCCCCACTCTGTCACCCCTCGGCCCCTCTCCCTTGACCCCATCCTCCAATCTCCCGTCCTCCCTGACATCAGCTTCTGCCTCCAAGCTGCCCACGTGGCCGCCGGCCGGATGGCATCCCAGCTCCCGTCCTGCCCCAGCACGCACACCCCGGCCCCCGGCCCGGGAGTTGGCACTCACTGTTGGGGCACTCTTTCCAGCGGGTACCCTCCACCTTGCCGCTGGGGTCGATGTGCAGGAAGAAATGGGTGGAAGAGTAGAGGCGCCGCCAGCGTACATCGCCCTCCAAGTGGTGGTAACTGCGGACACGGCGGGCACCGCCGAGCCACGAGTAGTCGCCCCCGGGGGAGCCGTGCGCCCGGGCCAGCAGCAGGAGCGCCAGGCAGAGCTGAAGGCCGGCGGGCATGGCTCGGCGGGGGCAGGCGAGGCTGCGGGAAGCATGGGAGGATGCCCGGGCTCAGACTCGATCCATGAAGTCTTGCCCACTGGGCCGGGCCCCTCCTAAACCCACAGACCCAGCAGTGTTGGGGTGGGGGAGATGTGGGTGGAGAGGAGCTGACCCCTGCCAGCCCAAGACGGAAGAGATCACCGCCTTCTCTCTTTCCTCCGGGGCATAGCCCACTCCTCTGTCCTGGATCCTGGAGTTTGGTTTTCCAGCCAGCTGCCAGGTGCCCCCTCAGCCCAGAGGGATCTCCCCCAGCCTCCCAGACAGAGGGACAGCTGCTGCCGTCTCAGGAGGCCCAAGGCAGCTGGGGAGCTGAGGAGCAGAGACTCCCAGGGGGTCGGCCCGTGGCTGAGTCCTGCCTTCCCTGAAGGCTGCTCCTGCCATTGACTGACAGCCCCAGCTTGGAGTTCTCTGGCCCTTGCCCCTCCCACCAGAGAGGCCTTCCCTGCTCGCGGCCAATGGCGGGGTGGAAGGGCGGGGGGGTGGGCCCGCTGGTTCCTGCCCCCATTCATAAATTTCTTGACTTCTGAAGTTTATTTGTTTTAGTAATTTTCTCCCCGCAGGTCGACTGGCTGGCAGCAGAGGGGTGGAGATAGGAAAGGGGGGTGCAAAGGGGGAATGGGGTGTGTGTCTATGTGTGTGTTTGTGTGTATGTGTGAGTCAGTGTGTTTGCACATCCGTGTGTCTCCGCATATGGATGTGTGAATCATTGTGTTTGTGTGTGTCATTGCCTCTGTATGGGTACCGGTGGTGGGCGGGGGGGGATGTGAGTGTGTGTGCGTTTGTGTGTGTGCGTGCGTGTGCACGCGTGTGCGGATGTGTGCGCGCATCTGTCTGTGTATCTGTGCTGCCGTCATATGGATCTGCATGGGCAATAAAAAGATTAGACTGGGATCAAGGCCATTCCCGGATCAGACCCCCGGTCCATCCAGCTCAGTGTTCTGTCGCCATGGCAGCAGGATGCTTGGGGGAACTGGCTGATGGTAGCCCTCTTGGTCGCCCACCTCCGTGGTTGGGGGAACGGGCCGGACAGGTGTCCCATCTCCATGAGACCGTCCCGTTTCCCCGGAAAGGTCTGTTGAGAGAGGACGCCTAATTGTCCCAGATTGCAGTGACGGTAACCTCGCCGGAGAGAAGGATGGGTGAAGTTGGGCGGCAGGCGGTGCCCACTGGTCTACAGGTTGAAATCTGGCAGACTATCTCTGAGGGCAGGCCCGCGTTGGGGTTGGGGGTCCACGTCCGCGTGGGTATACCGGTGTCTGCGAGGATGTACGATTGGAGCCGGGGGCAGGGGAGGGTAAGCTTCCGAGGACACGCACATGCGTGTGGGTTTGGGTGTGACTCTCAGTCTGGGTGTTGGTGTGTCCGGATATTTGGGTGACAGTGGCAGGGGAGGGTAGTAGAGGAGTGGGCTTGTGGCTCGGCAGATGGCAGGTTGAGGCGGGGGTGGGGATGGAGGGCCAGGAGGGCCAGAGCTTCCGGGTGGATACGTGTTGGTCTTTGCACACTTCAGCACGGGCAGAGGACATGGGACAGAGGGAGCGGTTGGCAGGAAGGTGCCTGTTTGCATGTGCACCTGTGTGCACGTGTGCACATGTGTCTGCTTGTGCATGGGGGGTTGGGGGGTGGATTTGGATCTGGGGGAAAGAGTGAGGAGTCTGTGTGAGTTAAAAATCCTAGCCCTAGAGGACTGGAGTCAGCACCACCCAGCTGGCCAACCAGCCTAGAGCTGACCCTTTTTTTAAAAAAAAAAATATGGTACTAAGCGCCTACTATGTGCCAGACGCTATACTAAGCACTGGATTTGATACAAATCAGTCAGGCTGGACCCAGTCCATGCCCCACATGGGCCTTACTGTCTTAATCCCCATTTTCCAGATGAGGTAACTGAGGCACGGAGAAGTGAAGTGACTTGCCCGAGATCACACAGCAAGGTGGCGGAGCCGGGATTAGAAACCAGATCCTCTGACTCCCAGTCCCGGGCTCCCTCCACTAGGCCACACTGCTTCTCCACCTTTCTGCTTATAGCCCACCTTCCTCTACACCCCACCCCACCTCTCCATGCCTTCCCTGTCCACCCCCCGGGGCCCAGATACCTGTCTCCTCTGCTCCCGGGAGTGTGCTGGGATAGAGGGCAGCATGGGGGTGCGGGGAAGTCAAGGATGGATAGCAAGTCAGGGGATGGACGGCTCCTGTGTTTGCAAACACGCCTGGTCCTTAATTAGGCGCTGGGAGGGAAGAGGCGAATACTACAGTGCCGCCTGCTTTCCGCAGCCTTGGCATCAGCTTGAGTCGCACTCCGCTACCAGCTGACAAAAGGCAGCTCTGTCTGCCCTGCTGAGGAGGGACCTCAGCTCCCCCCCTCCGTCCCCTCCCACCCCTTCTCATCATCATCATCATCATCAATCGTATTTATTGAGCGCTTACTATGTGCAGAGCACTGTACTAAGCGCTTGGGAAGTACAAATTGGCAACATATAGAGACAGTCCCTACCCAACAGTGGGCTCACAGTCTAAAAGGGGGAGACAGAGAACAAAACCAAACACACTAACAAAATAAAATAAATAGAATAGATATGTACAAGTAAAATAAATAAATAAATAAATAGAGTAATAAATATGTACAAACATATATACATATATACAGGTGCTGTGGGGAAGGGAAGGAGGTAAGATGGGGGGGATGGAGAGGCCCTGCAGCCCCCCCAACATACATAGGTTCCCCCACACCCCTTCCATACCCAGCAGCAAAGCACCCGGCAACGCCAGAGGTACTCCAAGCACTTTTTATTAATGATAAATACATTAACAAACTAACAAATACCATCATCATTATTATTATTATATTTGCTAAGTGCCTACTATGCGCCAGGCACTGTGCTAAACACGGCAGTAGATACAAGCTAATCAGGTTGGACACAGCCCCTGTCCCTTATAATAATAATAATGGCATTTATTAAGCGCTTACTACGTGCAAAGCACTGTTGAGGTAACAACGTGATCAGGTTGTCCCACGGGGGGCTCACAGTTTTAATCCCCATTTTACAGATGACATAGCTGAGGCCCAGAGAAGTGAAGTGACTTGCCCAAAGTCACACAGCTGACAATTGGCGGAGCCGGTATTTGAACCCATGACCTCTGACTCCAAAGCCCGTGCTCTTTCCACTGAGCCACGCTGCTGCTCATGAGGCTCGCAGTCTTAATCCCCATTTTACAGATGAGGTAGCTGAAGCCCAGAGAAGTGAAATGACTTGTCCAAGGTCCCACAGCGGGCAAGTGGCGGAGCCGGGATTAGAACCCAGGTCCTTCTGGCTCCCGGGCCCGGGCTCTATCCACTAGGCAATGCCGCTTCTCTGCTTAACATGCACTTAACGTGTATTCATTCCCAGGAACCCCTGAGAAAAAGAGGGGGTGCACACCCCTCCATCCATTCTCCCTATCAAACCGTCGCTAGTATGTATCGAGCTCCTACTGTGGGCAGAGCACTGTATGAGGTGCAGAGGAGCGTCGCAGTCCCTTCACAGTCCCTGCCCTCAAGGAGCTGACAGTCTAGTCTGGAGCCCGGAGCCCCGAACCCCAAGCCCGCTCCAGATCTGCCATTCCCACCCCGTGGCTTTGCGGGCAGTCATGGGGGGGATGAAAGGGCAGTGCCCGGGGCGGCCTTTTAAATAGCAATGAAGTGACACCCGGGCAATAGCGTTGGCGACACCCATGGGCAGCCCAACCGGTCGGATGGGATGGTAGGAGACAGCCAGCGGCCAGCACATCGCACCCAGTGCCCAGGACCCCATCTGGTGGCCATGGACCGACCCGGGATCTCTAAACTAGCCCCCGCAACCGTCGTCTCCACCGGGTCCCTGACCCCTGCCTTACGGAGGGGTCACAACCTAGGGCTGTGGACTCCGACGCCTTTGGCCGTGGCTTGGGAGAGGGAGCAGGGAGATTCTCCTTGTGCCCTTGAGTCCTAGGTTCCCCGTTCCCCCCCGGAAGGGGGAGTGGAGCCTCTGGACTGGGGACAGCGGGAAGGAGAGGGATGTCAGGAAACAAGAGAGGGAAAGTCATTCTGGGTCAGGTTCCCAGTTCCAGAGAATGCTGTCCCCCTAACCCCCCCAAAACTCCGGGCATTCCAGGCTCGTAAACAACTCAGCAGCCATCTGTGGTCAACTCGAGGGATTTAATCTAATCTGGGGCCCAGGGAGGGCGGGGGCGCTTGGCAGGGTGCTGTAAAGGAAACCCTCCACCTTGGGCACCCTTTGGGAGCTGAATCTGCCCGATGCTGTTCCGCCCCTTCTTGTTCCTCTCCACCACCCATCCCCGCTCCAGTCTCTGTCCCCTTGGCTGCCGCTTCTGACTTCTGCTCCTGACCCTGGACCCCGATCTCAGTACTCAACCGCCGGTCCGGGCCTCTGCAGCTTGGGGTTCCCTCGGAGTCCAGAGTCAGGACCCGGCTACACCAAATTTGGGGCCCCAAGGGGATGGTCCTGTCTAAATGCCTAAAAATCATCATGGGGGTATTTGTTAAGCACCTACTATGGGCCAAGCATAGAGCCAAGCCCTGCGGGTTGATAGAAGATCATCAGGTGGGACACAGGCCCTGTCCCACACGGGGCTCTCACTTTTAGGAGGACATAGAACGGGAATTGAATCCCCATCTGACAGATGAGGAAACTGAAGCCCAGAGCAGCTAAGTGACTTGCCCAAGGTCATACAGCAGGCCTGTAGCAGAGCCGGGATTAGAACCCAGATCCTCTAACTCCCAGGCCCGGGCTCTTTCCACTAGGCCACACTACGGCTTCTTTGCCCATCACCGCGATTGTCAGCCACTCAGCTTTTTCCATACTCCTTCCTGGGTTGCCCTCATCCTACTGCTGCCCTGCCTCAGAGTTCAAGCAGATAAGGAAAAGAGGGAGGGGGAATATCATGGGACCACGGCCTTCTCAGGCAACAGCTATCAATCAGATAGACTGCCAGACCAATTAGGAGACTCGTTTGAGAGCAGGCTCTCCCAGCAAAAATATTTGCCTCGTGTCAGCTAACAAGTGCAGGATGGTGAACGCAATTCAAGGCAGGAGCAGGTTTTGTGAATTCTTTTCAATCTGTTGTTAGGTTTGCCCCTGGTGGGTATGGCCTGGGTTTTCACACCATGGGCTGGGCAGAGGAAGAGGTTACCTCCCACCCTATGAAACACTATATTTAAAAAAAAACTTCCTCCAGGAAGCCTTCCTAGATTAACACAACTTGACTCAGGCACTTATGAAGAACTATGATTACGTTCATGCGCTACTGTCATTTTTCTGCTCGCGTGTCTTTTCCAATCTCTACCCGGTCATTGATTTTTCACGTCTACTTGTCTATCCAGTTTTCCTCATCAAACTGTCAGCCCCTTGAGGCTAGGAACTGTGCCTTCCCTTCCCTCTGACCCTTCTCCCGGTACCCAGAACTGTGTGTGGGGATATGTGTGTGTCCCTCCTCTCCCACTATCCACCGTGTCGACTCCTTCTCCTGTCCCTGGGCCCATTTCAGAGGCTGCTTAATACAGACCGATGACTGGCTGCTTTCCCTGGTGGGGAGACTGAGGCAGAGGGCTGGGCAAGGGTGGCCTGGGTCACGGCCTGGGAGGGAGATGGAAACGAGATTTGAACTTGACACTGGAGCCTGAACCAAACCCGCTGAACGTTCCTCCTCGAAGTCGGGGGCTGGCGGCTGGACTCGATTCCCATGCTGTTTTCTCTTGTGCGGGAGTGAGACTTATTGCTTTGAGCAGTGTCTACGCGGACCGACGCCCTTCCCTCTACCCCCCAGCCCCTGTCCTTTCCACCCTGACCGATGTGAAGGTAGAGTCGATGGCCAAACTTCACTCCAGGAAGCCCCCCTGGGAGCCACAGCTTTGAGGTAGTCCCTCCCTCATCCCCAAGTCTTGCCAGTTGACGTCTCTTCTCTCTGCAACAGCCAGTGCAGAGAGAAGGAGGTGACTGGGCCGGGTTGGGGGGGAGGGTTTGGGAAAGCAGATGTGAGAGCCAGGGACGCCCACCACAGACGTCTGTCACCCCACCTCTAATAGTAATGATAATAATAATAATAATAATGATGGTATTTGTTAAGCACTCACTATGTGTCAAGCACAGGACTGACCCTTCGGGAGCTGAGTCAGCACCAGTAATGCCCCCTCTCCCCGCCCGAGGCAGAGGAGGAGGAAAATCAATTGAGCGGGGGTTGGTCGGATTCATTCATGAGCTCACAGCTGGCATCTAGATTGGCATTTCCTGGGCAGTTGTGCCCAGGCCAGTAGGGAGATGGGCGGTGGGAGGGTTGGGTCTGGGACACCGAGAATGGCTCTAGACTGTGAGCCCGTTGTGGGCAGGGATTATCTCTGTTGCTGAATTGTACTTCCCAAGTGCTTAGTACAGCTCTCTGCACACAGTAAGCGCTCAGTAAATACAATTGAATGACCGACTGACTGAATGAATGAATGGGGAGAAGTAGCATGGTTGTAGCTCGGCAAAATCAACTACCTCTGGCCACGGGCTCCCCAGGAAGGATTCATCTGTCACCTCTTGTTTATACATACCCCACGGATGGCATCACCCCAGCTGGGGCGGGCGGTGGCGTGTGGCTCCAAGTATGTGGTATAAATAGCCAGGCCAGCCCCAGGTGACAGGCCTCTTAATGACCAGGGCAGTACCAACCTGGTTAGTCCAGTCTCCAGGGGGTGTGGCCCACAGCGACCGCTGGGCCCGGGGATCCTGGATTCTGGGAAGGAAGAGGTGCCAAGGCTTAAAGGGATGATGCTGGAGCGGGCTGCCTGTTGAAGGGGTAGGGGGGTGGCGCCCAGCCCGCTTGCCCTACATGGGGCAAGTTGGGAGCGGGAGGACTTGCTGGCATCAGTGACAGCCTGCGTCCCCAGCCCTTGCAGAAGCAGCTTTGGGGGTGCGCATCCATGATAGCTCTGCTTCTCCACCCCAGGCCTAACTCTTGCCTGCTTGGACAGAAGAGAGGGTCTCTTTCCCATCAAGGAGTGGAAAATCCAAATCCGACAGACAATGACTCTCTCCCTGCTTTAAAGCCTTACTGAAGGCCCGTCTCCTCCAAGAAGCCTTCCCAGGCTAAGCCCCCCTTTTCTCTCCTCCCACTCCTTTGTCCGTCACCCTGACTTTATTCTGATGACGTGACACCTGTCCACATGTTTTGTTTTGTTGTCTGTCTCCCCCTTCTAGACTGTGAGCCCGTTGTTGGGTAGGGACCGTCTCTATATGTTGCCAACTTGTACTTCCCAAGCGCTTAGTACAGTGCTCTGCACAAAGTAAGCGCTCAATAAATACAATTGAATGAATGAATGAATGAATGAATGAAATGAAGTTTTCCCAACTGGGATCCCAGATCTTAAGTATCACATGGTCCCTCTTTTATTATTATTTTATTGATTTATTATTTATCATTTGATTATTTATTATTATTAATGACAATAATGGTATTTGTTAAGCTTTTACTCTGTGCCAGGCACTGTACTAAGCACTGGGTAAATACGAGGTAATCAGGCTGGACACAGTCCCTGTCCCACATAGGGCTCACATCATTTTACAGATGAGGTAATCGAGGCACAGAGAAGTGAAGTGACTTGCCCAAGGTCACACAGCAGACAAGTGGTGGAGCCGAGATTAGAACCCAAGTCCTTCTGATTCCCAGGCCCGGGCTCTATCTGCTGGGCCTCAGATCCTCTTGTGAACTCTCATCGACTGGAGCCCCAAGCCCATGGCAAACTCCCTCCGCCCTAACCCACCAATCTGCCCACCCAACCACAGCCGGGGCATACACACAACGTGAGAAGCAGCGTGGCTCAGTGGAAAGAGCCCGGGTTTTGGAGTCAGAGGTCATGGGTTCAAATCCCGGCTCTGCCAATTGTCAGCTGGGTGACTTGGGGAAGTCACTTCACTCCTCTGGGCCTCGGTGACCTCATCTGGAAAATGGGGATGAAGACTGTGAGCCCCCCGTGGGACAACCTGGTCACCTTGTAAACTCCCCAGCGCTTAGAACAGTGCTTTGCACATAGTAAGTGCTCAATAAATGCCATTATTATTATTATTATTATTATTATTATTATTACACACACACATGCACACACGGCCCCATATCCCAACATTTGTGAACGCAAGCCCATGAGGGGATGGTTTAAACGCCAGGCATTTCTGGGATCCAAGCACTTATCCTATCCCGCCTTGACTACTGCATCAGCCTCCTCCCTGACTAAGCATTCATTCCCCCTACTCCCTCTCCCTTCTGTATTGCCCTTATATTTGGATCTGTCCCCTTTATTCACACCACCCTCAGCCCCACAACGCTCATGTACGTATCCATAATAAATATTAATGTCTGTCTCCCTGTCTAGACTGAAAGCTTCTCGTGGGCAGGGAACGTATCTACCAACTCTTACTTTGTACTCTCCCAAGTGCTTAGTACAGTGCTCTACACACAGTGAGCACTCAATAAATACGACTGATTGATTGATTGGTGATGGTCCAGTAACCACTAGTTATAGGGGAGTCAGATGGGCAGGCCAGGCGCAAAAGAAATCCCTCCCCCTGTGATCAATCAATCATATTTATTGAGCGCTTACTGTGTGCAGAGCACTATACTAAGCGCTTGGGAAGTCCAAGTTGGCAACATATAGAGACAGTCCCTACCCAACAGTGGGCTCACAGTCTAAAAACTTCCTCATTAATAACCCACTAGTCAGTCAATCAGTCAACAGAGCATGGCACCTGGAGCTGTGTGAATGTCAGGAGGAGAATCCATCAATTAATGGTATTTACTGAGCACTTGCTGTGGGCAGTGAACTGTAATAAGCACATGGGAGAGTATAATACAGCAGAGTTGGTAGAAACGTTCCCTGCCCACAGTGATCTTACAACCTAGATGGGGAGACAGACATTACTATAAATGAATTACGGATAGGCACGTAAGTGCTGTGGGGCTGAGGGTGGGGTGAATACTAAACGCCTAAAGGGGACAGATCCAAGTGCATAGTTGACACAGAAGGGAGAGGGGGGTCGGGGAAAAGAGGGCTCAATTGGGGAAGGCATCTTGGAGGAGATAATAATAATAATGGTACTTGTTAAGCGCTTACTATGTGCCAAGCACTGTTCGAAGCACTGGGGTAGATACAAGTTAATCAGGCTGGACGCTGTCCAACAGTGGGGCTCACACTCTTAATCCCCATTTTACTAATGAGGTAACTGAGGCACAGAGAAGTGAAGTGACTGTCCAAAGTCATGGAGCAGACATGTGGTGGAGCTGGGATTAGAACCCAGGCCCAAGCTCTAGCCATTAAACTATGCTACTTTTGCTTCTGTGACCTTAATAAGGCTATGAAGGTGGGGAGAATGGTTGTCTGGTGTATATGGAGGTGGTGGAGAAGACACTGTCCCTGCCCTCCAGGGTCTGACAGTGTGTTGGGGGAGACAGGACTGTCTTGACTAGGGGCTGCAGGGAGGGTCAAAGGAAGGAGAAGGAGAAGGTCCCTGCCCTCAAGTCACTGACAGTCTGATGGGGGAGAGAGGACAGGCACAGAGATGCACAAAGTCAAAAAGACATAAAATACAAGGAACAAAAGCAGAAAAACATAGAAAAAGAAACCTCAACAAAAGGCAAGATCTTAAATGTAATTCCCAGAGCTATACACGTGTTATGGGATTACTGAAGGGATCGGGACGAGAGTTAGGTGGGGCCAATCCTGGAGAGGATGGGATTTTTTTATTTTTATTTTTTTTGGAAAGGCTAGTCAAGGAGGCCCCTCTCCAGAACCCTCCTGGAGAGTTTCCAGGACCCTACCAGTCTCGGCTTCCTCCGGGGGAGGGGAGAGTCAAGCAAAGGCATACCTATTCCATTCCTAGAGAGTGGTAGGCAACCTGCTGCAAGTCAAAACTCACCTGTGCTGGGCAGCAGAGGCATGGGAGAGAGTTGAGGGCGGACTCAAGTTTACTGCGCGGAAGGAGGCTAAAGTAAACCGCTTCCGTATTTTTCCCAAGAAAGCTCTATGGATACACTACCAGAATGACTGCAGATGGAAAGTGGGGCATTCTGGGAGAGACGTGTCAATCAATCAATCAATCGTATTTATTGAGCGCTTACTGTGTGCAGAGCACTGTACTAAGCGCTTGGGAAGTCCAAGTTGGCAACATATAGAGACAGTCCCTACCCAACAGTGGGCTCACAGCCTACAAGGGGGAGACAGAAAACAAAACCAAACATACTAACAAAATAAAATAAATAGAATAGATATGTACAAGTAAAATAGAGTAATAAATATGTACAAACATATATACATATATACAGGTGCTGTGGGGAAGGGAAGGAGGTAAGATGGGGGATGGAGAGGAGACTGTCCATGGAGCTGCTCTAGGTAGGAGACGACTCGACGACATAAGACAAGGCAAGAAGGGTCATGGTTTTTCAAAGAGGATGGGGAGGGAGGGCATTCCGGATTTTGGAGGAGGGGGGATTCTCTCCATCCTAAACTATTCTTTATTGAAAATTGGGCAACTTTCAGACTTACTCCGCTTTGTTCTGCCACAGAAATTGTCCCTTGCCCATTCATTCATGCGGACGACGCTTTTTGCTAAAGGAGCCTTGAAGATTTCAATCATGTGGTGGATTTACTCAGTGCTTACTGTATGCAGGATGGAGAGGGAAGGCGAGGGGTGGTGCAGATGAAAACAAAATGCACATGGACTGGTATAGGCCCAGTCTTATCTGCATGGGTGTTGGTTTTTGGAGGGCTAGAGTTGGGAAAGAGCTAGAGAGAGGCTTGAGGGGACTGGTGGGAGAGAAACAAGAAGCGGGCCCGATGATGGAAGGAGGGGCCTTGAGATGGACAAGTAGAAACTATGTGGCCGTCTATGACACGCGACCCATTAGGGCTAGGGAGGCTTATTGCAGTCTGATAAGCCCGAAGATGGAGATTCCTAATAATAATAACAATAATGATGGCATTTGTTAAGCACTTACTACGTGCAAAGCACTGTTCTAAGCACTGGGGGGATACAAGGTGATCAGGTTGTCCCACGTGGGGCTCACAGTCTTAATCCCCGTTTTACAGATGAGGTAACTGAGGCTGAGAGAAGTGAAGTGATTTGCCCAAGGTCACACAACGACATGTGGCAGAGCTGGGATTAGAACCCACGACCTCTGGCTCCCAAGCCCGGGCTCTTTCCACTGAGCCACACTGCTTCTCTAACTCAAACCCCCAGCTACCGGGGATTCCTTGGGTGATCTGTCTGTTTCTCAGCCTTAGTGGGGAGAGGGCTTCAAGGAACCATTATTAAGCGCTTACGAGGTTACAATCATCAATCAATCAATCATATTTATTGAGCGCTTATTGTGTGCAGAGCACTGTACTAAGCGCTTAGGGTGAAGACAGAAAACATGACAGGAACCCAAGGATTTTCCTGGCAGAGCCCCACGTATTTTGACCTTAATTTTCCCACTCAGGATGTCCTCATCTCCTCTAAAAACTCCAGCATCCCTGGGGTTCATACCCTTCACTGGGGCGAGGCGTGGGCTGGAGGTTTGCAATCAATCAATCAGTCAATCAATCGTATTTATTGAGCGCTTCCTGTGTGCAGAGCACTGTACTAAGCGCTTGGGAAGTACAAGTTGGCAACATATAGAGACAGTCCCTACCCAACAGTGGGCTCACAGTCTAAAAGGGGGAGACAGAGAACAAAACCAAACATACAAACAAAATAAAATAAATAGAATAACAAAATAAAATAAATAGAATAACAGAGAAGCAGCGTGGCTCAGTGGAAAGATCCCGGGCTTTGGAGTCAGAGGTCAGGGGTTCAAATCCTGGCTCTGCCAATTGTCAGCTGGGTGACTTTGGGCAAGTCACTTCACTTCTCTGGGCCTCAGTTACCTCATCTGGAAAATGGGGAATAAGACTGGGAGCCCCCCGTGGGACAACCTGATCACCTTGTAACCTCCCCAGCGCTTAGAACAGTGCTTTGCACATCAATCAATCAATCAATCGTATTTATTGAGCGCTTACTGTGTGCAGAGCACTGTACTAAGCTTGGGAAGTACAAGTTGGCAACATATAGAGACCTAATAAGAGACCTAGAGACATAGTAAGCGCTTAATAAATGCCATCATCATTATTATTAGTATAACAAAATAAAATAAATAGAATAACAAAATAAAATAAATAGAATAGCAAAAGCCCCCCCGCCACCCCATGTGAGGCCTTCCCAGACTGAGCCCCCTCCTTCCCCTCTCCACCCCCCCCCCCCACCTTACCTCCTTCCCTTCCCCACAGCACCTTTATATATGTTTGTACGGATTTATCACTCTATTTATTTATTTATTTTACTTGTACAGATCCATTCTGTTCATTTCATGTTGTTAATATGTTTGTGCATATTTATTACTCTATTTATTTATTTTACTTGTACAGATCCATTCTGTTTATTTCATGTTGTTAATACGTTTGTGCATATTTATTACTCTATTTATTTAACTTGTACAGATCCATTCTGTTTATTTCATGTTGTTAATATGTTTGTACTTATTTCTCTATTTATTTATTTATTTTACTTGTACAGATCCATTCTGTTTATTTCATGTTGTTAATACGTTTGTGCATATTTATTACTCTATTTATTTATTTATTTTACTTGTACAGATCCATTCTACTTATTTCATGTCGTTAATATGTTTGGTTCTGTTCTCTGTCTCCCCCTTCTAGACCGTGAGCCCGCTGTTGGGCAGGGGCCGTCTCTATATGTGGTGGACTTCCCAAGCGCTTAGTCCGGTGCTCTGCACCCAGTAAGCGCTCAATAAGTACGATTGATTGATTGATTGATGGGTGGTCTCATCTTGGAGGGTGAGGTTCAGGGTGGGAGGTCAACCCTGGAAGGTAGGGGAGGGGAAGAGAAGGGCGATCTGTCTCCCGGAATGGCTAGTGGGCCCGTGGCGTGGGATGTGACCGCCCGCTACTGGGTCCAGATGGCCCTTTTGGGGACCACCTGTGACCTCCCTCTCTCTCCTTTTGGACAGGGAAGGGGAATAATAATAATAATAATAATAATAATAATAATAATAATAATAATAATAATAATAATAATTTCTTAAGTGCTCACTAGGTGCGAAGCACTGTTCTAAGCAGAGGGGAGGTTACAAGGTGGTCAGGTTGGCCCACGAGGGGCTCACAGTCTTCATCCCCATTTTACAGGTGGGGTAACTGAGGCACAGAGAATGAGGGTGATGATGGTGGTATTTATTTCTTTATTCTTTATTTCTTTATTTCTTTATTTTGCTTGTACATATCTATTCTATTTATTTTATTTTGTTAGTATGTTAGACTGTGAGCCCACTGTTGGGTAGGGACTGTCTCTATATGTTGCCAATTTGTACTTCCCAAGCGCTCAGTACGGTGCTCTGCACAGAGTAAGCGCTCAATAAATACGATTGATGATGATGACGATGATGGTATTTGTGAAGCGCTTACGATGTGCAAAGCACTGTTCTAAGCGGAGGGGAGGTTACAATCAATCAATCAATCAATCGACCGTATTTATTGAGCGCTTACTGTGTGCAGAGCACTGTTCTAAGCGGAGGGGAGGTTACAAGGTGGTCAGGTTGTCCCACATGGGGCTCACAGTCTTAATCCCCATTTTACAGGTGAGGTAATTGAGGCACAGAGAATGAGGGTGATGATGGTGGTATTTGTGAAGCGCTTATGATGTGCAAAGCACTGTTCTAAACGCTGGGGGGACACAAGGTGATCAGGTGGTCCCACGGGGGGCTCACAGTCTTAATCCCCATTTTACAGGTGAGGTAATTGAGGCACAGAGAATGAGGGTGGTGATGGTGGTATTTGTGAAGCGTTTACGATGTGCAAAGCACTGTTCTAAGCGCTGGGGGGGGACACAAGGTGATCAGGTTGTCCCACGGGGGGCTCACAGTCTTAATCCCCATTTTACAGGCGAGGTAACTGAGGCACAGAGAATCAGGATGATGATGATGGTATTAGTGAAGCGTTTACGATGTGCAAAGCACTGTTCTAAGCGGAGGGGAGGTTACAAGGTGGTCAGGTTGTCCCACATGGGGCTCACAGTCTTAATCCCCATTTTACAGCCGAGGGAACTGAGGCACAGAGAATGAGGATGATGATGGTGGTATTTGTGAAGCGCTTACGATGTGCAAAGCACTGTTCTAAGCGCTGGGGGGGACACAAGGTGATCAGGTGGTCCCACGGGGGGCTCACAGTCTTAATCCCCATTTTACAGGTGGGGTAACTGAGGCACAGAGAATGAGGGTGGTGATGGTGGTATTTGTGAAGCGTTTACGATGTGCAAAGCACTGTTCTAAGCGCTGGGGGGGGGGACACAAGGTGATCAGGTTGTCCCACGGGGGGTTCACAGTCTTAATCCCCATTTTACAGGCGAGGTAACTGAGGCACAGAGAATGAGGGTGATGATGGTGGTATTTGCGAAGCGCTTACGATGTGCAAAGCACTGTTCTAAGCGCTGGGGGGATACAAGGTGATCAGGTTGTCCCACGGGGGGCTCACAGTCTTAATCTCCATTTTCCAGGTGAGGTAACTGAGGCACAGAGAAGTTAAGTGGCTTGCCCAAAGTCACACAGTTGACAAGTGGCAGAGCTGGGATTAGAACCCATGACCTCTGACCCCCAAGTCCACGCTTTTCCTGCTGAGCCACGCTGCTTGGGCCCCCCACTCAGGGACAGGGAGGTATGCAAGGGGTAGGGGGAAGGAAACAGACAAGGGGCCGATTTTCTCAGGGGCCGCCCGGCGAGGCAGCAGGGAAGATGGGAAGAGGATAAAGAGGATACTCATTTATTTATTTTACTTGTACATATTTATTCTGTTTTATTTTGTTACTATGTTTTGTTTTGTTGTCCGTCTCCCCCTTCTAGACTGTGAGCCCGCTGTTGGGTAGGCACCGTCTCTAGATGTTGCCAAGTTGTACTTCCCAAGCGCTTAGTCCAGTGCTCTGTACACAGTAAGCGCTTAACAAATACCACTATTATTATTATTATTATTATTATTCTCTGAATGAATGACCAGCCTGGATATTCTCGAGGGGAGGGGGAACAATGATCATAACACCCTTTTCCCTCCTTCCGCCGTACCTACCAGATTCGGGCCCCTTAGATACCGGGCATTTTGTGGGCAGTGTGGTTTCAACATTGGGGTGGCGGGGTCAGATCTCCTTATTCATTCATTCAATCATATTTATTGAGCGCTTACTGTGTGCAGAGCACTGTGCTAAGCGCTTGGAAACTACAATTCAATAATAATAATAATAATGGCATTTATTAAGCGCTTACTATGTGCAGAGCACTGCACTAAGCACTTGGGAAGTACAAGTTGGCAACATAGAGAGACAGTCCCTACCCAACAGTGGGCTCACAGTCAAGAAGGGGGAGACAGAGAACAAAACCAAACATATTAACAAAATAAAATAAATAGAATAGATATGTACAAGTAAAATAAATAGAGTAATAAATATGTACAAACATATGTGCCAAGCACTGTTCTAAGCGCTGGGGTAGATACAAGGACACCACGTGGGGCTCACAGTCTTAATCCTCATTTTACAGATGAGGTCACTGAGGCCCAGTTAAGTGGATAAGTGGCATGGCTGGGATTCGAACCCACGCCCTCTGATTGCCAAGCCCGGGCTTTTTCCACTGAGCCACACCGTTTCTCCAGTCAAGTGACTCGCCCAAAGTCACACAGCTGGTCAGTGGCGGGGCCAGGATTAGAACCCACGACTTCTGACTCCCAAGGCCGGGCTCTAGAGCCGGTCCCTACCCAACAACGGGCTCAAAGAGAATCAGTCAATCAATCAATCAATCGTATTTATTGAGCGCTTACTGTGTGTAGAGCACTGTACTAAGCGCTTGGGAAGTACAATTTGGCAACGTATAGAGATAGTCCCTACCCAACAGTGGGCTCACAGTCTAGAAGGGGGAGACAGAGAACAAAACCAAACATATTAACAAAATAAAATAAATAGAATAGATATGTACAAGTAAAATAAATAGAGTAATAAATATGTACAACCATATATACATATAAAGAGAAGCAGCGTGGCTCAGTGGAAAGAGCCCAGGCTTTGGAGTCAGAGGTCATGGGTTCAAATCCCCGCTCTGCCAATTGTCAGCTGTATGACTTTGGGAAAGTCACCTCACTTCTCTGGGCCTCAGTTCCCTCCTCTGGAAAATGGGGATTAAGGCTGTGAGCTCCCTGTGGGACAACCTCATCACCTTGTAATTAGAACAGTGCTCTGCACATAGTAAGCGCTTAATAAATGCCATCATTATCATTATTATTAAGGGGGCGACAGGTGTCACAGCGTGGCTCAGTGGAAAGAGCCCGGGCTTTGGAGTCAGAGGTCATGGGTTCAAATCCCCGCTCTGCCACTTGTCGGCTGTGTGACTTTGGGCAAGTCACCTCACTTCTCTGGGCCTCAGTTCCCTCCTCTGTAAAATGGGGATGAAGACTGTGAGCCCCCCGTGGGACAACCTGATCACCTTGTAACCTCCCAAGTGCTTAGAAAAGTGCTTTTAGACTGTGAGCCCCTTTTAGACTGTGAGCCCACTGTTGGGTAGGGACTGTCTCTATATGTTGCCAATTTGCACTTCCCAAGCGCTTAGCACAGTGCTCTGCACATAGTAAGCGCTCAATAAATACGATTGATTGATTAGTACAGTGCTCTGCACACAGTAAGCGCTCAATAAATACGATTGATGATGATGATGATACTTTGCATATAGTAAGCGCTTAAGAAATGCTATTGCTATTATTATTATTATTATTATTGTTATTATTATTATTCCCTCTTCCTCCGAGGCTCTTGTTGCCCTGGCGACCGTCTCTTCCATTCCCCGCGCCCCCTCCGTTGTCAAGGCGACTGGGCCCGCCTCCCCCATTTTCCCATCTCGCCCCGGCAGGGGGAGAGGCCAATCAGAGAGCTCGAAGCGGCCGGGCGCAGGGCCTGATGGGAATTGAAGTCCCCCCGCCCGAGGGGAGCCTCCTCCCGGCAAACTACACTTCCCGGCGGCCCTCGCGAACGGGGCGCGCCTGCGCAGGGGTCATCCGGGGGATGGCGGCCTGAAGGGAGCCTCGTGGAGGCCGGCGGGGGCGGGGGGGACGGTGATGTCGGTCCTGCGGTTGAACGCGGCGCTGAGCCGAGGGGCGGCGGGGCTCGGGTGGATCCTGCGGATCGACAGCTGCCCCTGCTGCCGCCGCCCCCTCAGGAAAGAAGGTAACGAGACCCCCCCGGGAGGGTGAGGGGGAGGGACTCGCCCAGGCCACCGTCGACGCCTTGACCTTTGACCCGGAGGGCACCTCAGCTTTGCCCCCCCCCCCCCCCCATTGAGTTACAGACCCTCGACTCCCTCTACAAAAATAAGGGCATTTGTTAAGCGCTTACTATGTGCCAAGCACTGTTCTAAGCGCCGCCGAGGTTACAAGGCGATCAGGTGGTCCCACGGGGGGCTCGCAGTCTTCATCCCCGTTTTACCGATGAGGCGACTGAGGCCCAGAGAAGCGAAGTGACTTGCCCAGAGTCACCCAGCTGACAGGTGGCGGGGCCGGGATTAGAACCCACGACCTCTGACTCCCAATCAATCAGTCAATCGTATTTATTGAGAAGCAGGGAAGCAGCGTGGCTCAGTGGAAAGAGGCCGGGCTTTGGAGTCTGAGGTCGTGGGTTCAAATCCCGGCTCCGCCAACTGTCCGCTGTGTGACTTTGGGCAAGTCACTTAACTTCTCTGTGCCTCAGTTACCTCATCTTGTAAAATGGGGATGAAGACTGTGAGCCCCCCCGTGGGACAACCTGATCACCTTGTATCCTCCCCAGCGCTTAGAACAGTGCTTTGCTCATAGTAAGCGCTTAATAAATGCCATTATTATTATTATTATTGAGCGCTTACTGTGTGCAGAGCACTGGACTAAGCGCTTGGGAAGTACAAGTTGGCAACATATAGAGGCAGTCCCTACCCAACAGTGGGCTCCCAGTCTAAAAGGGGGAGACAGAGAACAAAACCGAACATACTAACAAAATAAAATAAATAGAATAGATATGTACAAGTAAAATAAATCAATAAATAAATACAGTAATAAATATGTACAGACATATATACATATATACAGGTGCTGTGGGGAAGGGAAGGAGGTAAGATGGGGGGAAGGAGGGGAGACGAGGGGGAGAGATGAGGTTTTACCGATTTTACATTTTACCGATAAGGTGACTGAGGCACAGAGAATCAATCAATAGTATTTATTGAGCGCTTACTGTGTGCAGAGCACTGTACTAAGCGCTTGGGAAGTACAAGTTGGCAACATATACAGTCCTTACCCAACAGTGGGCTGTGACTTGCCCAGAGTCACCCAGCTGACAAGTGGCGGAGCCGGGATTAGAACCCACGACCTCTGACTCCCAAGCCCGGGCCCTTTCCACTGAGCCACGCTGCTTCTCTAAAAAATAATAATGACGATGATGTCGGTATTCGTTAAGCGCTTACTATGTGCGAAGCACTGTTCCAAGCGCTGGGGTGGATACAAGGCGATCAGGTTGTCCCACGTGGGGCTCACAATCTTAAAACCCATTTTTACAGATGAGGGAACTGAGGCCCAGAGAAGCGAAGTGACTTGCCCAGAGTCACCCAGCTGACAGGTGGCGGAGCCAGGATTAGAACCCATGACCTCCGACTCCCAAGACCGGGCCCTTTCCACTGAGCCACGCTGCTTCCCCGGCCATAGCCTCCCCTCCCCGGCTCGAAGACCTCCGTCCCTTGCGCCTCCCTCGCCAAGTACCCGTAGCGTTTGGGTGTCCCGCCGACCTCCGATTACTAAAATGAAAATAATAATAATAATAAGCACTTACTGTGTGCCAGGCACCGTTCTAAATGCTGGGGTAGAGACAAGGTCCCACGTCGGGCTCACAATCCTAATCCCCTTATACAGGTGAGGGAACTGAGGCACAGAGGTGTTTAGTTATTTGTCCAGGGTCACACAGCAGACAAGTGGCAGAGTCGGGATTAGAACCCATGACCCTCTGACTCTGTCCACTACACCAGTTTGCCCTCAGCCCCTGGAGGCCCGTGATTTTTCCTCAGATTTCCACCGACCGGCCCCAAGGTCTCCGTGGGTCAGGGGACCCGCCGACAGTTCAGTTCAGCAGGGGCACTGACGGGATCCCAGCCCACCAAACCGAAAGGTCGTGATGGCCTTACCCCCGGCCCCTTCGCCTAGCACGCCGGGGGTTCCAGGAGAGTGAAGTAGCTAATCGCGGCCTGGTACTGTTTAAGCCCTCTGCCTTTTTCAGCAGGAAGGGTATGGGCCTGGGTCAGGAGATCCTCGTCGGCGAACACCAGAGAGCAGGACAGGAGGAGAGATGGGGGGCGAGTGGAACTGCTGGAGGGTGAGTCCTTTGCAGGGTTGGGGTCAGTCGGGGAACAGCCACCGCTGTGCCCCCACCAGAGAACTTGGGTGATGGCTCCCAGAGCTTCCCCTCCCGGGTCCCGAAGGAGACCGGACTGCTCGGTCTCTGACCCCGGGGGATGACCAAGCAACTCCTTGACCTCAAGGTTCGAGGAGAACAGGATCAGGCCAGACCCCTGGACTTGAACCAGGACCCTTCTGAGCACTGACCTGCCTCCAGGCCCCCTCGAGGGAGCTCTGGCCGTTCCCGGGGCTTCCCCGTATCCTCTTCCGCATCCGATTTGCCGGTGGGGAGGATGTCGGGTGGGAAGCTGGCTGAACCGCATGTGGCTAGGTACGGCGGGGTGAGGGGTTTTCACTCTGCCTTCCCCTCCCAGTCCTGGAGGCCCGGGTGAAGCAGCTGCAGGCAGAGTTCGTGTCAGAGGTGACGGTGAATCGAGTGGAGTTGGCCCCGCTGAGGGGCAGCAGAGAAAGCACCCTCCACCTTCCGGGCCTGGCCGACAAAGGAGAGGTGGGTGGAGGAAGCGGGGCCCAGGTGGGCTCCGGTCTCCCCGGTCGCTGGGAAAAGAAGCTCAACAAAGATAAGACGGTCATGCAGAAGAGACAGCAGAAACTGGAGGCCAAGCTCAGGGCCCAGCACCAGCTAGGCCCGCTGACTAAGATAAAAGTGATCAAGAGATCTCCCAAAGACATTTTGCTGGCTCCCCTCAAAGACACTTCGCCGGATCCCCCCGGACCCTCCGGGCACACGGAAAGGGCGTCTCCTGACGCTACGGAGTTGGCCCACGACCAGCCGCGGGAGGGGTTCTTGGGAAGAGTCTTCCCTGAGCAATCCACGGAGTTGGAGGCGGAGGCCAGCCCCGGGGGGCCGGCCCAGCGGGAGCCCCCGAACCTCCGCCACACCAATTTCCAGAAGAACTTCCTGGCCTACCTAGAGTGTTGCATCTTCACGGGCCAGCTGGAGCAGGCCCAGACCGTCCTGCACCAGCAGCACTGCAGGCAGAGCCGCCAGAAGCTGCTCACCCTCCCCATGTATAACACCCTCCTGCGGGGCTGGGCCAAGAAGGTAACGTCTCCCCGGCCCACCCGGAAGCCGGAGCCCCAGCGCGGAGGTCTGGGCTGCCCACCTGCCCCATCCCCTCCGCCCCCTCATTTCAAGCCTCCTGTTGGCAGGCCCGAAGGGGACCGCTCCCTTCCAGCAGCCGTGGAAGCCGCTGCCTGGAGGTCCTGCGGGCCACTAGTCCCAAAAGTCCCTGGGGCCAACTGGGACCCCCCCTTGCCTCTCCTTTCCTGGAAGTTAGTTGGGCTGTCTTCCGTCCCCATCGGTTTTGGACTTGGATTTGCAATAGGCTTGGTTGGTCTGCGGGGTTCAGTTTTCTGTAAAACTCTCTCTTAGTCAGTGCAGGCTTGCTTGTCAGCCACTGCTCAGGGTCCTCCTGTCCGTCAGCTGCTGTGCTGACGGGAACGGAGCCGGCCTGGACCGTCTGTCCTCCTAGAGGGAGATGGTGTCCGGTGGCTCCACTCTTTCCGGGGGAAAAGGTGGCCATGTGGTCGTGGCAGCATAGGGGCCCGCTTCCTCCCTGGAAAGTTCTTTTTGGTCACAATGTAATATTATTATAATCGTAGTATTTGTTAAGCACTTCCTAGGTGCCAAGCACTGTCCTGAGCCCTAGGTAAGATACAAGATAAGCAGGTCAGATACGGTCCCTGTCCCACACGGCGTTCACGGTCTAAGTGGGAGGGGGAACAGGATCAAATCACCAGGTTTACATTTGAGGTAACTGAGGCACAGAGAGATGAAGTGACTTGCCCAAGGTCTCAGCACAGGCTAGAACCCGGGCCCAGGCTCTTTCCACTGCTTCCAATTTGCATGGAAGTGTAGGGGTCTAGCCGCCTTCCTCCCCCTCACTCAATGACACTGAGGGGGCGGAGGGGACGGGGACGGACGGACAGAAGAACGTTCGAGCGCTTTTGCCTGTTCTGCAGGGCTCCTTGCCTCAGATCCACCAAATCTTCACCATGCTGTGGGAGGCAAGCCTGACCCCTGACCTTGAATCCTACGCTGCTGCCCTCGAGTGCCTGGGTCGAAGGGACTCCGACGCCAGTGTCACCGCGAGGTAACGTCAGGGGTGGGGGCCCGGAGGGGGCCGCGGTCAGAGCACTGAGCCCCAGCTGGCCTAGGGACAGGGTGGTGACCGTTCCCTCCACCACTAAGATAGGAAATGCGTTAGCCACAGCACCTAACAAAGTCCGTGCTGGACACCTGGGTAACACAGCAACAGAAGATGAGGACACGGCCCCCGCCATTGAGGCATTTACAGTTGGAGGAAGCCAGATACACATTGCCGATTGCACAGTAGACAAAAGAGTAAGTGTGTAGAGCTATAGTTGCTAAAAAAAATCACAGAAACGTGTGATTAAACTGAAACACGGTCAGTCGGTCAATCGTATTTACCGAGGGCTTACTGTGTGCAGAGCACTGTACTGAACGCTTGGGAGAGTACAATATAACAGACACATTTCCTGCCCACAACAAGCTTACGGTCTAGAGAGCTATGCCAGGAAAGGTGAGGCTTAGTCAGGGAATCCTCAGGGACTGTGCTTTGGCCTTATATTTCTTCCATACACTCTTCGAGTGCCTAGGACAGTGCCCTGCTTCCCGTCGGCCCAGCCTGTCTTGTCACATCAGCATGCAGTCTTCTGTGAGCGTCTTCCTCTCCTGCCCCTCTGCCACATTCCCGCCTTGCCCGCTGTGTAACCTCAGGCAAGTCACTTAACTTCTCTGTGCTCCCAGCGCTTAGAACAGTGCTTGGCACGCAGTAAGCGCTTAGCAAATGCCATTATTATTATTCTTATAATTCACATTATTAATTATTATTCATATTCCTATTCATATTATTATTATGATTGATTGATTTATTATTATTATTCCCTGTTCACCCCCCGGGGCAAAGGGGACCCCAAATTGTGGTTTTGCATTCACCTGCACTACCGCCAGTGTCCACCAGGTGGAGGACAAACAGAACTTCAGGCTGGGAAATGTAATCCAACAATTGTATTTATTTATCCTTTTATGGTATTTGCTAAGCATCTATTAAGTGCCAGGAACTGTACTAGGTGCCGGGGTAGACTCAAGATCGTCAGGTTGGACTCAGTCCATGTCCCACGTAGGGCTCGCAGCTCTAATCCCCAGTTTACAGGTTAGGTAACCAAAGCACAGAGATGTTAAGTGACTTGCCCAAAGATACACAGCAGACAAGTGTGCTGTGCTGAGAACAGTGCTTTGCACATAGTAAGCGCTTAACAAATACCATTATTATTATTAAGTGGCAGAGTCAGGGCTAGACCCCAGGTCTTCCGAGATCCCAGGCCCATGCTCTTTCCAGTGGGCCGCACTGCTTCTCATGGCCATGCGTACTATGTGTGTAAAGTGCCGCGCTGGGGAGTACAAAATAACGGATTTGGTGGACATGTGCCCTGCCCACAGAGAGCTTTAGCCTAGAGGGGGAGACAGGCGTTAAAATAAATTACAGGTACCGACATCAACGCTGTATGACTGAGGGTGGGGTGGATAAGGGGTATAAGTGCCAGGGCAACGCAGCGGGAGAGGGAGCAGGGGAAATGAGGGCTTAGTCAAGGAAGGCCTCTTGGAGGAGATGGGATTTTAATAAGGCATTGTGGGTGGGGGAGAGCGATGGCCTGTTGGATCTGAAGGGGGAGGGAGTTCCAGGCCAGAGGGAGGACATGAGCAAGGGATCGGCGGCCAGATAGACGAGATGGAAGTACAGTGAGTAAGTTGGCATTAGAGGAGCCAAAGTGTGCGGGCTGGGCTGTAGTGGGAAAGCAATGAAGTATGGTAGGAGGGGGCAAGGTGGTTAAGTGCTTCAAAGCCGATGGTAAGGAGTTTCGGTTTGATGCAGAGGCGGATGGGCAATCACTGGAGGTTCTTGAGGAGTGGGGAAACCTGGCCTGAACGTTTTTGTAGAAAATGGTCCAGGCAGCAGAGGGAAGTATGGACTGGAAGTGGGGAGAGACGGGAAGCGGGGAGGTGAGCAAGGAGGCTGATGCAGTAGTCGAGGCCAGGAACGTGCTAGGATGGAGAGGAAAGGGTGGATTTCAGCGATGTCCCGAAGGTAGAACCAACAGGATTCGGTGACAGATTGAACCTGGAGCAGCAGTGATAGTGGTGGGATTTATGTTAAGCACTTATTAAGGGCCAAGCAATATACTCAGCGATGAGGAAGCTACGAGATGATCAGGTCGGACAAAGAGCCTGACCCACATGGGGTCACGGTCTAACGGGGAGGGAGAACAGGTAGTGAATCCCCATTTGGCAGATGAGGAAATTGAGGCCCCAACGCTGGCTGACTGAACAGGCCTCTCCTTTTCCTCTTCCTCCTCCTTTTTCTACTCTTCTCCTTGTTTTCTCCCCCCGCCCCCCCCAAATTAAGTCGTTTCCCCTCCTTTTCCACAGGTGCTTGCAGCAGCTGAAAGATAGAGGCTACCACCTGAAAAACCTCTTCCAAGATGTGCGGTACGTCCAGGACGAAAGGAGAATGGTGCTGAAAGCCATCAGGAAGATGGACCCCAACTTTACCCCACCCCCTCCTCCCCCGCCGGAGTTGTGCACGTCTCCTCTACTCAGAGATTTTTATGCTAAGGTAACCCGCCCCCACCCCCAGAGCCTTCCTCGGGGTGCTCCTTCCACCGCTGCCTGCCCTAGTTGAGTGGCCACCCAGCCTCACCACGCCATAGCCGTGACCCGTATTGACCAGGCGTCCACTTGGTCAGAGCACCGGGCTTGGTGCCGGGGAAGTTACGGGGAAAGTGCCATTTCTGATCCCTGGCCCCTGGCCAGTCAGTCGTATCGATTGAGCGCTTACTGTGTGCAGACCACTGCACGGAGCACTTGGGAAAGGACAGTGTAACAATAAAACAGACACATTCCCTGCCCACAATGAGCTAAGAGTCCAGAGGGAGAGACAGACATTCTTAAAAATGTATAAATTACAGATATGTGCATAAGGGCCGTGGACCTGGGAGGGGAATAAATAAAGGGAGCAAGTCAGGGTGACGCAGAAGGGAGTGGGAAGAAGAGGAAAGGAGGGCTTAGTCGGGGAAGGCCTCTTGGAGGGGGTGTGCCTTCAGTAAGGCTTTGAAGTGGGGGAGAGTAATTTTCTGACAGATTTGAGGAGGGAGGACATTCCAGGCCAGAGGCAGGACGTGGGTGAGAGGTCGGCGGTGAGATAGACAAGATGGAGGTAACAATGAGAAGGTTGGCATTGCAGGAGCCAAGTGTGCGGGCTGGATTGTAGTAGGAGATTAGCAAGGTGAGGTAGGAGGGGGCAAGGTGATCGAGTGCTTTAAAGCCAAGGGTGAGGAGTTTCTGATTGATGTGGAGTGAATGGGCAACCACTGGAGGTTCATGAGTGGGGAAACATGGTCTGAATGTCTCTGTAGAAAAGTGATCCGGGCAGCAGAGTGAAGTGTGGACTGGAGTTGGGAGAGACATGAGGCTGGGAGGTCAGCGAGGAGGTAGATGCACTTTTCAAGGCAGGCTAGGAGAAGTGCTTGGATCAGCATGGTAGCGGTTCGGATGGAGAGGAAAGGGTGGATTTTAGTGATGTCATGAAGGTCGAACAGACGGGTTGCCATCGATTGATTGATTTGATTGCAGCCGGGTCCTACCCCTCAGCCCCTCTTGGGACAGCCCTGAAAGCACCCTTCACTCTAGGGTCTGAGGGACAGCGCGTTGTACATCTCACAGCCGGGGGTGGGGCCCAGAGCTGGTACTGACCCTCCTGTCGCCCTCTCTTCCCGACCCGTGCTCGGCTGCTAGCCCTAGGCCCCTCTGGAGAGATTTCGTAGTTCGTTTTTACTTCGGCGTGCTTCGTATTTTGCTACTGAGTTCCTGGGCTCAAATCCGCCCCGCTGTCTCCCCTTCTCCCCTGGGGAAACCAAGGCACGCAACATGCCCGAGGAGTTCTCTTCGCCACGCTGCCCGACCCCTCCCGTCCCTCCAGGGTTAGCGAGGGGCCCCCTTGGGCAAAGCCGCTTTGGAGGAATTGGCTCCGATCCAGGACTTCGAGCCCGGCCTGTCAGCGGGTGGGTGCCTGCCTGCTTCTGGGAGGCCGGGAGAAACCGAGGACTGGGTTGCCATGGCGCCGACCCGGGCAGCCGAGCCGCAGGGTGTAAGGGAGATGATTCCGCTCCTTCCAGGTCCTCGAGCCCCCAGGCGTGACGACTGCCCGGGTCACGTGATCTCGTCGGCACCGAGGGGATGCAGCTAGATGGAGAATCAGTGCTGGGGCAGTGTGATCTAGTGCAGAGCGCACCGGGCTGGGATGAGCGGGGGAAGCCCACTGTTGGGTAGGGACCGTCTCTATATGTTGCCAACTTGTACTTCCCAAGCGCTTAGTACAGTGCTCTGCACACAGTAAGCGCTCAATAAATACAATTGATTGATTGATTGATTGAAAGAGCACCGGCCTGGGGGTCAGAGGACCTGGGTTCTCGTCCCGGCCCCTGCCGCTTGCCTGCTGCGTGACTGTGGGCTGGTCACTCTACCACTCTGGGCCTAAAATGGGGATTCGATACCTGTTCCCCGCCTTCCCCCTAAACTGATTCTGATCTCCATATCCTGTATCTACCCTAGCACTTGGCACAGAGTAAATGCTTAGCACGTGCCGTTGTTGTTGTTTTTATCATTATTGTTATCGTTATTATCATTATTATTCTCTTGCGTGAGCCCCCGTTGGAACTGAGCCCTGTATAAGGCACCAGGGGGTTCCCTCCCTCTACCCTACCCCATTCCCCTCCCCACAGCGCTTGTGTATATTTGTACATGTTTATTACTCTGTTTATTTTATTAATGATGTGCATATATAATTCTATTTATTCTGATGGTATTGACACCTGTCTACTTGTTCTGTTTCTCTGTCTGTCTCCCCCTTCTAGACTGTGAGCCCGTTGTTGGGTAGGGACCGTCTCTGGTACCGAATCGTACTTTCCAAGCGCTTAGTAGAGCGCTCTGCACCCAGTAAGCGCTCAATAAATACGATTGAGAGCTAGCTCTCTTCCTCCCTTCAAGGCCCTACTGAGAGCTCACCTCCTCCAGGAGGCCTTCCCAGACTGAGCCCCTTCCTTCCTCTCCCCCTCGTCCCCCTCTCCATCCCCCCATCTTACCTCCTTCCCTTCCCCACAGCACCTGTATATATGTATATATGTTTGTACATATTTGTTACTCTATTTTACTTGTACATATCTATTCTATTTATTTTATTTTGTTAGTATGTTTGGTTTTGTTCTCTGTCTCCCCCTTTTATTAGACTGTGAGCCCACTGTTGGGTAGGGACTGTCTCTATATGTTGCCAACTTGTACTTCCCAAGCGCTTAGTACAGTGCTGTGCACACAGTAAGTGCTCAATAAATACGATTGATGATGATGATTGAGTGAATGAATGAATGAATCCACGTTGGAGAGGGGACCTGGTCCGGGCCTTCGGGGTGCTCCCAGCCTGATAGGAGAGAAAGGGGAGAAAGGGGAGAGAGAGAGAGAGAGAGACTCTCCCCACATCCATGTAGCTTGGCAGACAGTCGTGTTGGGAGTGAGTTGATGTGGGTGAATCGGGGAACACTGCCTGGAGGTGGAGGCGTAGGGGTCCTCAGTCTTTGCGACGTAGAACAAAAATTTCTCTAGGCCTCTGTGCCTCCTTATTTTTAAGGAGATGATCGATGCGACTGGGGGTAGGGCTACCTGACCGATCGGTCCTGGCCGAGTATAAGGCACCCCCTTTTCTCCCCCGTCCCCTATTGTACTGGTTGTTCCGCAGAAGGGACCGGTGTCCTACCCAAAGCTGCACTTGTCCGTGAAAGAGCTGCAGAAGGGCTTCCGGGAGCAACTGAATGCGGAGCTGGCCACCACCGTCACCATCAGTTCCGTGGAAGAGGCCAAACCTCTGACAGACCGGACTGTCCAAGCGGTAAGGACCCTGGTGGGCCCCCTATTTGCCCCAAAGTCCTTATGCAGTTCGATGCTCCGAAGGAGGACCGTTTCCAGAAATCCCCTGAGGGAGATGGTCTTTTTTTCCCCTCTGGAGTCATCCCCCACCAAGAACAGGCTCCATCCTCATCCTGTGGGAGGGAGGGTGGAGAGAAGGAGGGCAGGTGTCGCAGGTGTGAGGCAGGGCATTCCTGGATGCTTCGCAAGCATTGTATGTGCCGCCGTCCCCTGTGGGCTTGTGGGGCTTGTAGTCCCAGTACCTCACAGACCTCCCTCCAAGCACACCAGCCTTGCCTCACCCTGGCAGAGGAGCCGATTGTGCCTTGAGCCCGGAGGAGGACCAAAGTGGGGGGCACGCAGGCCAAACCCACACCCCGCCCAGGGTGGCAGCGTAGCGAGCAGAGCGCTGTCCTGGGTGTTCAGAGTCCAAGATAGACCTTGACCTTGGGAAGCTCCCAATCTGACTGGGGACAGGGAGGAGCAGGACGCACGTCCAGTCCACATCCATCTGGACCGACCAGCGCAATCACAGCAGTGGCGAGTTGGGACGAGAGGCCTGGGGTTTGGATCGCTCTGGCAGGCGGGGGTGGTAGGGTGTGGGGCGGGCGGCCGTGGGGTGACCCGGAGCTTTGCCCCCCGTGCAGCGGGAGCTCCTGACGGCCCTCCGCCAGGAGTGGAAGAAGTCCCTGCTCACGACCCTGCGGCAGACGAAAACCTACATGGCCAGCACGAGCCAGGCCAACCAGTTCAACCTGTATCCCTACCTGTGTCTGCTGAAGGACACGCAGTATGTGGATACCATGATGGAGGTGAGAAGCCGAGGGGCCCGGCCGACTCGCGAATCCCTGACGGAGGACTTCCTGATTCTCGGGCGGTGGGGGGGTTATCGGTCAGTCGGTGATATCTACCGAGGGCTGACTGTGTGCAGAGCACGGGACTAAGCGCTTGGGAAAGTGCCATGTATTAGAATTGGTAGAGGCGAACCCCGCCCACAGGGAGCATACAGTCTACTGGGGTCGATCCTCCAGAACACCCCCGGAGAACATTACAGAGGGATAGCATCATCATCAGGGAAGCAGCGTGGCTCAGTGGAAAGAGCGCAGGCTTTGGAGTCCGAGGTCATGGGTTCAAATCCCGGCTCCGCCACTTGTCAGCCGTGTGACTTTGGGCAAGTCACTTAACTTCTCTGGGCCTCAGTTCCCTCGTCTGTAAAATGGGGATTAAGACCGTGAGCCCCACGTGGGACAACTTGATCACCTTGTATCCTCCACAGCGCTTAGAACAGTGCTTTGCACATAGTAAGCGCTTAACAAATGCCATCGTTATTATTATCAGGGGTATTTATTGAGCACTTAATATGTGCAGAGCACTGTACTAAGTGCTTGGGAGAGTACAGTACTACAGAGTTGGCAGTCACATTCCCTGCCCACAATGAGCTTGCGGTCTGGAGGATGGATACCCGAAGGCAGCTGAGAGGTCGAGGAGGATTAGAATAGAGTAGGAGCCTAAATACCATTGATTGATTCTGAGCTCTCTTCCTGCTCTAGGCTGCAATGTCCCTGTCACCGAGAACTCACTCCTGTAGACTGGAAACTCCCTGAGGGCAGGGAACGTGTCTTCCGTCTCTGTTTCTCTCTCTCCCAAGTGCTTAGTACAGTGTTCTGCACACAGTAAGTGCTCCACAAATAGCATTGATTGATTGATTACTTGCTCAGTTGATTTATGGAGCACTTACTGTGTACAGAGCATTGTTCGAAGCACAATGGGAGAGCGCTGTGGAATTAGTAGACCTGTGCGAGTCCTGCTCTCAAGGAGCTTACAGTGTGATGGGCACGTCTAAGCAGCCATGGGATCCATGCAGTTTTAGGTGAAATGCCGTTTTGTCGGGGCCAACCGAACTCCTTAGTAGGGCCTGCCTCGGGTCGGGCCCAACGGTCAGTCCTTTCTAAGGCCTTCTCCCTCTCTATCACTCACTCCCCTTCCCCCACTGCCTACCTTGGACCAGAAGCCCAGAATCCACCGAGGCTGTGACATTAAACAGCTTTTTCCTGACATAATGGGGACACTCTTAGGGCTTCCTGCCGGTGCCCTCTAAGCATGCCTGGGTAGGTTGCTGCCAGTTCAGCTTGCCGTCCCGTCAGGTCCCACACGGGAAGCGGTAAGGGTTCAGCTGATGTGGTTGACAGCTGCCATTGAGAGAAATGCCTAAAGCCCAGCTCCCTCCATCCCTCCCTCCCATGACCGGGGTCACTGAATTAGGGAGGTTCACCATATACAGAATCCTCAGGTACTCTCTCTTAACTTGTGTATTTACTCTGTATAGAGCTTGCAAGCAGCAAACTCCCAAATCAGATCCTTGAATAAATGCAGGCATCCCCACCACCTCCCTCTCCCGTGAGAGACCACTCTACTCCCCTTAGCAATTTCCCCTCCGGCCATCATCATCATCAATGGGATTGAACACTTACTATGTGCAGAGCACTGTACTAAGTGCTTGAGAGATTACGGTACAACAGAGTTGGCAGACACGTTCTCTGCCCGCAAGCCTACAGTGTAGAGGGGGAGACAGACATTAATACAAATAAACAGTTCGTAATACATGATTTAAAGTTACGTACGCAAGTGCTGCGGAATTGAGGGTAGGCGATTATCAGATGGCCAGAGGTCACAGATCCAAGTGCATAGACGACGCAGAAGGGAGAGGGAGCCGGGGAAAAGAGGGCTTAATCTGGGATGGCCTCTTAGGAGAGATGTTTTGGGGGTCTGTGACCTTCATAAGGCTCTGAAATGGGGAGGACAGTGGTCTGGCATATATGGGTGGGGAGGAGTTTCAGGCCAGAAGGCGGACCAGGTAAAGGAGTCGGTGGCAAGAAGAGGAGATTGGGGCCCAGTGAGGTGAGGTAGGAGGGGGCGAGCTGATAGAGGGCTTTAAAGGGTCACGCCATCCCCAGGTCCCTCCTTGGCCTCAGCCAGCCTGGTTGGGGGCTGCTGGGGAGGGGGCACCTCGAATGCAAAACAGGGTCTTCCGCTCCGGACGTCCCTTATAGCTCCTCCTGCAGACCTCCAATCCCCTGGTGGAAAAGCCCCCTCATTTCCTGCTTCCAGGATGTTTATAGGTTTTCTAGCGCTTCACCTCTAGACTGCAAAATCTTCGTGGGCAGGGAAATCTGCCGCTAATCTCCTCACTGTGCCTCGTTCTCGCCTGTCCCGCCATCGACCCCCGGCCCACGTCATCCCCCTGGCCTGGAATGCCCTCCCTTCGCACATCCGCCAAGCTAGCTCTCTTCCTCCCTTCAGAGCCCTACTGAGAGCTCACCTCCTCCAGGAGGCCTTCCCAGACTGAGCCCCCTCCTTCCTCTCTCCCTCCTCCCCATCCCCCCGCTTTACCTCCTTCCCCTCCCCACAGCACATGTATATATGTTTTTACGTATTTATTACTCTATTTTATTTGTACATATTTATTCTATTTATTTTATTTTGTTAATATGTTTTGCTTTGTTCTCTGTGTCTCCCTTCTAGACTGTGAGCCCACTGTTGGGTAGGGACCGTCTCTATATGTTGCCAACTTGTACTTCCCAAGCGCTTAGTACAGTGCTCTGCACACAGTAAGCGCTCAATAAATACGATTGAATGAATGAATGAATCAGTCAATTTGCCCAATTCCTCCACCTGAAATTGGCTGTGCTCCAGTTGATATCATCAGTTGAGTGATTTGACATCTTTTCCCCCGCAAGGGGTCTTGGGAGTAGGTCACAATTACTTGTCCTCAAGGCTTCCAGAAACATCCCTGTAGGTACAGAATCCCCCCATCCTTAAAAAAACCCTCTCTTGACCCCATCTCCCCTTCTATTTATCACCCTATCCCCCTCCTACCCTTCCTTTCCAAACTCCTAGGACGAGTCGTCTACACCCGCTGCCTCGAATTCCTCAACGCCAGCTCTCTCCTTGACCCCCTCCAATCTGGCTTCCGTCCCCTACACGCCACCGAAACTGCCCTCTCAAAGGTCACCAGTGACCTCCTCCTTGCCAAATCCAACGGCTCCTACTCTATCCTAATCCTCCTCGACCTCTCAGCTGCCTTCGACACTGTGGACCACCCCCTTCTCCTCAACACGCTATCCAACCTTGGCTTCACGGACTCTGTCCTCTCCTGGTTCTCCTCCTATCTCTCCGGCCATTCATTCTCGGTCTCCTTTGCAGGCTCCTCCTCCCCCTCCCATCCCCTTACTGTAGGGGTTCCTCAAGGGTCAGTTCTTGGTCCCCTTCTGTTCTCTATCTACACTCACTCCCTTGGTGAACTCATTCGCTCCCACAGCTTCAACTCTCATCTCTACACTGATGACACCCAGGTCTACATCTCTGCCCCTGCTCTCTCTCCCTCCCTCCAGGCTCGTATCTCCTCCTGCCTTCAGAACATCTCCATCTGGATGTCTTTCTGCCCACTATCTATAACTCAGTATGTCCAAGACTGAACTCCTTAGCTTCCCTCCCAAACCCTGCCCTCTCCCTGACTTTCTCGTCACTGTAGGCAGCACTACCATCCTCCCCGTCTCACAAGCCCGCAACCTTGGTGTCATCCTCGACTCCACTCTCGTTCACCCCTCACATCCAATCCGTCACCAAAACCTGCTGGTCTCACCTCCACAACATCGCCAAAATCCGCTCTTTCCTCTCCATCCAAACCGCCACCTTGCTGGTTCAATCTCTCATCCTATCCCGACTGGATTACTGCATCTCTGGTCTCCCATCCTCCTGTCTCTCCCCACTTCAGTCTATACTTCACTCTGCTGCCCGGATTATCTCTGTGCAGAAACGCTCTGGGCATGTCACTCCCCTCCTCAAAAATCTCCAGTGGCTGCCTGTCAGCCTACGAATCAAGCAAAAACTCCCCACTCTCGGCTTCAAGGCTGTCCATCACCTCGCCCCCTCCTACCTCACCTCCCTTCTCTCCTTCTCCAGCCCAGCCCGCACCCTCCGCTCCTCTGCCGCTAACCTCCTCACTGTACCTCGTTCTCACCTGTCCCGCCATCGACCCCCGGCCCACATCCTTCCCCTGGCCTGGAATGCCCTCCCTCCACAATCTGCCAAGCTAGCTCTCTTCCTCCCTTCAAAGCCCTACTGAAGCGTTCCCAGACCAAGTCCCCTTTTTCCTCTCCTCCTCCCCATCCCCCCCCGCCCTACCTCCTTCCCCTCCCCACAGCACTTGTATATATATTTGTACAGATTTATTACTCTATTTATTTTACTTGTACATATTTACTATTCTATTTTGTTAATGATGTGCGTATAGCTTTAATTCTATTTGTTCTGACGATTTTGACACCTGTCTACATTTTTTGTTCTGTTGTCTGTCTCCCACTTCTAGACTGTGAGCCCGTCGCTGGGTAGGGACCGTCTCTCTATGTTGCCGACTTGTACTTCCCCAGCGCTCAGTACAGTGCTCTGCACACAGTAAGCGCTCAATAAATACGATTGAATGAATGAATGAATACAGAAAGGGCGGGGCTGGGCCCCGGCAGCCCAACGCACGGGCCGTTCCTCCCCAGGAGCCTCACTGTACGCCCACTCGGGAATCTTTTGGGAAAGGTGGCCCAGGCTGGTTCGGAAGGAGGTCCCAGCGTTAAGAAGAATAGCAGTGTGGCCTAGTGGAAAGAGCCACTAGGAAAGTGGAAAGTGCCTCAGGAGTCAGAGGCCCTAGGTTCTAATCCCGGCTCCGCCACTTACCTGCTATGTGACCCTGGGCAAGTCACTTCAATCAATCAATCAATCGTGTTTATTAAGCACTTACTGTGTGCAGAGCACTGTACTAAACGCTTGGGAAGTACAAGTTGTCAACATATAGAGACGGTCCCTACCCAACGGTGGGCTTAGTCTAGAAGTTCAGTTCTCGGTGCCTCAGATCCCTCATCCGCAAAATGGGAATTCAGTACCCGTGCTCCCTCCCACTTAGACCGTGAGCCCCATGCGGGACCTGATTATCTTGTATCCACCCCAGCGCTTACTACAGTTACGAAATCAGGTCTTTCAGGTCCCAAGCTAGCCAAACGGCCTAGGTCCAGGCCATCTGGGGGCTGCGGGACAGAGCCCGCCTTGTCCATCCCGAGTAGCGGGGAGCCAGCTGAGGTCCATGGGGGCCCTGCTGTGTGGCAGTGGTGGCCGTCCTCTCTCTGGCCACTGGGACCACTGGCTGGGGCCCTGGGTGGCAGGGGCCCAAACCCAGCTACATCTAGCTGAGAAGCAGCGTGCCTGAGTGGATAGAGCACAGGGCTGGGAGTCAGAAGGACTTGGGTTCTCATCTCGGCTCTGCCACGTAATAATGATGGTAGTGGTTATGCGCTAACTATGTGTCAAGCGCTGTTCTAAGTACTGGGGTAGATCATCAGTTTGGACAGAGTCCCTGTCCCACATAGGGCTCACAGTCTTAATCCCCATTTTCATAGATGAGGTAACTGAGGCCCAGAGAAGTGAGGTGACCTGCCCAAGGTCACGCATTAGACAAGTGGCAGAGCCGGGATTAGCATGTTGGCCGTTTGACCGTGAACAAGTCGCTTCACTTCTCTGGGCCTCAGTTCTCTCAGCTGTAAAATGGGGATCGAGACCGGAAGCCCCTTGTGGGACAGGGACTGTGTCCAACCTAATTAAATCGTAACTACCCCAGAGCTGAGAAACAGTGCTTGGCACATAGTAAGTGCTTAGCAGGTACCGTAATTATTATTACTGCTATTAGCCGGGGCCCAGCCCTGGGGTAACAGCAGGACCGGGGATTGGCGAGAAGGAGCTTGTAAAGCCTGCCAGTGGCTCACCGCGTTCGCTTCTTTCAGTCGTATTTATGGAGCGCTTTCTGCGTGCAGAGCACTGGACTGAGCGCTTGGGAGAGTGCAGTACAACAATAAATGGACACATTTCTTCTCTCTCGGGGGCTGTGTCTCCACACCAGGCCCTCTCCACCTTACCTCCACACGGAGACACGCTGTTTGCCTTAGCCTGCAACCTGGGCACGAAGGTGCACAAACTGTACAAGATCCAGAAGCAGATTCAGAGCAGCATGGTGCACGAAATCAAGGCGATCTACAAGCAGTACGTCCACCTGCTGGCCAGGGATACTCAGGTGAGTTTCTGCCCTTCGTGTCCTGTGTCCCGTCCCCCCCGCCCCGACACACGCCCGCCCACCCACTCCACCCTCCCGGACCTGCCTGGAGGGTACGAGGATCAGTGGAGAGGGAAGGAGAGGGAACCCAGCAGAAGCAGCGTGCTCCAGTGAAAAGAGCACAGGCCTGGGAATCGGAGGACCTGGGTTCTAATCCCGGCTCCGCCAAGTGCTTGCTGGGTGACCTCAGGCAAGTCACTTCCCTTTTTTGCGCCTCAGTTTCCTCAACTCCAAAATGGGGACACAATACCTGTTCTCCCTCCTACTTTGACCGGGAGCCCCTTGCGGGACAGGGACTGTGTCCAACCTGATTAACTTGTATCTACTCCAGCGCTTGGAATAATACAAGCGCTCACTACGTGCCAAGCGCTGTTCTAAGCGCTAGGGTAGATACAAGTTAATTAGGTTGGACACAGTGTCCGACACACACGAAGCCCTCAAGAAATACTCTCAAAAAGAAAAACCCATAGCATAGTCCCCGGAAGGGTGTCTTGGGCCCCCTTGATGGGATCGGGCAGCTCTGGTGATGAGACAGGGAGGGAGGCTGGCACTCTGAGCTCACCCCCACCCGCTTCTCTCCGTGTCCCCCAGCTGAACCACTACCTCCCCCGGGAATACTGGGAGGCCCTAGAGTCGAAAGCGGCCTCCAGCCTCTCCTCCAGCCCCCGGAACGTGTCTTGGCCCCACCCGGTGGTACTGCAACTGGGGATCCAGCTGGTGGAAATCCTGGTGCAGTCCATCAAGATGCCAAGCAACCTCCTCACCTCCCAGAGGGAGCAGAAGCTCATCCCCATCCTGTACCACGTCTACTCCTTCCGCAGCAACCGGCAGGTACCAGCCACGGGTGGGGGGACACTGAGACTCTGAGGGGCGGGGGTTTGGAGGGGCAGGCGGGACTCCCGGTTGAGTCGTGCGCTCTCAAGCGCTTAGTGCAGGGCCCGTCACCCAGTAAGCTCACGAGGAGCAGCGTGGCCTAGTGGGAAATGCCCGGGCCTGGGAATCAGGAGGTGCTCCTCCCCGCTCTGCCAGTTGCCTGCTTGTGTGCCCTTGGGCGAGTCGCTTCACTTCTCTGTGCCTCAGTTTCATCAGCACTTCTCAGTACCTGTTCTCCCTCCATGTGGGGCAGGGACTGCGTCCCATCTGATCATCTTCTATCTACCCCAGTGCGATAATAAGGACGTGTGATTGACAAACAGGTCAGCACCTCCCATTCTGCAGTCTCTCCTGCCCGGCTCAGACCTCTCGAGTCCTGGCAGGGAGCCGGGACCTCGAGGGGCCAGTGTTCCCCACCGTTTCCAGGGAGTGGAGGGGGCTCCTTGTCGTAGTCTTGCGTTGAAGAGGTAGTGAGCCCTCAGAAAGATGTATTATAAGACACCGTGAGCTCAAGGCAAACCTCAGAACACGAGTAGCCCTTGGCTGGCAGCGGGGAGAGGGGGAGAGCGCGCAATCAGATAGCTCTTAGAGTCGAGGGTTGCAAAGAACAGTGTTAAGAGCGTCTGTCTGGGCCGTTCAGCTAGGCGCACTGAAGGGTCGGGACTGAGGCAACTCAGCTCGTGGGGAGGACAGTTAGGGTGTTTGTGTCTTATTGCTTTTTCGAAGTGCCTTTGTAGGGTTCTGGTCAGTGTTTTGGATCTTGGGAACGTTATTTCCCATGGACACCTGGACATTGGTTAGGGCCCTTTTACTTCTAGCCCCATTTTCATGGGACCACTCATGAGCGCCAACTGGGTCTTTAGGGTATCTGCCGATCAATCAATCAGTGATATGTGGGGAGTGCTTCCCAGGGGCAGAGCCCTGTGCTGATGAGCGCTTGAAGCGTACAACAGAGGTGGTAGACACCATCCCTGCCCTCGAGGAGCTTTCAACTTGAGCAGGGGAGTGAAAGACATTGAAGTGAATGACAGGGAGGAGAAGCAACCGAGTCTAAAGGCCTGTGCCTAAGTGCTGTTAGGGGTGGGGTGGGAGTTACAATTTCCGGACGGCTTTTTATCGTCTACCTCGGTTACCTGCGTCCTGCCAGAATCCCTGGAAGGTGAGGATTAACAGCCCCATTCCATGGCCTCCAAATCCCCCAGCGGGTCATCGGCAGAACTGGGATGTCAGCCCAATTCTCCCGTGGCCTAGGGCCAACTGGGCTCCTCGCCCCCCACCCAGCCACGGTGTCGGGGGCCCTCCCAGCTTCCAGTGTGACCTTTTACCCACATTCAAGCAATTAGAGATATCTATTAAGCTCCGACTGGGTTCAGTCAGTCATATTTCTTGAGCGCTTACTATGTGCAGAGCACTGTACTGAGCGCTTGAGAGACCACAGTGTAACAATTTAACGGAGACATTCCCTGCCCACGCGAGCTTACAGAGCACTGGATTAAGCTCTTGGGGGAGAGTCCAGTAAAGCCTAGTTGGTAGACCTGTTCCCTGACCACAAGGAGCTTCCAGTCTAGAGCGGGGAGGCCGACGTGAAAAGAAATTAGGGATGTGACCGTCAGCGCCGTGGGGCTTGAGGGTGGGGCGGATAGCCAGCGCGTCAAGGGACCCGTTTCCTCCGGCCCCCCAGATCGGCTTCATCAGGCCCCACCCAACGTACAACCAGCTCGTAGCCGACGTGGGGGAGACCAGCCTGACTTTCGACGCCACCGTGATGCCCATGCTCTGCCCTCCCGTGCCCTGGACCTCGCCCCACTTCGGGGCCTACATCCTGAGCCCCACCAAGCTGATGCGGAGCTTGGAAGGGACGGTCCAGCACCAGCAGCTGCTGGACCGCTGCCCCAAGACCAACCTGCACTCGATATTCGATGCCCTGAACCAGCTAGGGAACTGTGCCTGGAAGGTGAACCAGCCCGTGCTCGACCTCATCATCTCCGTCTTCAACGCCAAAGGCAGCAAAAAGCTGGGCGTGCCCCCACCCCTCTCGGAAGCCCCGCCGGTCCCCGTGTTTCAGCTGGCCCCGGGCGACCCCCCGTCCAAGAAGACGGCGCTGCTGCGGGAGATCGCCGAGAGCCGCAAGGTGGCCGCCGAGATGTACAGCTTGCGTGTGGACGCCCTCTACAAGCTGTCCATCGCCCATCACCTGCGGAACCGGGTCTTCTGGTTCCCCCACAACATGGACTTCCGGGGCCGCACCTACCCCTGCCCGCCCCACTTCAACCACCTGGGCAGCGACTACACCCGGGCCCTCCTGCTCTTTGCCGAGGGCAAGCCCCTGGGGCCCCATGGCCTGGACTGGCTCAAGATCCACCTCGTCAACTTGACGGGGCTGAAGAAGAAGCAGTCCCTGCGGGACCGGCTGGCTTACGCCAACGAGATCCTGGAGGACATCCTGGACTCGGCCGACCGCCCCATGACGGTAGGTCACGTCCACCGAGCGGGCGGGTGGGTTTTGGGGGGTTTTGTTTGGGGTTTTGAATGGCGTCTGGTAAGCGCACTGTACCAAGCGCCGGTGGGTGCAGCGTGACGTGGTGGGTGACGGCCTTGGGACTGAGCGTGTGTGTGGGTGTGCCTGTGTCTGTGTCTGTCCCCATCTCTCCAGGGAAAGAAGTGGTGGATGGACATGGAAGATCCCTGGCAGGTCCTGGCGTGCTGCATGGAGATCGCCCAGGCCATCCGCTCCCCAGACCCTGCGGCATACATCTCGCATTTCCCCGTCCACCAGGTGGGTTTGGGGAGGGGGGGTGGTAAGGCGGGGACTTGGGGTCCCTTTCAGCTCAGGCCCCCGAAACCCTTTCCCTCCCTTTCCACCCTCCTCCCCACAAGCTCCTGCTCATCTCCTCCTCTGGCCTGGGCTTACGAGTCCATTTCAGAGGATTTTCCTCATCCCGTTATACTTTTCAAGGGGTGGCGGGGCGGGGAAGGCGTGGGGCAGAGGGTGGTGAGGATTGCGTGCGGCTAGGCCAAATGGCTCTGATCTGATCGGAGCCAGAAAAGGGGCTGGAGGGTGGAGCTGGCCACACCCACCCCCTCCTCGGGTTGAATGAGCTTTTCTGGCCGCAGCTTCCCTCCCGCATAGGAGACGGCGGATCTGGCTAGTGTCATCTGGTGCCACCCAAGGTGGGCATTGTGGCCAACGGGCGGTGGCATTACACTGTGGCCCTCGAAGCTCTGGTCAGCTGGTCCCACCCTCCCACCAGCCCAGCTTGCCTCAGTGCAGCTCCTCCTCTTTCTGGTGCTCTTTCGGGCCCGGCCTTCCCCCCAGCCTGTCCCTTCTGTACAGGGCAGCTTCCCCTCTCCCACGCTTCCCTCTTTCCTGGCACCTTTACTTTGCCAGTCAAAGCCGCCACCTCCGAGAAGCTTTCCCAGGTTTGCCCGGCCCATTCTCCAGCCGTCCCGGGTGCCATATCGGGCCAGACGCCCCCCCCCAATGGCAGGGACCGGACCGTCCTCTCCCCCCGGGTGCCTGGTGTCAGTGGGCCGTTGGAGTTTCGCCGGGTCCCCCCGCTCCCCCACGGCACCTTTTAATAGTTGAGGTTCCCCGCGCCCATCGCTCTCTCCCTCCAGGATGGTTCCTGCAACGGGCTGCAGCACTACGCGGCTCTGGGCCGGGACATCATCGGCGCCACCTCCGTCAACCTCATGCCCTGCGATACCCCCCAGGACGTGTACGAAGGCGTGGCGCAGCAGGTAAGGTGGGCTCGGCGCCCTCCCCGCTCCGCCGTTCTCCGGATCCCGGGGAGCGGGCCGAGACCGGCCCGTCGGGCCGTCGGTCCTTCCCCACGGCGCTGACCCCACCCGTCTCGTCAGGTGGAGCAGTACCGGAAGAGAGATGCCGAGAGGGGGGTGCACTCGGCCCAAATCCTGGACGGCTACGTCAACCGCAAGCTGGTGAAGCAGACGGTCATGACGGTGGTCTACGGGGTGACGCGCTACGGCGGGCGGCTGCAGATCGAGAAGCGCCTGAAGGAGATTGAGTTCCCAAAGGTGAGCCAGAGGGGCGGGCCGTGGGGGCTTCCCTCTCCCACCGCCCTCCGGGCCTGGACCCACCCTGGGAACCGCCCCCTCCCAGAAGCCCGCCCCGATTCCCCCAATCGCCTACCGGGTGTTTACAGAGCCCCAGGCCCTGCCCTGGCGGAGCTTTTGCTGTCCTGGCAGAGACAGTAGACAAGTTGAACAGATCCCGGTGGAATGAGAGAATAGGTACAGGGGGACGCAAATAACTGGATTCACTCGGTGAAGGCTGGGGGGGATGGGGATGGGGCCAGGCAGGGAATATAGTAAGCGCTCAACAAGTACCATCATTCAGGTGGGGCACGCCATCAGGGAAGGCCTCTGGAAGGAAGCGGCCACACTTGAGGAGACTTTGGAGGAGGGACGTGGTTTGCAGGAGCTAAGTGGCTTCAGGGTGCGGAAAGCATGTTCCAGGCTCTTGGAGAGACATGGGAGCGATGGGGCGGTGAGAGAGTTGCCAGCAGGGGACAGTTAGAAGTTAGCAGACGTGTGCCATCGGGGCCGGGCGGTTGGTCATTTTTCCTGGCTCTGGTAACTGCGGGTGGCTTCCCCAATTGGAGCCGGGCTGGGGCTCCACCCGGAGGGCCTCGTCATTGCTGTAGTGGATAGAGCACTGGCCTGCGAGTCAGAAGGTCGTGGGTTCTAATCAGGGCTCCGCCACATGTCTGCTGTGTGACCTTGGGTAAGTCACTTCACTTCGCTGGGCCTCAGTTACCTCATCTCGAAAATGGGACTGAGACCGTGAGCCCCACGTGGGACACAGACTGTGTCCATCCCGATATGCCTGTATCCACCCCAGCACGTACTACAGAGTCTGGCGCATAGTAAGCACTTAACAAATACTACAGTTATTATTATTATTATCATCATTATTAGGCGGTAGGGATCCTATTGCCACTTCTACAGGATTCCATCCTTTCCCACAATGAGGGCGGGGGCAGGCCTGTCCCATTTTCCCCTCCTTTGCCGTTCATCCCTGAGGTTTCCCCCCATCTTCCCAACTCTCGGTCCTGAACTTATCTGTATTCCTCCTGAACCTACTGATTTTTTTTTCCTCCCGCTCACCTTCCATATGTTTACCCCCCAATAACAATTACAGCATTTGTTAAGCGCTTACTTTGTGCCGAGCACTGTTCTAAGTGCTGAATAATAATAATACAGTATATGTGAAGCGTTGACTATGTGCCAAGCACCAAGGGTCAGGTTAGATACGAGGTAATCGGGTTGTCCCACGTGGGGCTCACAGTTTTAATCCCCATTTTACAGATGAGGGAACTGAGGCCCAGAGAAGTGAAGTAACTTGCCCAAGGTCACACAGCAGGTGGCGGAACCGGGATTAGAACCCACATCCTCCGACTCCCAAGCCCGTGATCTTGCCAGTGGGCCACGCTGCTCCTTCTAGGCCACGCCGTTTTCCCCAGTGCCCCTCATTCTGGCAGGGTGGGATTGGGTCACAGCCGTTCTCTGGTTGCCTTGTTGTCCTGTCCTGTTCCCCGTCCCCCACCCTCCCCCAGCTGGTACGACATAGTGGAGCCTTCTTGATTTTATCGCCACTTATAGGAATTAGCTAACGTGTCCATCCCTCCCTCATGTAAGGTTTTACCTTCATTCCTAACTCCACTCCAGGAATGGCAGTTATCCCAGTAGAGCCCGGAGAACTTGAATTTTCGGGATTCTGCCGTATCCGGACGCACGGGGTTTCGGCTCCGGAAACATTGTTGGCCCCATTTGGGTTCTGAGTTCTGTTATTATTCCGGTATCTGTTAAGCACTTACTGTGTTTCAAGCACTGTCCTAAGGTCTGGAGTAGATAGAAGTTAATCAGGGTCAGGCACAGTCCCTGACCCTTGTGAAGCTCCCAGTCTAAATGAACGATGGGTGCCGATCCACCTCCCTGACCGCGCTCGGCCAATACGTCATTCGTCCCTCCCAGCCCCCTGAGAGCTACCCCAGCAGATCGGCACCCGCTCTCCGCACGCACCATCTCCCTCCCTCCCACCCCGCCCCGGGCCTTCTCGGCCAAGCAGAATTAACAGTCTGGCATCCTCTGCCCCCGTTCCATTTGGGCTCATGGGAATGCCATGCCAGTCATTCATTCATTCATTCAATCGTATTTATTGAGCACTTACTGTGTGCAGAGCACTGGACTAAGCGCTTGGGAAGTACAAGTTGGCGACATATAGAGACGGTCCCTCCCCAACGGCGGGCTCACAGTCGCTCTGCAGAGTCTCCTGGGTCGGTCGGCTCCCCCGAAACTAGGCCCTGTTTGGGGTGCCCCTCCTTCCCCCAGGTACCTCATCACCTCAGCTACCTCCCCCCACCGCCAACAGACTGTGCCTTCGGAGAGCTGCGGCTGCCCAAGAGTCTTGCCTGCTGCTTTTCAGTTTCCCCAAAGTGGAGGGGGCAGCAGCCTATGACTTGCCTTTCACCTGTCTTAAGCACCAGGAGACCTTCAAGATCAGAAGGGGCGGGGGGGGGGGCAAGTTTTCCACCTCCTTTCCCTTCCCTCGCGCCTCAAACCGTGGGGACCTCCCTCTCTCCCCCTCCAGAGTTCCTCACCCCATGACCCTGCTGCTTGCCTCTTTCCAGGCTTATATATGGGAGGCCTCACACTACCTCGTCCACCAGGTCTTCAACAGCCTCAAGGAGATGTTTACAGGAACCAGGGAGATCCAGGTAAAGGCCATGGCGGTAAACCAGTCGTGCAGACCATTCTGAGGAGATCAGGGAACCGGAGGTGGGGGTGGGGGGGTGCAGTCATTGTCTGAGCCAGCAGCCAAGTCCCACCCAGGCCCCCGGAGAGCCCGGGATCCCAGCTGACCATTTGGAGGCTTTGCTTGCGGAAGGAGAGGGTGCGAGCTCCGGGCCTGCCTGCTCTGGTCTTTCCTAAATTGGGGAGAGAGAGAGAGACTACGAGAGTGAGCGCCCATGCTCGCCCCCGCCTCTACCGCCTTCTCCTCCTCCGTCACCACGGCCAGAGCCCTCTCTCGCCTCTGTGTTTATTGCTGACCCGCGCGCTGTGTATTTTCCCGTGACGGGTCGGGGCACGGCTCTGGTCCCAGTGGGGAGGAGGGGCCCGGCTCAGGTTTCTAGACTGTGAGCCCACTGTTGGGTAGGGACCGTCTCTATATGTTGCGAACTTGTACTGCCCAGGCGCTTAGTACAGTGCTCTGCACACAGTAAGTGCTCAATAAATACGATTGAATGAATTGAGTGAATGAAAGGTTGTGGCCGCAGCTAAGCGGGAGCCAGTGGGCCGACCCTTGGGGGCTGCCGCCCCTCCCCCCGTCTGCCGGCTCCAGGGGATCATAAGGCTCTGACTCTTCCCGTTCCCCTGGGCAAATCCCGGGCTTCTGGCCCATCCGCATCCCACGGAGACCACCCGGCCCCTGACCGCCACCCCTTTGGCCTTTTGCAGCTCTGGCTGACGGAAAGCGCCCGGTTGATCTCCAAGTCGGGTCAGACGGTGGAGTGGGTCACGCCGCTGGGCCTCCCCCTCATCCAGCCCTATCACCAAGACAGGGTGGTCGTCGTAAGTCTGTCCATCCTACCGTCCGTCTCCCGGGCCTCCCCCGGCCGGGCGGGCCCTGGGGTGACCCTGGCTTTTTTTTTTTTCTCTCCCTAGGTAAACAGCAACATGCAGAAAGTTAGCCTGCGGGTCAACTCGGATATGGGCCAGTGCGTGCCTGGGCCATGGGTGTTTGGGGGTCGGGAGAGGGGGTGTGCTGGACCACCCCTCTGCGTCCTCATCCCCAAGTGGGTATTGGGCGACCCACTTGGGTTCCGGACAGGACCTGTCAGTCCATCTTGAGGTGGGGAGGGTGGGGGCAGCCGGACCCGGCTGGCCCGTTCCTTCCCTCCCGACCCACTGCTGTTCCCGGAACAGGAAGCCCAACACCATGAAGCAGAAGAATGCCTTCCCCCCCAACTTCATCCACTCGCTCGACTCCACCCACATGATGCTGACGGCTCTACACTGCTACAGGTGGGCGTGGTGGTGCCTCGCTGGGGTCGGCTGGGTGGAGAGCCAGCTGGGCAGACGCTGACCCTGCTCTCCTTGACTTCCCAGCGAGGGGCTGACCTTCGTGTCCGTGCACGACTGCTTCTGGACTCACGCCTCCACGCTGGACATCATGAACAAGGCAAACTGACCGGCGATTGGCTGCCTGGGCCCCCCACCCCCATCACACATATACACATTCCTCACTGGATGTCATGAACAAGGAAAAACGACCTGCGATGGGCTGCCCTTCCCCCCCCCCCCCAACACACACACACACACCCGGAATTCAGCCCCCCAGGGCTGCCTGTGACCCTCAATCCTGGAAATCTGCTTCCCTCCCCGCCCGCCCGCCCCCCCCCCCAAAAAAAAAATACAAGCCGTCAGGAATGCTTTAGGGCGGGCAGGCAGGGGGAGGATTCCCACAGCCCCTCACCTCCCTACCACCTCTCTCCCTCCAGGTCTGTCGTGAACAGTTTGTGAACCTGCACAGCCAGCCCATCCTTCAGAACCTGTCGGACTTCCTGGTACAGAAATACTGCTCCAAGACCCTGTGAGTAGCTGGCGCCTCCAATCCCCTTGCCCTCCGCCAACTGAGACTTCATCCCTGAGATCCTCTCCCCCTCCCCGCCACTGTCCTTTGTCGGGAGCGGAGGCTTCCCTTCTCCCACTTGCCCTCGTCCTTCTCTCCCTTCCCTTCCCCACCCTGGTCTGCCCTCTTCTGGCCCGGGACCCCCTTTCCCCGCCATTGAAAGGGGGCAGTTAGTAAAGTCGTCCCCTCCTCCTGTGATTTAGCCTTAAGCCCCGCAGCAAGGACAAGCTGGGCCTGGAGATGCTGAAGGTGCTGTCTCACGTTCCCGCGACAGGTAGGTGGGTTGGGGTGGGGTCCCGGGGCCTCGCCCAGCCGGCGGTGGAGGTCCGCTCGGAATCTCCCCACCCCTCCGGTCTACCACCCACTCTCCCCTCCCCTGGTCGGACTCCTTAAGGGTGCTCCACTGGCTCCCGGTTGTGGCTGGCTAACTGAGGGCAGGGTGGTGGAGAGGGACATTTCTGGTTCTCTTGCCCGCCGTCTCCCTGACCTCCTCCCCTTCCCCCTGCCCGGCTCCTCCTTCCCCCACTAGCCCAGAGCCTGGAATGAATTCCTCTCCCTCCAGCACCAGCCTGTTGCCTCCTACATCCTGGCCTAGGTCCCATCTCCTCTGTGCTGGCTGGCAGGGCGGGTGGGCCGGCGGGGCGGGTGTTCTCCATCCAAGCAGCCAACTGGAAAACCTGGAGCGGAATAGCCCTGCCTAGCTTGGGCCTGGCTTTTTGGCCCAGCCCCAGGGCGGCGAGTCGTACCCAACACCTTGCTCTGTGCTGGCAGGGGAGGGGAGGCCAGGCAGAGTTGGTAACGGGACCCAGGAATCCTGGGCCTGAGCACCCTGCCTTCCTCAGTCATCATTCCCCTCACTGCCCCTGCCCCGTGGCTGCTTTTCTCCAGTGAAGCTGGCGACAGCTCCCGGTGATCTCTCTGTTCTTCTCCCCACCCAGGAGACTTTGACCTGCAAAAGGTGAAAGAATCCGTCTATTTCTTCAGCTGAAAGCAGCGCTAAAAGCCGTCTCTCCGTGGCCATCCCCCAGCGTGGACTTAGCATACCTGGGCTAAGGATCGGTCTCGCCCTCCACCTCGGGGCACCAGGGGCCCATTGCTGTCGAGCCACGAACAGCGACAGGCGCTCAGGCCTCCGTCCGCCCTCCCCGCCCAGGTCTGCCGCAGAGGACGTGTGGGTGGGCCGGTCACCAGTGGTGCCCAGGGAGCAGCGACGCACTGTGGTGCCCTCCCATCCTGAGTCTCGGGACCGAATCGGGGCCCCGGGCGAAGACATCTGGGCCAGTAGATCGCTCTGAGCCCAGCCGGGTTTGGGGGGGCGGGCCTGGCTCCCAGTAGCCTCCCCGCCGCTCCCCCTATCTGGGAAGGGATGCTGAGTCCTGAGCCTTTCTCCGGCGGGCAGGGGGCATGGGGAAGCCAGCTCACCGAGGAGTATGAGGACGTAAATAAAACAGCTCCAGCATACTGTGAAAGGACAGAGGGTGGGCGGTTTCAATCGGTCGATCCGAGAGATAGAGCATGCCTCCTGGGCCCCAGCACCGTGCTAAGTGCTTGGGAGAGGGCATAGGTCAGAAGACGTGATCTCTACTCTTGAGGAGCTGACAGCCTAGGGAGAGACAGAGTCACCAAAATAAATTCTAGGTAGGAAGAAGTAGTAAGGTATAAAGAGGTGGACACAAATGCTGTGGGGGTAGGGTGTGCTTGAGGTGAGGGGAAAGTGCTGAAATGGCAATTGGCAAGAAATAGGGCGGGGAGTCCCAGTTCTGCCACACTTGTCGGCTGTTTGACCTCTGGCAAGTCCGGTAACTACTCCATGCCTCAGTCTCCTCATCTGTGCGTCCCATATGGGACAGGGACTGTATCCACCCTAATTAGCTATTATCTACCCCAGCGCTTAGTACAGTACCTTGCCCAGAGTGAGCATTTAACAAGTACTATAAAAGACAAATCTGGGAAGGCCTCCCGGAGGAGGCGGGGCTTGCCAAAGGACTTTGTTTCCTGGGGTTGGGAGGAGCTGGGGCAGGCCAGGGTAGCACCTTGCCACCCTCCTCCACCTGCTCCCCATTTCTTCTGGCGGTGCCGTAACAGGTCTTGGGCATCAGGGCTCCTGGGTCCTGTTGTGGCTTCCCAAGCTGGTTGGCCGAGCTCAGTGCGGGGCAATTACGGCACTTCCCCGCCGCATTCGGCCTCCATTGACTCCATCCGGCCCTGGCTCCCACGTCGGGGCCCCGGGGCTTGGGGGGTGGGCAGGAGGCTGGCCAGCCAGCTGACACCGTGCCAAGATGCACCGAAATCTGAGGTCTTGGAGTTGCTGGGTCCCGTGAGAATACTGGAGACCAGTGGGCCTCCATCCACGCTGAGAAGCAGCGTGGCTCAGTGAAGAGAGCACGGGCTTGGGAGTCAGAGGTCATGGGTTCTAATCCTGGCCCTGCCATTCATCGGCTGTGTGGGCAAGCCGCTTAACTTCTCTGGACCTGTTACCTCATCTGGAAAACGGGGATTCAAACTGCGAGCCCCCCTTGGGACAACCCGACCACCCTGTAACACCCCCCCCCCCCCCAGTGCTTAGAACAGTGCTTTGCACATAGTAAGTGCTTAACTAATACCGTCATTATTTTTATCCCCCACTACCACACACCCTCCCGCTGTGACCAGGGCCGTAGCAAAGTGACACTTAAGTCCCTAGCTGTTCTCCCCATCCTCGACTGTGACAGTAGGTTGCCAGCTTGGGCCCGTGGAGCCCGTGCCAGCTTCCTGGGAGAGGCCTGCCCTCCATTGAGATGCCAGGCCAGTTGCCCAGCCCCATCATAATGCAGGCTGGACGTTGAAATGCAGCTGTGGTAGGGAGTTCAGCGCCAGTAGGAAAAGGGGGTGGGGGGGTGGCCACCCTTTGATCTCCTTTGTCCATGGTGAGATCTCTACCCTAGGGTAGGGGGAGGCTAGCAACTGGAAGCTTGGGAAAGGTTGAAGGATGAATCCATCCTTCGGGTCTGCTGGGTCCCCACCTTCCTTAGCTAGCAGAGCCCTGAGCCGGACTCTTGGGGGTCAGAAGGTAGCCGGCCCCCAACCCCCCTGCCATGATGGGTGGGGACAGGGAGACAGGATTGTGTCCCGCGGCTGTCTGGAAGGGAAAAAGTGGTTGCGAGGGCAGGAAGAGGAGCCATAATCTGCTGTTGCCCTTCTCTCATCCCACCACCACCACCACCACTGCTTCTCCCCTTGCAGGCTCTCAAGTCCTACCCGGGCTCGGGTGGGATGGGGAGAAGGAGCAGGAGTGCCCACCAGTCGCTGCCCACAACTCCAACGCTTGCCACCCCTCCGTGGTTGTGGTTCACAGCCACTTTGGGCCCTTCTACCGTCTTCTGGGGCAGGTCGATCCCGAAAGGGGCTGCCCGCCAAGGTGAGAGGGTTTCGGGAAGGAGTTGCCCCAAGAAGAGGCGTGGGGGAGACCCCCCGAAGCTGGAGTCCGGCACTGGGGAAGGGCTGGGCACTGTGGGGCAGAGACAGAAGCCAGACACAGCGGTCGTCTGCCAATGCTTTCATGTTTATTGCACGGGATGGGAGGTTGAGGGGGGAGGGAGAGCGGTGAGGGGCAGGCCCCGCAGTCTCTGGTTAGTCTGGATTCTCGCTGCCGGGCCAGGGAAGCTGCTGCCTTTAGCTCCATTATCAGTTATACATTCAACAGAACGGTGGTGGTGGCGGCGGCGGTGGCGGGCTGGAGGGGGAAAGGGCTTGGCAGGGGATTGGGGACTGCAGTGCAGTGGGGACGGGCACAGAGGCAGGCGGTCGTTAGTGCGGTTACGCGGCCGGAGGGAGGGCGTTGATTAAAAAAAAAACCAGCGGAAACTGAGCAAGGGGGACGCTGCCTGAGGGAGGCCTCCCAAAACTCGGAGCAGGGATGGACCCAGGCCATTTCCCCTGGGTCCTCCATCCTGCCCTGCTCTGCAGGGCCCCGGGAGGTCTTTGATAACCCAGCTGGCCCTCCCCCCCATTACTTCCCAGACCACCGATCAAAAGATCCCTCGGCCCCCGGGAGATGGGAAGGAGCCGGGCCGGTCACGGAGCCCCCAAATTCTGGTGGGGAGCAGATGGGGCTCTTTGGCAGTTCAGCCCTGCCTGGGGGCTCAGTGCCCCAGGGCGAAAGAGCTGATTTCGGGGGGGAGGGGGCAGGCTCTCCCTTTCTCCCCCCACCCCATCAGCGCCGTTGCCCCTCCTCTCTGGGCTCCTTTTCCACCCCTCACTCCGCCAAAACCCCCAGGAGTCCCGGGAAGGGAAGCCCTCCCTCCCAAGTGGAGGGAGCGGGGGAGGCCCCCCCAGAGCCGGCCGCCCTATCCAGCCCACGGAGTCATCCCCTCTGAGCGGGCAGCCCCATTCCCGCCAGCCTGTCCCCAACCCCCGAGGTCCAGCAGGGCCCGGGAGGGAAGAGGAGGGGTGGACGCCAAAACCGGGCGCAAGACACATGCAGAGACGAGCACACGGGGGCCAGACGACACGGAGACACGCACAAACAGGCGGACAGGGGAACCGCAGCAGCAGGACGCCACACGCGCGCACACACTCATCCACACGCATGCACACGCCCGGGGGCCCGTCGGGCCCCAGAGCGTCGGGGGTGGGGACAGGGTGACGGGTTCCAGGGCTCCAGGACATGCCAGGTTATTGCCATGATGGGAGCAGCGCAGAGCCAGCTGGTGGGGTGGTTGGCTTGGCTATTGTGCTACAAAAAATCCAGAACACTGACCACACACGCACGCACACACATCACACATGCACACAGGATACACATGGGACTCCAGTCGGGAATGCAGCAGCAGACCTGCCTGCTTCTCGCTCATCTCCCCGACTTGCCCTCTACCTACTTATCTTACCCTTACCCCTTCCCTTCTGTCGCTTCCCCCACCCACCCACCCACCCCCCGACTCCTTCCTGCACACGCACCCTACCTCCCCTCCCCCAAGACTGTTTTCACTTCTTCCCCTCCAAGTCCAGGGGCCACCAGTGCAGACTTCACAATGGTCCCCAGCTCGGGCCTAATGGGGGGAAGAGTCCGCCAGAGAGAGGGTGGCTGGGCCCATCCCAGGGGACCTCCCCAATTTACCGCCCCCTCCGCCCAAAAGTCTCTGAGCACCCCTCCCCGTCAGGAAGCAGGGCAGTGAGATGCTCCCCCATTTAGGTGGGGAAAACAGGCACAGAGGTGAAGTGACACCCGCTGGGCGGGAAAGGGAGTTGGGGGTGGGGGTGGGGGGGGAAATGCAGGGATCCTAACCCCGCCCGGGGCTAAATGCAGGACAGCCTGGACTGGGTGATGGAGTGGGGAAGAGAAAGACGGCTTCCCCCCCCGCCACCGCCCCATGAACCAAGGGCTCTCGAAAACTTCCAGGCTGGGGCAGCGAGCCAGGGCGGGGAGGCGGTAGAGGATTCTGAACCCCTATATACAAAGCTCAGCCCACCCCCCATCCCCAGGTGTCTCCCCCCACCCCGCAGGCCCAGACCCCCTTAGAGCGAGAGTCTTGCCGTCCCTCCCCCCACTCACACCCAAGTATATTACGCTATAGATTCCCCTATACATTGTATCTTTATCATCTATATGGCTTCTATGGTGTGGCGGGATGGCTGGTGCCCTCCCCCACCAGAAATGTCGGCAGAGATGAGACTAGGCCTCAGACAATCGACTGCTCTGGTGGGGGCGGGGGTGGAGAGAGCGGGGGTGGGTGGGCGTGGGGAGGCCTGTTGGGTCCTGGAGCCTGGGGGGGTCGGGAGCAGGGAGAGGGCGGCTCCTCCCGGGGAGCCGAAGGGAAAGGCGGCTTGAGTGGGCTTCAAGTCAGTCCTGGGAAGAGGGGTGAGGGGGCGGCATCTCCCTCCCCCTCCTCCTGACCAGAGAAGAAGGGTCTGGACATGCTCTCTTTGGCCCTCGGTCCCCAGCCTTCCTCTCCCCGTCCCCGGCCCCCATTCCCATCCTGGGCCGCTGCGAAGGTCACAAATTGGAGGAGAGCCGGGATCTGGCTGAGTCTGTGTCAGGCACGCTCACCACCGAATCCTTGCGGGGGACCCCGGAGTCCTGAGCCAGGCCCGGCATATACACGGAGCCGCTGGACAGCTGGTGGGGCAGGGCCAGGCGAGGGGCCCCGGGGCCCAGCCGGGGGGGCCCCCCAACAGAGCTGCTAGACTCCCGGGCCGAGGGAGGGGGACTGGGGACCGGTGGCTGGGAGGCCCCGTGGGGGAGCGAGGGCTGAGAGGCCGACAGGGGCCGGGACTCCTGGCTCAAGCAGCTGGTGTGCAGGGCCTGTGTGCTCTTGTGGACGGCCAGGCGTTGGGGCGAGCCGGGGCCTCGGGCCTGCGACAGAGACAACTGGGAGCCGGCCTCCCCTCTGGCCCCGTAGGGGAAGGTCCGGCTGGCCTTGGGGCTCTGGGACGGGGGGCTGGACACCACTGAGGTGAAGGCGCTGGTGGAGGCCGGGAGGCCCTGGGGTGTGGGCACGGCGGGCGGAGGTGGCGGCTGCGGTTGCTGCTGCGGTGGCGGCGGTGGCTGCTGCTGCTGTTGCTGCTGCTGCTGGAGCAGGACGGGTGAGACGGAGAAGGGACTGGGCATGGCCTGGGCATACTGCAGGCGACGCATCATGCGGGGCGAGCTGAGGGCCAAGGGCCCCACCAGGGGGCTGGCCATCTGGGGGCAGAAGCTCATGGCCACGGCCTGCTGCAGCGTGGCAATGGCCGAGGTGACCTGGGGCTGGGGGGGCGGGTACAGGGCTGCGTGCTCCGCCTGCTGTACCATTTCCCGGTCATACTTGACGATCTCCTGGATGATTTCATTCTCCTGATTGTTGAAGACCCCCGAGTTGAGGTCATGCTGGACTTTATGGAGGAGGATGGAGTTCTTTTTGCCTGGGAAGGAGGAGACGGAGGCTTGTTGGGATGTGAAGGGAAGGAGGCCAGGACCCGCTCCCAAATCACAAACACACACCCTGGAATCTTCAGCCTAATTCTTGGAAATGTCCATTTCCCATTTCCTTCCACTTGGTCTCTGGTCAGCAGGGGACCCTGGGTCCTCACTGTACCTCGTTCTCGCCTGTCCCGCCGTCGGCCCCCGGCCCACGTCCTTCTCCTGGCCTGGAATGCCCTCCCTCCAGACATCCGCCAAGCTAGCTCTCTTCCTCCCTTCAAAGCCCTACTGAGAGCTCACCTCCTCCAGGAGGCCCTCCCAGACTGAGCCCCCTTTTTCCTCTCCTCCTCCCCATCCCCCCCGGCCCTACCTCCTTCCCCTCTCCACAGCACCTGTATATAAATTTGCGTAGATTTATTACTCTATTACTTGCACATATTTACTATTTATTTTGCTAATGATGTGCATATAGCTTTAATGCTATTTGTTCTGATGCTTTTGACACCTGTCTACATGTTTTGTTTTGTTGTCTGTCTCCCCCTTCTAGACTGTGAGCCCGTTGGTGGGGAGGGACCGTCTCTATATGTTACCGACTTGTACTTCCCAAGCGCTTAGTACAGTGCTCTGCACACAGTAAGTGCTCAATAAGTACGATTGAATGAATGAGACAGATTGGTTCTAGATCCCCTGGGAGATTGGGTGGAGCTGGCGTGGCAGAGGACACCGGGGAGGGAAATAGCTGCCCAACAGTAGCTCAATGACATCAGCACCCTGTCGGGAGCAGAGAGGCAGCGTGGCCTAGTGGATAGAGCACGGGTCTAGGAGTCAGAAGGACCTGGGTTCTAATCCCGGCTCCGCCACTTGCCTGCTGGATGACCTGGGACCTCAGCTCCCTCCTCTGTAAAATGGGGATCAAGACTGTGAGCCCCATGGGGGACACGGATTGTGTCCGATCTGATCGACTTGTATCTACCCCAGCGCTCAGTACAGTGAGCGCTTAATAAACACCCTTTAAAAAAGATCCCTGCTGCCTTGGGGTTCTGTAAGCCTGGGGCTCCCCGTGCCATTCAAACCCCTGATCCTGGTCTTCCCACTCCTCTCAGCTTTCCACCCCACCGAGTTTCCTTGTGCTCCAACCCTCAGGGGCCCCCGGATCCCCCTCCCCGACACCCAGCCAGCCTCCTCTCCCCTTTTCGCACCTATGCGGTCCAGCCGGTCGATGGCAACGGTTTCAAAGGCGCGGCGCATCATGGGATACTCCTCCAGCACCTCGTTGAAGTTGTCCACGCTCAGCGAGTACAGACGGCAATAGGTGTCGGCCCGCACGCTGGCCGTGCGCCGGCCCCGGGTCAGCAGGCAGATTTCTGGGAGAGCCCAGCACCCATCAATGCCCAGGCAACACAACCTTTCCCTCCGCCCCGCTCCCTCCCTCAGGTCACCAACCGGGACTGGAGGAGAGATCTACCCAAGGGTGGAAACGGGAGGTGGGAGGGGGGACCATCGGGAGAAGATTTTTTCCAGTGGAGATCATCTCCATTTCCATCACCAGATCTCCCAGGGCCTCAGCCCCAGGGCCTTATTGTGGAGGAGCAAGAGGGAGTCAGAATTTCAGCTCCCTCCAGCCAGGAATGCCCCCACCCCTGCCTCTTGTCCTCCTTCCTCTGGCTCTCTATCCCCGCCCCAGCCACTCACCGCCAAAGTAGGAGCCGTCGGAGAGTTTCATCTCCTTGTTGCCCTTGGTGAGGACACTGACCACCCCGTGCTGGATGAAGTACATCTTCTTGCCGATTGTGCCTTCCCGGATGATATAATCCCCTGGCTGGAAGACCTCGAACTTGAGTTTAGTGAGCATGGCCGTGACGAAATTGGGGTCGGCGTTGGCGAAGAGGGGCATGGAGGCTACCAGCTTCCGGCAGTTGAAGTTCACAATCTCCTACAGGATAGGGGTGGAGAGGGACCAGGGAAGAGTGAGGCAGGGAGGGGGCAGGGGGAGTGAGCAAGGTCTATTTCTGGATCACCCAGCAGGGCCCGGCTTCTAGCACTTGCTCATTATGGGCCGGGAACACGATAATTCTGTGGTAGCGTACTTTCCCAAGCGCTTAGTACAGCGCTCTGCACATAATAAGCGAGTAATAAATACCGTTGTGACTGATGGTTTGATTTGGCGGCCCCGAGGCCAGAAAATACTGCCACCTACCACCGCCTTGATGGTGCACCCTGAGGCAGATGCCACTTTTACCACCCGAAGCCGGTCCCGTTTCTCAGCAACTCACCGCCCTCCCCCGCCCAAAAGCCCAGACCAGATTGAGAACCCCTCTACCCACCCACCCCGACCCCGCCGCCGGGAGCTCCGGGCCTGGAGCGCGGGTCACCCGAGAAATCAGTCTGGGCCTTCAAGCCTCAGGAAGCCTCCAGAGCAGGAAAGGGAGCCGGAAGCCTTCTCACCTCCCGAAGGGGCCCATTGAGCTCCCCGAGGATACTCTCCTCGTCGAACATCTTGCCCTGGTAACGGTGCTCGTAGTAGTCATGGATCTTCTGGCGGAAATCGGCTGGCAGTTTGTGGAAGGACATGTACTGCTCCACCTGCTTGTACTGTGGGCCGAGGACATTGGAGTGAGGGACCCCGCCAGACGCCTCTAGGCCTCCAGGCCCTGCCACGTCCCGAGCTCCTCAGCACCCCATTCCTCCCCCAACACCCACACACCCTAGTCCCTGCACCCTATCATTTGGAGAATGAAGACCGGGGAGAAACCTAGAGCCCTGCCTCTCTCCATCAGTCTCCACCTCCACCCCGTCCTTGCGTGGTTGGAGGAGGGTTGAAGAGGCCAGACCCACCGGGTCTGTGCCTCAGAGACCCCACGGAGGCGACCCCTGGGCCTCGCGGACTGACTTGCCTTTGACCCAGAACCCCCAAAGAACGTCCTGGATTCAGCCCACAGGTCCCTCTAGGAAATAATCGGCCGGAGGATGAAAGAACCGTCCATCAGCCAGAGCCAGTTCCAGGGGCTTGGGATCTTCACCCAAGGAGCAGGCGAGAAAGGGGTCAGTGGGAACCGGAAACAGCCAGGACACTCTCCCTGCCAGTGACTGGGAAGTGCCGGGAGACGCCTGGAGCCAACTTCACCCCCAGACCCCGGCACCAGCTGTAGCTGTCCTCACCCTGCCCAGCTGCTGCCCTGAGGTCACCCGGAACTCGTGACAGCCGGGCGGATGGTGCCGCCAGCTAATTGTTTGGGTGCCGGGGCCGCGTGGCTTCCTGCTGGGAGGAGCCAGCGGAAGGAGGCTGGGCAGAGATCCGAGTGGCAAGTGGGGGCTATTGAGGTACCAAAGTCGGGGTGCTGGGGAGCGTGAAGGTAGTTCAGTCCGCAGCCTCTGCCAGATGGCACCCCTTGGCACCATGAGAGGAAGGTCATAGGACAATGGCACCCAACACCCACCCCCTTGCCCCCAGCCCCTACTGGGGCCCCGGAATCTCAGCGTGCCCCTGGCAGAGAGAGCCCCTGTGCTCCATGGTGCTGAGCACTACTGCTTAGTACAGTGCTCTGCACACAGTAAGCGCTCAATAAATACGATTGAATGAATGAATGAATACTGGGGGCCCGGGAGGGGCGGGGGGCTCTGTCTGCGGCTCTGAAAACCAGTCCCGGGCATTCCACTCTCCCCACCCCCGTCTCCCTCCCCGCCTCCTCTCTAGGGTCCCCGACTCGCTGCAACCCCTGAAATCAAGCTAGAGAGGGGACAGGAGAGAACTTGGGGGTGGGGTGGGGTGGAGAGAAAATAATAACAATAATAATAATAATAATAATAATAATAATAATAATAATAATGGTATTTGTTAAGCACTTACTATTCCCGGGCCTGCCCCTCCGCCAAGCTAGCTCTCTTCCTCCCTTCAAGGCCCTGCTGAGAGCTCACCTCCTCCAGGAGGCCTTCCCAGACTGAGCCCCTTCCTTCCTCTCCCCCCTCGTCCCCCTCTCCATCCCATCTTACCTCCTTCCCTTCCCCACAGCACCTGTATATATGTATATATGGTTGTACATATTTATTACTCTATTTATTTATTTATTTATTTATTTATTTATTTTACTTGTACATTTCTATCCTATTTATTTTATTTTGTTGGTATGTTTGGTTCTGTTCTCTGTCTCCCCCCTTTTAGACTGTGAGCCCACTGTTGGGTAGGGACTGTCTCTATGTGTTGCCAATTTGTACTTCCCAAGCGCTTAGTACAGTGCTCTGCACATAGTAAGCGCTCAATAAATACGATTGATTGATTGATTGATTGATTGATTGATTACTATGTGCAAAGCACGGTTCTAAGCGCTGGAGAGGTTACAAAGTGATCAGGTTGTCCCACGTGGGGCTCACAGTCTTTATCTCCATTTTACAGATGAGGCCCAGAGCAGTGAAGTGACTTGCCCAAAGTCACCCAGCTGACAATTGGCAGAGCCGGGATTTGAACCCATGACCTCTGACTCCAAAGCCCGGGCTCTTTCGGTTTCTCTGGAATAGGGGGACTCGGATGACAGGTGTCTCCCAAACCCTCTGATGAACAGGATGGGATGCTGGCAAGGATCCAAGAAGCAAGTGCCAGACGGTAGCCCCTTGTCACCTCTCCTGCTTCCGATCCCCGCCTAGCCTCCCCCACTGGGAGAGAGGACCCGGAGTGTCCTGAGTGGCCACGGCCTCTTCTCCATGAGTCGCAGAACAGGTGGCCCCTCAATCAATCAATCAATCAATCGTATTGATTGAGCGCTTACTGTGTGCAGAGCACTGTACTAAGCACTTGGGAAGTACAAGGTGGCAACATATAGAGACAGTCCCTATCCAACAGTGGGCTCCCATCCCGACTCCCACTCACATATTCCCTTGGCCTGTGACCTTTGTTCCCCCTTGACTTTTAGGACGCCCGACCTCAAGAAGGAAGATAACTTTTGGCTGCCAGCGCACCACGGGGTTGAGTCCCCGGTACGGATTTGAGGTACCCCACCCCTGAAGCCTTCACGGGAACCTCCTCCCTCCCAGAGGCGGCCGCCCCCTCCCCAGAGAGACCCCGGGCCTCCCTACCTTCTCCTGATACTGGCGCCTGGAGGAGTCGAGAGACTGGATGAGGGCCGTGGCGTGGCCGATGAACATGGCGTAGCACGTGGCACCCACAATCATGCTGAGCATGGTGAGCCAGATGTCCGTCATACTTTCGGGGGCCTGGCGCCCGTAGCCGATGCACAGCATGTGGCTCATGGCCTTGAAGAGGGCGAAGGAGTACAGCTCGCTCCATGAGTTATTCTGCAACAGCAGCGGGGGGCGGGGGGGGACGGGGTGTTAGGAGACGCCGGCGGGGGAGAGTGGGGGGTCCGGGGCTAGAGGCAGCGTTTCCCCGGACTCCCGGGGCAGCAGTGTGGGAAGGGACTATGGAGGAGAGAGAGAGCGAGAGAGAGCCCAGTCCCCTGGCTCCCCCTCTTCCTCCTCCCCCCTCCCCGCCCCCTCCCCCAACAGGCCGCTGTGGTGCTTGACTTGATCAGAAATGACCAGCGGGACGATGTTCCTTTCCAGAAGGAACCCGACCTCCCTGGGGTCTTCAGGGGGCAGAGGTCTGCCTGGGTCCGTGCAGACGCCCCGGGTCTATTGCCCACCGACCAGTCTCTGGCTGGTCTCCTTCCAACCCCCAAGGGTTCAGGTGGGACTGAGCCAACCTGAAACCCCAGGGAGGGATTTCCAAACTCACCGTTTCCATCTCCCTGGGACACAATCAAGCCGTAGCCAGGCAGCTCCCTCGCGGGCCCAACCCCTGGCCCGCTGTGCCCACAGCCTGAGATAGGAGCGGGGGCTGAAGACCGCTTGGGGGTAGCCCCCGCTCTGGCCCTGGGGACTAGGGAGATTTCCGAGGGGGACAACGGGATCAGAAGAGGCAGGAGACCCTGGCCGGGCTAGGTGGTTTCCTGGGTTTTCCCAGAGGCCTCTAACCAATCCCTTCCCCAACCAGATCCCCTCCTCTCCCTCTCTCCTTCCCTCCCTTCCTTCCTTCTTCCCTCCCTGCCTTCCTTCTTCCCTCCCTTCTGTCCTCTGAGCACAGCACGTGGTTCTCTAGGAAGAACCCCAAGAAAGACATCCTGGGAAACTGAAGTCTCAGGTTTGGGGCAGGAAAGGCTGTCTGGGGCGTGGGGAAGGGGAAAGGTGGGGTTGGAGGTGGGGGGGAAAAGACTGCAGCCCGGCAGATGGGCGGGGTGGGGGGGGGGAGCTGGAAGCCTATGGGATGGAGGAAAAGGAGGCAAGCAGATGCAGAGACACAGACAGACAGATAGGCAGGCAGGCAGAGATGGCAGAGACCCAGAGAGACAGAAACAGGTGGAGAACAAAACAGGTCTGGGGGAAGAAGAGATGTAGTGAGACAGAGAGTGAGTCCCAAGCTGGCTCCCTCCTCCCCTCCCACCCTGGGGTGGGGCTGGGGACCTCAGCTGACCCTTTCTTCTCTGTCGGAGATGGGGACTGAGGGGGTTGGGGAGTCCATTCAGGAAAACTTGCCGTGGTGTGGGGCATTGTCTCGGCCGGCCAGGCTGGGCCCCGGGAAACAATCGGCCTCTCATGGCAGCTGCAGCTGTTCCTGGCGCAGGGTCAGGGGTGCCTCAGAGCCCGGCCCATCACTGTCTTTGAACAGGCAGGCGGCCCAGCCCCACCACGAAGGGTTAACGGGAGGGGGCGGAGGGGGGGGCGGGCTAGGCCCAGGGGCCAGCACCGCCCTCCTCACTCCCGGCTGGCATCGTCCAAGTCCAAAGACAGGCCCAAGGGGTGGGGGTGGGGGTGGGAATCGGTGAGCACCATTTCCTGGGCAGAGATCTTCCTGGTACCTAGGCCCACGCATGGGCAGACTGTCACGCCAGGGGAGACATACAGACCATTCGGGTGCCATCTGGGGCTCAGAAAGAGCAGAACTGTAATTTGCTTTCCCTCCCCTGACCACCCCCCCACGCCCCACCATGTCCCGAGCCTCGCGTCCCCTCGCTTAATTTCAAAGCCTTTCCCACCCAGACCATAGCTCCTTCACCCCGCCCAGACATCTAAACCCACGGAGATCACCACCGCTGCCACACCCTCGGCGTGGCCCGGCTCCTGCCCAGATGGGGGCCCTTGGGCCTGGGGGGGCGGGGGTCATCCTAAAGAGGGCAAGAGGAATTGTGCCAAATCCCATACTCATCAGTGGGTCGCTGAGGGGGGGGTGGGGGGGAACCCTGGTGAAGCCGGGATGTCCTATGGAAGGGGAAGGGGCGGACACGGAGACCCAGGGAAAGGGGCAGACCAGGTAGCGGGGAGCAGAGATGGCTGGGAAGGGGGTGCTCTCTGGGGACTCACCACCATGCCATTGATGGAGACCCAGCAGTTTTTGGGGAAGTCCTGCAGCATGGGCACCAGGAACTGGAGGCAGCCATCCCAGTGACACAGCAGCAGCATCATGCTGATGAGATTGAAGATACGCATGACGGCACTGGCCAGGTCATAGGTCATGTGAAAGATCTATGAGAGAGAGAGGGAGAGAGAGAGAAAGGGAGGGACAGGGAGTGAGAGATGATTCGAGGGAGACACAGAAAAAGCAAGGGAGAGACACACAGAAAGTGAGCGATGGAGCAAGAGAGAGACACACACAGATAACGAGATGCAGAGAGAGCAAGAAAGACAGAAAGAAAAAGGAAGGGAGACAAGCAGAGAGAAAGACAGAGAGAGAGGAGAAACCCTGTGGAATCTTCTCTTCTTCTCCCCTCTCCTCGGAGAAGAGTTGAAGGTTTGTCCCTGAAGTGGGTGAGTGGGTGAGGTCTCAGGGAGGGATTGGGAATTGGAGACCAGTCCTTGGAGCCTACTGGGGAGATAGGGGAGGAAGCTCAGCCTCTTGTCCTCTGGCCGGCAGAGAAGCAGTGTGGCCTAGTGGAATGGAGCACAGGTTTGGGAGTCAGGAGACCTGGGTTCTCATCCTGGCTCACCAGTTACCCACTGGGAGACCTCGGGCAAGTCAATTCACTTCTTTGGGTCTCAGTTTTCTTCATCTGTAAAATGGGCACATGAAATACCTGTTCTCCATCCTCCTTAGACTGTGAGCCCCATGTGGCACAGGGACTGTGCCCCTCTGTTACCCTGTGTCTACCCCAGTGCTCGGCACATAATGAGCACTTAGCAAATAGCACAATGATTACTGTTATTATTTCCCCCTCCCCTCCTCTTCTGGAGAGAAGCAGTATGGAGAAGTAACGTGGCTCAGTGGAAAGAGCACGGGCTTTGGAGTCAGAGATCATGGGTTCAAATCCCGGCTCCGCCAACTGTCAGCTGTGTGACTTTGAGCAAGTCACTTCACTTTTCTGGGCCTCAGTTACCTCATCTGTGAAATGGGGATTAAAACTGTGAGCTCCCTGTGGGACAACTTGATCACCTTGTAACCTCCCCCAGTGCTTAGAACGGTGCTTTGCACATAGTAAGCACTTAACAAATGCCATCATCATCATCTTCTCCTTCACACTGGAGGCCAGACGCCACCACCACTCCCTCCCCGCCACCCTAGCCCCACTACCAGCACCCGAGATAGGCAATTGGGATGTGTACTCTCAGCCCCCAGGACCCCTTCCCTCTTCCCCCTGCCAAGCCCTGGGCACTGCCAGGGAGCTAGCCCAGCAAGGGTCCTTCCCCTTCACCCCATCCCTAGACCCAACCAACCACAGGACAGTCAAGAAGCATCGATGGCCACTTAGGTGGGTGGTCCTCTTTGTGTGTGTCCTGAAGGTGGACCACGGGCACTGCTTTTCCTGGGTCACACTAATGGTCCATCCAGTCCAGGATCCTGTGTCCATGGCAACAGGATGTATGGAGGGGCCACGGCCCGGTTGCCCTCCTAGATACCCAGCTTCAAGGCTAGTCCAGGATGGACCATTCAACATCCTAGACTCTTCCCTCTACATCCCTGATCTTCCCTCTTGCAACCCAGCATGGATGGCTCGTCTGTGAATCTATTCTCGCTCAAAGCCATGCCTACCCTGAACCCAGCTCAGTGTGGGTCTGAAGGTGCCAGGGGAAAGGATGAAGGGGGCCAGGAGGCAATCCAATCCTGGGATTAGCAGCTCCAGGTAAAGGGCCAACGTGCTGGGGATGGGGAGTGTGGGGGCTCGGCTGGGGTGGTGGGGAGAGGAGCAAGGGATGGGGGCAGGCGGTAAGGAGCTGGCTGGCCCTGCTGATCCAGGAGAATCCAGGAAGGCTGCAGGGCTCAGCCAGACCACGGGAAGATGGACACCAGAGTCTGCCGCTGAGGGTCTTCCTCACTCCGAGGCAGGGAGATGAGTCAGTGTCTTAGCTCCACGGAGGGCAGATAAAGAGGACATGGGTATGACAGAGCAGCGGGAAGGACTCAGGTTAGACCTGAGAAAGAACTAAAGATGGTCTTTCAAGGTCTCATTTAACCCCCGGGTAGAGATGTTTCATTTCCCCTGAGCCCTAGCTGGTGCCAGTTGGCAAGGCCTCTGGCGGCTCCTTCCCATTGCTTCTCCCAGGACCCCATCAGAGAGAAGAGAGGCTGGGCATGGTCGGGAGGGGTGGGCCATTCCTTCATCCCCGAGGAACTGCTCTCTGGGCTAATCCCCAGCAGTGGGATAGATCAAGGTGATCCCCACGGAAGAGGTCCGGGAATGATGATGACGATGATAGTATTTGTTAAGCGCTGACTATAAGCCAAGCATTATGCTAAGCGCTGGGGTAGATATAATAGAAACATTTCAGACACAGTTCCTGTCCCAAATGGGTCTCAGTCTGATGTGGAAAGGAGAACAGAGATTGAATCCCCATTTTACAGATGAAGAAACTGAGGCCCCGAGAAATGAAATTACTTGCCCAAGGACACAGAACAGGCAACTGGCAAGCCTCAGACTAGAACACACATCCTCTGACTCCTGGTCCTGTGCTTTATCCACAGAGAGGCAGAGGGTGGGAAAAATCTTATCTCCCATCATAGGGCAGGACTCAAACTGAGGTTGACCCTGAGCTCATCTGGTCCCACCATCCCTCCTTTCCTCTTCCCCAACACCCCATCCCAGGAAGCCAACCCGGAAGGGCAAAGGGGTTGTCCTGGAACCTGAGAAGAGAAGGTGCCTGTGGGTTTTTTCTTGGCATGGCCATTCCCCGGTCTCTCCCTTGGCTGGCTGAGGAGGAGGCCAGGGAAGGCCATGGGCTTCTCACTGTTTAGGGAGCCAGAGCGGATGGGAGGTTGGAGGGCCCGAGCAGAGGCATGGAGCTGTTTCTGAGGAGAGACTTGGAGGACGGTGACGTATAAATACGATTGAATGAATGGATGAATGGATGACAGGGGAAGGGTGTAGCCTGGGTTAGACAGAAGGCGGAGAGCTGAGCCAGAAGGGAGGCCCAAGACTAACTCTTTATTTATTTATAAATTTTATTTATTTATTTTACTTGTACATATCTATTCTATTTATTTTATTTTGTTAATATGTTTGGTTTTGTTCTCTGTCTCCCCCTTCTAGACTGTGAGCCCACTGTTGGGTAGGGACCGTCTCTATATGTTGCCAACTTGTACTTCCCAAGTGCTTAGTACAGTGCTCTGCACACAGTAAGCGCTCAATAAATACGATTGATTGATTGATTGATTGACTCTGCTCCTCTAATGCTGCCTTGGCTACTTCTTCATCCTGCCAGCCGCTCAAAACCAGCCCTTCCCCTCCCCCAGCCCCAAGGGCTCAGTCCCTCCAACTTTGCTCCCCTTGGGGCTTCTCCTCCTTTCCTGCCCCTTGCCTTGAAGGGGAGGTAGAACCAGCATGGAGTCCTGCCTATCTCTGGCCCAATCAACCAGTAATGTTCATCGAACACTTACTTGTGTGTGCAGAACACTGTACTGGGCACTTAGGGGAGTCCAATAGCATTAGGAGACATGATCCCTTCTCTCAAGGAGCTTACAATCGAGCAGGTGCTAGTGAGTGAGTGGTTGCCAGATCTCCCCCGCCCCTTTCTTCTTATCAATTATGTCTCTCTCCTTGCAATCCCCACTAAAAACACACCCTCTCCAAGAAGCCTGATCAGATTAAGTAGCCCCATCTGTGCCTGTCACTGCGGTAACTCCACCTCCCACCTACTACTTCTATACCCCTCCATCAATTATGTGTTACCGATGTGTTTCTGTTCTTTGCGCATTGTCTGCTGGTGTGTGGGTGTGTCTCCCCGTCTCTTCCATCAGATTGTCAGCCCCTCAAGGGCAGGGACCTTATCGTCTCTCCCCCCTACCCCAGTCTAGAACTCTGCCATACCATTTCTAGGGACAGTCCTCCCATTCCAAACCTGAGGGCTCCAGCCCACCACCCAATTCCAAGTCTCTTTTCTACATCCTACATCCTCTCCCCTCAGTTCTCTCTCACACCCAATTCTAATCCCCTCTTCACCTGAGCCCTCCAGGGACTGTCCCTCAATTCCAGCCCCCCAGCTCCCTCCACTGAATGGTATTTATTGAGCCTTTACTGGGTGTAGAGCACTGTACTAAACTCTTGGGTGAATACAATAGGGTTGGTAGACACACCCCTGCCCTCTAGGAGTTTAGGGGGAACCATCCCTCAATTCCAACCCCCCCCCCCCCCACATACACACACATCCGGCCCCTTCCAGGGACCATTCCTTCCTACCTCCCACCCCTTACCTCTTCCCACTGGTGGATGTAGCGGATGAGGCGGGAGAGGCGTAGCAAGCGAAGGAGGCTGAGGATCTTGGTGAAGCGGACGATGCGGAGGGCGCGGGCTGTCTTGTAGACCTCGGAGTCTATGCCTTTCTCCACGATGAGGAAGATGTAGTCCACGGGGATGGAAGACACGAAGTCTACCACGAACCATGTCCGCAGGTACTTCTTCTTAATCTTCTCTGGGTCCAGGATGATCTCGGTGTTGTCCTCGATGACAATGCCCGTCCGGAAGTTGAGCACCAGGTCCATGAGGAAGAAGGTGTCGGACACCACGTTGAACACGATCCAGGGGGCCGTGGTCTCGTCCTTGAAGAAGGTGATGCCCACGGGGATGATGATGAGGTTTCCCACCATGAACAGGAGCATCGTGAAGTCCCAGTAGAACCTGCAGGGGGAAAAGGGGAGGGGCTCTAGACTGTAAGCTCCTTGTAGGCAGGGATCGTGTCTACCAACTCTGTTGGATGGTAATAATAATAATAGCGGCATTTGTTAAGCTTACTATGTGCAAAGCATGGTACTCTCCCAAGCGCTCAGTATGGTGCTCTGTACATAGTAAGCGCTCAATAAATGCCATTGATTTTTTGACAGGGGCGAGAGGAGGAGACGGAGGAACCACTCACACCTCTTCTCTGCTCCAGGGCTGGGCTGATGGACAACCAGTACTCCAGATCCTCCCCAATCTTGCAGGGACTCATTCAGCCTCCCTCTGACCCCACGGCCTTCAAGGACAGATGGGCAACCGTCAATGTTTCTACGCCTGGGTCTGGGAGTTAGAGGACCTGGATTCTAATCCTGCCTCTGCCACTTGTCTGCTGTGTGACCTTGGGCAAGTAGCTTTACTTCTTTGTGCATCAGTTACCTCATCTGTAAAACAGATTAAATCCTCCTCCCTCAAATTAAGACTGTGAGCCCCTTGTGGAACAGGGTCTGTGTCTGCCCTGATTATTTTGTATTTACCCCAGCACTTAGTGCCTAGAATAGAGTAAGCTCTTAACAAGTAGACCGTGAGCCCGTTGTTAGGTAGGGACCGTCTCTATATGTCACCGACTTGTACTTCCCAAGCGCTTAGTACAGAGCTCTGCACACAGTAAGCGCTCAATAAATACGATTGAATGAATGAATGAAAGTACCACATTTTAAAAAATGGAATACCCCACACCCTCCCTCGATCGTCTGTCCTGGTGTCGAATCCCCGGATCATCATGAAGTTCTGGCTTACGTTCAACCGATCCCTTTTTCCTACTGCAATGTAAGCCCGTTTCCTCTTGGTCGCTTTTTAGTGGTCTTGGAAAACAGCTGGTCACGATCCTCCTTCAAGGACTTGAAAGCCTCCTCTCTCCCCTCAGTGCCCCCCAGTCCCGCCCCCACCCCCCCCCCCAGCATTGGGCATGTCTCTGATTCCTCTGCGAGTAGCCCCACGCCTTGTTCTCTGGCCAGGAGCCATTTCGATTGCATGAACCCCTCGAAAGGGCCTGTACTGGCCAGTCAAGGGCGCGGAGGAGGGACTGCCGGACGCCGGCACACAGGTTTTGCAGCTGAACGGAGCTGGAGAAGCCCATTAGAAGGCGCAGGCGGTGGCATTTGGCTCCATCCCCAGGTTCGACGGCTCCCTACCGCATGGACCTGTCCCGCCATCGACCCCCGGCCCACGTCATCCCCCAGGCCTGGAATGCCCTCCCTCTGCCCATCCGCCAAGCTAGCTCTCTTCCTCCCTTCAAGGCCCTGCTGAGAGCTCACCTCCTCCAGGAGGCCTTCCCAGACTGAGCCCCTTCCTTCCTCTCCCCCTCGTCCCCCTCTCCATCCCCCCATCTTACCTCCTTCCCTTCCCCACAGCACCTGTATATATGTATATATGTTTGAACATATTTATTACTCTATTTATTTATTTTACTTGTACATATCTATTCTATTTATTTTATTTTGTTAGTATGTTTGGTTTTGTTCTCTGTCTCCCCCTTTTAGACTGTGAGCCACTGTTGGGTAGGGACTGTCTCTATATGTTGCCAATTTGTACTTCCCAAGTGCTTAGTACAGTGCTCTGCACATAGTAAGCGCTCAATAAATACGATTGATGATGATGATGATGATGGATGCCGACTGGAATGGATTGTCATCGAAAGAAAATGGGTGGGAGGGCTGGTGGGAGGAAGGGATTCCAGCCCACCTCTCCAATCCTTAGAACGGGGGCCTTTCAATCAATCAATCAATCAATCGTATTTATTGAGCGCTTACTGCGTGCAGAGCACTGTACTAAGCGCTTGGGACTGGAGCCCCTAGAGGGGCCGAATTCTCAGGCTTCTCTTCTTCAGGACAACTCTCTCCCCTCTCCCCGTAAGACCCACTTTTATTCCTTTCACCTTTTGGGGCTCTTCTCAGAACTGTCCCGTTTCAGCGTAGCTGAATGGAAAGAGCACAGGCTTGGAAGTCAGAGGTCATGGGTTCTAATCTTGGCTCCGCCACTTGTCTGCTGTGTGACCTTGGGCATGTTGATAGTAACAATAATGATGGCGTTTGTTAAGCGCTTACTGTATGCAAAGCACTGTTCTAAGCGCGGGGAGGATGCAAGGTGATCAGGTTGTCCCACGGGGGGGCTCACAGTCTTAATCCCCATTTTCCAGATGAGGGAACTGAGGTACAGAGAAGTTAAGTGACTTGCCCAAGGTCACACAGCTGACAATTGGCGTTTCCGGGATTGGAACCCACGACCTCTGACTCCCAAGCCCGTGCTCTTTCCAATGAGCCACGCTGCTTCTCTGTGCCTCAGTTCCCTCATCTGAAAAATGGGGAGTAAAACAGTGAGCCCCACGTGGGACAACCCGATTACCTCATATCTACCCCAGCGCTTAGAACAGTGCTTGGCACATAGTAAGTGCTTAACAAATACCATTGTTGTTATTATCCCAGCTCCACCAATTGTCAGCTGTGTGACTTTGGGCAAGTCACTTCACTTCTCTGAGCCTCAGATACCTCATCTGTAAAATGGGGGATTAAGACTGTGAGCCCCCCATGGGACAACCTGATCACCTTGTAACCTCCCCAGCGCTTAGAACAGTGCTTTGCACATAGTAAGCGCTTAATAAATGCCATTATAATTATGATTATTGTTCTCCATGCCCTCTTTAGGGTCTGGGTTCAGAAGCTCAACAAGGGCCTGGCCAGGGCAGAGTCTAGAAGCCTCCCACCCCCGGAAAGCTTTCTGGGAAATGGCTTTATACCTTCACTGTACCTCTGTTCCCCTCTGTAACTCCTTTATGGGGAAGCAGCGTGACCTACTGGAAAGAGCGTGGGCCTGAAAGTCAGAAGACCTGGGTTCTAATCCTACCTCGGCCACATATTTTTCATCGTATTTGTTAAGCGCTTACTATGTGTCAAACACTGTACTAAGCATTGAGGTAGGTACAACTTAAGATGGATGCAGTTCCTGTCCCGCATGGGGATCACAGTCTAAGTAGGAGGGAGAACAGGAAAACTGTTGCAGTGTGACCTTGGGGAAGTCACTTAACTTCTCTCTGCCTCAGTTTCCTCAACTGTAAAATGGGTATTAAATCCTCCTCCCTCCTCCTGATAAACTTGTATCTACCCCAGCATTTAGAACAGTGCTTGACACATAGTAAACTCTTAAGTACGATAAAAAAAATCCTCGCGCCCCCCCCCCCCCCCCAGGGCAGAACTCTTCACCCCTTTCTACGTTCTCCCCACAAGGTGGGACGGGGGAGTGAATTTGGTAGGTTGTCGTGACCATGCCCCTTAAAAGTGACAGACAGCTCCGAGCTCGGACTCCCTCGTGTCATCTAATGGAGCCCAAAGCACCTCCCAGACAGGATTCCCTTCCACCTTGGGGTTGAGGAGGAGTAGGGGAGATGGGGAGCCTCGTCTCCGTTTTACAGAGCGGAAGACTAAAACCTTGAACAAGGCCGGTGGGGTCGTCCACCATAAAGCCCACAGATCCCAGCTCCATCACTACCACCGGTCCTTCCTCAGGAGACCCTACTGCCTTCTCTTCTCCTGGAACATCTCCTAGATCTGAGTGGGGAGGGGACAGGCTAGGTGGGGAAGGGCACCATTCCTGAGAGAGTGACAATCCGTCCTCTCAATCCTCTGGGGCGGGGATAAACAGGGGTAGGGAGACTGGGAGTGAGAGATAGCAGGGGAGGAGAAAGCAATTCTCGGCGGGCGATGGGAGTGGGGAGCCGGTCAGAGACGGAGAGGGCAAGAAGCTTGTTGCATGCAGCAGACAGTGATTCAGGTGCATGGCAGAGAGAGGCTGCAGGGAGGAGGAGGAGGAGGAGGAGGAGGAGGAGGAGGTGGAGGAGGAGACAGCTGCACCAATCACGTACAACTGCAGCATTAACCTTTAGCAGGCGGGATGGGGGGAGGAAGGAAGAGGGGAAGGGGCGACTGGGGATCAAAATCTCCCCTGCCAACTCTTCTTCCTACCTCCTCCTGCCTCTTCCTCGCAGTTCGGAGCCGCTCACGACCTTGATTTAACCCTGCAAAGTCACGCCCCCCCACGTCCCCGTCCGTTCGTCCGTCCCTCCCACCCCATCGCCTCCTCCCCGGGCCCCAACCAAAAGAATGGAGCCTTGGGCGGAGACCCCGTGATCAGAAACCCCTGACCTGCTCTTCCGTCCCCTGACTCCCACCAAAGGTCAAAGGCCAGGATCCTGAACGAGAGGTTGATCCTGCAATGGAGGGGGTCACCCGCGTCACCGCCCCCCTCGCTGTCAGAATCTGTCCCCCCCCTCCCCTCCCGCCGCTGGAGCCGCTGCAGAGCGGGAGAGAGAGGCAATAGACTGCGGCGGGAGGGCCAGGACCCAAGGAACTCGCAATCCTCCTCCCCCTCCTCCTTTTCTCTCTCAGCGAGGACGCCTGCGAGTCTCGGGGACGTGTCTCCCCCTTCAGGGGCGAGAAGAGGTACTGGGGCAAGGAGGTGTCACTTTAAGGCACCCCAGATCCTCGAGCCCCCACCATCCAGGCCCGCTTCCCCCTGACCTTCCTCCAATGACAAGTCGGTACCTGAGACGTTGCTGTGGCAACGGTTCACGAGGGGACCAGCTGGCTTGGGCATCCCCAGGCGGGGCCCCCTTCCCTGGAGATCGCTCAGACGCCCAGAGTTGCCCCTCAGGGGCCACCCCGTCTTCCCCTTTCCTCCCCACCCTCACCCCGAGGAAGGGCAAGGAGGCCCCATTCCTCTGGGGAACCGTAGATCTGGGAGCCAGTGCTTGGGTCCTGAACCTATCGGACACAGCTGTCCCGTGGTTGGGGGCGGGGGGGGGGAAGCTCCTAGCTGGGACCTGCTCGGACTGAGGCGAGTGTCTCTGCCAATCTTAATTTCTCAACCTCCCCATGGGCATGCTCGGTGGGGCAGTCGGTTGCCCCACCCAGGCTACTGGCAGAACCAAGCTGGGAAGGGACGGGTGGGTGGGGGTGGGGAGGGATACCTGGTGTCCATTTTAGCAGCTCAGAGCACCAGATCAACATCATGGAATCAGCAGGCCAGAAGAGACCTTGAGAGGTCATCTCATCTATCCTTCTGCCTCCAGGCAAGTGGCCGTCACTCTTCAACCCTGCCACAATTCCCAACTCCCACCAGGGAAACTGAGTCACAGAAAAACAACAGGCTAGAGGTGTGGCTGATCTGAGATGCGAGCCCAGGGGTCCCCCTTCTCCAATCCAGGACTTGGTCCCCCAACCAGGAGAGGAACCGGGGATGTGGCTGGCTGACCTCCCAGAAATCCAACTGCTTAGAGTTACCCAGGTGTCCTGGAGGGAGCAGGCCCCAGCCTCTGGTGGGGGGTGAGGAGGGTGGGGTGGAGGTCCGGGGGCAGTGGGGATCTAGACACTTGACCCATTCTGCAAAACTCTCCTCTTGCCGAGGGGCCGAGGCGGGTAGAGTGGGGCCTGGCACCTCAATCGATCAATCAGTCATTCATATTTATTGAGCGCTTACTGTGTTCACAGCACTGTGCTAAGCTCTTGGGAGAATATAATAGAACCAACTGGAAAACACATTCCCTGCCCAAAGTGACCTCCAGATGCTTCTCCATCTTCCCTCCCGGGCCCGGTAATCTGAGAGCCCCTCCCTGTGCCTGACGCACTGCCCACCCACCCTCCTCTGGATGTAGCTGGCAGAGCCTCTTGGCAGAGTTGTGGGAAAGGTGGGGCCACGGTGACAACTGCCACAGGAAACCTCTGCTGGGAGGTACCGTCCCAGGGGTCCAGGAGTGGGAATGGATAAAGGATTTCCAGCAGGTACAGCCCTGCCTTCTTTCCACGCCCCCGCCAGTTGGCAGAATCCCAGCGAGGGCCCCGGCTGCACTGCTCACGGCCCCACGGTCTCGCCATCTTTGGCCAGGATTGCTCAGTGCACCAGTTATCCTGGTGTTATCACTAACTTCTCTGCCCAGTTTCAATTCGTCTGAGTCGGCGGGGAACAAGGCAGCTGGACCAGACTATAGAGACACCAGCATCTCTGGGCCTCTGGCAACCGGCAGCGGTGGTCCCTGCTGAGGGAGCGGGCCCCGGGCGCCCTTTCTCTTCCTCCTCCTCCTCCTGCACAGACAGAACATCCCGCCAGGGCTGGAAAGGAGCATAGACTTGACCCTGCTCAACTCCGTCTCTTTGTTGGTTTGTCTGTCTGTCCTCTCAGAGGCCAGAGAACCCCAGTTCCCCCATTCCCAGCCCAAGTTTCCCTCTGAGACCAGGTGGCATGGCCAATGCCTGACAGTCAGGGACGGGGTTGGCGGAAGGTGGGGTGCCTGCCAGGGAAAATCATGAGGAAGATCGTACCCAGGAATTGGCATTGGATCCCCAGGGCCAGCCAATCTGCCCTGCCCTGCCCTGTTCTACCCCTCCCTTACCCCCCACCCTTCCTCTCCCTCCTTTCCTGCCTCTCCAGCAGAGTGGAATGTGACTACGTGACAGCAACAGAAGAGAGGCAGCCCACAGAAACCATCGAGTCCTAACCTCCTAGTTATAATAATTGTGGAATTATGTTAAGTGCTTACTATTTGCCAGACACTGGGCTGAGCACTGGGGTGGATACAATACAACCAGATCACAGTCCCCATCCCATCGAGGGGATCACAGTCTACGCGGGAGGGAGAAGAGGTAGATCATCCTCATTTTGCAGATGATGAAACTGAGGTCCAGAGAAGTTAGGTGATTTGACCAAGGTCACCCAGCAAGCAAGTCCACTGGACTGTGCTGCTTCTTCAGGGAGAAATCCATTCATCCCCCTGCTTCCAAGCAGGATCACACACGAACTATCACAGGGAGTTTATCCCCGTGGAGGGACAATCATTCACTCTAGGCTACTCCTTTCCTGCCTGCCTCCATGCCTGTCTGCCTGGATAGTCTCCAAATCACCACTCCATCCCCCACCCTGGCCCTGCCCCTTCCACCCCAAGAGGCTTCCGATTGAGAAAGAGGGAAATATTTTGCTTTTCTCCCCTCCCCGCGCCAGTCTGGGGGAGGTAGGGGAGGATGGGGATCGGGTATTATTTATGGCTGGGAGTCAGCCACCTGCATTCTGGGCCTGGTTTAGCCCCTGACCAGCTGACCTGCTATGTTATCTTGGACAAGTTGGCCACCCTCTCTGGGCCTCAGGTTCCTCCTATGGAGGAGGACATCTCTGCCCCTCTTGAGGACAAATGAAATCGTTATCTGGGCTCTTGTCATCCAGGTGATGCTGAGACCAAGTCATCGCTGGCCACAGTTCCCAGCCCATGGAGAACCACACGAGTTTATAGTCCCCTAGACTGGAAGCTTCTTGTGGGCAGGGAATGTGTTCACCATCTCTGTTATAGTGTACTCTCCCAAGTGCTTAGTACAGCGCTCTGTACATAGTAAGGGCTCAATAAATACCACTGATTGATTGATTAATTGATTAGCTCTGCTGCCTCCCAAGTTTCCTCCGCGGCCATAAATGGAAATGGGATGGGCCCTCCCTCTCCGCCATTCCCGCCCAGGTCACGGGCCCTGACACCACAGTCATGGCTGCTCCAGATCACCTTTTCAGATGCCAGCTCACCGGGGCCCCTGACAGATCACCCTCCACACCCTGGAGACCAATGCAATTCCTGCTCCTCGCATCAATCAGTGGTATTTACTACTACTAATAATGATGGTGTTTGTTAAGCGCTTACTATGTACCAAGCCCCGTTCTAAGCGCTGGGGAAGATACAAGGTAATCAGGTTGTCCCACGTGGGGTGCACAGTCTTCATCCCCATTTTACAGATGAGGTAACTGAGGCCCAGAGAAGTTAAGTGACTTGCCCAAAGTCACACAGCTGACAAGTGGCGGAGCCGGGATTAGAACCCACGACCGCGTTGAGCGTTTGCTATGTGCAGAGCATTGTACTAAACGCTTGGGAGAGTACAATACAACAGAGGTGGTAGACCCATTCCCTGCTTACAGGTAGCTTACACTCTGCAGCGCTTAGAACAGTGCTTGGCACATAGTAAGCGCTTAACAAATACCATTATTATTATTATTACAGGGTGTCTGGGGTCGACTCTGAATTAGGGTCCTCCCTCTCTGGTCTTCCTCCCCCTTCCCTGCCTTTCCATTGTTGCTCCAGGCTGCCTCTTCTAGGAAGCCTTCCCTGACTCACCCCACCCACTCTCCAACCTGCCAGCATAAGAACATCCAGGATTTCATCTCCGTGGTAACAAGATGCTTGGAGGCACCATGTGATGGTTGCCCTCCTGGACATCCATCTTCAGGGCGAGGAACGGAACATCCAACACCCTTAACTTTCTCCCTAATGATCCATTATGGACTGCTTGCCCACGCATTGAGCTGAACCTCTTTTGAGCCTGCTGGCATTTCCTCTAGGAATGAATTCTGTTTGTTTCGCCCACTGGGTGAAAGAGTGTTTTCCAGATTGAAGGGTCTCGACCCTTTCACACACAGAAGCTTCTCCACCCCTCTCAGCTCATACTGGTCATGACTCTGTCTGTCTGTCTGTCTGTCTGTCTGTCTGCCTGGATGGATGGATGGATGGATGGGGACAGTTAACTGTCCTGTCTCCCCTATCCGACTGGGAGCTCCCTGAGGGGAAGGACAGATCTATTCTCTAACACACCGGGGATGGGGACGACAATGGCTCAGGGGAAAGGAAAGGACCCAGGAACCCCGCTGACCAGCCCATGCTCCAGGAGCTTCCATGGCTTGGAGAACCCTGCCTGACCTCCCCTCCTGCCCCCGACCCCAGGAATTCTGCCTTCCGTCCTCCCCCTCTCCTCCCTCCCAAAGCCTAGCTAGAATCTCCTTCCAGCCCCAGCAACAGGCAGCAATCCACCTGGCAACGCATTCCAGTCCCAAGCACCTATTTGAGGTGCAACGTGTCTGCGGAGGTTGGGCGGGGGGGGGGGGGGGGGGGGGGGGAGGCGGTTGCTCAGGCCCAGAACGCTGGGGATTTTGCCCCTGGGCCAGGACTGAGGAGGCTTTGATAGCTGTGGGTGCCGTGATCAGCAGGATCCGGAAATCAAAGGCAGGCCCGAGCCTTTTACAGGGATCATCTGGAGACTGGCAGCAGGCAGCAGGCTGAGGCCAGGGCTGAGGCCAGGGGCGTGGCTCATGGAAAGGGATGGCTGCTACCCCCTGGGACCTCGTCAGCGGTTCCCTTCCTCGTTCCTCTCTCCCCTCTCTCCAGCCCGCCCCTCACCCCCAAACCCGAGGCAAGAGCCTCCTCGGCACCTCAGCCCCACCTACCACGAACCAACACAGGAGGAAGGAGGAAGCCGAGAAGGGGCTGGGGAGCGCTCTCGCTGTGGTTCTGCCAACGGCTGTGTGCCCTTGGGAAAACCACTTAACCTCTCAGAACCTCGGCTTCTCCAGCTGTAAAACGGGGAGACCGATCTCTCCCTCTAGCTACTTTCCAGGGATGTTTCGTGGCGAGAGAGCTTTGAGAGAAAAATCTCTCTGGTTCCATCCCTCCTGCAATCATCTCTTTCCCTGTTCACCCTGAACAGAAGGGGAGGGGAATTAAATCCCTAATACCTGTTGTCCAACCCGGTTTATCAGGACGAAGCCAGCGTGATTCATTCCCCCCGGATTTGCTCTAAGACCTCTGATTCGACCCCTGATCTCCTGAGCGCCGAACCATCTGGGGGGGATTAGCTGGCCAAGATCAGCCCAGCCGAGCCCATGCTCAAAATGCAATGCATTCAGAAGCAGTGGGGCCGTGTCCTCCCACGTCTCCCCCCAGTTCCCCTCCTGCTCTCCACCACCTAAAAGTAGAACAAGAGGAAATGGAGGTAAATTGCAGCCACCAGGATCTAGGTTAAACAGTCAGAAGACTTTCTGGCCCAGGGATCTTTTTTGAGACAAGTTAGGGGGCTTGCTCTTGCCTAGCTGGTTGGCTGAAGGGAGGTCCTAGGTGGAGACGGGGGGATTGGATGGGATGACCTATCAAGAACCTTGCTAACCCAGAGAGCCAACGACCACTTAGGACATACCTGTCAGGGATACCATCCTCTGAGCTGTGTAGAGGTAACTAAGGCCCGAAGCCAGGTGTTAAGGAGAGATCAGCATCCCATCCATCCCCCTGTCTCCATGCAGGCCTGCCCTTCACCCAGCCAGCAGAGCCACCTACCTACTTCTGAGAAAGCTCTACCCCAGAAGCCCATTTCGGCAGGTGGCATTTGGGGGGGGGGGGTTCAAGATTCAATTTGCAGCAGGCAGGGCTGGTCCTCTTCCAGTGCCCTGAGGACTCATCTCTTTCCGCCCCCTCTAAGACAGTGGAGGTCAGAGCCTCCCCCGCCCCGTCCCAGATTGGGGGGGGGGGGGGTGGAAAGCAGAGGGCACAACTGAGCTCACATAGGCAGGCCAGAGGTCATGGAGCCATGGGGGGCTCGGCGAGCCCCAGGTGAGGCCTGCTGTGGGATCTGGGGCAAGTCCCTTAACCTCTCTGGGCCTCAGTTTCCTCATCTGTAAAATCGGGATCGGATAACCTGCTCTCCCTCCATCTTCGACTCTGAACCCCAGGAGAAACAGGGGCTGCGTCCCATCCGACTACCTTCATCAGTCTACTACTTTACAGTCTACTACCCATGTAGACTGTCAGCTTTGCCTGTAGGCCATAAGCTTCTCATGGACAGGGATCACATCTACCAACTCTGTGGTACTGGATTCTCCCAACGGCTTAGTCCAGTTCCCTGCACAGAGTAAACGCTCAACACCATTGATTGATGGATTCATCCACCCCAGTGCTTAGCACACAGTGCTTGGCCCATCGTGGATGCTTTTTAAATATGTTATTATTAGATGATTGGAGGGCCGGGCCAGTTCGAGGGATGTCTGCTGGCTAACGAAAGCCGGCATCACAGAGGCCGGTTGGTTCAGAAGGCACCAAAGGGCCGGCGTCTTCAGCCCAAGCTCGTCCCCATCTGGACAGCAGCCGTCTAGGCACAGCCCTCTAGGATGCTGCAGAAATAGCCCTCGCCCTTAGAGGACCTATATGGGACAGAGCGGGTAGGGTGCAGATGGAGCCAGGCATCTTGCTGAGTTGCCCCCTTGAGACCGAGATTCCGGGTGAGCCACCCTGGAGGGAAAGAGAGTGAGAAATGGGAGGGGAGAGGGGCCTAGGGTGGACAAGCAACAGGAGGGGCCGTGATGCTGGCCGGCCAATTGCCAGAGTTTTACATGAAGGTGAACGCTGGGTGACCTTGGCAATGCTTTGATAAACGGCATTGCCACTTGAAATTCTATTATTACTAATTGTGTTTAATAATGCCGTTACCACAGTCTGCTGGGTGGACCGATCTGCCCTCTCATCAAGTAGTGCAAGAAGAGAGAACACTAGTGGAGAAGGGCAGGGTGAGGCCGGGCCCTGTCCGTGGGGTCCGGAGTTTCAGCCCAATTCCCATCCAGAACCTTTTCCTCTCTGTTTCCCCCTGCCCCCTGGCTCGGCCTGACATAATCTCCTTGCTCATGCCTCCCTGCCCTCCCCTCCCACGCCAGCCGGTAAGTAGCAGAGACCGGGCTCTCCATTTTACCGAGGGAATAAATGAGGCCCAGGGAGATGCAACAACTTGCCCAAGGTCACCCGACACGTCAGGGAGAACAGGCTTGAATACGAAGCCAGACGCTTTGCTGCCGATCGAGGCCTCGGCTCTCCTTTCTCCCTCACTCCTTCCACCCCCCCCCCCCCAGTGAAGAGAGAAAGGTCAGGCCCGGAGAATTGAGAGAGAAGGGTTAGAAGTGCTGACTCGGGAGCAGAAGCAGCTTTGCAAGGGTCAACAGTCTCGGTGTGATTAGAGGCTTCAGGACAACAGAGCCAGTTTTCCTCTCGTCTCACATGACAGGTTAAAAACAACCCCATTCATGTAAAGGAAGGATGTGCGCCAGCCCTGGGTAGGAAGGCTGGGACAACTGGGGGCCCTGAAGGACACTGAGCATAGGGGGGAGGGACCCATCCTGCGGAGGAGAGTCCAGCCTGGACATACAGATTCGCCAAAGCCCCCTCCCCTCGAGGCCCAGCCCGCTTTAACCTACAAACCCATCCAACGAGGAGATGGGTCTGTGACTGTCTGTGCCCCGCCCACGCGACGGATGGTGATGGGAGCTGGAGAGATGGCTGGGGAGAAGCAGAGAGCTGTCCGTTTGTAGGAGGGGAAACTGAGGACCAAAGAGATCTCGACCAATATGCCACTGCCTGCCGAGGAGGAGCCTGGATTAGATCTCAAGGATCCTTGTCTCTCAACCCTGTGCCGTGCCCTCTCTTCCAGACCTTGCTGTCTCTTGTGGAGACCCTTCTAGAGGACACTTGACTGGGAACCAGTTGGTAGTGAAATGTTCGCCTCCCCCCACCCCCTCAACACACACACACACACACACACACACACACACACACACACACACACACACACACACACACGAGGCAGACTCTCATTCAGCTTCTCCTCCGGCATGCGGCAGATAGAAACCTCGCCATCTCACTCTGAGGGGCTCAAAGCAATCTCTATACCTCCTCTCCTTCTCGTCCCCATCCGCTCTTCTGCCATACCCCGGGGGAGGGGGAGATGAGGCGGAAAAGAACAGAACCCAAGGAGGATTCAGGTCCTGAGCTCTACCAAACCCTCAAACCGAGCCATCTCTCTCTCTCTCCCTGCCTTCAGCCTCCCCTTCTCCTCCGAAGGGGAACAGAAAGGAAAGGAGGAGGAGAGGGAGAAAGAAAATCATTTGGAAGAGGAAGATAAAGGAGGGCTAGCCGGCCGGACCGGAGAGAGATCGCGGTCTTGTGTTGTCGCTGTCTACAGTGCTGAAACCTCGACCGCGCCGGAGCCGAGGTTAAGGGGACAGGAGGAACCTGCGGGAGTCTCGGGGATCCGGCAGCTCTCCCTCTCCTTCCCTCTCTCTCAAACACACCACACACACACACACACACACACACACACACACAGAGGCACAGACAGGCGGACACTCCGTCCCCCACCCCGCACACAACCCTACCCCTTCCCTTCCTCCGTCCCCGTCTTCCTCGCTCCCGTCCCCGACACGCGTCCCCGGTTTCCAGGCGGGAAGGCAACGGTGTCCCGGCCCAGCCGCCGCCTCGGCCTGGGTCCCTGGGGACCAGCGCTCCCCACTTGGCCTTTCTGTCGTCTCCCCCCCCGCCCCCCGCCCCCGATTCGTCCGCGGCCGCCGAGTCCCGGAGGAAGAGCCGAGCCAGGCCCCGAGTCGTGGGCCGCCGGGGGCCGGCCGGCCTTTCCGCGGTGCCCGCTTTGCCCTCTGCTGCCCCGCTCCCCGCGCTTTCCCCTCTATTTGTCCTCTCGGCGCTCCAGCCCCATCCATTCCCGGTCCCCATCCCCCGCTCGACCGCTCCCCGTCGCCGAGCTCCGGCCTCCCCCTTTGCCTCTTTCTGGCCTCCGCGTTTCCTACCTCCCACTTCTCATCCCTGCGGACCCCCGCCCCTTCTCAGCCCCCTCTCTCCCCCCCCCCCCGCCCTTTATTCAGTTCCCCATCCTCCGGCTCTCCCTCCGTCCTCCAGCCTTTCTTCTCCCCTCTCTACTGGCTCGACCCCCTCTGAACATCCTCGCCCCCTCCCCCGTTTCCCCTCCACTCTCTCATCTGTCGCTCCCTCCCCCCCAGGACCCAGAGCCCCGCCGCCGCCGGGCCTCGGGCACCTGAAGTCGCTGTAGGGATGGATGATCCAGGCTCCGGCCGACTTGACCCGCTCCTGCTCCCGCTCCACGGCCTTCTGGCTGCCGAACATCCGCAGCGAGAACTTGTTGACCCCGGGCTGGAGCATGGCCCCGAACTGGCGCTGCATGAAGCTGGCCTGGCTGCCGCGCGTCTCGCCGCTGGCCCCGGCCTCCTCGCTGCCGCCGCCCTCGTCGCCCGCCGCCTTGAGCGTGCCCAGGGAGCCGCCCGCCGCCCCGGCCCCGCACGAGAAGGAGACCTTGGGCTCCCGCGGGGGGCCGCCGGCTCCGTCTCCCCCGGGCCCCGCGGGCTCGGGCCCGGCCGGGCTGCACTGCAGGTCCCCCCGGCGGCATTCCCCGTTGGAGCTGCCTTTGCCCACCGGGGTGCTCCCGCCCCCGCCCGGGGTGCCGGGAGAGGTCTTGCTAGTCCGGCCGCCCATGCTGCCCCGGCTCCGCAGCCGGCCCCTCTTGCCGCCTTCCTCCTCCGCCTCCGCCTCCCCCTGCCCCTCGGACTCGTCTCCCCCGCTCGCCGCCCGGCTCAGAGGCGGCTGCTGGGGCTGTTGAGGTTGCTGGGGCTGCTGCAGCGGCGGCTGTTGTTGCTGCTGCTGCTGCTGCGGAGGCTGCTGCTGCTGCGGAGGCTGGGACTGTGGCAGTGGTTTCTGCTGCTGCTGCTGCTGCTGCTGCTGCTGCTGCTGCTGCTGCCCCTCCCCGGGCCGCGCACCACCCGCCCGCCCGTCCATGGCAGCGCGGAGCAGGCGAGTGCGGAGCCGGCAGGAGGAGAGGGCTGCGGGGTGGGGTGGGGGTGGGGGGGGGCCGGGGGAGGGGCCCGACTTGGTCGGAAGGAGCCAAAACCCGGAGCCGGGAGTCAGGAAAGGACAGTGCCACGGCGACGACGGGGACCCAAGTGGAACGAGAACCCTAGAGGAAGGGGTCGGGGAGAGAAGGGAGTCCGGGGGCTCGGGGAAGACAAGGCCGAGAGGACAGGACGAGGACCGAGAAGCCGAGTTGGGCCTAGGGGCCGTGGGAGCGGAGAGATGGTTACGGGCGGGAGGATGGGGAGGGGAGGCTTAGAGGACAAGAAGGGGAAAGGGAAGAAAACAGGTGGAGGAGAGCAGGGCAGTGGGGTGGTGGAAGAAGAGGGAAGACAAGGCCGAGAGGAGAGGACGAGGACCGAGGAGCCGAGTTGGGCCTAGGGGCCCTGGGAGCGGAGAGATGGTTACGGGTGGGAGGATGGGAGAGGGGAGGATTAGAGAACAAGAAGGGGAAAGGGAAGAAAACAGGTGGAGGAGAGCAGGGCAATGGGGTGGTGGAAGAAGAGGGAAGACAAGGCCGAGAGGAGAGGATGAGGACCGAGGAGCCGAGTTGGGCCTAGGGGCCCTGGGAGCAGAGAGATGGTTATGGGCAGGAGGATGGGGAGGGGAGGCTTAGAGAACAAGAAGGGGAAAGGGAAGAAAACAGGTGGAGGAGAGCAGGGCAGTGGGGTGGTGGAAGAAGAGGGAAGACAAGGCCGAGAGGAGAAGACGAGGACCGAGGAGCCGAGTTGGGCCTAGGGGCCCTGGGAGCAGAGAGATGGTTATGGGCAGGAGGATGGGGAGGGGAGGCTTAGAGAACAAGAAGGGGAAAGGGAAGAAAACAGGTGGAGGAGAGCAGGGCAGTGGGGTGGTGGAAGAAGAGGGAAGACAAGGCCGAGAGGAGAAGACGAGGACCGAGGAGCCGAGTTGGGCCTAGGGGCCCTGGGAGCAGAGAGATGGTTATGGGCAGGAGGATGGGGAGGGGAGGCTTAGAGAACAAGAAGGGGAAAGGGAAGAAAACAGGTGGAGGAGAGCAGGGCAGTGGGGTGGTGGAAGAAGAGGGAAGACAAGGCCGAGAGGAGAAGACGAGGACCGAGGAGCCGAGTTGGGCCTAGGGGCCCTGGGAGCAGAGAGATGGTTATGGGCGGGAGGATGGGGAGGGGAGGCTTAGAGAACAAGAAGGGGAAAGGGAAGAAAACAGGTGGAGGAGAGCAGGGCAGTGGGGTGGTGGAAGAAGAGGGAAGACAAGGCCGAGAGGAGAAGACGAGGACCGAGGAGCCGAGTTGGGCCTAGGGGCCCTGGGAGCAGAGAGATGGTTATGGGCGGGAGGATGGGGAGGGGAGGCTTAGAGAACAAGAAGGGGAAAGGGAAGAAAACAGGTGGAGGAGAGCAGGGCAGTGGGGTGGTGGAAGAAGAGGGAAGACAAGGCCGAGAGGAGAAGACGAGGACCGAGGAGCCGAGTTGGGCCTAGGGGCCCTGGGAGCAGAGAGATGGTTATGGGCAGGAGGATGGGGAGGGGAGGCTTAGAGAACAAGAAGGGGAAAGGGAAGAAAACAGGTGGAGGAGAGCAGGGCAGTGGGGTGGTGGAAGAAGAGGGAAGACAAGGCCGAGAGGAGAAGATGAGGACCGAGGAGCCGAGTTGGGCCTAGGGGCCCTGGGAGCAGAGAGATGGTTATGGGCAGGAGGATGGGGAGGGGAGGCTTAGAGAACAAGAAGGAGAAAGGGAAGAAAACAGGTGGAGGAGAGCAGGGCAATGGGGTGGTGGAAGAAGAGGAGAGAATGTGGACAGCAGGAAAGGAGGCAGGGGAAGGGAAAACAGGACTAGCAGTGTCCCTGTGGAAACTGAATTATGGAGCTGGGGGAACGTGCCTACCAACTCTGTTGTATTTGTATTTTCCCCAGTGCTTAGTACAGTGCTCTGCACAAGGTAAGCGCTCAGTAAACTCCACCCATTGATTGATATGCATTGTTTACTGAATTGGATGGAGGGGATGGGGATGGGAACGTCAGGCCCTGCATCAGCCTTTTCCGCTTCACCTGCACACAGAGGTAAAAGCGCCACTCACTCTTGAATATAGAAACATAAGTGCCAGGGAGATTTCTGGAGTGAGTGGAGGGCAAAGAGTCAGGCAGGAGTCAGGCAGGGCTAATCTAAGAAGGCTCTCTGGAAGGGACGGACTTTTTAGTAAATTTGCAGGCAGGAAAGGCACGCAGCCGCTCCTTCCGGCCACCAGGGGGCTCTAGGCGCACAGGCCAATCAATCAATCAATCAATCGTATTTATTGAGCGCTTACTGTGTGCAGAGCACTGTACTAAGCGCTTGGGAAGTACAAGTTGGCAACATATAGAGACGGTCCCTACCCAACAGTGGCCAAGACCCCTTGACAGGCCCTTGGCGGGGGGGGGGGGGGGGGAGAGGGAGTGGCACTCCAAGTTTTCAATTCCCCTGCAAGACTGGAAAGATTAGCAGGAAAATCATCAATCGTATTTATTGAGCGCTTACTATGTGCAGAACACTGTACTAAGCGCTTGGGAAGTACAAATTGGCAACATATAGAGACAGTCCCTACCCAACAGTGGGCTCACAGTCTAAAAGGCATCCGGCACAGTAGCCTAGGCCTTCTGGGATGGGAGAGTCCAGCTGGGCCCTGTCTCCTTCACCTATCAATCAATCAATCGTATTTATTGAGCGCATACTATGTGCAGAGCACTGTACTAAGCGCTTGGGAAGTACAAATTGGCAACACATAGAGACAGTCCCTACCCAACAGTGGGCTCACAGTCTAAAAGGGGGAGACAGAGAACAGAACCAAACATACCAACAAAATAAAATAAATAGGATAGAAATGTACAAGTAAAATAAATAAATAAATAAATAAATAGAGTAATAAATATGTACAACCATATATACATATATACAGGTGCTGTGGGGAAGGGAAGGAGGTAAGATGGGGGGATGGAGAGGGGGGCGAGGGGGAGAGGAAGGAAGGGGCTCAGTCTGGGAAGGCCTCCTGGAGGAGGTGAGCTCTCAGCAGGGCCTTGAAGGGAGGAAGAGAGCTAGCTTGGCGGAGGGGCAGAGGGAGGGCATTCCAGGCCCGGGGGATGACGTGGGCCGGGGGTCGCCTGCCATTGGAGGGGGCCCAGCTGGGGGCTTCCAGCTTTGTGGGTCTCCAGGGGGCTTAGGTGGGATCTCCCTTCTAGCACTGGAAAATCTGTGGGCCAGAAACCTGGGAAACGGACAGTTCCAGCGTTAGGGCAGGGAGAAATCGGGAGCGAGATGCAGCTGTTCCCTGCACGGAGTCGCTGTCTCTTATTCATTCTTTCATTCAATCGTATTTATTGAGCGCTTACTGTGTGCAGAGCACTGTACTAAGCGCTTGGGAAGTATAGCTGGAAGAGACCTCAAGGGGTCAACCGGTCCAGCCTCCTACTTCCTGGCAGTACTGCACTCCACCTAGACCTGAAGGACGGGCATCACTCTTCGACTTAGAAATCACCATCATGGTCAATACGACCTCTGCTGAAATTCTCTTTCAAAGAGCTCCGCACCCATCACCGACATGATTCCCTTTCTCCTCTAGACCATCAGCTTACGGTGGGCAGGGAGCATGTCTACCCACTCTGTTGTGTGGTACTCTTCCAAGCACTTAGTACAGTACTCTGCATACAGTAAACACTCAATAAATACCATTGGTTTATTGATCCTCTCGAGGCCTCTCGGAGGGAAAGAGAAGGCAGGGAGGATTCTTCTCCCATTATGCGGTTGAGGAAACCGAGGCCCAGTAAGGTCAAGTGTCTTGCCCATGGTCACATAGCAAGGTAGTGGCCGATGGGATCTGAACCCAGGGCTTCTGAGCCAGGGAATCACCCTTCCCCACCCTGGAGCCCCTCTATCCTTTACCTCTCTCAACCTCTACCTTTAGCCCTGGGAATCTGGGGATTGGCACCAAAACTCCCAAAGCTGGGAGAGCAGATCCCGGACTCTTCCCCTGAATCACCCCCCTTCCTCCATCCAGACCCCCATCCAGACATCCAGACACCCCCAGGTTGAGACACCCTTTGTTTTTCAGCTCCGGGAACTGGGCAAGCCCTCTCCTGATGCCCAACCCCTACTAGATCTCCTCAAATGAAGGAGGGCTAACCCAGGCACAAAGTACATCCAAGGATTGTGTTGATCTAACCTTGCCAGGCCGGCAGATGGGGGGCAGGCTGGGGCGGGGGGGCAGGCAGAAATCCCCTCCTCTCTCACGCCCACCCCCAGATTCCAATGTATTGCCCCGGGGGTCGGGGGGTTGATCCTTCCATTCCTTGTTCCTGCCCACTGGGATTTCCCTGTCAGCTCATTTGAGAGGGATGAAGGAGTAGAGGTGGCATCTGGTCTGCACATGGCATCCCCAGACCTATCACTCCCTGGGAGCAGCTTAATGCTCGGGCTGATGGGGAGGTCTGGTTCCGGGGCCTTTGATTCTCTCTTCGGGAGGCTGTCACCTGGGCAGGAAGCCAGAGACCTAGAGCCCAGGTCGGGCGGTGAGGAGGGGAAGGAGGGAGGGAAGGAGAAGCTGGGCCCACATCCTCACCCGCTCAACTCTGCCCCCTCCTCTCCTCAGCCAAACTACTCCTGATGCCTTCCTGATTCCCATGCCCACTGTCCACAACAAGTACTCCAGACCTTTATCTCCCTTTCTAAACCCCCGCCGGCCCCACCTCCATCCTTTCTTACCGCTGCTGATCTTGCCAATCCTTTGTTGACAAAATCAGAGCCATCAGGAGCCCACTCCCCAACATCTCCCTCTCCCCTCCCCAGCTCCTTCCTACCTCCTGCCCAGCCATTTCCCAAGACATCTCCCACTTTCAAAATCTACTTCCTTGCCCCTGAGCTTCTGCCTCCATCCCTTCACACCTTCTAAAAACACTTATGACCCATCCTTCTTCCCTTCCTGACTGCCATCTTCAACTGTTCACTCTCCAATGGCTCTTTCCTCTCTGATTTCAAACATCCATGTATCCCTCTCCCTAAAAAAATTTCCCTGGACCCCTCTGCACCCTCAAGATGTCACACCATCTCCCTCCTACCATTCCTTTCCAATCTCCACAAACAGGTTGTTTATATCTGCTCCCATCACTTCCTCCCATCCAACTCCTTCCTTGACCCCTTGCGATCTGGTGTCCGCTCCCTCTGTTCGACTGAAGCTGCTCCCTCCAAGGTCACCGGTGATTTCCCATTTACAAAATCTAACAGATTAGACTCGGTTCTAATCCTCCTTGACCTCTTGGCTGCCTTCGGCACTGTGGATGACCCCCTTCTCCTGAAAACACTACGTAACCTGGGCTTCACCGACACTGTCCTCTCCTGGTTCTCCTCCTATTTCTCTGGCCGCTCATTCTCAGTCTCCTTCACAGGCTCCTCCTCTGCCTTCCACCCACTGTGGGTGTCCCTCAAGGTTCAGTTCTGGGTCCCCTTCTATTTTTCATCTACACCCACTCCCTTGGAGACCTCATTCACTCCCACGGCTTCAACTGCCATTTCTATACTGATGACTTCCAAATCTGCTTCTCCAGCCCTGTCCTCTCTCCTCTGTAGTCTCGTATTTCCTCCTGCCCTCAGGACATCTCTACTTGGTTGTCCCACTATCACCTCAAGCTCTACGTGTCCAAATCGAAACAGAACTCCTCATAGTCCCTCCCAAATTATCTCCTCCTTCCGAGTCTCTCATCACTATTGACAACACCGCCATCCTCCCCGTCTCTCAAGCTCGTAACCTTGGTTTTATCCTTGACTCATCTCTCTCTCTTTCAACCCCCATAGTTAGTCAGTCATCAAACCCTCTTGGTTCTTCCTTATAATAGCATTTATTAAGCGCTTACTATGTGCAAAGCACCGTTCTAAGCACTGGGGAGGTTACAAGTGAGCAGGTTGTCCCGGGGGGGCTCACAGTCTTAATCCCCATTTTACAGATGAGGTTAACTGAGGCACAGAGAAGTGAAGTGACTTGCCCAAAGTCACACAAGCTGACAAGTGGCGGAGCCGGGATTTGAACCCATGACCTCCGGCTCCAAAGCCCGTGCTCTTTCCACAGAGCTCCAGAATCCTCCCCTTCCTCTCCATCCAAATGGCTACCACTTTAGTCCGAGCATCTGTCAGGCCCTGTCTTGATTACTGCATCAGCTTCCTTGCTGTCTCTCCCCACTCCAGTCCACTCTGCTGCCTGGCTCATTTTTCCAAATGATCATTGCGTGCATGTCTCCTCAGTCCTCAAAATCCTGCAGTTCCTCTTTCCATCAAGCAGAAACTCCTACCCTTTGGCTTTAAGACACTCAATCAGCTCCCTCCCCACTACTTATCCTCACTCTTCTCCCACTATACCACAGCTTTCACACTACTCCTTTTAAGTCAACCTACTGGCTGTGCCTCACTCTCATCTCTCTCACCGCTGACGCCTTACTCCAGCCCTCCCCGCTGCCTGGAACGCCTTCCTCCTTCTCAGCTGGCAGACCACTGCTCTCCCCATCTTTAAGGCCCTTCGGAAATCTTGTCCCCTTCAGGGCCCCTCCCTGATGAATATCTGATCTCTTCACCTTATTTCCCCCACTACTGTCCCTCCAGCACTCCACATAACTCCCCTGTCACCCCCCACCCACCCACCGGCAGTAGCACTTAGGTCCATATGCTTAAACTTGGGTGGCTTCCTCCCTGTAGTTTATTTCTGTGACTGTCTCTCTCCCTCCCCCTCCCTCTCCCTTGGTGGTCTTCAAGGGCCCCAGACCCAACAGAGGAGAGCGAGGGACCAGAGAGAGCATGACCAGGACTTTGGGGTGGAGAACCCTGTGGGGAAGGAGCTCACCACGGGATGGATTCCTCAAGTCCAGACCCTTGGGCCTGATTCCATCCAGGACTCTGGCATCTTCCAGCATCCCCCTGCCAGGGACCCCCACAGCTCAGCATCCAATACCTCGGTGGTGGGGAGGGGGGGACTGTCCAAGAGAGGAGGTGCTCCACCCCCCACCCCAACGCACCCCATCCCTAGGGTTACATTCCTACTGCCACACGACATTCCTGGAACTGCTCACGATGTCGTGTTTGATGCCGGACTCCCTGGGGTTGAGCTTTGGCCCTCCCTTGTCCCATCTGGCCGTGTGGCTGTAGTAATCGTGTTTATTAAGTGCTTATTATGTGCAGAACACAGTACTAGGTACTGGGAGAGAATACACAGGTGGTGAGAATTAGACAAAGTCCCTGTCCCTCAAGGGGCTCATAATCTAAATATATAAATAGGAGGGAGGGGACTAGAGACAGAAACACCGGGAGTGATGAAACAATTTAACACTAAAAGAGGATAAAAGACAAGGACAAACACAGAAAGTACACAAAATAAAAACAAAAGTCAGTAGGGTGCTGTGACTAGAGAAGAAAAATTTCATACTCCTCATGGCTCAGAGCCCCAAACCCAGCCATAGCCGCAGGGATTGCTCCAATAGCCACCAGCCACCGAGTTCTTGTGGGGGTCTTATGTTGCAGCTGCTCCTCTCTTCCCAGCCTGGGTGGTGGAATGGGATGGAATCTCCTGGGTGATGTGGAGGAGAGCTGGTGTGGCAACTCAAAATCACTATGGCAACAAGCATCCCACCCTTATCCCACTTAATGCCCCCTGTAATGTGCCACCCACAACTCCCCCTCCCCAGCCCCCTGCCCCAGAAGGATAACAGCATCCCCACTCTCCATCATGCCCATAGGCCTGCACTATGTCACCTGAAGGCTCCTAGGCAGACTGACCTACCGTTAGCCCCTCTCTCTAACACCTTCCCTTCCTCTAAGTCGTAGCTCCAGGCTCTGTCCTCCAGGAAGCCTTCCCTCAACACCCCACCCTCTCCCCAACCTCTATCTGTGCCCTATCCCTCCTCCTCAGCTTATCCCTGTCTGATGGGGTCTGCCTGCCCGCCTGCCTGCCCATGTGGATGGAGACGATCGGGATCAGATTGATAGCTTCCCAGGGGCAGGGATCATGTCTATTCTCACACCTGGGCCTCCCGCATCTGGTCCAATCGGTCAATCAATGAATGGTATTTATTGAGCTCTTACTGTGTGCAGAGCACTGTGCTATGAGCTTGGGAGAGTACAATATAAGAAACTTGATAGACACATTCCCTGCCCACAAGGAGGTCCTGAGCTCTGTCTGCTGACATTCGGCGCTCTAAGTGGTCAGTGACTCTCTCTCCTCTTTTGGTTGCCTGGGTCCCATAGTTCTGGTCAGTCAGGGGCCAGGGGAGAGGTGGCCCCGTCTGGTGGGAGGGCTGGGAAAACTCTGGCTGAGGCTGAAGGTCAGAGCCAGATATTGACCCAGTGAGGGGGTTAGTGGGTCCGATCCCCACGAGGCTCAGTTCTACCTCTTGGTCTTCGTTCTGCACAGGCCCATCTAGAGAGCCTCCTTTGCATCCATGCACAGAATCACCTCCACGCTTCCATGTGCACCCATGTGCCCAGACCCGTGTACACTTATCCTGTCATCCTTGTACCCTCCTTCACAGGCTTACACACACTCTTGGCAACACAGGTGCTTGTCTTCATCCGCCCACTCAGCGGCTTCTCACATGGCCCAAATTCTCTTGTTGTTTGGGGTAAAAGGCCTCCTTCCCCCTCTAGGACCCCAGCCTGCCCACTCAGAGCTGACCCTTACCCCTCCAGGACCCCAGTTTGCCCACTCAGAGTTAGCTGACCGTCCCCCTCCAAAGGACAGCTGAGTAGGAGGAGGGTCATCCCTGAGGAGGCCCCAGGACAATCACAGCTTCTCCCTCAGCCTCCTTTTGAGGAGGAGCTGGGGGCCTGGGATCCGTTTATACACCCAGGTTATTTTTAAACCAGCGGCCGCGGCCTTGGAGCACCGTTGGCACGCCTGCCCCCTCGGCCCCTTCTCTTTGGCTGCCAGACGCCAGCCAGCTTTTAAAATAGCCTGCTACCATTTCTCTGTTTAGCCCCTGGGGCCAGGCCGGGCGGCCAGGCAGAGGCAAGGGGAAGGCGGAAGCGTACAGGATGCAAATCCAGGACCCCCAAACCCCCGAGGGTTAGGGAATCTGGGGGGAGAGCAGGGAATCTGTCCCCGCCCACCCCCCACCACCACTGTAAGAATACTGCAGGAGGAATCCTGAGAAGGGGAGGGGGAGGCTGATGTGGGTTTGGAGCCCGAAGAGGCTTCAGATACATTCTGGAGTTTAAGCCCTGCCAAGTTCAGCAGCCACAGCTGGCCTGGGCGAGGGACCACAGAGAGCCAATCTGCTTGGCCCACGAACTAGGCGATTTCACAATTCTGGAATGAATGAACTTCTTATCCACTGCTCCTGAGCTCTCTTCCCTTGTCTTCCCCTCCCCTCTCCCGGGGCAAGATAGATACATGGACCATGCTGCTTCCTCCCGCTCCTTGGGCTTCTCCAGAGGGGACGGGAACTCCTGGGTCCCATGAAGGTGGATATCTGGGAGGGCAACCAGCACATGGTTCCTCCAGGCACCCCGGGTTGGATGGACTGTGGGTCTGACCCAGCCGGGCCAGACCTGGGAGTGGAGATCTCAGTCCTGCTCCTCCCTTCCTCCCTCCCTAGGTGACTCTGGGCAAGCTACCTTCCACCCTATGGGTCCAATAGGGAGAAGGAACTATGACCTCCTAGTTTCCCCCTTCCCCTCCGCTCCTCCCAATCTGCCCAGTTGCCTTTGGGAGAGGGCAGGGACCCTTAATATTGCTCTCAGCCTCATTAGAAGCCAGAGAAAGTTGGGTTGGACAGAAGGAGAAACTTTCTGATTGCTGGAGGGATTTAATCCTGGAACAGGCATCCAAGGTAGGGCAGGAGGTCTTCGGCTCTGGAACAAAAGACCTCTTGCTTTGGGCTTCAGGAAGTTTCTTTTCATTGAGCTTTTTCCTCCTCCCTCCCTCCCCTCCACCGTTTCCCTGCCCCCCCAGGTTGTGGCTCTCTTAGTGAGCAGTGCTCTCTGCTGACCTGATAGGGGGCCTATCTATCGAGCAAGAACATTGCCCACGTTTAGGCTCCGGGGACCCAGAAAGAGTCGGTCCCCTCCAGATCCATGAGGCTCCTCTGGGGATGGGGCTCCATGGTCCTTGAAATGACCGGTCCAAACCCTCCCAGGTCCTCTGCTTGTGGGTCTCGGGTCTCCAGGGAGGGAAGCAGCCAAGCAGACTGATGCCCGCTTTCCCCCTCCCCAGGGCACAGCTGGTTCAGAGCGCAGAGCTGCCTGGTTACAGACAGCTCCTTGGAGGTCTGAGTTCCCGGGGGACCTCCCTGAGCTGGGGGCCCTGTCCGGAGGAGAGAGGAATCGGGTTCTAGTGCCTGCCCTTCCACAGATGTGCTGTGTGGCCTTGGGCAGGCCCCTTGACCTCTCTGGGTCTGAGTCCCCATCAGCGTGGCTCAGTGGAAAGGGCCCGGGCTTTGGAGTTGGAGGTCATGTGTTCAAATCCCGGCTCCGCCACTTGTCAGCTGTGTGATTTTGGGCAAGTCACTTTACTTCTCTGTAAAATGGGGATTGAGACTGTGAGCCCCACGTGGGATAACCTGATGACCTTGTATCTACCTCAGTGCTTAGCACATAGTAAGCGCTTAATAAATGCCATTATTATATCATTATTATTATTATTATCTGCAGTGTAGACTGCCCCAAAGGGGGATGGGTGGATGACTGTGGAGATGTGGGAGGCTCTTTGTCCTACAAGAAGATGGACTGTTGATGACCTGGCGGTGACCCCCAAACTGGACACACACACCCAGAAAACCTCCTGTTAACACCTGGGAAGCTCTTCCAGGCCAGCTCAGATTCCCAGGAGGGGCTTTGTCAAGAGCTGGGAGTCATCAGGACGTTGATAACTTCAATAGCAATAATAGTGATGATGACAATAATAAGCGCTTACTATGTGCCAAGCACTGTACTCAGCACTGGGGTAGATATTAGACCATCAGGTTGGGCATTATCCCTATCCCACCTGGGGCTCACAGTCTAAGTAGGATGGAGTAGGATTTAATCCCCATTTTTCTTAGGCTCAGACAAATCCCGTGACGTGCCCAAGGTTACAAAACAGGCAAGTGTTGGAACTGGGATTAGAACCCTGGACATCTGACTCCCAGGCGTGGGCTCTTTCCACTAGGCCACAGTCCTTCAAAACCCTACTAAAATCTCCCATGCCCCAGGAAGACTTCCCTGACTAACTTCCCATTTCCCCACCCTATTTACTCTCCCTTCGGCATTGTACTTGGCTCTGTCCTCCTTAAGCACTTTGTTAACTCGCCCCAGTCTCACCGCATTTATGTCCACTCCTTACACTCTGCCATTCCAAGCGCTTAGTACAGTGCTCTGCACACAGTAAGCACTCAATAAATATGACTGAATGAACGAATTTCTCCTATCTGTAATTTATTTTAATGCCTGTCTCTCCCACTAAAATATAAGCTCCTACCAACTCTATTGTTTTCTCCCAAGCCGTTAATATCATGCTCTGCACACAGAAAAGTACTCAATTAATACCACTGATTGATTGATTGATTGACTGATGACTTAATCATCTCTGGAAGCAGCATGGCCTAGTTGAAAGTTGGAGTTGGGGCTTCTAGTCGCAGCTCCCTCACTTGTCTGCTGAGTGACCTTGGGCACGTCTCTGGGCCTCAGTTTCCTCATCTGTAAAATGGGGATTCAACCCATGTTCTCCCTCCTAATTAGATTGTGAGTTCCTTGTGGGACAGGGACGGCATCCCATCTGATTAGCGTGTACCTACCCCAGCGCCTAGTATAGTGCTTGGCCCATAGTAAGCACTTAACAAATACCATAAAAAGACTGGTTTCTCATCCCAGCTCTGCCCCTTGACTGCTGCGTGGCCTAGAGCACTTAGAGAAAAGTCCAGGACTGACTGTACAACTCATAATAATAATAATAATAATTGTGTTATTTGTTAAACACTTACTATGTGCCAAGTATTGTACTAAGTTCTGGGGCAGATACAGGATAGTCAGACAATCTGGGGCTCACAGAGTAACTCGGAGGGAGAACAGGCAGTGAATTCCCATTTTGCAGATGAGGGAGCTGAAGCACAGAGAAGTGACTTTCCTAAGGTCACACAGCAGACAAGTGGCAGAACTGGGATTAGAACCCAGGTCCCCTGACTCCCAAGCCCAGGCTCTTTCCACTAGGTCACGCTGTCCCTGGAGTGGAGATAAGAGGAGCAGCGTGGCTCAGTGGAAAGAGCCCGGGCTTTGGAGTCAGAGGTCATGGGTTCAAATCCCGGCTCCACCACTTGTCAGCTGTGTGACTTGGGGCAAGTCACTTCACTTCTCCGTGCCTCAGTTACCTCATCTGGAAAATGGGGATTAAGACTGTGAACCCCCCGTGGGACAACCTGATCACCTTGTAACCTCCTCAGCGCTTAGAACAGTGCGTTGCACATAGTAAGCGCTTAATAAATGCCATCATTATTATTATTATACAGGTTAGGGAAGACTGATGTTGCGAGACAGCAAGAGGAGAATCTGACCCAGCCCATGGAAGAAAGGCCCAGGACCCTCTTCCATGGGTGAAGTGTTTGTAAGGCCAAGGGCAGAGAGCATCAGAGGCAGGGGAGGGCCTACGGGATGAGCTGCTATCTTCTTAACCACCAGGCTCACTAGCTGGTAAATCAACCTGACTGAACCCCATCTCTGACAACTGCCTACCGGATTCAAGTGTTGGGGATCGAGGCCTTCCTGCAGCGTGAGGAGAAATGATTGTGAGACTGTGAGCTATGCCTGGATGGGAGAATCCAAGACCTCAGGTTGGGGTCGTAAAGGGGCTCTTCATATGGAACAGTCCCCTGATTCCAGGGCAAAATGCACAAATCACAGTGGGTCCCAGATAAGTGTCAATGGTATTCCTGCTAGTCATTTCCTCTTCTGTCATCTTACTCCTTATTCCATTTGATTTCCAGTTTCTCATCCCCCCCCCCCCACCTCCACCACCGACCATTCCCTTCCCTCTTAGCTTTCACTCATTTATTCATTCATTCAATAATATTTATTGAGTGCTTATTGTGTGCAAAGAACTGTACTAAACACTTGGGAGAGTACAACAATAAACAGACACATTCCCTGCCCACAACGAGCTTGCAGTCTAGAGGACATCCCCATCCTGTACCTTTACAAGACCTAATGGATGGAAGAAATGAGGACCCATTTCCCAGGGACAAGGGATGAGAAATATTGAGAGTGGAAAGGGATACTTTTCTTATTTTTAAAAAATCACTGTGGTATTTGTTAAGTGCCAACTATGTACCAAGCACTGTTTTAAGTGCTGGAGAAGATATTCATTCATTCATTCATTCATTCATTCAATCACATTTATTGAGAGCTTACTGTGTGCTGAGCACTGTACTAAGAGCTTGGGAACTACAAGCTGGCAACATATAGAGACGGTCCCTACCCAACAACGGGGCTCACAGTTTAGAAGGGGGAGACAGACAACAAAACAAAACATGTGGACAGGTGTCAAGTCATCAGAATAAATAGAAGTAAAGCTAGATGCACATCATTAACAAAATAAATAGAATAGTAAATATGTACAAGTAAAATAAATAGAGTAATAAATCTGTATAAACATATATACAGGTGCTGTGGGAAGGGGAAGGAGGTAGGGCGGGGGGGGATGGGGAGGGGGAGAGGAAAGAGGGGGCTCAGTCTGGGAAGGCTTCCTGGAGGAAGTGAGCTCTCAGTAGGGCTTTGAAGGGAGGAAGAGAGCTAGATTGGTGCATGTGTGGAGGGTGGGCGTTCCAGGCCAAGGGGAGGACGTGGGCCGGGGTCGATGGCGGGACAGGTGAGAACGAGGCACAGTGAGGAGGTTAGCGGCAGAGGAGCAGAGGGTGCGGGCTGGGCTGCAGAAGGAGAGAAGGGAGGTGAGGTAGGAGGGGGCGAGGTGATGGAGAGCCTTGAAGCCAAGAGTGAGGAGTTTTTGCCTGATGCATAGGTTGACTGGTAGCCACTGGAGATTTTTGAGGAGGGGAGTAACATGCCCAGAGCGTTTCTGCAGAAAGATGATCCGGGCAGCAGTGAGATTGAAGTGGGGAGAGACAGGAGGATGGGAGATCAGAGAGGAGGCTGATGCAGTAATCCAGTAGGGATAGGATGAGAGATTGAACCAGCAGGGTAGCGGTTTGGATGGAGAGGAAAGGGCGGATCTTGGCGATGTTGCAGAGGTGAGACTGGCAGTTTTTGGTGATGAATTGGATGTGAGGGGTGAACGAGAGAACGGAGTTGAGGATGACACCAAGTTTGCGGGCTTGTGAGAAAGGAAGGATGGTAGTGCCGTCTACAGTGATGGGAAAGTCAGGGAGAGGGCAGGGTTTGGGAGGGAAGATAAGGAGTTCAGTCTTGGACATATTGAGTTTTAGATGGCAGGCAGACATCCAGATGGAGATGTCCTGAAGTCAGGAGGAGATACGAGCCTGGAGGGAGGGAGAGAGAGCAGGGGCAGAGATGTAGATTGGGATATGGGAAGATATGGGAAGATATGTCCCATATGAGGCTCCCAGTCTAAGTGGGAGGAGCAAGGATATTTTAACCCACTTTTACAGATGAGGAAACTGAAGCCCAGAGAAATGCCAAAGTCACACAACGGGCAAGTGGCAGAGCCAGGATGAGAACTTTCCCCTAGGCCCCACTGCTACTCCCCAGGTCACAACTTCCCTGCTATTATCTCAGTCCTCCTGTACCATTTACCACTTAAGCTCTCACTCTATCTCACGGCACTTTTGTACGTACTGCCTTACATAGTCTACTATTTAATCAATCGGTGGTATTTATTGAGCACGTACCATTTACAGAGCACTTGAGAGCTCATTATGGGCAGAGAATGTGACTTTCATTCCTTCATTCAATCGTATTTACTGAGAGCTTACTGTGTGAAGAGCACTGTACTAAGCACTTGGGAAGTACTAGTTGGCAACATATAGAGATGGTCCCTACCCAACAACGGGCTCACAGTCTAGAAGGGGGAGACAGACAACAAAACAAAGCATGTAGACAGGTGTCAAAAGCATCAGAATAAATAGAATTATAGCTATATGCACATCATTAATAAAATAGAGTTGTGAATATGTACAAGTAAAATAGAGTAATAAATCTGTACAAGTATATACAAGTGCTGTAGGGCTGGGGGGTGATGGAAAGGGGAGGAGGGGAGGAAAAAGGGGGCTCAGTCTGGGAAGGCCTCCTGGAGGAGGTGAGCTCTCCATAGGGCTTTGAAGGGAGGAAGAGAGCTAGTTTTGCAGACATGTGGAGGGAGGGCATTCCAGGCCAGGGGAAGGACGTGGGCCGGGGGTCGATGGCGGGACAGGTGAGAACAAGGCACGGTGTGGAGGTTAGCGGCAGAGGAGCAGAGGGTGAGGGCCGGGCTGGAGAAGGAGAGAAGCAAGGTGACGTCGGAGGGGGAGAGGTAACGGAGAGCCTTGAAGCCGAGAGTGAGGAGTTTCTGCTTGATTTGTAGGTTAACAGGCAGCCACTGGAGATTTTTGAGGAGGGGGGTAACATGCCCAGAGCGTTTCTGCGCAAAGATGATCTGGGCAGCAGAGTGAAGTATGGAATGAAGTGGGGAGAGACAGGAGGATGGGAGATCAGAGAGGAGGCTGATGCAGTAATCCAGTTGTGATAAGGTGAGAGATTGAACCGGCAAGGTAGCGGTCTGGATGGAGAGGAAAGGGCGGATCTTGGCGATGTATTGTTTATTGTTATATTGTGCTCTCCCAAGTGCTTAATGCAGTGCTCTGCACACAGGAAGTGCTCAGTAAATACGATTGAATGAATGAATACAACAGAGTTGATGGACACATTCCCTGCCCACAAGGAGCTTGGTACAGTCTTACAGCCTAAGCACTTCTTCTTCTTAGCTGTAATTTGTTTTTGTGGCCGCCTCCCCTGCCCCCGGCCCGCTGCTAGATTGTAAACTCCTGTGGGCAGGGATCGTATCTCTACCTCTATTATTGTCCCCTAAAAGTAAGCGCTCAATAAATACTATTGATTCATTCATTCAATCGCGTTTATTGAGCACTAACTGTGTGCAGAGCACTGTACTAAGCGCTTGGGAAGTACAAGTCGGCAACATATAGAGACGGTCCCTACCCAACAACGGGCTCACAGCCTAGAACGGGGAGACAGACAACAAAACAAAACATGTAGACAGGTGTCAAAATCGTCAGAACAAATAGAATAAGCGTGGCTCAGTGGAAAGAGCCCGGGCTTTGGAGTCAGAAGTCATGGGTTCAAACCCCAGCTCTGCCAATTGTCAGCTGTGTGACTTTGGGCAAGTCACGTAACTTCTCTGTGCCTCAGATACCTCATCTGTAAAATGGGGATTAAGACTGTGAGCCTCATGTGGGACAAATGGAGATTAAGACCGTGAGCCTCATGTGGGACAACCTGATCACCTTGTAATCTCCCCAGTGCTTAGAACAGTGCTTTGCACATAGTAAGCGCTTAATAAATGCCATCATTAATTAATTAATGTAGACAGGTGTCAAAATCATCAGAACAAATAGACTAAGTGTGGTTCAGTGGAAAGAGCCCGGGCTTTGGAGTCAGAGGTCATGGGTTCAAACCCCGGCTCCGCCAATTCTCAGCTGTGTGACTTTGGGCAAGTCACATAACTTCTCTGTGCCTCAGATACCTCATCTGTAAAATGGGGATTAAGACTGTGAGCCCCCCCGTGGGACAACCTGATCACCTTGTAACCTTCCCGGCGCTTAGAACAGTGCTTTGCACATAGTAAGCGCTTAACAAATGCCATCGTTATTATCTAAACCCCCGTTGAGCCCTCCCCGCATTGCTCTGCACATAGTAAGCGCTCAATAAATATGATTGATTGATTGATTGATTCCTCAAAAGGGGAAATTCAGGTTCGGGAGGCCTTGCCCAGGAAGATGCCGGGAGACGACAGACAAGCCTGGCCAGTTTTTATTCTTCTCCAGGAGATGCAGCTCTCCCCACGAGCATCCCCCTTCTGAGGTGGGAGGGAATGGGGTCCGAAGTGCAAGTGGAGGGGGTGGCACTTGAGAGGAGGGAGGAGCTCTCCTCTGAAGATACTGCTGGGAAGGAAGGGAAAGCAGAAGAGGGGGTTGAGAGCAAGGGAATGGAGGAGGGGGAGGAGGGACTTTGGGGACCTCAGACCTGATGGAGTGAATTTTACTAATGAAGTAGGAGGCCACATCGCTGCGGGTGAGGGATGGAGGAGGGAAAAGGACAGGGGGCCTGAGAAGGGAGTTAAATGTACGAAAGAGCTGACGGGGATGATGGGCGTGGGTGTCAATAAGAGAGGAAAAATAGTTTTTCCTGGCAGAGGAGAGGGCAGAGTTAAGGCAGGAAAGGATAAACTTAAAGTGAACAAGGTTGGCTCGAGAAGCAGTGTGGCTCAGTGGAAAGAGCCCGGGCTTTGGAGTCGGAGGTCAAGGGTTCAAATCCCCGCTCCGCCAATTGTCAGCTGTGTGACCTTGGGCAAGTCACTTAACTTAGAGAAGCAGCGTGGCTCCGTGGAAAAACCATGGGCTTGGGAGTCAGAGGTCACGGGTTCGAATCCCGGCTCTGCCATTTGGGCAAGTCACTTAACTTATCTGTGCCTCAGTTACCTCATCTGTAAAATGGGGATTAAGACTGTGAGCCCCAGGTAGGACAACCTGATCACCTTATATCCTCCCCAGCGCTTAGTACAGTGCTTTGCACATAGTAAGTGCTTAACAAATGCCATCATCATTATTATTCTCTGGGCCTCAGTGACCTCATCTGTAAAACGGGGATGAAAACTGGGAGCCCCCCCGGGGGACAACCTGATCACCTTGTAACCCCCCCAGCGTTTAGAACAGGGCTTTGCACATAGTAAGCGCTTAATAAATGCTATTATTATTATTATTAATAATAATAATAATAATCAGACGGACTCCAGTCACGGGAAGTTCAGAGCCACGTGCTGGCGATTCCGCCGTCGGCCAGCAGGCGGCAGCACAACTCAATAAATGCCTGTTTCCCCCCCCCGCCCAAATTGGGGGACCCCGAGGTCCGTTTGAAGCGTTGGGGTGATCCCCCCAACCCCAACACACATTCATTCCTTCATTCAGTCGTATTTATTGAGCGCTTACTGTGTGCAGAGCACTGGTCTAAGCGCTGGGGAAGTACAAATGCAAACACATATTTGGGGGAGATCCCCTCCCTTGAGGACTGTGCACCCCCTTCTAGACTGTGAGCCCACTGTTGGGTAGGGACCGTCTCTATATGTTGCCAACTTGGACTTCCCAAGCGCTTAGTACAGTGCTCTGCACACAGTAAGCGCTCAATAAATACGATTGATTGATTGATTGATTGATTGAAAGGCGTGGGAAGAAACACTCCTCCCTCCCCGGCCCCTTCTCAGCACAAGAAGCAGCGTGGCTCAGTGGGAAGAGCGCGGGCTTTGGAGTCGGAGGTCATGGGTTCCAATCCCGGCTCTGCCAATTGTCAGCTGTGTGACTTTGGGCAAGTCACTTCGCTTCTCTGGGCCTCAGTCCCCTCATCTGGAAAATGGGGATGAAGACTGTGAGCCCTCTGTGGGACAACCTGATCACCTTGTAACCTCCCCAGCGCTTAGAACAGCGCTTTGCACACAGTAAGCACTTAACAAATGCCATTATTATTATTATCATCCCTGAGAGCCTCGAGGCCCAGCTTCCCCATGGGTTCTTTCTTCTCCTCTCTGGTTCCTGTTCTCTCTGCTGACCTGTGAAACCCCAAAAGGTAACTTCCCGAGGCCCCACGTTCTCCCCTACCCAAATGAGATCATGCCTCACGGCCACGGGGGAAAATTGCACCATCAGGACGGTCAATTCTACACTGCCGGCCACGGCAGCAGACAGACCAGCTTGGCAGGCAGCAGCGAGGAACAGGATGGATGGATTTGAGCTTCAGGAAGATCTAGAAGGTTCAAGCCGGAGGCGAAGCCAACCAGCAGCCGCAGCCACAAGCTAAAGGACTGTCTTTACGCTTGCCCAAAGGGCGGGGGGGGTGTGGGTCCCTCCCCTGTCTTTCTAGGGGACCGGGGTAATGGGGTTCCCATCGGGGAGGGCAACCTTAGACTTGGTTCACCCCCATTCTCCTGCTCAACACAGGGGAGAACCAAACACCATATAGAACCTTGGGGCAATTGGATTGGTTTGGAGCAGGGAGCAAAGAATGAAATATTCCCTTTTACTGCTGTGGTTTCTCTTTAGGTCTAATTTTGTCTGTCCCCTCCCCCCACCCACACTTTGCGATTGTGGCCCTTGTGGTCCAGGGAGCATATCCTTCCCAGCCCTTAGGGCAGTAAACATGCTTTCCTTCCCATTTCCATCCCACACGTTGACAGCACTTAATCACTGTTCCGATCGATTGGCTTAGGTTAATGGTAGATCGACCATCACCTCCATAGCGAGGCTCTAAGTGTGTGGGTATGTGTCCCTAAACAAAGACACTCATTCCAGTATAACCAATTTTCAGATTAACCCACAGGCAGGGGCCCTTGAGGCTCATTAACATAGGAATTTACTGCTCTTATTAGGCTTTAGTTATACAGCTGTCCTCTGGGGCTCTGTGATGACGCCACGGAGACAGATTTTACCCGTGTGGTTGAGGTTTCTGCTTGTTTTTGCTTTAGGCCTACACACCACCGTCCTTAAGCAAGCGAGTTTTTGAAACCCCTACCTTTTCCAACCCCGTCCCCTGATAGGGCTGGTCAGATGCTGAAAGGTGTTGCTGTGTCTTCAGCAACCAGGGACCATGATCCCAGGCCACCCCACTGTACTTAATAATGGTGGCATTTATTAAGCATTTACTATGTGCTAAACACGGGTAATCTGATTAGGCACGGTTTCTGCCCGCAGGGGCCCACAATCTAGGAGGATAGAAGACCTCATATTATTATCTCATTTTTTACAGGTGAGGATGCTGAGGCCCAGAGAAGTTGTGACTTTATCCAAAGCCACCCAGCAGACCAGTGGTGGATCTGGGTTTAGAAAACCCATCTTCTGACGCCCAGGCCCGTGTTCTTTCCACAGGTGACCCTGTGGCTGGCTGGAGAGAGGGGTGCCTTCTGTGGTGGAGGAACAGACTAATAATACTAACAATAATAATGGTACTTGTTAAGCGCTTACTATGTGCCAAGCACTGTTCTAAGCACCAGGGTAGATACAAGTTAATCAGGTTGGACAAAGTCCCTGTCCCACATGGGGCTCACACTCTTAATCCCCATTTTATAGATGAGGTAACTGAGGCCCAGAGAAGTGACTTGCCCAAGGTCACACAGCAGACATGAGGTAGAGCCAGGATTAGAAGCCAGGTCCTTCTGACTTCGAGGCCCACGCCCTACCCACTAAGCAATGGTGCATCTCATGTATATCTCCACGCGCCTTCCTTGGCCGCAAATTCCCACGTGTCCTCCTGGTCCACTGTTACTGAGCACAGCTCCCAACGCCACTGTAAAAAATCAGGTTCTTTGCTAGTTAGGTCATCCAGGGGAACTGAAGAGAAATTTCCCAAAGATGAAGAGCAGAACTGGCAATATTATCTCACTTGGAACTCTCTACACCTTTGCCAGTTGAGAATTTGTCAAAGGCTGAGTCCCTCTGCCCCTGCGTCAAAGGCTGAGTCCCTCTGCCCCTGCCCCAGAGGATTAATGGGAAACTCCTACTCTCTGTTTGGGAAGATTGGTGGGGGGCAGTTAGGAGAGGACAAAGCATTTATTCATTCATTCAATCATATTTATTGAGTGCTTACTGTGTGCAGAGCACTGCACTAAGCGCTTGGGAAAGTAGAATACAACAATGAACAGTGACAATCCCTGCCCACGGTCCATAGTGCGCTGCACACAGTAAGCGTTCAATAAATACGATTGAATGAATGCCCACAAAAAGCTCACAGTCTAGGGCGGTGGAGACAGACATAAATACAAACGAACAGCCATCAATACAAAAAATAAAATTACAGATATGTACATAAGTGCTGTGGGGCTGGGGCGGGGGAGAGCAAAGGGAGCAAGTCCGGGTGACGCAGAAGGGAGTGGGAGGTGAGGAAAAGTGGGGCTTAGTCTGGGAAGGCCTCTTGGAGGAGATGGGCCTTCGACAAGGCTTTGACGGGGGCTGGGGAGAGAATAATTGTCTGGTGCATCTGAGGAGGGAGGGCGTTCCAGACCAGAGGCGGGATGTGGGCCAGGGTCGGTGGTGAGACAGGCGAGATGGAGGCACAGTGGGGTTAGCATCAGAGGAGCCAAGTATGTGGGCTGGGTTGCAGAAGAAGTGAGATTCTACTAATAATGGTAATAATTATAATGGTATTTATTCAGCACTTATATGCCAAACACTATGCTAAGTACTGATGATGATGAAGGTATCAATCACCTACTATGTGTCAGGCACTGTACTAAGCGCTGGGGTGGATACAAGCAAATCGAGTTGGACACAGTCCTTGTGGGGCTCACAGTCTCAATCCCTATTTCACAGATGAGGTAACTAAGGCAGAGAGAAGTGAAGTGACTTGCCCGAGTTCACACAGCCTGCAAGTGGAGGAGCTAGGATTAGAACCCATGACCTTCTGACTCCTAGGCCCATGCTCTATCCATTATAATAATGATGGCATTTATTAAGCGCTTACTATGTGCCAAGCACTGTTCTAAGCGCTGGGGAGGTTACAAGGTGATCAGGTTGTCCCACGGGGGGCTCACAGTCTTAATCCCCATCCATTTTACAGATGAGGGAACTGAGGCCCAGAGAAGTGACGTGACTTGCCCAAAGTCACCCAGCTGACAATTGGCGGAGCCGGGATTTGAACCCATGACCTCTGACTCCAAAGCCCGGGCTTTTCCCACTACGCCATGCTGCTTCTAACTGGAGTAGACATGAGGTAATCGGATCCACAATCCCTGTCCCGCGGGGAAGGGAGAAGTGATAGCATCGGGAACCAAGACACAGAGAAGTGAAGTGACTTGCCTAAGGTCATGCAGCAGTCGAGTGGCGGAAGCTGGGATTAAAACCCAGGTCTTTCGACTCCCAAGCCTGGGCTCTTCCCACTGGGCCGTGCTGCTCCTTCAGGAACAGTGTCCGCCAACTCTATTTTTCTCCCAGGTTCTCAGTAGTGTAGTGCTCTGCAAAGAGTAGGTGAAGCAGTGTGGCCTAGAGGATGGAGAATGGGCCTGGGAGCCAGAGGACCTGGGTTCTAATCCAGCTCCTCCACTTGCTTGCTGTGCAACCTTGGGCAAGTCACTTAACTTCTCTCTGCATCAGTTTCCTCAACAGCAAAATGGGGATTCAATACCTGTTCTCCTTCCTACTTAGACTGTATCTGGCCTGCTTAACTTGTAACTACCCCAGCGCTTAGAACAGTGCTGGACACATAGTAAGCACTTAACAAATACCATAAAAAATAGTATTGATCTCTGCTATCCTCCCAGTATGAGTGACCTAAGGGAGGTGACCTTCTGGGGACATCATTTTGTAGACAAGGAACCAAAGCCTAGAGATGTTAAGTGGCTCACTTGTGGTCTTTCCCCACTAAAGCCCCTACTTCACTCTGCTGCCTGGATTGTTTTCCTAAAAAAAATTCAGCCCACACCTCCCCACTCCTCAAGAAACTCCAGTGGCTGACCATCCACCTCCGCATCAAAAAGAAACTCTTCACCATTGGCTTTAACGCACTCAGTCAGCTCATCCCCTCTTGTCTTACCTTGATTACCTAGTCTTTTAGACTGTGAGCCCACTGTTGGGTAGGGACTGTCTCTATATGTTGCCAACTTGTACTTCCCAAGCGCTTAGTACAGTGCTCTGCACACAGTAAGCGCTCAATAAATACGATTGATGATTTTCTACTACAACCCAGCCCGCTCACACTACTCCTCTAACACCAACCTACTACTGTACTTTGATCTTGTCTATCTCTCCGCCCGACCCCTCACCCACATCCTCTGTTTGGCCTGGAACTCCCTTTCATTCATTCATTCATTCATTCATTCATTCATTCAATCAATCGTATCTATTGAGTGCTTACTGTGTGCGGAGCACTGTACTGAGCGCTTGGGAAGTACAAGTCGGCAACATATAGAGACGGTCCCTACCCAACAACGGGCTCACAGTCTAGAAGGGGGAGACAGACAACAAAACAAAACATGCAGACAGGTGTTAAAATCGTCAGAACAAATAGAATTAAAGCTATGTGCACATCATTAACAAAATAAATAGAATAGTAAATATGTACAAGTAAAATAGAATAATAAATCTGTACAAATCTGTACACTGAAGCAGCGTGGCTCAGTGGAAAGAGCACAGGCTTTGGAGTCAGAGGTCATGGGTTCAAATTCCGGCTCCGCCATTTGTCAGCTGTGTGACTTTGGGCAAGTCACTTAACTTCTCTGTGCCTCAGTGACCTCATCTGTAAAATGGGGATTAAGATTGTGAGCCCCACGTGGGACAACCTGATCACCTTGTATCCCCCCAGCGCTTAGAACAGTGCTTTGCACATAGTAAGCGCTTAACAAATACCATCATTATTATTATTACAAATATATACAAGTGCTGTGGGGTGGGTAAGGAAGTAGGGCCGGGGGGATGGGGAGGAGGAGAAGAAAAAGGGGGCTCAGTCTGGGAAGACCTCCTAGAGGAGGTGAGCTCTCAGTAGGGCTTTGACGGGAGGAAGACCACGACTCTCCCCACCTTCAAAGCTTTATTGAAAATCACATCTCCTCCAAGAGACCTTTCCCGACTAATCCCTCATTTCCCCTATTCCCTCTCTTGAGTCACCCTTGCCCTTGGATTTGTACCCTTTATTCACCCCACCCTCAGCCCCACAGCACTTAGAACAGTGCTGGGCACATAGTAAGCACTTAACAAGTACCATTATTAGTAGTAGTAGTATTTTAACGTCTGTCTCCCCCACCAGACTATAAACTCTTTATCAGTCAGTGGTATTTACTGAGCACTTACTGTGCGCAGAGCATTCGTGAAGACGCTTCCATTTCTGGGTTCCATTTTCCCGTTGCGAGGAATGTGCTTCCTGTCTGCATTCTGCCGGTCAAAACCCTTAGCGTGTCTCCGAGTTGAGTGCCTAGACTGTGAGCCCACTGTTGGGTAGGGACTGTCTCTATATGTTGCCAACTTGTACTTCCCAAGCGCTTAGTACAGTGCTCTGCACACAGTAAGTGCTCAATAAATACGATTGATGATGATCATCTGCCCCCCACCCACCCCATCACATCCCACTCCCCACCCATGTAGGCAAGAGGGAAGGAGGGAGGGAAAGGCCAGTGACAGTGAGAAGCAGCATGGCTCAGTGGAAAAGAGTCCGGGCTTTGGAGTCAGAGGTCATGGGTTCAAATCCCAGCTCTGCCAATTGTCAGCTGGGTGACTTCGGGCAAGTCACTTAACTTCTCTGTGCCTCGGTTACCTCATCTGTAAAATGGGGATTAAGGCTGTGAGCCCCCTGTGGGACAACCTGATCACCTTGTAACCTCCCCAGTGCTTAGAACAGTGCTTTGCACATAGTAAGTGCTTAATAAATGCCATCATTATTATTATTATTATTATTAAGCACTTGAAAGAGGACAATACAACAGAGCTGGTAGACACTTTTCTGCCCACAAGGACCTGACAGTCTAGAAGGGGAGACAGACGTTAATATAAATAATTGATATGTAAGTCCTCAATAAATGTGGTTGATTGATCATGGTCACACCGCATGTTGGCCAGGGAGCCAGAACGGAGCAGAGGCCTCCTGATTGTTTTGTGGGTTTTTTTTTGTAAAAATGACATTTGTTAAGCTTTATGTGCCAGGCACTGTACTAAGCGCTGGGGTAGATACAAGCAAATCGGGTTGGACCCAATCCACCCATGTCCCACGTGGGGCTCACATTATGAATCCCCATTTTCCAGATAAGGGAACTGAGGCCCGGAGAAGTGCAATGACCTGCCCAGGATCGCACAGCAGACAAGTGGCAGAGCTGGGATTAGAACCCAGGTCCTTCTGACTCTCCAGCCTGTGCTCTATCCACCAGACCACCGCGGCTCTAGAGGAGGGGCTACTGAAGGTGGCACAGAAGGTGGCAGGAGGGGGACCCCTGGAATTCAGGCTGGGCAGTTGGGAGGGTGGGATCTGAATATAAAGCCCACAACCAACGCCAGCTTTTGGGTAAAGGCGGCTCTCCCCACCCACATGCCCAAGTCAAATGGAAATAGTTTTCTGCAGATGGGACTCACCTGGCGCCGAGGAGGCAGCAGGCATCCATTAGCGGGATAAAAGACATGACTCAGTCCCACCCAACCTATTCCGGTTCCACCAAATCCCCTCCACTTTCACCTCCCCCTCCACTGCCGGGCCTAGAAGGAAGGGGCTTGCTTTTAGTCACACCGACAGCCGACTTTTCGGAGCCGAAGCCGTGCTGCTTCTCCGTAAATAGGCAAAACGCCTCCGTGGGAGGAATGTTTTCCAAACACCGGCGCTCGGGAAGGGAGCGCAGCAGGAAGGCCTCGGCCTGCCCCGCTTCCCGGCGAGGGTTTCCTGGCTTTGTTGCAGGACCATTGTCAGTCACAGCGGGCGACCACGGGGGCGAGGCTGACGGGAGGAAGGGCGGCTCGACCAAAGGCTTGGAGGGGATCGGGATGGAGGAGAGGCTCAGCGGGCTGCAGCCGGGGAACTGAGAAGGAAGCCTGGGGCTGTTTTCTTCCCTTCCCTTCCCTTCCCCACCTCCTCTTTAACTTCTTAGGAAAAACAGCCGGAGAGGAAGGGGCTGAATTCTTGGAAAAGCAGCATCAGAGCAACGGGTGGGCACCGTGCATCCCACGCCTTCTTTCCCTGCTCAGAGCCAGGATTTCCCAAGCAAGGCTCTGTCCCTGCCCAAACTCCAGGCCCCATTCGGTTCCTTATAATGGATGTCTTCACCGCCTGTTTGCATCACAACTGGAAACAGTAATAATGATGGGATATGTTCAGCACTTACTACATGCAAAGCACTTTTCTAAGCACTGGGGAGGATACAAGGTGATCAGGTTGTCCCACGTGGGGCTCACAGTCTTAATCCCCGTTCTACAGATGAGGGAACTGAGGCACAGGGAAGTGACTTGCCCAGTCACCCAGCTGGCAAGCAGCAGAGCTGGGATTTGAACCCATGACCTCTGACTCCCAAGCCCGTGCTCTTTCCACTGAGCCACACTGCTTCTAGATGTGGCTGTCCTCTGAGAACTGGCCACACACATTCCCTGGCATCCAGAGAACCAGCTGTGATGCTACCCTGAGTTCTTCCTCCTTCGAGAAGCAGTGTTGTCTAGTGGAAAGAGCTAGGAGTCAGAGGACCTGGGTTCTAATCCCTGTTCTGCCGCTTGCCTGCCATGTGACCTTGGGCAAGTCGCTTCACTTCCTCTGTGCCCTTTACCTCACCTGTAAAGTGGGGACTTGCTGCCTGTTCTCCCTCCTACTTAGGCTTTTTCCAATCTGATTAACTTCTATCCACCCCAATGCTTAGAACAGTGCTTGGCGCACAGTAAGCACTTATTAATAATGGCAACTGTTCTGTTCTCTTTATTCTGGGAGCCCCATGTGGGACAGAGATTGTGCCTGATGTGATGATCTTGTGTCTACCCCTGCTCTTAGTACAATGGCACATTCTTCTTAAAATACCAGTATTAAACCTCTGCCCCCCCCCCCCCCCCCCCCCCCCAATTGCAAATAGTGGAGGGGAGAACAGGAAAAGCCTTCTCTAGGGCAGCTTCATCTCTGCTAGAAGCAAGCACTCGGGCAAAACCTTTACACAGGAGTCCTCCCCGCAACTTTCACAGCATTTATTTAAACTGTTACCTCCCTAATGTGCAATTTATTTTAGCACCCATTTGTTTCCCTTTGCTAGACTGTAAGCTCCTTAGAGACGGGTATCATATCTACTGATGCTGTCACACTCATCTCCGCTTGGTCCAATACTTCTGCATAGAGTAAGAGCTCAATAACTACTATTGATGGAGCGATCGCAGAAAAGTGGGGAGCAGCTGGGGTTTTGCTTTCAGCAGGTACTCCACAGGAGAGGTGGGGAGAGAGATGACAGCAAACAGAAAACTGGGAGAGTGAAGCCTTTATTTGTAAAGTGTTGATAGGTGGGGTATCACACAAGATTGGAACAATACTGGCCACCCACAAGCGCCTCCATCTCACGGGGAAGAGATAAGTAAAAAGGTTCTGCGGCTCCCGGGGTACGTGTCAGAGACTCACTGCTGGACGGACACACGCATGTGGTCAGGGGAAAAAAAGAACAGAGTTCTGTCATCTAATACACAACTCCCAGTGTACAATGGTATTACAGTGACACTTGAGAAGAAAAATTACCTGTGCAATAAGTTAACACTACAATCAGCCCAGGCCCATTGGAAGGGTCTGTGGCAGAAAAACATTCCCAGGGAGAGAGACCACGGCAGTGAGTAGGGGCAGTCAGGGGTGGTAATTATGGCACACAATCAGCGGAGGGTAGCGGGAGGGCCCCACTTGCTGCCTGCATATCCTTTCTTTACCAGCTGAACCCCCACTCTCTGGGTCAGATCACATCAAGAGGTCACTTGAACCACACTCATGGCCAGCACACACACACACACACACACACACACACACACACACACACACACACACACACACACACACACACACACAGAGACAGGGGGAGAGGGAGAGAGAGACAGAAAGACACAGCATCATTTGCTTTAGACAGGCAGGCTCACAGGGCAAATGAGAGCACCCCTTTTCAAAAGATATGAGCTGGGGAAAGTGGGAACGGGTTGGTTACACACAGCAGTTGGTTTTTCTTTCAGGATGTGCTGCCACTGAGGAGCAGCGGGTGAGGAGAAGAACCTGGGGGGGTGGTGGCGGGGAATGGGAAGGGAGGCGGGGCGGACACCAGCTAAAAAAAGGAACGTGTCACCAGCAGAGGCACCTCCTACCCTGGCTCGGAGCTTCCCTGCCAAGAACATGGAGTGGTGCAAATCCAGAAGAGGACAAGTAGAGCATGTTCCTCCTAGCCCACATCACTGAGGCTCTCTTAAATATAAAAGATACACGAAGACCCAAAATGGCAGCCAAGGGGTGGAAATCTGCATGTAGAAAACTCCCTCCCACAGCTTTAAAAAAAAAAAGTATAATTTGAATGACTGATTCTGCTTTTGTCTTTCTTAAAAAGGTGAAGAGAACTCACATTTTGCAAGGTACACTGGTGTATTTTCTGTGCTACATTGCAAACCAACACACACCCACACACCCACATACACGCATCCCTCTGGGTGAGCTCTTCAGCTGAAGTCACCTGGAAAGAAAGAGGGGACAGCAGTGAAGAGTGGGAAGAGCCGTCCAAACTCCATCGGCTTGCGGTGAATTTCCGGGGCCCTCGGAGCCGCTCTATGGTCCTGTGCCTCGTGGGGAGTCGCTGAGGGCGGCCGTACCGCCTAAAGACTCGGGTCCCGGGCCCGGAGGGGCCTGTAACTCAGTCGGGAAGCAGGAGGCGCCCGATGGACACGAAGGAACGCTCCAACCATCCACAGAGAACCTCCCGTGCGGAGGTGCGGAACCTGCGTGGTTTGTGCTCTTTCCGCCTCCCCTAGGCTCACCGATTCCTCCTCCTCCTCCTCGGGAGGGAGAGAGGGATTGGGTGAAGCCTGGAATGGGTCAGTCCTGGAGCCCAACAACCTCATGGGTCAAGTGGTCAGGTGGAAGAGGCCTTCAGACCGGCTGTGGCTCCACTTCTTCCCAGGCGGCCGGGAAGGAACGCTTGCTTCAGGATTTGGAAAGCAAGTTTTGGGGGTCCACGCTCCCCGCCAAACACTTCCACCCAGGCCCAGGCAACGCAGCATAAATGGAGTCGTTCTCTGCCTCCGTCACGTGGGGGGAGAGAGGGCTTTCAGCCGGAAGCTCCAAACGGGAGTTCGACTGCCTTCGAATGACTTCCAAGCGGCAATGGGCCACATGCGGGGAGTTGGCACTTTGATGGCCACGAGGAGGAAGAGGAGGAGGAGGAGGACAAGATGGGATGCCAAGAGGGAGCAGCAGCTGGAGCTCCGGCCCCATTTCCCTCCGGACCCAAGTTGGCTGGAGAGCAGGTCCAGCCAATCCCGGTCTCTGAGGAAGAAGTGGGTTGGGGAGACGAGGGGGAGGCTGGTCTCTCACCTCTTGCCTAGGTGGCATTTCTCTGACGTACGTTTTTATCCTTGTCATTTGCAGGCACGCTGCTTTTCCTGGAAGGAGAAGTTCACAAGGCATGAGGAGACCTCCTAGGCACTGTCAGGAGGCCGCAGCCTGGGTGGAGGGCGGGAGTGCAGGCAGGCAACAGGCTCCCTCCCGTATCGTGGGGCTCCAAGGCAGCCCCTCGAGCCCAAGGCCGTCCCCCAGGGCCATTATAACCGGCTCAAGCCAGGACACTCCCCCGCAAGACAGGGCCCAAAAAAAGCCATCTGACAGTCGTGGCGAGGTGCACGTGTGCCCGCCCATGCCACCATCCACCAGTTCAGTCGCTTTCCAGAGGAGCTTAATTGGGTCAAGCCCCGTTCCCTGCCCCGGGAGGTGGCAACAGGTAGCCGAAGCTGCTCTGGCCAGTTTGAGGGACCAGAAAAGGGCCTGGTTCTGGGGGTGATTCTGGGGCTCTCTAAACCCAAGGCCCCTGGGGGATTTGGGCTGGCCAAGTCAATCGATCGATGGGATTTATCGAGCGGCTGCCATGGGTCCTCAGGCCCAGGAACCTGCTGAAACTGGGCTGGACTCCCTCCCTGCTCAGGCCCCAACCCCTAGGACAGGATCCCTGAGGCAGATTAGTCCTTGAGGGCTCCAGCCCAAGGTTAAGGGAAAACAATGAGCCCACAGTTTATTAGCTCATCTCTTCTGTCTTGGGGTCGCGCCCAACCCCCAGGGCCTTCCATGGTGCACCCCACCTGCCTGGGAGGCAGTTCAGGCCAAGAAAATACTTACAGCGGGGCAGATCCTCCATCATCATCTTCAAGCACAGGTGGACATGGAAAGAGACAGAGACAAGACATCAGAACAGGTTCCTGCCGAGGTGGTCCGTTCCCTCCTCCAACAACTATGACCGAGACTAGCTCAGAAGACGAGCATGGGAACCCCTGGGTCAGTAAGCAGACTGACCTGATGCTCGGCCCAGGGAATGGCTGCGATGGAAAGGGCCCCAAAGGCATGGAGCATGCTCGGTGTATGGCCCCGGCCCCACAGTGGCAAATGCTTTTGGATGAGGGTTTGACTGTGAGATGCCTTAGGAGCTGGAGTGGTCGTGAGGGGGGGGACAGCAGCCTGGAATGGCCCCCAGGCTCCCAATTTGGTACCTAAAACGCCCACCGGCTCCCATGGGGGTCAGCCTGACTGCTCGGGTCCAGGCCTGGACACTCTCTGGTATCTCGCCTCTGGCCTCTGCAGCCCTCTGCGGCAGCTTAGCTTTTGTTGTAGCTTGAGTGAGCCCCTTTACTTCCCAAGCCTGTGCCCAATACTCCCCATAGGAGCCAGGTGGGGGTGGCCGTCCCTGTTACGGGGCCGAGGTGTCTCTTCACCCACCCCCGCCCCCGGGGAGGCGATGTGGTCTAGCGGACAGTGCTTGGGACTGGGAGGCAGGCGCCCTAGGGTTACCTTGGGCAAGTCCTTTCACCTCCCTGGGCCTCAGTTGCCTCAGCAGTAAAATGGGGGTGAAGGTGGGCCGTGAGCCCCACCTGGGACACGGACTGTGCTCAATGTGATAACCTGGCATCGCTCAAGGGTGCCACTGCCAAGCTGGAGGATGGCCCAATGCAGGCGGCTGCTTACAACAGAGATCTCTAGTTGGGGGGCAGGGGGAGAAGAGGGAGAGACCTTGATCCAGCTGGTGCACACTCCATCAGGCCAGCACAGGTTGGGAGGTGCCAATGGAGAGTGCAAACCGCCCACCCGGGGCTCGAGTGCGGGAAGCAGCCAACCATGATCTCCTTCAGGCCCCAAGATCATCACGGTTTCAGGGGGCCAAGCAGAGAAGCAGGCCGGCAGCTACTTGGACCTGGCACTTTGATGCCTCGGACTCCGAGGGAGAAGGGAAGGCAAGGCCTCCCCGCCAGTCAAGCTGCAAACCTCGGGGGCCGTGCCGGGGCGGGGGGCGAGCAGCTGACGAAAAGGCTGAAGGAGAATGACAGCTGGTAGGGGCATCCACTTACCACATGAGGTACCCGCTAGCAGCAGAAGAGGGGAGGTGGGGGAGGAGAAACAAAGAAAAGATGAAGCAACGTGGGCAGACGAAACCTTCCTCCAGCCACCACGGAGGTATCTTGTCCCCATGGCTTCAAACCTTACCTGTCAGCAGACCTCAGTACCTGTCTCTTTGCCAGAAGCCAAACTGGAAACTAGAGGCAGCATGGCCTAGTGGAGAGTGCGTGGGCCTCGGAGACCTGGGCTCTAGGCCCAGCTCTGCCATTGGCCTGCTGAATGGCCTTGGGCAAGTCAGTTAACCTTTCTGTGCTTAAGTTTCCTCTTCTGTAAAAGAGGACTGAATACCTGTTCTCCCTCTCTCTCAGACTGGGAGCCCTATGTGAGACAGGGACTATGCCTGAACTGATTTTCTCATATTAACCACAAGGTTCAGCACATTTCTTGGCCTAGAGTAAGAGCGTAACAAATACTTATTATTTATAGTAATAATAATAATAATAATAATTATGGTATTTGTTAAGCACTTACGTGCCAGGCACCATACTAAGCACTGGGGTGGAGATAAACAAATTGGGTTGGACCTAGTCCCTGTCCCACGTGGGGCTCACAGTCTCAATCCCCATTTTACAGATGAGGTAACTGAGGCAAAGAAGTGAAGTGAGTTGCCCAAGGTCATACAGCAGACAAGTGGTAGATGAGCTATTTCTAGCTTCCAAAGATGCACTACCAATTCTCTGTATTCACCCTTTAGTTTTGCTATTCCCTGGGTCTGGGTGAGAAGGACCCAGCTGTCTCACGAGGCAAGTTGATGGCCATAGTGGGGTCAGGCAGGACGGCTCACTGTTTCCCATCAAAACGCCCAGGAAAGCAGTTTAAGTACATGCAGGGAGCAATGTGGTCCAGTGAAAAGTGCACAGGCCCGCGAGTCAGAGGATCTGGGTTCCAATCCCAGCTCTGGTATGTGTCTGCTGCATGACTCTGGGCAAGTCGCTTAACTTCTCTGTGCCTCAGTTACCTCATCGGTACAATGGGGATTAAATCCTACTCTCCTCCACAGACTGTGAGCCCCATGAGGGACAGGGACTGTGTCCAACCTGATTAACTAGTATCTACCCAGGGTTTAGAACAGTGTTCTGAGCCAACGGGAGACTGGAGAGAATAGACTGGAAGCAACATCCTTTGGGTGGGAGAGAGGAGAGGCGTCTAGAGAGAAGGCCCGGGAACAGTGGCTAGAGGGGGTAGGGGGAGACACGGGTACAGCAATGAAGACACGGACCGAGCAACCGCTCTGTTCCTGGCAGCTTAGAAGCCAGCCCGGGGCCTGAACGCGCCCGAGCCCTACTCTTACCGTCCAGGACCTCGTCCGGCTTTCTCTTCTTCTCATAGATAAAGATGATGGTGACCAGAATGAGCACCTCGGCCACGATGCCCAGGAAAGGCCAGAGGGCGGCCAGGCGGCTGCGGACCCGCAGAGTCAGGATGAGGCCCGAGGTCCCGTCGCTGTTGCTAGCGTTGCAGTAGTACTTCCCAGGGTCGACCTCGAGGTCCAGCTTGATGATATGCAGCTCCGTTTTGTTCACCGTGTGCTGCATGAAGAATCTTTCATGGGTGCCGTTCACAATGGGCTGAAGAGAGAGCCAGGGGTGGCATTTAGTTGGGGGGACTGGGGTTTGCTGCCCGTGACGCCGGAACCATCTCAAGCCTTGTCGCCTCCACTCCCACCCCGCCAAGTGCGAAGGAAGCAGTCGGCTGAGGCACTCACCCAAGCCCCCTCCTTGGTCTCCTTGTACCAGTTCCACTGTTCGACAGGGGGGTACGAGCTGCTCTTGCAAACGAGAGTGATCGAGTCCCCCTCGTTTCCATGCTCAGATTTCTTTACAGTCAGCACCCGCGGAGAACCTGGGGAGGGCGAGAGAGGTCAGCCATCATTATTATTATTATTCTGGACTTCGGTCTAGGAAACGCTGGCCCCCAGACTCCACTACAAATGATCGAAGCAGCGTGGCATAGCGGATAGATCATGGGCCCGGGAGTCGGAAGTTCATGAGTTCTAATCCTGGCTCTGCCACTTGTCAGCTGTGTGACCTTGGACAAGTCACTTCACTACTCTGGGCCTCATCTGTAAAATGAGGACTGAGACTGTGAGCCCACTGTTGGGTAGGGACTGTCTCTATATGTTGCCAACTTGTACTTCCCAAGCGCTTAGTTTAGTACAGTGCTCTGCACACAGTAAGCGCTCAATAAATACGATTGAACGAATGTGGGGCAGGGACTCTGTCCAACTCGATTTGCTTGTATCCACTCCAGTGCTTAGTACAGTGCCTGGCACATAGTAAGCATTTAAATACCATTATTATTAATTATTATTACTATTCTGGCAGTTCCCTTTACAAACCCTTATTCAAATCACATCTCCTTCAAGAGGCCTTTCAGTTCCCCTTCTCCCTCTCCCTTCTGCGTCACCCGTGCACTTGGATCTGTCCCCTTGAGGCACTTGATATTCACCCCACACTCAGACCCACTGCACTTATGTCCTTATCCATAATTATTTGCATGTCTCTCTCCTCCTTTAGACGGGAAGCTCCTGGTGGGCAGAAAACGGGCCTACCAACTCTGTTCATTCATTCATTCAATCGTATTTACTGAGCGCTTACTGCGTGCAGAGCACTGTACTAAGCGCTTGGGAAGTACAAGTTGGCAACATATAGAGACGGTCCCTACCCAACAGCGGGCTCACAGTCTAATCTAGTACAAAGCTCACACTCTGTTGCACTGTATTCTTCCAAGCGCTTAGGACACACTGCTCTGCGCCCAGTAAGTGCTCAATAAATACCCCTGATGGATCGAATGGTTCCCTAGAATGACAGTGCCAGAGAGGAAGCTGGCCAAGCAAGCAAGAGAGTTCACCTGCCATCTCATCTCACTTCTGGAGCAAACTTTGTTCAGGAGGAGAGAGGGGAGGAGGGGGGAGCAGGACAAACAAAAGGCCTGAAAATGGCTCCAGAAGAGCAGGGCCCACTCTTTCCTCCTTTCCTCTTCTCCCACATCCTCTGCGTCACTCTGACTTGCTCCCTTTACTCACCCCCCTCCCAGCCCCACAGTACTTACATACATATCTTTAATTTATTGATACTAATGTCTACCTCCCCATCTAGAGTGTAAGCTCGTTGTCTGTTGATTGTTATATTGTACTCTCCCAAGTGCTTAAGCGCTCAATAAATACGACTGACTCAAGGTGCCATTTCTGCCGGAACCGGCATCAAGAGGCCCAAGCGAAAGTCAAGCCTCTCTCCCACAAAAAAGCAGCTCTCCCTGGAGCGTGGGGGTGGGAAGCTTGTCCGGGGGAAGGAGAGCGTTCAGCTTCCTTGAACTCCCTGGTGCCCCGAGGAAAGCCCCCTGCCCAGAATGAGTGCTCGATCAATCATAATGACAGACCCAGACTTGGTCCTACTTTGGAGAGTCGGGCTAGGGGTCTCCGGTGGCCCACGGCCCTGCTGGGAGGTTTGCCCTAGGGAATGGGCTTCGGGGGCGGCCCAAATGAACAAATGCTGAGACCAGCTCTCTAGAGACTGTAAGCCCGCTGAAGGTAGGGTACACGTCTACGGACCTTTGTATCAAGCTCTCCCAACCACTTAGTACAGTGCTCTACACAGTTAGAACTAAATAAATACCATCAATGATGATTAGTGGAAAGATCCCTGGCCTGAGTCCGAGGACCTGGGATTCCCTGCCACCGACCTGCTGTGTGACCTTGGGTAGGTCACTGAATGTCTCTGGTCCTCACCTTCCTCATCTGTAAAGCGGGGATTCAATAATTGCTCCCCCTCCTACTTGACTGCGAACCCCAGATGGGACAAGGACTGTGTCTGATCTGATGATTCTGTATCTACCCCAGTGCTTGGCACACAGTAAGCATTTAAGAAATACCACCATTATCATCATCACCCCCACGCCACCCTCTGTGCTAGGATCCAAAGGCCAAATGTTACCTTTCACTTGGACCACGGCCTTCCCGGCTATCTCTGGGAGGAAGATGCAGTGGTATTCTCCGGGGGCGTCCTCTAAATTGACCCTGCAGCAAGAAGCACAGAGAAAAGCGGTCAGCCACACGAGCAATTCGACCAACAGAGAGGCCCCAGGCTTAACGTGCCAGGGGATTTCGACGCTCAGTTCTGCTGGGGCTCTACCCGCGACAGATGCCCAGTCAATGCCGCTGGCCAATGGGGCCAGTCTGGGAGCGGGGCTGCCCCATTATCTGGCAAGAGCCACTCCTTTAAAACCTGGGCTGGATTGAACATTAAGTTAAGCCACATGATCGGTGCAAAGCCTCTCCTCCGAAGGAGGGGAAGAGCGGGCCGTGGCAAACCCTCCATCCTCTCGGTTGAGTCCGAAGTTCAAGGAACTCTACTGTATCGTTCTCTCCCGAGAGCCCAGCACTGCGCTCGGCACACGCTCAGTAAATACGACGCTGCCCCTGCTAGAGGCTTAAACCCAGGGGAAATTTCCAAGGCTGTGAGTCTCCGTACTTTATGGAAGGCACAACTCCCATCGAGAAACAGTGGGGCTTAGCGGAAAGAGCCCGGGCCTGGGAATCAGAGGAGCTGGGTTCTAATCCCAGCTCCACCACTCGTCGGCTACGCGACCTTGGGCAAATCACTTCTTTGGGCCTCAGTTTTCTCATCTGTAAAATGGGGATCCAATACCTGTTCTCTCTCCTTAAGCCCCCAAGCCCCACGTGGGACAGGGACTATGTCTGACCTGATTATCGTCTTCACCCCAGCGCTTAGTACAGTGCTTTGGACAAAGTACTCGCTTAAATACCACTATTATCATTATTGATATTCAAGCAGGTGGCCAGACGGGGGTAGGGGGCTGCTCCCCGATGCCCGGACAACCAGGGGCTTCAGCACGTGCTGTGGAGATTTTAACAAGCCCGGATGTCAGGGGCGGGTTATCCAGTCTGCAGTCAAATGGAAAAGCCACCCAGTCGTTTGCTACTTTGTGACCGGTGTTGAAGGCAAACTCCCAGATCCTCCCTGGCAACAATGACTTGTTTGTTAGGGAGACAGGATGGGTCTGATATGGCTCCCCCCACCTCCCACAAAAGCCACCAGGCTAAGGAATTGAGGTCACGCAAGAACGCGCTGGGTTATAAATACGTTAATCCTCATTCAGGCCCCCGTTGCTATGGGGAGAGAGGCACGTTGGCTCCTCTACACAAAGGACGTGATGCCTCGGAGGCTGGCTGGGCTAGCGCCAGCCTGCACTGAGGAGAATGAAAACAGAAAGCTCACTGCACCATTACAGAGGCCTCATCTTCCCAACCCAGGGGCTGGGTGCCAACTGAGGACTGGGAAGAAAGTGGGAAAGTTGTTCCAGTTCAATGGACAGCCATGTAGGTCTAGCAGAGGAGAGGCTGCGGGCCTCTTGGAAGAGACACAACCGAGACAAGACCCCCTCACAGGTTCCCATAGTGTAAGAATAATGAATAATTATGACACTCATTGAGCGCTCACTAATAGAGCGGAATCCAAACATTCTGGGCATCCCCAGGAGCACGTCACCCTCTGTGGGGACCCGCTGACAGGCACATGTCCTCTTTCAGGACACTGGCAATAAGGGATTGCTTCCAGCTCTTCCCAAAATCCACTGCACCACAACATCCAGTGGGGACTCCAGGAATGGCTGGCTAAACTTTCCTGCTTAGACAAGGCCACTCCGGCTGCAAATATCTCCCTGGTTAAGACTGGAAGCTCCTTGTGAGTAGGGAAAGGGTCATTTTGGGATTCTGAGTTTCCCAAGCACCTAGTACAGTGTCCTGCACGAATAAAATGCTACTTCCGCCACTCCATGGAATCGACGGGCAATGGCTTATTTAACGGCAAAGGCCTGACGGCCAGGCCTGCTTTCGGATGGGATGAGACTACCCCTGACCTTGGCCTTGCTCAATCTGATTTGGAAGGAACCGCCTTATCCCCTCAAGTCAGCAGGCTGGCTCTCTCCCCAACCTCTGATTAGAGTGGATGATTCATTTGACAGGAGATTTGGGTTGTTTGGGGTTCTTTTCCCTACTCTGTGACAGCTTGCTTTCGCAACTGTGCGGTTCACTCGTTCTATGACTGTGTGCACGGTAGCGCAAGAAATTGGAGAACTGTAAGGGATGAAAACACACACACACACACACACACACACACACACACACACACACTGCCCCCAAAACCTACTCAAATTGGGTGGAAAGGGCATCAGTAGTATCCTCCGCCAGCACTTTGCCTTCCTTCATCCAACGGTGGCCTTCAATGGAGATCGACGGTTGGGTCAGGTTACAGAACAGCTGTATCTTGGTGCCAGCAGGTACTATATGGTGTCCAACTTCACCCCCTGAATCATCACAAAAGAAGACGCAGAGATTAGTACAGAACACGCGCGGTGGGTGGGTTGGAAAATAAAACAATAGTAATCCAATGTCCAAACAATAAAATCCACACGAATCCCACCACTCCTTTCCCAAACCTGCAGTGGGCTCCTTTGCAGCTTCCCACTTACCAGAAAAATCTTTGACAACCCAGGCGCCCACCCTCACTCCCGCACCCCAATCCCCGGCAGCAGGAGGTGAGAAGTCGGCTGTAGGGAGTCAAGAGAGTAGCTGGAACCCATTCCTTGTCAACTCCTAAAGACTCTGGGAGAGAAAATTCCTCGTCACCTCTTAAAGACTCTGGGAGAGAAGCAACCGGACAGGTGGCATTTGGGTCCTTGCGGCAGGCAGAAATGCACTCTTATCAGCCATTAAAAGGGCTGGATATTTTCCCCGTTAGAGATCCGCCCCCCGACCCTGCTCATTTGAAATGATGCAGTTTTAAAATTAACCTGTATAGAATGAGGAGGAAGAGGAAGAGGAAAAAAAAAAAAGGAGAGGAGAAAATCTGCCCCATACCAAGATCGCCTTAGAAGGTCACGTCGCCCTTGAAGGATTTCACCTGCCCCCAGTTCCAATCCCTGGGACGAACCAGAGAGCCCAGCACCCCCAACTTACTGACTAGGCCCTGGCACATCGGCTGCCCTCAGCTGCCTAGTCAGCCATGGGGCGAGACGAGGTCCCGGAGGGCCGCCGTGGCCCAAATCAGGAGCCGAGTCCTGAAGAATGCGAGGCCGCAGAGTGGCGGGCCGGACCCACCTGGTTGGATGGCGGCGGCGGCCGCCAAGTGAAAGGCTCGTTCAGCTGTTTGACAGCGACAGGGAAACCCATAGAACCCCCTGAGAAGAGACGTCCCGCCCCGCCCCAGCTCCTCTAGGAGACTAAACCACCAGACCCAAACGTTTCCCTCCCCAGCCCACGAGAAACTGGCACCATCACCGAAACCACGACCACCCTCTTGTATCACCAAGGCAGACAGGGCTCACTAGTCCGCTGGAAGAACTTTTCATACAGGGCTGAAAGATGCTCTTGGTTCGGGCCATCCCAGGAAGAGGCCAGCAGCACTTCATCGCTGTGATGAGCGTGCCAGACTATGTCCGATCCAATTGGAGAATGCCCAGGTCCTTCCAATGGCTTCGAGTGTCAAAGCGCCCGCTCACACGATCAGTTGACAATTCGGGGGGGTGGGCCAAAGCTTCCGGCCCGCCAATTTCTAAGTGCCCGACACTGGGGGCCCCCTCAAATTCTGACCTTTCAGCTCTGTATGCAAGGTTGCTGCTTTGCGAAGACACGGAGCGCTAGGGTCTACAAACGGCAACACACGCACAAACGGCCATTTCAAAAACGGTTGTATCACCTGGAACCCTGAATTCGATCCCAACACAGCTTGGACTGCCGGCCTGAAAAGGCCCGGGCAGAGGGGGTTCCCAGAGGGAGGGGACCGGAGGAAAGGGCTGGGCCTCGCCAGCGGCACTAAGAAAGCCCCCGCGGACGAGCGTGGCACCCCATGCCCTCTCGGGCCGAGAGGCCCACGCTGGGGCTTCGGGATTGAGAGCCACGGGCCAGTCGGTCGATTGGTCAGTCAGTCACACAACCCTTTTTGAGCAGAGCCAGCTGCGGTGAAGCACTCACGGGGGTGAGGGAGTGGAGGGCGGGCTCACAGGCGGGAAGGAGTCTCTCGGGACTATCGGGCCGGGCGGAGGGAAGAGGAGAGGAGCGGTGAACTGTCGGAAAGCCACGGGACACAGGTGGGGGAGGACATCCAGACATCGCTGTGCCTGGGGCTCCGGCCTGGCCACTCACGTTCGATGACAATAACGTTAGCCTGGGACCGGACCCACTTGACCTTGGGACGCTTCGACAAGTGATTGCGGTCAGGGTCGTTGCTGGCCCGGCACTCGTAGGTGCCAGAGTCGAGGAGCTCCAGGCGGGAGATGGAGATGGTGCTGGTGGAATGCTGCTTGTACGTGGCGTTGATTTGGACCCGGGCCTGCCGGGCGCCATCCCAGAGCTGGGAGTAGGTCTCGTTGGGGTCGACGCCTTCAAACCACCACTGGATCTCTGGGATGGGATTGCCAACCGCTTCGCAGTGCAAATCCACACTGTCCTCCACCAATTTCTTTTTGGACAGTGGTGATTTGATAAAGCCAGCTAGGAGTCGGAGAGGTATTAGTGCAAGTGTTAGTGCTTAAATGAAAAAAAGGACCACGCAAGAGAAGAGAGGGCCTGCTCTCTCCCCACCCAACTCTGCAGTGCGGCCTCTTCAAAGCCAGGGGCCCAGGAGCGGGTGGCAACTAGCCGCAGAGGGCTGCCTGGCCCCAAATGGTCAGTCCCCTGCAGTTGCCGTCTGGCGGAGCCCGGAGCAGAGTCGAGACCAGGCGTGGGTCTGGCGTCCCGCTCGCCCTCGGCCCCACGGATGGGAGTCACGCTTGCTCCCGCCCTACCCCGGCGATACCCTCGACTGAGTTAACCGGACTTTGAGCTCCAGATTTCCCCGTCTCAAAGCTCATAAAGGCTTCAGGAGCGATGGCTGGAGCAATCACCCTTCTCTTCCGAATGACTCTGGTTAGTGAGATGGAGGCAGTGGAAGCCACGAAGACTGGTTTCTCCCCCGGATCATTTCCTGAGCAGGTTACACACCTGCCACTGCTACGTAGCGAGTCATCCCAAATTCCCTTTCCCTAGTCGTATGCCGCGGTCACGATTAAGGTGGCCACCATTTTGTTCAACAGGATGACAGGCTGGCACCAGGGACTTCCACACCGAAGTATGAAAAATTGCTCAGAAGAGGCCAGCCAGGCTTCCTTTTGATTAGTGCAGATTCATATTCTCTCATTCTCTCTTCCCCTACCTCCCTCACAGAGGGAGGGGCGAGAGGGAGAGAGGGGGATGAAGAGAACCAACTTCAGACAAGGGGAAAGGGCATGAAACAGTTCCCCCCGCCCCAACTTCCACACAGTCTTTTCCCTTTTTACCCCTGAGGTATTTGGCGACTTCAGCACATTATCCTACAGCCTGGAATTGCCAAATAATCCTCCATGACCCAAAATGGTGGTTAAAAATTGATGAAAAACTTCCTGTAAACTACTGTGGATATAGAACTACTGTGAATCCTAGGTGCGTTGTTGTGTTCCCCCACCCCCGCCCAACTGGAAAAGGATGATGACTCCAGGCATCTCAGGCCCCACTAGAGCTTAAACGCCCAAAGGGCAAGGTGAGGCCTGAACCGGGCATGGTTTGGCTGAACATTACAAAGTGTGGGGGGAGAAGCGCAGGGAGAAGGAGGAGGAACACAGTCCAGTAGTCCAATGCCCTGGCATGGGGAGAGATGGCCCAACATGGATGGCAGAGTCCTCAGAAGTCTCACATCTACTTACAGGATATGAGCCGGCCAGAGCCTAACCAACTGCACTCGCTTCATGATAAATGAAAAAGCATTGCTGTCTGCCACTTCCCCGCCAAGATCAGTAGGCCTTCCAACAGCTCCAAATGGCAGCGAGCTATTTGTGGTCAGGAGCCGAACTTAATTCAGAAACAGGCAGAGTGGCTCTGGAGCCAATATTGCTGAACGAACGCAACAGAGCAACTCCGGTGGTGGAGATCTGGGCTGTTGCTGGCACCTTAAAAGCTGAAAGCCTCACCGGCCTGGATGGGAAGAGATCGTCAGACCACGGGTGGACACGGCCCACACCCCGGTGGCGTAAATCACCGAGGAAGGTGCCGTCTTCCCAGTCGCTAATGGAGAGCGAGCCGCCTTCCGCCAGCACGACTGGCTCGCTCTCTTCACCCACTCACGCGGTCGGCCAATCGATCCCCTGCAACCCGGCTGCCCAGAGGCCTGCTCCCTTCAATGTGGTGGAAAATCAGAAGTTCTACTTTCAAGCGAACGATTCCTCCTCTGTACTGGACGGCATTTCAGCAGCCCTCTGCTCCTCCCGCTTCCCCTGAGGCCCCAAAAAGGCAAGCAAGTCCTATAAAAACGGAAGTCGCCCGGGCTTCAGTCCTGCAAAGTGTGATCTTTGCTCACTTGGCCTATGGCTCCATTGACCCGCAGTGAACTAGAAGAGAGATCAAATTCAAGCGGCAAAATGTCCGTGACATTCACCCTTATATAGACTGAGCCAAGGCAGGGAAGGGCAGAAATCCTAGATGCTCGTGGAGGAATGAGGGGTGGCATATAGACTGCATTTCTGCAAGATTAATTCCCAAGAGGGCAAGACAACCTAGCATTTAAGCTTCTTCTAGGTCAAAAAGCCCTCCTCCCCCTACCCCGGGCAAAGGCAGTAGAGAAGACTCAAAACAAGTTGCAGAAGGAGGAGGGGAAAAAAAAAAACTCGGGGGGGGGGGGGGGGGCGGCGCAGAGATCGTGTCTACCAACTGTATTGTACTCCCCCAAGCACTTAGTACAGTGCTCTGCACAAAGTAAGCACTCAATAAATACCCACTGATGGACTGGCTCTGAGCATTCTCGGCCTCTTTGGTCTGAAAGGGCAGCAAGTCACAAACACAACAGAACCGCTCTGTCGAAGTCTTCTCTTGTCCGAGGTGGGGACTACTGAGAGTGGCGAGTTCGGGTGGTGGTCAGGGCGGAGGGACTTTAAGAGCCAAGTATGGTCCATTTGCAGGAAGCCCTTGGACTCCCTCATTCGCTCTCCGCCCAGGCTACGCCAATCAGTCCGTTTTGTCCCCTAAGTCTCCCCCTTCTAGACTGTGAGCCCGTTGTTGGGTAGGGGCCGTCTCTATATGTTGCCAACTTGTACTTCCCAAGCGCTTAGTACAGTGTTCTGCACACAGTAAGCGCTCAATAAATACGACTGACTGAATGAATGAAGTCCAAAAAGTCCACCGCCGCTCACAAAGCAGCTTCCCCCTGGCATTGCAGACCAATGCAGGCCTAGCACCAGTTAAATAAAAATCTCCCTTGAACTGGAAGATTAAGAACGGATCAATACCCAAGGCAACCGGAGACGGCGGCCCACAAGCACACTGGAGCCTGCAGTGCTAAGCAGGAATTCACACTGGTTCAAGCCCGGCTTTGCAGGTGCCACCCAGCATGTGCCTCCGATGCCAACCCAGACAACCGGGGGCCCAAATCCAACAAACCAGTGTGGCGACAGGGCCGAGAGGGCTCGAGAACTTGTAAAATACCTCTCCTGGGCCGCGGCCTTGGAGCAGTTCGAACTCCAGGGCCAGTGGACCCTTCTGCCCCAAGAAAGCCACGTGTCTGGCCGAGCAATGTTCTCTCAACTAAAGTCACCTTCATCTAAAAACAGACTGCCTCCCCTGAGCGGAGGGAGAGGGAACCAGAAGGCCATTGCACAGTAAACAGTGTTTACCAGAGACAGCCACCTGTTTTGTTGGGGTTTCTTTTTTTAAAATGATATTTGTTAAGCGCTTACTATGTGCCAGGCACTGTACTAAGGGCTGGGGTAGATAGAAAATAATCAGGCTGGACGCAGTCCAAGTCTCACATGGGGGCTCACAGCTTTAATCGCCATTTTACAGATGAGGTGACTGAGGCACAGAGAAGTTAAGCAACTTGGTTCAAGATCACACGGCAGACAAGTGGCAGAGCCGGGATTAGAACCCAGGTCCTCTGATTCCCAGGCCCGTGATCTTCACTGAGAGATGGCCCACTGCCATCCTTTCTTCTCACATCCCGATACCATAGTTAAAAAGTAACTTTATCTGCCAAAGAATCAGTCAGCGACGGGAAGGCAAATACCATCCTATTGAAAAAAATCCAGGAGGAATGCTCCTTGCACCCCTCCCACGCTGCCTCTAAATCAGCCACCAAGCCTGTTGGAAAATGACCTGGGGCCTCCATTTCAGCAACATTTGAGCAAATCCAAAGCACGGATGCTCTTCAAGGAGACATTTAGAAAATGCCAGGGGTCAAGGCATCGTTTATGACAGGCAGACTCTTCCCTGGATCTAGCCGGATGGAAAAGTTGCACAACGGATCGTGTCAAAGAAACCCAGAAGTAAAATGTACAGTAGACTAAAGCGAAAGGCCCGTCCCTTGGGGCATATGAGTGAGAAAGCCAGAGGGTCACAGGTCCACCCGTGTCCCCTATACAAGTGTGCGATTGATTAGATATATACATATATATATATATATATATATATATATATACAGGATATATATATATATATATATCCTGTAAATATACAGGATATATACATATCCTGTATATATGTATATATGGTTGTACATATTTATTACTCTATTTATTTATTTTACTTGTGCATATCTATCCTATTTATTTTATTTTGTTGGTATGTTTGGTTTTGTTCTCTGTCTCCCCCTTTTAGACTGTGAGCCCACTGTTGGGTAGGGACTGTCTCTATGTGTTGCCAATTTGTACTTCCCAAGCGCTTAGTACAGTGCTCTGCACATAGTAAGTGCTCAATAAATACGATTGATTGATTGATTGATTAGAGCCCTCTCCCAAGATCGGAACTGAAGTGGTCACTTGGCAACTTGGTTCCCAAATTGGCTCAAGTAAGGAAATTTGGAATGCTTGAAAAAGTTACAGATTAGTCAGATAGGTTAGTCACTGGATTACGTACATCCTTGAAGAGCTCAAACTATCTTAAGGCGATGAATGAAGAATGTCTTTGTAGGGAAAAGCAAACGTGTTTACTCTGAATTTAACCTACTAGCTCTTTGAAGAAGCAGCACAATGCCTAGGACTGTGCCATCTCCTTAAGGGGGAAATGAATAAATATCTGTTGATGAGGGGTCTTAAGGAAGAAAGGAATAAAGCAGTAAGGTGGATTGCATTCAAAACCACAGATCTAAGGTATTGTCAGGTCACAAACCATTTTACATCAATAAATGCTTTCCTGTTGGGGAACCATCGCAACACTCATTGCTTGTTACTTCTTATTTTGTTTCTGTATTACTGTTAATTCGTTTTTATTTTTAAACTTGAAGAAAAAGAACCCCACACCTCACAGAACAAGACACTCATTCCCCCCCACCCCCGGCCCACCACCCACCAAATGTTAGTCAAAAACGCTAATCAGGATCCCTCGAAGTAAGAGTTAAAGTCAATACCATTTTAACTGGGCTCAGTCCCCGAAGTGCCTCAGAACACGTTCAGGTCTGTGCAACGTTTTACATTTCAGTTACCATAAATCTTTAACTCTAAACCAAAGACGCTCACTCTAGATAGACGTATGGAAATGATCTTCTTTTACACAGAAGTAAAATTTAGCCTTTTAGACTGTGAGCCCACTGTTGGGTAGGGACTGTCTCTATATGTTGCCAACTTGTACTTCCCAAGCGCTTAGTACAGTGCTCTGCACACAGTAAGCGCTCAATAAATACGATTGATTGATTGATTAAAGTGGTGGTGGGGGCGGGGATCCAACCACCTATTCCCCGAAAGATAAATTTTAAACCCAGGTTGTTGTTTTTTTCCCTTTAGGGTTCTCCGGATCCTAGATCAGAACCAGAATGTTGGCCTCTTACTTGGCAGGCGGCTGAAACACAACTGAAAGTGCTTTTATCAATCAATCAATCTGCAGTATTTATTGAGCGCTTACTGTGTGCAGAGCACTGTACTAAGCGCTTGGGAAGTACAAGTTGGCAACATAAAGCGCCATTCCCTTCTTGTCCTCCCCCAAAGGGCTAAAAGGAGCCTCCGACTTTCGGTTGTTATGGTGAAGCAGGCTTTAGGGCGGAGGGAGGGCTTAATGGAAATGTACCCCGATCCTTGTGCCCCTCTTCCAGGGAAACGGGGCCGCTCGAGGCGCCCCCCCGACCCTCACCGGCCACTTTAAAGCCCCGAATCGGGGAGGTGGGGAGACCCCCGAACAAAACCGTGGCTCTCCTCGCCCCCATTCGCGGGCCCCTCCCCTAAATAGGCCTCGGGTCCACCGCAGGGCCCCGCCAAGGACAAGGGACCCCTCTTCACAGGGGCGCCGGTCGGGCCTTGCCTTTGCGGCCATCTCACACGTTTGTTACGCTAATAAATCGTTTTGGGGAAACGCCCCCCCCCCCCCCCCCCGCCCCCGACTCCCTGTTTCTTTTCTAGACTGCAAGCCCACTGTTGGATAGGGATTTTTTTTTATGGCACTTGTTAAGCGCTTACTATGTGCAAAGCACTGTGGGGATACAAGGTGATCAGGTTGTCCCACGTGGGGTTCACAGTCAATCCTCAGGTTTTTTTTATAGATTGTCTCTAGATGTTGCCAACTTGGCCTTCCCAAGCGCTTAGGACAGCGCTCCGCACACAGTAAGTGGTCAATAAATATGACTGATTGACCTCTGACCCCGCACGAGCCCGGGGCCCACCGAGGCCTGCGGCCTGCTTCTCCCTCGCCCCCTCCTTGCTTCCCACCGCCACCCCGCCCGGGGCCACTTCCCCTTACCAGCTCCGTGGACACCGCTCCGGCAGAGCAGAGCGGCCCCTAGCAACCACCACACCGCAGCCGCCATCTCTCCGGGTCCGCGACCGTTACGCCCCGATTCCCGGCTCCCGTTTCCGGGCTCCCGCCTCCGCCGCCGCTATAAGAGCCAACGGCCTGGAGCGGCGGGAGCGCGCACGCACAAGGCGGGGGGAGGGACGTAATGGCGCGTGTGCGTGCACGTACGCACGCACGCGGCGGCGGCGGCAGCAGGGGCCTAAACCGAAGTCGGGGTCACGTGACAGACTGGCACCCACTGCAGCCCCTGGGGCCCGCGCCTCTTTGGCCCCCACCCCTCCGAGTTTAAGATCCCGGTAATCCTTCGATTTCTTTTTATGCCGTTCGTTAAGCGCCGATTAGTTGCCAGGCACTGTATTCAGTGCCGGGGTAGAGAAGCAGCGTGGCTCAGTGGAAAGAGCCACGGGCTTTGGAGTCAGGGGTCGTGGGTTCAAATCCCGCTCTGCCAGTTGTCAACTGTGTGACTTGGGGCAAGCCATTTCACTTCTCTGGGCCTCAGGTTACCTCATCTGTAAAATGGGGGTGAAGACCGTGAGCCCCCGTGGGACAACCTGATCACCTTGTAACCTCCCCAGCGCTTAGAACAGTGCTTTGCACATAGTAAGCGCTTAATAAATGCCATTATTATTAGAGAAGCAGCGTGGCTCAGTGGAAAAAGCACGGGCTTTGGAGTCAGAGGTCATGGGTTCAAATCCTGGCTCCACCACTTGTCAACTGTGTGACTTTGGGCAAGTCACTTAACTTCTCTGGGCCTCAGTTCCCCCATCTGTAAAATGGGGATGAAGACTGTGAGCCCCACGTGGGACAACCTGATCACCTTGTAAATTCCCCAGCGCTTAGAACGGTGCTCTGCACATAGTAAGTGCTTAATAAATGCTATTATTATTATTATTATTATACAAGATAATCGGGTTGGGCACAGTCCATGGCCCACATGGGGCTCTCATGGGCTTAATATTTATTACTCTAGTTATTTATTTTACTTGTACATATCTATTCTATTTACTTTATTTTGTTAGTATGTTTGGTTTTGTTCTCCGTCTCCCCGTTTTAGACTGTGAGCCCACTGTTGCGTAGGGACTGTCTCTATATGTTGCCAACTTGTACTTCCCAAGCCCTTAGTACAGTGCTCTGCACACAGTAAGCGCTCAATAAATATGATTGATTGATAGTAACTGCTTAATAAATGCCATTATTATTATTATTATTATTATACAAGATAATCGGGTTGGGCACAGTCCATGGCCCACATGGGGGCTCTCACGGGCTTAATATTTATTACTCTATTTGTACATATCTATTCTATTTATTTTATTTTGTTAGTATGTTTGGTTTTGTTCTCTGTCTCCCCCTTTTAGACTGTGAGCCCACTGTTGGGTAGGGACTGTCTCTATATGTTGCCAACTTGTACTTTCCAAGCGCTTAGTACAGTGCTCTGCACACAGTAAGCGCTCAATAAATACGATTGATTGATTGATAGTAACTGCTTAATAAATGCCATTATTATTATTATTATTATACAAGATAATCGGGTTGGGCACAGTCCATGGCCCACATGGGGGCTCTCACGGGCTTAATATTTATTACTCTATTTGTACATATCTATTCTATTTATTTTATTTTGTTAGTATGTTTGGTTTTGTTCTCTGTCTCCCCCTTTTAGACTGTAAGCCCACTGTTGGGTAGGGACTGTCTCTATATGTTGCCAACTTGTACTTTCCAAGCGCTTAGTACAGTGCTCTGCACACAGTAAGCGCTCAATAAATACGATTGATTGATTGACTGTATATGTTGCCAACTTGTACTTCCCAAGCGCTTAGTACAGTGCTCTGCACACAGTAAGCACTCAATAAATAGGATTGATTGATTAATCTCCATTTTACAGGTGAGGCAACAGGCACGGACAAGTCAAGTGACTTGCCCGAGGTCACACAGCAGACACGGGGCAGAGCCGCAATTAAAACTCCAGTGCTCTGACTCCCAGGCCGAGCCTCTTCCCCCTAAGCCACGCTGCTTTTCTTTGCATATTGCTTTTATGCCCAAAGTGCTTTTACATTCCTTAGCTCATTTTTAATAATAATAATAATAATGATGGTATTTCCAAAGTGCTTTTACATTCCTTAGCTCATTTTTAATAATAATAATAATGATGGTATTTGTTAAGCGCTTACTATGTGCAAAGCACTGTTCTAAGCGCTGGGGAAGATACAAGGTTATCAGGTTGTCCCACATGGGGCTCACAGTCTTAGTCCCCATTTTACAGATGAGGGAACTGAGGCCCAAAGAAGTTAAGTGACTTGCCCAAAGTCACACAGCTGACAAGTGGCAGAGCTGAGATTCAAACCCATGACCTCTGACTCCAAAGCCCATGATCTTTCCACTAAGCCACAGTAATATCCCTGTGAGGTTATAGGGAAAGATGAGGAAATTAGAACCTGGGCCCTCCAACTCCTTAGACCCCTTCTCTTCCCAGTGTACCGCATTACCACAGCCTGAAAGGAGGGCTGGGGGGGCCCATCCCTCCGTTGCCCCTCAGAAAAGGGCACACAGTTGGCTTGCCGAAGAAGAGAAAGGAGGAGTCTTTAAAGAGATGAATCCCCAACAGGCGGCTGGTTGGACAGCCAGAAGTGACTCAAGGTTTAGGAAAGTCTCAGAACAAAAAGGAAAAGACCCCAGAAAAAACAAATCTCCTCCCTCACGTGAACGGCTCAGTCGCTTCAGAGGCCTCCACCCCAGGTCTCTCTGTGCCAAATGCAGGAGCAGAAAATGAGGTTTTAAGATCCTAAATTCCCCTGCGGGGCGGCCCAGCCAGATAAAATTTCACCTTACCCTCTCATAAAACGTGTTCAATAGGTTTCCCAAACCACTGGAAACCAGCCCCTTCCAGTTAAGGTTGGGGACATCATTTGGCTAGGCTAAATCCTAACAGAAAACTCACCCCAGAGAAGTTAGGAAGCTCTTTTGAGATCTCCCACCCTTCTACCTCAAGTCCTGGTTGCCATGTTTGTCAGGGGCATTTGTAAAGATGCCTTTCTTCGGTGAAAGAGAGCAAATGGATAGTGTGACCAGTCATCCTCTTCTTAAAAGGATTCCCCTCTTTTAAAGATCATTTCAAGATAGCAAATTGTACCCTCTTTCCAAGTGGGAGCATGCAGGTTGTGGCGTGGCCTGGGAGACAGAGGATCCGGGTTCTAATCCCTGCTTGCCACTGGCCTGTTGGGTGACCTTAGGCAAGCCATTTCACCTCCCAGGAACTTAGTTTCCTCATCTGTAAAATGGGGATTCATTACCTTCTCTCCCTCCTACTTAGACTGTGAACCCCATGTGGGACAGGGACTGTGTCCGATCGACACTCATTGTATCTACTCCAGCTTTTGGAATAGTGCTAGGCACATAGTAAGCACTTAACAAATACCACTATTACTAGGTAGGCAAAACTCCCCAGGATTGGTCCGGTTCAGCCCAGGAGCCTACCCAATGTGTGTTTGGAGAGGGGAGGTGTTTTTTTTCCTATTAAATTTCCTGCTTTACATAAGGTACCTCCCACTCCTTAGGGTTCAACTTATATTTAAGCATCCCCCTCCCCTGCCAGTATCCTTAGAATTCCTTCAGAAGCAACTACATGACCCCATTTTCCATTTTATAAAGCCGATCTCTCTCTAGCCAGGCAACTCAACTCTAGGTTTCTGAAAAGTTGGCAAACGTGTTCTTGGAGTGACGCCTTGGCCCACAATCACAGCAACACACACTCACCGGTTCGCCTTTCCACACGGTGCATACTGGTTTCGCCTCCTTTGTTATTCCACCGCAGTGGGTTTTTTTCCCCCTTCCCAATTTGCTAAAGACTAATAGTTCTCCAATTAGTTTGTGTTGTGTTTTGTTTTGTTTCTTAACGAGCCTGGATAAGCAGTTAACTAGTTCCCCTGCCCCTTGGAAAAACGGCCCAATTTCTAAATGCTGCTAACAGCATTTAATTCCCCCAGCTGAAATCAGGGCCAAGAGACACAGGCCTGAGGGAAAACAATTCCAGACAATCTTTTAATTTACTGGAACCGCCTCACCCTTGCTGTGGACTTTTCATCCAAGTGATCCCTACCGGTTTAAACTGAAATGGTAATCCACAGACAAGGGACATTCCCACCCGCTGTTTGTTTTTCTTTTCTTTTTGTTTTCACATCCGTAGCAGCCACAATCTAGGACAGGAAGGAGGAAAGTGGGCTTGTTTTTGAAATGGAGGAAAGAGGGAACTAAATGGCAAAGGGCTAGATAGAGCTGTGATACCCTACCTGGAGCTGATGAATGCTACAAAAGACCAGAGGGAGTACATTCCAGAATCATCCAGCCCAGGGTTCTCTCTTCATAGCACCAAGAAGCTCGGAAGAACCAGGGGTTGATCGCCCTCATTGCTAGGGATGCCCCCGCCCCCCCAATTTCAACCCCCTAAATTTTCCCTTTACACCCCTAACTTTTCCTCTAGTAACCCATATGGATCTTTCATCTATATCCATTCATTTATCCTATCTTCTCTTGAGCCTATTTTTCTAAGATATTTGTTAAGTGCTTACTATGTGTCAGAAACTGTTCAAAGTGTTGGGGGTAGACACAAGGTAATCAGTTTGGACACAGTTGATGTCCCACATGGGGCTCACAGTCTTAATCCCCATTTTACAGGTGAAGTAACAGAGGCACAGAGAAGTGAAGTGACTTGCCCAAGGTCACACAACAGAGTCAGGACTAGAACCCAGGATCTTCTGACTCCCAGGACTGTGCTCTATCCACTAGGCCTCGCTGCTTCTCTGTTTGATGTGGAGGTTCTTGAGTAGTATTAATGTCTGTTAACTTGTTTTAATGTGTATATATCTGTTATCGAAAAGTAGGGTACAAAATAGATTAATCGATGTAAATAGGCTGCAGGGTTCAAGTACCCAAGGTGGTGATGCAGATAGGAAAAATGACTCTGAGACATGAGTTCAGATAGAGCAGTAAAGAAGGAAAGTGGCTACCTGCCCGTTCACCTCCCGAGAGAGGTAGGAGTGGCAAGCAGCCCTGATCCCATTCCCACTGTGTCTTTTATTGAGTTACAGCAAAGCCTACAGTAAAGCCGGGGGAGCAGTTGGGAATTTCAGGAATCCAATTAGGACCGACAGGATGTAACAAATTCTCATTATTCTCTGTTGTCCCTATCTTGTGCAGGGTGTTGTTATCTGCCCTGTGACCTTGCATAGATAGATGTTACTTGTTACTGGCCTTGAAGACATTCTGTTGTTGAGCCTTGCATAAAATACAAAAAGGAGTTGTTCTCTCGGCCTGCACAAAATGGAGGGTTACTGTCGGTATGCACAAAATGGAATCAGTCATGCCAAGTCTGCTGGTGGACAACAATATGATTATATTTATTTATATTGATACTATTGATGTCTGTTTACTTGTTTCGACGTCTGCCTCCCTTCTTCTAGGCTCTAAGCCCATTTTGGGCAGGGATTGTCTCTCTTTACAGCTGAATTGTACATTCCAAGCACTTAGTACAGTGTGCTGCACACAGTAAGTGCTCAAAAAATATGATTGAATGAACGAATGAGTAGGGAAATATGGTCTGAGGGTTTTTTCAGAAAGATGTTCCAGGCAGCAGAGTGAAATTTGGACTGAAGTAGGGAGAGAGAGGAGGCATGGCTGTCTCTTCCACCTCCACCGCCTCCCCCATCCCTCCTCCATCATGGAGACCTAGGATCACTAGGATCACTGGGGGGAGTGGGAAGCTGAGCCCTCCCACCCCTCCCCCTCGCTCCAGACGCCTAGTATCTGCTCCTGAGGAAAGGATTGCCCTCTGCAAGTGGGTGCCTGGGACTGATATTTCTGCCATGCACAATTTCCTGTAGGAACAAATTCCAAAAGTTTACAACCTGCTGGGTGAAGACTTAGTTGAAGTAGTATTTATTGAGCACCTGCTGGGTGCCAGGCACTATACTAAGCATTTGGAGAGTACACAAGGAGCTTACACTCTAATGGGGGAGACAAACATAAAAATGCGGTGTTCAGCAATTGTGAGTTTGCCCTGTCCACCCTCTTCATGACTTAATGAACTTCAACCACACCTCCTCTCAGGCTGCATCTTTCCATACTGAAGGATCTTCATCTTTTTGGTCACTTCTTGCATGGAAACTTTTCCTTCCGCTGACCATTATCCTCTTCCATACCTTCTTCGATTCCAGCAACCCACAGTGTGACTGATCTTTGTGTTGTCTCTTCTCAATCGCTTACTACAGCGGTCGGCACACAGAAAGCACACAATAAACACCACTGATAGATTTCCATTTTCAACCTTTTCCACAGCTGGTTTTGAAAAGGGGCTCCCCAGCCCCTCTTCCCACCCAACCGCTGAATGAAACCACCGGGAACTCCTGCCACCTTCCAAAAGCGCCTCCAGACATACCCTCTGTATGGGAGGCTGCGAGAGATTTAAGCTGCAGTGCTGCTCGAAGCCACTACAAACATTGGAACCTTGGGAAGTTTGGGTTGTCAGTGCACTCTGTATGACCTAGTGTCGTTTATTATTATTTTTTTGCTATTTATAGTATTTTCATCTTTCCTACTGTGTCTGTCACCACATCTTTCCCCACCTTATTTAGTGTGAGCTCTTAAAGGGCCAGTTCATTAATTCATTCATTCAATCGTATTTATTGAGCACTTACTGTGTGCAGAGCACTGTACTAAGCGCTTGGGAAGTACAAGTTGGCAACATATAGAGACGGTCCCTACCGAACAGCGGGCTCACACTCTAGAAGGGGGAGACAGAGAACAAAACAAAACATATTAACAAAAGAAAATAAATAGAATAAATATGTACAAATAAAATTAATAAATAGAGTAATAAATACGTACAAACATATATACAGGGCAGTGACCATGTGTCTAATTCTCACCAGTGCATTTTTTCCCCAGTGCTTTATACCAGTGCTCTGCACACCGTAGGTGCTTAATTAATACTACCACTACTACTTCTAAGCTGGGACCCCAATCAATCAGTACCTATGTATATATCTGTAATTTACTTATTTATTTGTTCATGTATTTATGTATATTAATATCTGTCTCCCCCTCTAGACTTACACCTACTGTGGGCAGGGAAAGTGTCTGTTGTTGTATTGTACTCTCCCAAGTGCTTAGTACAGTGCTTTGCACACAGTAACCACTCAATAAATGTGATTGAATGAACTGCAATTGAATCAATGGTAATTATCAAGCACTTATTGTGTGCAGACCACTGTACTAAGCACTTAGTACCCCAGCTCCCAGTCCGGAGCTCCCAGCCTTTGGATTCATCTACATAATGCTCCTTCTGTCAAGGCACTCTGTGGGGGGCTCCGTGTTCAGGGCAGCATGCTTGGAAAGCCCTGATCTAGAAAGAGAATTCAGAGACCCCCCGTAGCTCACAGCTCCAGGTTACTGCCATATTGGCGGAAGAGTCTGAGCAGTCCTGACTCACGCACGATCTACTGCCCAAATCTATATTTTCTTTGTGTCTCATTTTATAAAGTTCCCAGGTAGGTCGGGGACTAGCCCTTTAAGGTTGGGATCTTCAGAGTGGTTTAATTTGAGGATGGAAGACTTGGTAGTTGAAAGCCTCTTAGGTCACATTCCCATGGATCAGTTTCTTGCTCTGGGTGTGGATCTTCTAGAGCTGCCAAAGTCCTTGGAATTGGAAGGTTAGTACAGCTTAGTACAGTGCTCTGCACATAGTAAGCGCTCAATAAATACAATTGATGATGATGGAAGGTGGCATTCGAACACAGATCTACACAAAGGCCACCAGATCACCGATGAATCAGGCCTGCTCAGATCCTTCTAGACTGTGAGCCCACTGTTGGGTAGGGACTGTCTCTATATGTTGCCAACTTGTACTTCCCAAGCGCTTAGTACAGTGCTCTGCACACAGTAAGCGCTCAATAAATACGATTGATTGATTGATTCTTCCGCCAATCTGGCAGTAGCCTGGACCTGTGAGCCACGGGGGTCTCTGTATTCTCTTTCTTGCTTCAGGGGAAGCAATGTCACGTCGTGAATAGACCACAGGCCTGGGAGTCCAAAGGTCATCGGTTCTAATCCCGGCTCCACCACATGCCTGCCATGTGACCTTGGGCAAGTCACTTCACTTCTCTGCACCTCAGTTACCTCATCTATAAAATGGGGATGGGGAATGTGAGCCCCACTTGGGACAGGGACTGTGTCCAACCAGATTTGCTTGTACCTACCCCAGCGCTTAGTACAGTGCCTGGCACATAGTAAGCGCTTAAATAAATACCACAATTTTTTTTTTTAGAGTCAGGGCTTTCCAAACGCACTACCCTGAACATGGCGGCCCCCACGGAGTGCCTCGACAGATGGAGCAAATTGGATCCTGACAGAGTTCTCACCTCCCATGTTTCGTCTAAACTGTGGTTCCCAAGTTACTCCTCTCCTACCAGTGTCACTCCTACTAGGGAAGGAAGTGGAGAGGGCAGAGCCTCTAAGTAAACAGCTCCACTTTTGGACTCCCCACACTGGCTTTCCGCCCCGGCAGCCTCATCCCTCCCTTCCCCTTTGCATGTTTCCACTTCCTCTGGATGGACAGCTGCTTTCCCCCCTACACAGTGGCGTGGAGCTGTTCTTTGTGAACGCAAGTCACTGTTTGGGCTGCCTGGGTTAGCTTAATTCAGAGGTGGCAGCTGCTGCTGCTGCTACTGAGACCCTCCAGTTTGGGAACTGGAATGAAGAGAAAAAACCTAGCCTCTCCCCAGAGCACCAAGCCCCAACTCCTCTGCTTCATCCCTGACCCACCCCTAATCCCCACAACTTCCACCCCATCCTTGTCCCCCACAACCCCTCATATCCCCACCACCACCATCACCTCTCAGCTTTCCCTGGAGGATACAGGAGGAAAGGTATTCATTTGTCATTCCAGTGGAAAGTGTGGAGGGCGAGAGGGGTCGTTTGGGTCAGTTCTCACCTTTGTGTCATGAGTTGGGGGCAGGTTTTGAGGAAATAATAATAATGGCATTCATTAAGCGCTTACTATGTGCAAAGCACTGTTCTAAGCGCTGGGGAGGTAACAAGGTGATCAGGTTGTCCCATGGGGGGCTCACAGTCTTAATCCCCATTTTGCAGATGAGGTAACTGAGGCACAGGGAAGTTAAGTGACTTGCCCAAAGTCACACAGCTGACAATTGGTGGAGCTGGGATTTGAACCCATGACCTCTGACTCCAAAGCCCAGGCTTCTCCCACTGAGCCACGCTGCTTCCCTATAGTATAATAATACTATAATTATTATTATGTAATATAATTACATAATAATAGTAATTATGATATTCATTAAGCGCTTACTATGTGCCAGGCTCTGTTCTAAGCGTTGGGATGGATACAAGCAAATCAGGTTGAACACAATCCCTGTCCCATGTGGGGCTTACAGTCACAATCCCCCTTTTACAGATGAAGTAACTGAGGCACAGAGAAGTGAAGTGACTCACCCAAGGTCACACAGCAGACAAGTGAAGCAGTGTGGCTCTGGAACGAGCACGGGCTTGGGAGTCAGAGGTCATGGGTTCAAATCCAGGCTCCGCCAATTGTCAGCTGTGTGACTTTGGGCTAGTCACTTCACTTCTCTGTGCCTCAGTTACCTCATCTGTAAAATGGGAATGAAGACTGTGAGCCCCAGGTGGGACAACCTGATCACCTTGTATCCTCCCCAGCTCTTAGAACAGTGTTTTGCACATAGTAAGCACTTAAGACATGCCATCATCATTATTATTATTAAGTGGTGGAGCTGGGATTAGAACCTATGACCTTCTGACTCCCAGGTTTTTTCCTCTTCCTGGCAGCCCCCTTCAGTCCTTTTATGAGGATCAGATCAGTGCCCTTTCTCCACAAGCCAGGAAGAAAATCTCACCTTCCTGGACCCAGCAAAAATTGCTCTATCATTATTAAAAGCGTTTATTGGGTACCTTTGGAGGGTGTGTGCAGAGCATAGTACTAAATGCTGAGGAGCATATAGCTACATAGGCTAAAAACAAAATCATATCATTCCAATTGATAATATAAACAGATATTCATGTGAGTGTGAAGTCCTCTCATCGTGGGCAGGGAATGTGTCTACCGACTCTTTTTTTAATGGTATTTGTTAAGCGCTTACTGTGTGCCAGGCACTGTACTAAGCACTGGGGTAGATACAGGATAAGCAGGTTGGACACAGACAGGGCTCACAATCTTAATCCCCATTTTACAGATGAGAACTGATGCACACAGCCACACCTTCCTGTCATATTATACTTTCCCAAGCGCCTAGTACAGTGCTCTGCCCACTGTAAGCACTCAATAAATACTATGGATTGACTCAAGGTGGTGGGTGGGACGGCATGATCAACAACAACGACCGGTTGATGGGTAGGGATTGTCTCTGTTGCTGAATTGTACTTTCCAAGAGCTTAGTACAGTGCTCTGCCCACTGTAAGCACTCAGTAAACACCGACTGAATGAATGAATTAATGAATGAATTTGCATTATTATGCACTTTAACTGACCATGGATAAACCTGTTTGTCCGAGGGCTTGTGCGTATTTCTCTGCCAACAGGGTATTTTGTCTGCCTTGTGTCGCCCTTCAGATTAGGCTTCCCGAGAGCAGGAACTGCGACTCTTTAATATACTGTAAATCTTCCTCTGGTGCCAGGCTCTGAGCCATGTAAACCAGTGGGTGCTGCCACCATTGCTGCTAATAACAATCCACTTCAGCCTCTTTACATCGGTTCCTGAAGAATCTTACAACTCATGGGGGCCAAACCATCCTCACCGTTGCCAGATGGCTGCCCAGAAATTCCCTCTGCCAGATCTTCCTCTTGTTTTCTAAGATAGGAGAAAGCTGCTTTTTGAAAATCATGGGGAGGGGCATCAGTGGCTGAGGATAGTAAATAGAAGGATTGGGATGGGGAAGACAGGGAGGAGTGGGAGAGGGGGAGAAGGGTGAACAAATTTCCCATAACCCAGCGAGATTTGTGAGGGACTAATTAAGGACACAGGGGTGTGGAGTTTAAAAGTTCTGAGGCAGGCTCAGGTCTCTGAGGATTCATTCATTCATTCATTCAATCGTATTTATTGAGTGCTTACTGTGTGCAGAGCACTGTACTAAGCACTTGGGAAGTACAAGTTGGCAACATATAGAGACGGTCCCTACCCAACAGAGGGCTCACAGTCTAGAAGGGGGAGACAGACAACAAAACATATTAACAAAATAAAATAAATAGAATAGTCAATATGTACAAGTAAAATAGAGTAATAAATCTGTACAAACATAATACAGGTGCTGTGGGGAGGGGAAGGAGGTAGGGCTGGGGGATGGGGGGAGAGGAAGGAGGGGACTCAGTCTGTATTCAATTGTATTTATTGAGTGCTTACTCTGTGCAGAGGACTTATTGTCTAGGGGCAGTCTAGGCCTTTTTCTGAGAGTCTGAACAAGAGAAAAAGACACAGAACATAGGGTGGAGGAGTGAGGGACACCAACACCACTCTAGCTCTGCTCTAGTGTCTTCAGAATTTCATAAGTACAACTCAATCAAATGACAGAGCCACGGTATTTGTTGAGAGCCTTCTGTGTGCAGAGCACTCAGCTAGGTGTTTGGGGAAATACAATAGCAGAATCAGTCAACCGATAATATTTACTGAGCACTCACTGAGTGCAGAGCATTGTACTAAGTGCTTGGAAGAGTACAGTACCCCCGAGTTGGTGGACACAATTCCTGCTTCTAAGGAACTTGCAGTCTAGGAGGCACACTATGTCCCTGCCCTCAAGGAGTTTACAGTCTGATGAGGGAGATACAAATTATGCCATCGATTTAAATTGATAGAGCCATCAGAGAAGCAGTGTGGCCTAGAAGAAAGAGTCCAGGCTGGGAAATCAGGGGATCTGGGTTCTAATTCTGGCTCCACCACTTGCTCTGCCTCCACCACTTGCTCTGCCTCTTGCTTTGCTATGTGACCTTGGGCAATCCACTTAACTTCTGTGCCTCTGTTTCTTCATCTGTAAAATGGGGATTCAATCCCTCCTATTTAGACTCTGAGCACCGTATGGGACAGGAACTGTGTCTAATCTGATTAATAATAATAATAATAACAATCATTTTGGTATTAAGTGCTTACTATGTGCCAAGCACTGTTCTAAGCTCTAGGGTAGGTACAAGGTAATCAGGTTGTCCCAAATGGGGCTCACAGTCTTAATCCCCATTTTCTAAATGAGGTAACTGAGGCACAGAGAAGTTAAGTGACTTGCCCAAAGCCACACAGCTGATAAGTGGTGGAGCTGGGATTAGAACGCATGACCTCTGACTCCCAAGCCCGGGCTCTTTCCACTGAGCCACGCTGCTTCTCAATTAATGTGCATCTACCCCAGTGCTTACTACAGTGCTTACCACACAGCATAGTAAGCACTTAAATATCTCAGTTACTACCACTATTAATGTGAGGAATAAGAGGGCATATACAAACTGCTAAGGGTGGCTGTTGGGTGACACAGATGGGAATTAATCAGGAAAGGTTTCCTGGCAGGGATAGACTTTGGGGAAGACCTTGGGGAGATGGAGAGAGCTGGAGTCTGTTGGCACTGAAGGGTGAGAAATTCCAACCTAGGGAGATGGTGAAAGTCTGAAGTGGGAGAGTCGTGAACGGGTGAAGAGAGCTTTGAATCCAATGGTGAGGAGTATTTGCTGTGGAGGAGACATGTGCCCAATGATATTTTAATCAATCAATCGTGTTTATTGAGTGATAATCCAGGCTATATAGTATATAGCCGGAAGTTGAGAGAGGCTGGAGGCTGGGAGAACTAGAAAGAGGCAGATGCATTAGTCTCTATATAGTTCCCCTTTGTATGAGAAGATGCTACTGACCTTGAAACTCACCCACGAATGCGTGTGTGGCTGAAAAGGCCAATGCGGGACCCAAAGCCCCAGCCACGTAGTGCACACACAAAGGCTGCCCCTTGTTGTGTTGCCATGTTTGATGTTTGCAGCACCTGGCTTTGGTTTCTCTTTGTCTCCCTGCAGAAAAGTACATGTGAGATGAAGAGGGTTTGAACCACGGTAGCAGCTGCTCTAAAGCCTCCACCTCTCCACACTCTTAGATAGTGGGTCACAGGTGGAAGAAACAGGGGAGCAGGGCCGTCCTTAAGGGACGTGGGGTGGTGAATTGGCCTGTGGACCCCTGGACCTTGGCTGGGGTTTAGACAGATCTCTCCGGATGAAAGTTCCATAATGGATTACTACAGGGAAAACTGAAGAGCTTAGAAACTCAAGGAAGGTTAAATAGATTCAGAGACAATAGGTTCCTGAGACGTCATTATAGGAGAGGTGGGGGTTCATTCATTTATTCAATCGCATTTATTGAGTGCTTACTGTGTGTAGAGCATTGTAGTAACAGCTTGGGAAGGTACAGTATAGCAATAAAGAGTGACAATCCCTGCCCACAACGAGCTCACCGTCTAGAGGGTTATTAGTCTATCCCTATCCATGAGGATGGATGTCCAGGAAGCCCCCCCTGCTAGACTGGAAGCTCTTCGAGGGCAGGGATCTATTATACCCTCCCAAGCACTTACTACAGTGATCTACACCCAGTAGATTGTAAACTGCTTGAAGGCTGGGATTGTGTCTACTAAAGCTATTGTATTGTACTCTCCCAAGTGTTTTGGGCAAGGATCAACCCACAGCAAGCACTTTAGTCTGCTGTGTGATCTTGGGCAAGTCACTTAACGTCTCTGTGCCTCAGTTACCTCATCTGTAAAATGGGAATTAAGACTGTGAGCCCCATGTGAGGCAGGGACTGTGTCCAGCCTGATTATCTTGTTCCTACCCCAGCGCTTAGTACAGTGCCTGGCTCATAGAAAATGCTTAACAAATACCATTGAAAAATAAAAAAATAAGTGCCACTTATTGACTGATTCATGGGATCAAAGTACTGAAGTGCCAAGGGTGGGTATTGGAACCAAGAGACTGTGGTACCGTGAATTAAGCAGGGAAAGTCTCCTGAAGGAGACGGATTTTAAGAGGGCTTTAAAGACAAGGAGAGCTGTGTTCTCTCTCAGATTAGGGGAGGGAGGGAGTTCCAGGCAGGTGGACCAGTGGAGAGAGGGGTTAGAGGTGGGAGAGTAGAGAACGAGGTGCAGTTAGAATGGGAAGTCTAAAAACCGAGGCTGATCGGTTGCTCTCAATGGGAGACTCCACCGCCCTCTTGACTGGAAGCTCTTTGAGGGCAAGGATCATGTCAACCAATTCAGTTGTATTGTACCCTTTCAAGCGCTCTGCCCACAGGAAGTGCTTAATAAATACCAATGATGGATTGATTTTCCAAGTGCTTAGTACAGTGCTCTGCACACACTAAGTGGTCAATAAATACGATTGAATGAATGAACTGATTGACCAACTCCACCGTGAACCTTCTCCTGATACTTCTTGGCTCACACTCTTGACTCCTCCCAAACCCACCTGCCAACTGTACCTGGGAAGAAGGGGGGTGGAAGAAGGAAAGGGTCAGTTCTTGGTCCCCTTCTGTTCTCTATCTACACTCACTCCCTTGGTGAACTCATTCGCTCCCAGGGCTTCAACTATCATCTCTACGCTGATGACACCCAAATCTACATCTCTGCCCCTGCTCTCTCTCCCTCCCTTCAGGCTCGGGTCTCCTCCTGCTTTCAGGACATCTCCATCTGGATGTCTGCCCGCCATCTAAAACTCATTATGTCCAAGACTGAACTCCTTATCTTCCCTCCCAAACCCTGCCCTCTCCCTGACTTTCATTCATTCATTCAATTGTATTTATTGAGTGCTTACTGTGTGCAGAGCACTGTACTAAGTGCTTGGGAAGTACAAGTTGGCAACATATAGAGACGGTCCCTACCCAACAGTGGGCTCACAGTCTAGAAGGTGGGCTCACTTCCCCTCACTGTAGACGGTACTACCATCCTTCCCATCTCACAAGCCCACAACCTTGGTGTCGTCCTCAACTCCACTGTCTCACATCCAATCCATCACTAAAACCTGCCGGTCTCACCTCCGCAACATCGCCAAGATCCGCCCTTTCCTCTCCATCCAAGCCGCTACCTTGCTTGTTCAATCTCTCATCTTATCCTGACTGGATTATTGCATCAGCCTCCTCTCTGATCTCTCATCCTCCTGCCTCTCCCCACTTCAGTCTATACGTCACGCTGCTGCCCGGATCATCTTTGTGCAGAAACGCTCTAGGCATGTCACTCCCATCCTCAAAAATCTCCAGTGGGTGCCTGTCAACCTACGAATAAAGCAAAACCTCCTCACTCTCAGCTTCAAGGCTGTCCATCACCTCGCCCCCTCTACCTCACCTCCCTTCTCTCCTTCTCCAGCCCAGCCCACACCCTCCACTCCTCTGCCGCTAACCTCCTCACTGTGCCTCGTTCTCGCCTGTCCAGCCGTCGACCCCGGGCCCACGTCCTCCCCCTGGCCTGGAATGGCCTCCCTCTGCACATCCGCCAAGCTAGCTCTCTTCCTCCCTTCAAAGCCCTACTGAGAGCTCATCTCCTCCAGGAGGCCTTCCCAGACTGAGCCCCCTTTTTCCTCTCCTGCTCCCCATCCCCCCGCCCTACCTCCTTCCCCTCCCCACAGCACCTATATATGTTTGTACAGATTTATTACTCTATTTTACTTGTACATATTTACTATTCTATTTATTTTGTTAATGATGTGCATTTAGCTTTAATTCTATTTATTCTGACGACTTGACACCTGTCTACATGTTTTGTCTTGTCTGTCTCCCCCTTCTAGACCGTGAGCCCATTGTTGGGTAGGGACCGTCTCTATATGTTGCCAACTTGTACTTCCCAAGCGCTTAGTACAGTGCTCTGCACACAGTAAGTGCTCAATAAATACAATTGAATGAATGAAGGGAAAACTTAGTGAACTGACTGCTAAGGAAGCTGTTTATAGGCTTGGGTGGAGACAGTAGTGCCAAAGGCCAGCGAAGAAAGTCTCTGCTATTGGAGGAGAGACAGTGAACAAATCACCCTCCGGGGAGTCTACCTTTCCATAATAAATCAAGACTGGTTACTACTGATAAAGCCCTGTCCCAGCTTGTCTTTTCAGTAAGTCAAAGCAGAGTGGGGCAAGGGAAGGGGAGGCTGCCTAACATACGTAAGAGTTGCCAAGTAGGGGTTAAGCGTAATTGGGGACGGATTAGGGTGTACAAGGGTGGCTTCTAATAATAATTGTGGTATTCGTTAAGCACTTTCTAGGTGCCAAGCACTGTGCTAGACATCGGGAGTGATACAGTACAACCAGGGGTCTAGTGGATAGAGCACAGTCCCGGGAGTCAGAAGGATCTGGGTTCTAATTCCAGCTCCGCCCCTTGTCTCCTGTGTGATTGTGGACAAGTTACTTCACATCGCTGTTCCTCAGTTACTTCATCTGTAAAATGGGGATTAAGACCGTGAGCCCCACGCGGGATAGGGATTGTGTACAACCTGATTAATTTGTATCTACCCTAGCATTTAGTACAGTGCTTGGCATATAGTAAGTGCTTAACAAATACCACAATTATTATTATTATTATTATACAGTCCCTGAACCATAATTTAAGGGGAAGGGAGACTACATAGTGAAGCCCCATTTTACAGATGAGGGGACTGAAGCTCAGAGAAGTGACTTGCCCCAGGTCACACAGCAGGCCAATGGTGGAGCAGGGAGTAGAACCCAGGTCTCTTGACTCTCAGGCCTGCCTTCTCTCCACTAGACCACACTGCTTGAGAGAGTCCCACAGTGCTTACTGAAAAGAGCATGGGGTTGGGAGTCAGAGGTCGTGGGTTCTAATCCTGACTCTGCCACTTATGGGGATTAAGACTGTGAGCCCCACATGGGACAACCTGATTGGCTTGTATCTACCCCAGTGCTTAGAACAGTGCTTGGCACATAGTAGGTGCTTAACAAATACCATCATCATTATTATTATTACTATAGGGAATAAACAGAATCCTGATTGCCCGCCCTGTTATTCCACATGGCTGGCAACAGCAAAAACTCTGGAGAGCCCAGCAAGAACCAAAGCCTGCAGCTGTAACAACTCACCAGGACTAATGTTTTTATTCACCCTGGATGGCCAAATCCCAGCTCAAAGGCCCGACCTGCTTACTGAGCCTTTTCTTCCCCTTGAGCTCCAGTGCCTTGGTAAAACCCCACTTTGGCCTCCAGAGAGGGAGGCAACTTCCCTGGTGGCGCAAGATAAGCACTGGGTCAGGAAATCCAGGTTCTCAGCCTGACTTTGCTGTTTATCCTCAGGCAAGTCACTAAGCCTCTCTGAGCCCCGTTGGACCCCAGGAGTGAGGACTCCTTGCCCACCTCCCTGAGCAGCAGCAGCAGCTTCACTTCTGAAGGAGAGAGAGAGAGAGCACACTGGGCTCCACTCCCCCCCGCCCAGCCCCAGAAAGAAGAGAACTAACAAATTTGTAGCGGTGAAAGGCCTTGGAAGAAAAACACTGTTGCTCCCCAGACCTCCAGGCCTCCCTGCACCTGGGCTCTCCACTTGCTTTGCCCCTCCTCCTCTCCCCAAGAGGCCCATACCTGACGGCTGCCTGCCCTATTGAGACACACACCCTCACCATTTAACCTTTCCAGGTCTGGCTCCAGTCCAGAGCCGCAGGAAGGCTGCGGCGCCTCCGCCCATAAAAGTCTCATTGCAGGCAGCCACACAGCCAAAATAGATAAGAGAGAGGCTGGGGCAGGCCCAGTTCGCAAATGCAGGCAGATTCTCCCTCCCTGTTTGGGGTCTCTAAGCCCAAGATCCTCTGAGCAGGCTCTTGCTAAGGTGGAAGGGTGTTAGTCACACACAAACACTCTCCCTTTCTTTAATAAGGTGAGGCTGTGTTGGAGAGGGCTGGTTCCCCCTTCCCCTCCCCACCCCTCACTCCTGTCTTTTCCCTTCTCTTCTTCAGTGGCTTTCCCCCATTCCTTCTCTCTCTTTCCACCCCCTGTAAGAGCTGGCCAACCTTGCACTAAAAGAATCCTCCCAAGTTTCATGGAGCCTCCACCGCACCCCAAATTCAGTTGCACCGGCCCCCCCCCCCCCCCCCCAAAAAAAAGGTTTAGGTCTTTAGGCTCAGTTTCTTCAAGTTAATCTGGCTCCTGCCACTCCGCATTTTGGGGAAGGATATGGGGACACTGCGCTTTAACATTTACTGTAATTTTCTACCATTTGCTAACCCACCATGTGGCTCAGTGGAAAGCACGCGAGCTTGGGAGTCACAGGGCAGAGGTTCGAATCCTGACTCCGCCACTTGCCTGCTGTGTGACCTTGGGCAATCAACTTCATTTATCTGTGCCTCAGTTATCTCATCTGGATAATGGGGATTGAGACTGAGTCCCATGTTGGACAGCCTGATTACCCCAGCGCTTAGAACAGTGCTTGGCATATAGTAAGCGCTTAACAAATACCATTATTATTATTATTATTATTATTATACTGCCTGGACTGGTTGCCTAAGAATAATAATAATAATTGTAGTATTTGTTAAGCGCTTATTATGTGCCAGGCACTGTACTAAGCACTGATAATTACAGTACTTGTTATGCACTTACTATGTGCCAAGCACTATTCTAAGTGCTAAGCACTATTCTAAGTGCTGGGGTAGATGCAATTTTATCAGGTTGGATACAGTTCCTGTCCCACATGGGGCTTGCAGTCATTCATTCATTCGTATTTATTGAGCGCTTACTGTGTGCAGAGCACTGTACTAAGCGCTTGGGAAGTACAAGTTGGCAACATATAGAGATGGTCCCTACCCAACAGTGGGCTCACAGTCTTGCTTACCTCCATTTTACAGATGAGGTAACTGAGGCCCAGAGACGTGAAATGACTCACCCAAGGTCACACAGCAGCCATGTGGCAGAACCGGGATTAGAACTCAGGTCCTTCTGACTCCCAGACTCATGCTCTATCCACTAAGCCACGCTGCCTAGAGATTTCCGAGCCCTGACTGGACTGAATGCTTAGCCTTCTTTTATAATACTACTACTAATTGTGGTATTTGTTAAGCGCTTCCTATGTGCCAAGCACTGTTCTAAGCACTGGGGTAGATACAGGGTAATCAGGTTGTCCCACGTGGGGCTCACACTTTTAATTCCCGTTTTACAGATGAGGTGACTGAGGCACAGAGAAGTTAGGTGATTTGCCCAAGGTCACACAACAGACGAGTGGCGGAGCCGGGATTAGAACCCACATCCTCTGACTCCCAAACCCGTGCTCTTTCCACTAAGGCACGATGCTACTCCCAACCCCAACATTTATTTCAAAAGCTTCCCCACCCCCCACCCCCCCACCACTTGAGGGCACGGTTTGTTGTACTTTTCCAAGTGCTTAGTACAGCACATGGCGCTCCTTAAACGCTCAATAAATATTTTTACTATTACTACTACCCCACCCCCCACAACGCCCTTCCCTAGCGGCCCCACCCAGGAGTCAGATATATTATTTTATTGGTTGCCTCACATGGCTAATTGACAGGGCTACCCAGCGTGGCTCAATGGAAAGAGCACGGGCTTTGGAGTCAGAGGTTGTGGGTTCAAACGCCGGCTCCGCCAGTTGTCAGCTGTGTGACTTGGGGCAAGTCAACTTAACTTCTCTGGGCCTCAGTTCCCTCATCTGGAAAATGGGGATGAAGACTGTGAGCCCCCCGTGGGACAACCTGATCACCTTGTAACCTCCCCAGTGCTTAGAACAGTGTGTTGCACATAGTAAGCGCTTAACAAATGCCATCATCATTATTATTATTACCCCACACTCTACCCCTCCCACCCCTCCTTCTTCCTCCCTCTGGTTCCCTCTCTGACCTAGCTCCCCCAGACCCCTCCCACCCTCGCCAGCTCTGCCAAGTGCACTGGCATTAGAGGGAGGCGGAAAAGCCGTCTCTGCTGCGGGGTGATAAAGCTCGGGAAGAGGGTGGCGTCCTGGCAAGGGGCTCCAGAGGAAAGTGGGGCGCATCAGATTAGAGTAAAACCCCTCTGGCCCCCTGCATTCCCCGATGCACCTGGCTGACGAGGGCCCAGACACACGAGGCCCCGGGGAAATGAGAATCCTTGGGACTTGGCTCCTGCTTGGTGAAGGGGGTGGGGGGCACAGGCGGCGGTGGGCTGGCAGGGCAGAGGGACGGGCACGACCTTCTCCGCCCTTTCCCGGGGGACGGGAGGAGAAATGCTAGGGAGGAAGGAAAAGGGGATTCATTCGATCGGATTTATTGAGCTTACTGTGTGCAGAGCACTGTGGGGAAGGGAAGGAGTGAGAGAGAGAGAAGGGACAAGGGGGGAGCAGCCTGGTGCGGTGGCTAGAGCACCGGCTTGGGAGTCGGAAGATCGTGGGTTCTGATTCTGACTCTGCCACTTTGCTGTGTGAGCTTGGGCAAGTCGCTTCGCTTCAGAGAAGCAGCGTGGTTCAGTGGAAAGAGCACGGGCTTTGGAGCCAGAGGTCATGGGTTCAAATCCTGACCCCGCCAATTGTCAGCTGGGTGACTTTGGGCAAGTCACTTCACTTCTCTGGGCCTCAGTTACCTCATCTGTAAAAGGGGGATTAAGACTGTGAGCCCCCTGTGGGACAACCTGATCACCTTGTAACCTCCCCAGTGCTTAGAATGGTGCTTTGCACATAGTAAGTGCTTAATAAATGCCATTATTATTATTCTCTGGGCCTCTGTTACCTCATCTGTAAAATGGGGATTGAGACTGTGAGCTTCATGTGAGGCAGGGACTGTGTCCAACTCGATTTGTTTGTATCATGTCTGGCATGTAGTAAGCGCTTACCAAATAGTATTATTATTGGGGGGAGGTCAGAGGAGGGGAAGGGGAGAAAGGGGGCGTGGATCTCTGTGAGCTTCAGCTGCTTTTTTCGCTTTAGAAGCAGCGTGGCTTAGTGGAAAGAGCCCGGGCTTTGGAGCCAGAGGTCATGGGTTCAAATCCCTGCTCCACCACTTGTCAGCTGGGTGACTTTTGGTAAGTCACTAAACTTCTCTGGGCCTCAGTGACCTTATCTGTAAAATGGGGATTAAGGCTGTGAGCCCCCCATGGGACAACCTGATCATCTTGTAACCTCCCCAGCACTTAGAATGGTGCTTTGCACATAGTAAGCGCTTAATAAATGCCATTATTATTATTATTATTATTCTCTGGGCCTCCGTTACCTCATCTGTAAAATGGGGATTGAGACTGTGAGCTTCATGTGAGGCAGGGACTGTGTCCAACTCGATTTGCTTGTATCATGTCTGGCACATAGTAGTGCTTACCAAATAGTATTATTGTCCTTCTCTGTAAGTTTTGTTCTCTGCCTCCCCCTTTTAGACTGTGAACCCACTGTTGGGTAGGGACTGTCTCTATATGTTGCCAACTTGTACTTCCCAAGCGCTTAGCACAGTGCTCTGCACACAGTAAGCGCTCAATAAATACGATTGATTGATTATTAGGGGGGAGGTCAGAGGAGGGGAAGGGGAGTAAGGGGGCATGGATCTCTGTGAGCTTCAGCTGCTTTTTTGCTTTAGAAGCAGCGTGGCTCAGTGGAAAGAGCCCGGGCTTTGGAGCCAGAGGTCGTGGGTTCAAATCCCGGCTCTACCACTTTCACTCACCCAATCGTATTTATCGAGCGCTTCCTGTGCGCAGAGCACTGTACTAGCCACTTGTCAGCTGTGTGACTTTGGGCAAGTCACTTAACTTCTCTGGGCCTCAGTAACCTCATCTGTAAAATCGGGATTAAGGCTGTGAGCGCCCCCTTGGGACAACCTGAGCACCTTGTAACCTCCCTAGGGCTTAGAACAGTGCTTTGCACATAGTAAGCGCTTAATAAATGCTATTATTATTATTATTATTATTATTATTATTATTATTATTATTATTATTATTATTACTCCCAGTGTCTAGCCCCACCCCTAAGATTTGGGCTGGAAAGACTGGACTTGGAGCACTGCCGCCACCTGCTGGCCAGTAGAGCCTGTAACCTTGGCTTTATCCTTGACTCTTCTCCGCCATTCAATCAATCAATCAATCGTATTTATTGAGCGCTTACTGTGTGCAGAGCACTGTACTAAGCGCTTGGGAAGTCCAAGTTGGCGACATATAGAGACAGTCCCTACCCAACAGTGGGCTCACAGTCTAAAAGGGGGAGACGGAGAACAAAACCAAACATACTAACAAAATAAAATAAATAGAATAGATATGTACAAGTAAGATACATAAGTAAATAAATAGGGTAATAAATATGTACAAACATATATACATATAACAAACATATATACATATGTCGGTCCCACCTTCACAGCACCGCTAAAATCCCACCCTTTCCTCTCCATCCAAACTGCTACCCCGTTAATACAATCGCTCGTCCTATCCCGCCGGGATTGCTGCATTCATTCATTCAATCGTAGAAATATAAAATTTAAATATACAGGCCCCCACAGCACCTGTACATATGTTTGTACAGATTTATTACTCTATTTATTTTACTTGTACATAGTTACTATTCTATTTGTTTCGTTATTGATTCATTCAGTCGTATTTATTGAGCGCTTACCGTGTGCAGAGCACTGCACTAAGCGCTTGGGAAGTCCAAGTCGGCAACATATAGAGACGGTCCCTACCCAACAGTGGGCTCACAGTCTAGAAGGGGGAGACAGAGAACAAAACAAAACATATTAACAGAATAAAATAAATAGAATAAATATGTACAAGTAAAATAAATAAATAGAGTAATAAATCCGTACAAACATATATACATATATACAGGTGCTGTGGGGAAGGGAAGGAGGTAAGGCGGGGGGGATGGAGAGGGGGAAGAGGGGGTCCCCCCCCTGCCCCGGCCTTGTCGGGGCGGGGGGGAATGGAAGGGAAGGCCGACCCCAATCCCCATATGTTGCCAGCTTGCACTTCCCAAGTGCTTAGTACAATGCTCTGCACACAGTAAGCGCTCAATAAATACGATTGAATGAATGAATGTGACCCCATTTTGTTGGGTAGGGACCATCTCTATATGTTGCCAACTTGTACTTCCCAAGCGCTTAATACAGTGCTTTGCACACAGTAAGCGCTCAATAAATACGATTGAATGAATAAAAATTTGATAAATACGATTGAAGGAATGAATGAATGAATTTCTTGAGCGCTTACCGTGTGCAGAGCACTGTACTAAGCGCTTGGAAAATAAAATTCAGGAACAGAGAGACAATACCCACCCACAACGGGCTCACAGTCTAGAGGGGGGAGACAGACTTCAAAACAAGTAAGCAGACATCAATAGCATCAATATAAATAGAATTATAGATATATATATATACACATCAAAAGTAAACTGACATTAATATAAATAGAATTATAGATATGTATGTATATACACAAGTGCTGTGGGCCGGGGAGGGTGGGTAGAGCAAAGGGAACAAGTCAGGGCGATGTGGGGGGGTGCTGAGGAAAACTGGGGTTAGTCTGGGGGTTTGGGACAAAAAAAAAGAGACAGTCTTCTGTCTCTCCCCACTGCAGTCCATACTTCACTGTGTTGCCTGGATTATTTTTCTACAAAAACATTCAGGACATGTCACCCCCTCCTCAAAGAACTCCAGTGGTTGCCCATCCACCTCCGAATCAAACAAAAACTCCTCACCATTGGCTTTAAAGCACTTCACCACCTTGCCCCCTCCTACCTCACCTTGTTTCTCTCCTTCTATAACCCAGCCTGCACACTTTGCTCCTCTAGTGCTAACCTGCTCACTGTGCCTCGATCTCACCTGTCTCGCCATCACCGACCCTAGCCCACATCCTGCCTCTGGCCTGGAACGTCCTCCCTCCTCAAATCCGACAGACAATTACTCTCCCCCACCTCCAAAGCCTTATTGAAAGCACATCTCTTCCAAGAGGCCTTCCCAGACTAAGCCCCACTTTTGCTCATCTCCCACTCCCTTCTGCATCGCCCTGACTTGCTCCTTTTGCTCTTCCTCCCTCCCAGCCCCACAGCACTTATGTACAGATCTGTAACTTTATTTATTTGTATTGATGCCTGTCTCCCCGCCTCTAGACTGAAAGTGGGCACTGTTTATTGTTGCACTGTACTTTCCCAAGCATTTAGTACAGTGCTCTGCACAAAGTAAGCACTCAAATACGATTGAATGAATGGAATGGAATGGAGGGGGCCACCAGCCTGGACCTGCCCCTGCGCCTGGCGGAGGCAGGCTTGGACTCGCAGAACCGCTCCACCCCAGGGCGCGGGGTTGACGTTATCGCTACACCCTTGCCCTCGGCGACCAAAGTCAGCCTTTGAACGGCCACACGTCCCTGGTGTGGAGGCGTGGCTCTTGGGCCTCAGAGAGAGGAAGTTTGACCTGCTTACCAGGTAGCAAGGGGCCCTGAAACTCCCACAGTTTCTCTTCTCACTCCACTTTCCCACAGAGGGTGAAATAAGCCCCTGCCCAGCTCTGCACAAATGCCCAGGAGTTAGAGATTCCCCGCTAAAGGTGGCTCAAACCCTGCCCCTCCTTCCACCCACCATGGCCTAGTGGATCTGGATTCTAGTTCATTCATTCATTCGTATTTATTGAGCATTTACTATGTGTTAAGTGCTTGGGAGAGTACAATATAACAATAAACAGACACATTCCCTGCTAGTCCCAGCTCCACCACCTGCTCCTATGTGACTTTGAACCAGCTAGGTGGAGAATCAGTGCTGTGGCAGTGTAATCTGTGCAAAGTGCACTGGGCTGGAGTTAGCAGGTCTTGAGAAGAAGTGCAGCCTAATGGAAGGAGCCCAGGACTGGGAGTCAGAAGGCCTGGGTTCAAATCCTAGCTCCGCCACTTGCCTGCTGTGTGGACTTGGGCAAGTCATTTCACTTCATTCATTCATTCAATCGTATTTATTGAGCGCTTACTGTGTGCAGAGCACTGTACTAAGCGCTTGGGAAGTACAAGTTGGCAACATATAGAGACGGCCCCTACCCAACAGTGGGCTCACAGTCTAGAAGGGGGAGACAGAGAAGAAAACAAAACATATTAACAAAATAAAATAAATGGAATAAATATGTACAAATAGAGTAATAAATACGTACAAACATATATACATATATACAGGTGCTGTAGGGAGGGGAAGGAGGTAAGGCGGAGGGGTTGGGGAGGGGGAGGTTCTTTGTGCTTCAGTTTCCTCATCTGTAAAATAGAGATTCAACACCTGTTCTCCCTCCTACTTAGATCATGAGGCCCATGTGGGCCAGGGGGCATGCTTGACCTGAGTATCTTGCACCTACCCTAGAGCTCGCCCCATAGTAAATGTTTAATAAATACCACAGTTATTATATCAACACTTAATTCCAAAAAGAAGTGAGGAGAGAGGGAGGCAGAGTTACCAAGCAGGGCAAGAGCCTAGAACCGACTAGAGGAGAGGAGAGAGGGAAAGGAGAGGGTCTCCTTTCCTGGCCACTGTGGCAAATTCAGGGGCTGTATATGTCCACGCAGTTCTTCGAAGAGAAGGACACCACACCCGCCAGTATCCTATTGTCACACACCAGGTCCCCCTCAGAGTCTCCCTGCAATCAAATACTCGAAGACCATCCTACCCCATCCTTGAAAGAGCTAAATCCGTTCCCTCCAGATGCCGTGCTCCATCTCAACTGTTACCCTCCTTCCCCCCTACTGCGAACTAAGTCTCTAACAGGATGTACGAGCTTGCGAGCGTGGGTTGGGCCGGATGGGCTCCCCGTGGACTGTAGGACTTTGAGGATCTTAGAGAACAGCCCCTCCATTCCCCCCCTTGCTGACTGGTCAGGGTGAGGCAGATTTGCAGGAGGTAGTACTAGTGAGGGTGTTTATTAAGCGCTTTCTGTGTGCAGGACACTGATCTAAGCGCTGGGAGAGTATACAAGTGGAAACAAGACACAGTCCCTGTCCCTCGGAGGGCTCAGAAGCTAAATTTCGCCCTGATGTTTCCAATCAATCAGTGGTATTTACCAAGTGCTTCCTGTGTGCAGAGCACTGGGAGAGTACAGTATGACAGAGTTGGTAGTCATGCTCCCTGCCCACAAGGAACTAACAGACTAGAGGAACAAGAGGACTCTCCCTTGTCCCGCTCTTGAGGGTTATTTCTGAGACTCCAATCCTGCCCAGGTCTTTGAGAACAGGGATCGTGTCTACCGACTGCACTGTACTCTCCCAAGCAAGACCTTAATCCAATGCTCTGCACAGAGTAAGTGCTCACTAAATACCACTGATCTATGGATTGATTGCTTGCCTGAAAGTCAGCCCCAGCTGCAGGGGTGTGTGGGGAGGTTCTGCCTTGGGGGAAGGAAAAGGGATAACCCAGGCCCATGAATCCTTACAGATCCCAACAACTCTGGAGAAGCCTCATGGGGGCTTCTGGGGAAATAAATGGGCAAAGCCTAAGGAAGGGTCCCAAGAGGGGCTTTGCCATTTTAACTGGCAGTGGGCAGTGCCCTTGCTGACCCTTTCCACGCACATCATATCCGGAGTAATGTCCCCGTTCCAGAACCGGCTGTTGTTACACATGCGGCTGTCCATCACTTTCACATTGAGCTCTTTCAGGGCCTTGGCCAGTTGGCCTTGCTGTTGGACCAGTCCCCAGCCGGCAAGCTCGCACTGGGCTCCTACTGGGACTTTCTTCGTGGGCAACCTGGCACAGACCACTTTACGACTGAAGGTCACTTTCCTGTCCAACTGCAGGCTCACGGGATTCAAAAATCCATAAGCCAACAGGCACCGCCATTGCCGAGATAGATCTCTCCCTCTTCCTCTCCACACCTGGTCTGCCCAGCCCCAGTCGTTGAGATGGAGGTTTCCACCTGCTCGCCATCAAAGTCCCCAAGCAGAGTGGTCCTAGTGTATGTCCTATTCTCCTTCCTCCCTCCCCTTTCCTCTCTGTCCAGAAGCTCTACCATTCTCCCCTCCTCCCACCACATACCTGAAGCAACAGGAGGTCATGTGTCAACTCCAGATTTTTCTTGTACTCAGGGTGGTGCGCGAGCTTCTTGACTGCAAAATCCTGGCCTGGGTGGCTGTGTTTGTGGAGACCCAGCACAACCCTGACGTCTCGGATGCTGAGGAGAGGGCAAACCACAATGGGGATTCCGGGGCAGGACGTGAGATCCTCACCTGGGGTCCAGCCAACCCTGAGGTCATCACCCCATCAGGCTCCCATGCTGGTGAACCTCCCATCTGTCCATCCCACCCCTGGTGAGAACACGAATGGGGAGGGCTGCTTCTTCGACCATTGCCTTCTTGAGTGGTCCCCCTCCCCTCCAAGCTGCCCCACAGGCCCAAATTTAAGTAGAGAAGCCACGTGGCTCAGTGGAAAGAGCACGGGTTTGGGAGTCAGAGGTCGTGGTTTCTAATCCCGGCTCTGCCCCTTATCAGCCGTGTAACTTTGGGCAAGTCACAACTTCTCTGTGCCTCAGTTATCTCATCTGGAAAATGGGGATTAAGACTGTTTACCTTGTATCTACCCAGCGCTTAGAACAGTGGTTGGCACATAGTGAGCACTCAACAAATACCAAAATTATTAATAAATGGTGGCTTGGCTATGGCCTGGCAGCGCACGGACAGGGATCATTGCCCTCTGAGCCAGGATTGGCCCCTAACTCACCCCTTGTTCAGGCAATGGGCGGCAGTGAGCACCCACGGCGGGTGAACCAGAGTCGCCCTACAAACGTGACTTCTGTTCACTTGGAGAGACGCCATGTAGGGATGGGAGTGAGGGTTAGCCTCTTTCCCCTCTATAATCTCAACCGGGATCCCACCTCCTGTGGGGGACGAGAACGCCACAGCCCATCAGCAGGATCTTAGGGTGAAGAAGTCGACTTGCTCCCTCTCCCCCTCACACCCAGTAGCCTCAGCCAGGAGGCCAGAGGGACCAGTAGAATCCTGAAGGTATCTCTAGGTCAAGGCATCTGAACACACATCCAGGGGTCGATGACATTCATTCATTCATTCAATCGTATTTATTGAGCGCTTACTGTGTGCAGAGCACTGTACTAAGCGCTTGGGAAGTACAAGTTGGCAACATAGAGAGACGGTCCCTCCCCAACAGCGGGCTCACAGTCTAGAAATAAATTGCCCTGCTCCACAGGGGGGGACGTGGATGGAGAAGGGGGAGGGGACCTGCTCCAGGCTGCCAATCTGCACTGGGGCTGGAGAATCTTGCAGAGCCCAGGGCAGGACTAAGCCTAGTGAAAAGAACATGGGACTGAAAGTCACAGGACCTGGGTTCTAATCCCTCTCTGCCACTTATTATTATCATTATTATTATTATTATTAAATTTATTAAGCACTTACTATGTGTCAAGCACTGTCGTAAGCACTGGGGTAGATGCAAGTTAGGTTGGACACAGCCCCTGTCCCACGTGGGGCTCGCAGTCTAAGTAAGAGGGAGAATGTGCCTGTTTATTGCTATAGCCAGAATGCTTAGTACAGTGCTCTGCACAGAGAAAGTACTCAATAAATACAACTGAATGAAAGGAAGAACAGGGATTTAATCCCCATTTTACAGTCACAGAGAAGTGACTTCCCCAAGGTCACACAGCAAGCAGTTGGCAGAGCCAGGATTAGAACCCAGATCCTCTGATTCCTAGGCCCATTCTCTTTCCACTAGGCCATAATGCTTCTTGTCTGCTGTGTGCTTTGGGCGAGTCACTTCACTCCTATGGGCCTCATCTTAAAAATGGGGTTTCAATACTTGTTCTCCCTCCTCCCTATTCTGAGCCCTGTATGGGACAGGGACTGAACCTGACCTGATTATCTTGCATCTCCACCAGTGCTTTGAGCAGAGTAAGAGCTTAACAAATACCGCAATTATTATAATTATTAATTGTAGGTTTTCGGGTGGGTTTGGCTCAAACCAGAACTCCAAGGCCACCATGGAGAAGCAGCGTAGCTTCTCCATGAGAAGCAGCGTGGCTCAGTGGAAAGAGCCCGGGCTTGGGCATCAGAGGTCATGGGTTCTAATCCCGGCTCCACTTAACTTCTCTGAGCCTCAGTTGCCTCATCTGTAAAATGGGGGTGAAGACTGTGAGCCCTACGTGGGACAACCTGATTACCTTGTACCTCCCCCAGAGCTTAGAACAGTGCTTGGCACATAGTAAGCGCTTAATAACTACCAACATTATTAGCCTTATTATTCATTCAGTCGTATTTATTGAGCACTTACTGTGTGCAGAGCACTGTACTAAGCACTTGGGAAGTACAAGTTGGCAACATATAGAGACGGTCCCTACCCAACAGCGGGCTCACAGTCTAGAAGGGGGAGACCAACAACAAAACAAAACATATTAACAAAATAAAATAAATAGAATAAATATGTACAAGTAAAATAGAGTAATAAATATGTACAATCATATATACAGGTATTATTATTACCTTAGAACAGATTCCACCACAAGGGGTGAACCAGCTCCACTTTGTTTACCAGGGCATGGCCAATCTCCAACTGCTCAGGCATCCCACCTGGTGAGAGGGTAGCCGGGAACAGATCCAGCAGGACATTTCCTTCTTGGAAAGCTTTCAGACGTGGGTACGCTGCCTCTGTCTCGTTTGTCCGGCTGCCGACCCCTGGCCCACATCCTACCTCTGGCCTGGAACGCCCTCCCTCCTCAAATCTGCCAGCCAATTAATCTGCAGAATTAATCAGATTAATTAATTAGGCAGAAACTCCTCACCCTGGGCTTCAAGGCTCTCCATCACCTCGCCCCCTCCTACCTCACCTCCCTTCTCTCCTTCTACTGCCCAGCCCGCACCCTCCGCTCCTCTGCCACTAATCTCCTCACCGTACCTCGTTCTCGCCTGTCCCGCCATCGACCACCGGCCCACGTCATCCCCCGGGCCTGGAATGCCCTCCCTCTGCCCATCCGCCAAGCTAGCTCTCTTCCTCCCTTCAAGGCCCTGCTGAGAGCTCACCTCCTCCAGGAGGCCTTCCCAGACTGAGCCCCTTCCTTCCTCTCCCCCTCATCCCCCTCTCCATCCCCCCATATTACCTCCTTCCCTTCCCCACAGCACCTGTATATATGTATATATGGTTGTACATATTTATTACTCTATTTATTTATTTATTTATTTTACTTGTACATATCTATCCTATTTTATTTTGTTGGTATGTTTGGTTTTGTTCTCTGTCTCCCCCTTTTAGACTGTGAGCCCACTGTTGGGTAGGGACTGTCTCTATGTGTTGCCAATTTGTACTTCCCAAGCGCTTAGTACAGTGCTCTGCACATAGTAAGCGCTCAATAAATACGATTGATGATGATGATGATCTGCCGGCCTTCAAAGCCTTACTGAAGGCACATCTCTTCCAAGAGGCCTTCCCAAACTAAGCCCCGCTTTTCCTCATCTCCCACTCTCTTCTGCATCACCCTGACCTGCTCCCTTTGTTAATAATAATAATAATAATAATGATGGCATTTATTAAGCACTTACTATGTGCAAAGCACTGTTCTAAGCACTGGGGGGATACAAGGTGATCAGGTTGTCCCACATGGGGCTCACAGTCTTAATCCCCATTTTACAGATGAGGTAACTGAGGCACAGAGAAGTTAAGTGACTTGCCCAAAGTCACACAGCTGACAGTTAGCGGAGCCTGGATTTGAACCCATGACCTCTGACTCCAAAGCCCATGCTTTTTCCACTGAGCCACACTGCTTCTTTTGTTCTTCCCCCTTTCCCTGTCCCATGGCACTTATGTATATATCTGTAATTTTATGTATTTATATTGATGTCTATTTATTTGTGTCGATGTCTGTCTCCCCCCTGCCTGATAATAATAATAATAATAATGATGGTATTTCATTCAATCGTATTTATTGAGCGCTTACTGTGTGCAGAGCACACTAAACATAAGTAGTTGTGGTATTTGTTAAGCACGTACTATGGGCCAAGCACTGTTCTAAGCGCTGGGGTAGATATAAGGTAAAGAGGTCCCACATGGGGCTCACAGTCTTAATCCCTATTTTACAGATGAGGTAACTGAGGAACAGAGAAGTTAAATAGCTTGCCCAAGGTCACACAGCAGATAAGAGGCGGAGCTGGGATTAGAACCCACATCCTCTGACTCCCAAACCCGGGCTCTAAATTGTGAGCTTGTTGTGGGCAGGGATTGTCTCTCTGTATTACTGTATTGTACCTTCCCAAGCACTTGGTACAGTGATCTGCACACAGTAAGTCCTTAATAAATATGTTTGAATGAATGAATGAATACTCTTCTGGTTCTCCTCCAACCGCCCTGGCCACTCCTTCTCAGGCTGTTTAATCGGCCCCTCTTCCATCCCTCACCCCCTAACTATGGGCATACTGGAAGTAAGGCTCATTTTATACTCATATAATAATAGTAATAATGGTATTTGTTAAGTGCTTACTATGTGCCAAGCACTGTTCTAAGCCACCACCTAGATGGGGAAGACTCTCAAGTTTACTTCTCCAGCCTCGACCTCTCCCCTAACCTACAATCACACGTCTCTTCCCTCCAAGATATCTCTAACCCACAAACTCAACATGTCTATAACTGAACTTCTCATCTTCCTTGTTTCCCTGATCTGTAATTTTTTATTACTACTATTTGTAGTAGTAGTGATAGTATAATAGTATAATTGTGATATTTGTTAAGCACTTACTATATGCCAAGCCCTGTATTAAACCCTGAGGTAGATATGGGATAATCAGGTCCCACATGGGGCTCACAGAGTAAATAGGAGAGAGAACAGGTATTGAATCCCCATTTTGCAGATGAGGGAACTGTACAGAGGCATAGAGAAGTGAAGTGACTTGCCCAGGGTCTCACAGCAGACAAGTGGCGGAGCTGGGATTTAATACCTAAGTCTTCTGACCATGCTCTTTCCATTAGGCCACACTGCTTCTGATGTTAATGTCAGTCTCTCACGGTAGACTGTTAGCTCCTTGTGGACAGGGATCATATCCACCAACTATGTGGTACTGTACTCTCCCAAGTGTTTAGTGCAGTGCTCTGCACACAGTGAGTACTCAGTAAATATCATTGATTAATCCCTTCTCTTTCCTCATAATTTATGAGCACCCACTTGGTGAAGTACCATGCCCAAGATGCTTGGGAAGTACAGAATAAAGAAGCAACACATTCTCTATTGGTGAGGAGTTTACGGTCTAAGGGGGAGACAAATATAGAAATATTTACATCTTAAGTGGCCAGAAGAGATAATGGAATGCAAGAATAGGTATAAATAAGTTAAGAAGTGCTCTAGCTGGCTGATGGGTTTCTACAATTTAGGATGCTGGGAAATTAATCGGGGGAAGCTTGGTGGGGGAGGGCTCTGACTGTGTGTAGGATTGTGGTCTGTCAAATTTGGGGAAGGTGGTGGAGTTTGAAGCCGAGGGAACAGCGTGAGCAAAGGGACGGACATGGGAGAATCGAGAGTGAGGTACGACCAGAACTAAGAGAGCGAGTTGGTGAATAGCCGGTGAAGAGAGCAGATAGCTAAGGTTGGGTAAGTTGGTGAGAAGCCTTGGAGCCAATTGTGAGAAGTGTCCAGTTGAGGCAAAGAGACACAGGAAGCCATCAAGGGTTTTGAGGAGAGGAGAGGTGTAGGCCGCGCGACACTTCAGGAGGACGATCTGTGCGGCAGCAGTGTGAAGCCCTGACTGGAGAGGGGAGAGGCTGGAGGCAGGGAGGCCAGGGCAGAGGCTGACATAATACCCTAGCTGTGCTATGACCAGAGCTCATACCAGGATTTGCATAGAGAAGAAGGGGTGGATCCACGAGATGTGCAGGAAGAATGGCAGCTTTTAGCAGTAGACTGAATGTAAGAGTGAATGATAGCAAAGAGTTGAAGATGAAACCAAAAGTGGCAAGCTTCTGGGTTGGGGAAGATGGTGGTGGTGTTGACTGAGATGGAAAAATTGCGAGGGGGCGGGTTTAAGGAGGAATTCTGTTTAGACATTGAGTTTGAGGTGCCAGAGGGACATCAAGGTGGAAGTGTTATGGAGGCCAGAGGAGACATGGATTTGGAGGGGGGCGGGGGGAGAGGGAGAGAGAGAGGGAGGGAGAGAGAGAGGGAGAGGTAGGGGGAGAGAGGAGGGGGGAACAGGGAGAGAGAGAGAGAGAGAGTTGAGTGAGAATAGAAGTTGGCCCAGAATAATAACAATATTAATAATAATAATAATGACATTTAAGTGCATACTATGCACGAAGCACTGTTCTAAGCGCTGGGGGGATACAAGGTGATCAGGTTGTCCCACGTGGGGCTCACAGTCTTAATCCCCATTTTACAGATGAGGTAACTGAGGCCCAGAGAAGTTAAGTGACTTGCCCAAAGTCATACAGCTGACAAGTGATGGAGCCGGGATTAGAACCCATGACCTCTGGCTCCCAAGCCTGGGCTCTTTCCACTGAGCCATGCTGCTTCAACAGAACAGAACAGAGCCTTGGATCCGGGACACCCACAGGAAAAGGATGAGAGGCAGAGGAGGAGTCAGTGAATGAACTGAGTTGTCAGAGAGGTGGGAGGTGAATCAAAGGTTGGTCCTCCATCTAACTTTCCTATCTTTATCAATAACATCACCAACCTCCTTGTTCCAGAAGTCCAACTTTGGCTCTATAAATTCATCATCATCAATGGTATTTATTGAGCGCTTTCTGTGTGTGGAGCACTGTATTAAGAGCTTGGGAGAGACAATACAACAGAATTCATAGACATGTTTTCTGACCACAACGAGCTTACAGTCTAGAGGGGAAGACAGACATCGATATAAAGAATTTATAATATATAAGTTATGACATTTATTAAGCAATTACTATGTGCTAAGCCCAGAGAAGGATACGAGACACAAGATCAGACTCAATCTCTGACCCCTACAGGGCTCACTGTCTAAGAGGGAGGAAGAGCAGGTATCTTATTGCCATTTTACAGATGAGGGACCTGAGCCACAGAGAGATTAACTGACTTGCTCAAGGTCGCACAGCTCCCACATTTGAACGAAGGCTAAATCCTGTCACAACATTTCTCAGATCCTCCCCTCCCACTCCATCCAAGCTGCTACCGCCCTGATCCAAGCTCTTGTTATATCCTGGTTAGGCTGATATAATACATCTCCTTCCTCACTGGTTGCCCCGCCTCTCTCCCCCTTCAGTCTCTCCTATACATTACCGACTGAATCATCTTCCTGAAATGGCACTCGGCCCCTATTTCGCCATTCCTTGGAAGCCTCCAGAGCTACCCATCTCCGTTCAGATCATATCTCCCAGCTCCTCCATCAGGAGTTACCCTCTGCATCGGACAGGAACTCCGTACCATCGACTTGAAAGCACTTAATCAGCTCACCCCCTTCTACCTACCTACCTGACTTAGCTCAGTGAGTCAGTCAGTTGTATTTATTGAACTTTTCCTGTGTGTGCAGTACTGCACTAAGCGCTGCAGAGAGTACAATATAACATATACATTTCCTACCCACAACAAGCTTACAGTCTCTTGCTTCAACCTAGCCCTCACACTTCTCTCCTCTAATGCCAATATACTCACTGTACCTCAATCTTGTTTGTCTCATCCCAACCCCTTGTCTACGTTCTCTCTCTGACCTGGAACTCCCTCCCCCTCCATATCAGACAGATCACCACGCTCCCCACCTTCAAAACCCTCCTAAAATCACATCTCCTCCAAGAGACCTTCCCCAACTTAAACCCTCATTCCCCCTACTCCCTCTCCCTTCTGTGTCACCTATAAACTTGGATCTGTCCCCTTTAAGCACTTGATATTCATCCCACCCTCAGCCCCACAGCACTTAGATACATATCTGTAATTTGTTTGTAATTTGTCTGTCTTCCCATCTGGATTGTAAGTGTCTCGTGGGTAGGGAACGTTTCTGTTGTACTGTACTCTCCCAAGCACTTAATACAGTGCTCTGTACACAGTAAGTGCTCAATACCATTCATTGATTGATTGATTTCCTTCCACACCAAACTGGCATACCACCTTACATATCATCTCTTTTCACCGGCACCTGTCTAGCAAACGTTCTTTGCTCCTCAAAAACTCACTGTCAACCGTACCTCACTTTCTTCTCTGAAGCAGCGTGGCTCAGTGGAAAAAGCACGGGCTTTGGAGTCAGAGGTCAGGGGTTCAAATCCCGGCTCCGCCAATTGTCAGCTGTGTGACTTTGGGCAAGTCACTTAACTTCTCTGGGCCTCAGTTACCTCATCTGTAAAATGGGGATTAAGACTGTGAGCCCCCTGTGGGACAACCTGATCACCTTGTAACCTCCCCAGTGCTTAGAACAGTGCTTTGCACATAGTAAGTGCTTAACAAATGTCATTATTATTATTATTATTATTACTTCTGAATGCTTGTTCACACTGCTCCCTAACCTGAAACACCCTCTTCCTTCAAAAACCACCAAGCCAATGCTTTCCCCATCCTCAAAGCCCTCCTGAAATCTCACCTCCAATTAATTCACAAGACCCTTGTTGCATCAATCCAACACCCCCACCACCCCCCACACTTATGTATTTTATTCTTATCCTCAACACTTAGGTACATACGTATATTTTACGGGTCTAGTCAATGATTCATTCAACTTGTTCATCCTGAAAGAGTTACAACTTTCCTGTCGCTCCCTTTCTTTGGAAATAATGTCTCTCTGTCTCTCCTCATTAGACCTTGAGCTCCTTGAGGGCAGAGAATGTGTATCGTACTCTCCCTAGCACTTAGTACAGGGCTTCGGACTCAGTATGGGCACAATCATTGACAACCCCAATGTTACCCAAGACTCCCAGAGCCAAAAAGGGACAGTGAGCCATCTACGGCCTGCCTCCAGGCAGGGGAGTTCATTCATTCAATCGTATTTATTGAGCACTTACTGTGTGCAGAGCACTGTACTAAGCGCTTGGGAAGTACAAGTTGGTAACATATAGAGACGGTCCCTACCCAACAATGGGCTCACAGTCTAGAAGGGGAGTGACAAAGTCACCCAGGGTGGCCAGTTTATTTGGGGTCTAAAGCTCTCTGGGGATGGATGGAGACCTCAAATCCTCCCCTCTGCTACCTATTCCAAGGTTGAATTCTCTCGGCAATGGGGAAAGCTCTTCTCTTTGGAGAAGCAGCATGGAGTAGAGGAGAAGCAGCTCTGCCACTTGTCTGCTGTGTGACTTTGGGCAAGTCTTCTCTGGGTCTCAGTTACCTCATCTGTAAAATGGGGAATGAGACTGTGAACCCCATGTGGGACAGGGACGGTGTCCAACCCGATTTGCTTGTATCCACCCCAGTGCTTAGTACAATGCCTATCACAAAGTAAGTGCTTAACAAATACCACTATTTTTGTCTAAACCAAGCCTCGTCACAACACTTCCTAGATCCACACCTTCTCCATCCAAAACGGCTACCCCGCTGGTCCAAGAGCAACTACCCCGTTAGCTCCCTCCCTCACCTCCCTGCTTCTCCCCTCTCCAGTCCACACTTCACTCTGCTGCCTGGATCATTTTTATTTAAAAAAAAAGTTACATGCACTTCTCCCCGCTCCTCAAAATCTTCCAACAGTTGCTCATCCTCTCCACATCAAGCAGAGATTCCTGATTTTTGGCTCAAGGCATTCACCCTGCTCTCCCTCCTACTTATCCATGCTCTTTTCCCAAGACATGTCAGTACACACTCTTCGCTTCTTTCCAGTTAACAAAGCACAGTGAGTAAGTCCTCGAACCTCCCTCTTCCTTCACATCTGGCAGACTACAGCTCTCCCCACCTTCAAAGCCCTTCTGAAATCACATCTACTCCAGGAGGCTTTCCCAAATAATTTATCACCTCTCCAATTCGTATTCCTCCAACTTCCACTTTAACACTCCCGCACTATTTGAAGCACTTAAAATACTCCAAACCTCCTTTAGCACTTATGTACGTCTTACATATCCAATTACTTAAGCATTGACTCATGTACATAATAATAATCATGGTGTTTGTTAAGTGCTTACTATGTGACAAGCACTACGCAAAGTGCTGGGGTGGATATGAGATGATCAGGTCAGACACAGTCCGTGTCCCGCTGTAAGGTGCTCCCATTCTAAGTAGCGGGGAGAACAGGTACTGAATCCCCATTTTACAGATGAAGAAACTGAAGTGCAGAGAGGTGAAGTGACTTGCCCAGGGTCATATAGCAGGCAAGTGGCAGAGCCATTAACTTGTCTGGGAACGCTAAAAGAAGCACAAGACCCCACGTGGTAAAAGGGATCATGTCCGACCTGATGATTTTGTACCTACCCCAGTGCTCAGGACAGTGCTCGACACAGAGTAAGCGCTTAACAAATACCATCCCTGTTGTTATTATGATCATTATTTATTCCCTACCCATAAGGAGCGCACACTCCTGTGGCCTTTTTGAAAGCAGAGCATGGGCCTGGGAATCAAAAGGACCTTGGTGCTAGTCCCAGCTCCGCCTCTTGTCTGCTGTGTGATCCTGGGCAAGTCACTTCACTTCTCTGTGCCTCAGTTCCCTCATCTGGGAAATGGGGATTAAGACTGTGAGTCCTATGTGGGGCAAGGACTATGTCCAACCCATGATCTTCTATCAAACCCTAGCGCTTAGAACAGTGTCTGACATAGTAAGTGCTTAACAAATACCACAGTTATTATTATTATTACTTTAGACCTTCTGCAAGGGGTTGCCCCTGACGGGGCCACCGTAGCTTGCCCGCAGCCATCGGCCAAGTCCGACTCCATTCGGCCAGGATGTAGACGGGTCCAATGGGTGCCACAGAAAGGCCAAGGGCTTGGCCTAGGGAATAGAGAATGGGCCTGGGAACCAGAAGGACCTGGGTTCTTATCTCGGCTCCGCCACTTGTCCGCTGTATGACCTTGGTTAAGTCACTTCTCTGTGCTTCAGTTACCTCATCTGTAAAATGGGGATTAAGACTGGGAGCCCCATGTGGGACAGGGACTGTGTCCAACGTGATTAACTTGTATCTACCTCGGCGCTTAGAACGGTGCTTGATGCATACTAAGCGCCTAACAAATACCATCATCATCATTATTATAGGGAGGAGGGGATGCAACTAGATTGTAAGCTCCGCCACTGGACTGTAAGAAGGCAGGGATCGTGCCAACCTACTCTGTTGTATCGTACTCTCCTAAGCGCTCTGTCCAGTGCTCTGCTCTCCATACGGTAAGTTCTCGATAAATGCCATTGACTGATCGATTGATTGATGGCGACTCACCCAGCGGCCAGCACAGCAGGACCAGTAATGGGCACCAACACGAGGCTCGTGGCCATCTTCACATCTGATGGGCCCAGGTTGCTCTGTTCCAGGTTCCGGCCCCCTCTTCCTTCCAAGGAGGGGCTTTGAGCTCAAGCAGAGGCTGCTAGAAGATGAGCAGTTCACACCCACGGGGCCCAAAGAAGAGCAGGTGTTACTGATTCTGGTCTTCTAAACAGGCCTCCAAGAGCCGGTAGAAACCTCACGGGGTCCTTGACAGGCACCTGGGACAAGCTGCCAACTCCTGCCCTTTGATTCCATTCATCTCCACAGAACGAGGAGCCCCAGGCCCTCCTAAATCCCAGGGGCCTTATGGAGCCGAGCCGGGGCAGTATCGCCATACAAGGGTGTCTCATAAATTTCCCTCTGCAGAAAACCTCCCCGCTGCTGGGTTGACACCTCCCCTCCTCCCCCACCCCTGCCAACAAGCCACTGTGGATGACAGAAACGTGGAGGGCCAAGTGGGAGATGTCAGCACAAGCCCCGAGCCTTGACGATCACACCTTCTTCTTTGTTGGGCCCACAGGGCTCCCTGGCTAGGAAGGGTGTTTGTTTGGGTCCCGGTGCATCTGTGAGAACGTCGCTGCAGTGCTCCCTCCGCCCAACACCTACCCACCACCTAAGTGAAACATCTCCTTCAGGTGAGAAAGTTCTGGCCAGGTGAAAGTGAGGGAGAAACTCATTTCCAGCAAGCGGGGGCCTGGGTTTTCAAGGCTCCTACCCGACCTGTGGCTCCATTTTCCATGAAAACACGACGATCTCTCACCTCCCACCCAGCAATTCAGTCAGCAGAGTCTGGCCCGAAGCACCAAGTCAAGCCCAGTTGAGTTTGGATGCGCCTTGGGGCACCCCCTCACCACCCCTGCAATCCCCATTGGGGGAGTGCAGGCTGAGGGAAAGGGTGAGGGCACAGCTGCAGCCCGAGAAGGGAACCCAGATCCACTTCGGATTTGGTGGAGGCACCTGGGGCCCACGTGGTTTTCAGGGCCCTGGACAGAATGGGCACCGGGGAAGCCCCATCTCCCCTGCCCCTCCAGCTTTCCCATCTTTCCCAGTGGTATCTCAAGAGATCTCCTACCTTCTCTCAAAAACCACCCTCTCCACCTGCACATCCAACCCCATTCCTTCACACCTTATCAAAACACTTGCCCCCTTCTCTTCTTCCTTCACTAACTGCCATCTCCAACTATTCACTCTCCAATGGCTTCTTCCCCTCTGCTTTCAAACGTGTCCATGTCTCCCCATCCTAAAAAAAAAAACCCTCCCTTGACCCTACAGCTTCCTCCAGTTACTGCCCCCATCTCCCTCTTACCATTCCCCTCCAAACTCCTTGAGCGAGTTGTCTACACCTGCTGTCACAAGTTCCTTTCCTCCAATTTCCTCCTTGACCCCCTCCAATCTGGCTTCCATCCCCTTCATTCCACAGAAACCACCCTCTCAATGGTCACCAATGATCTCCTTCTTGCCAAACCCAACAGCCTCTACTCCCTCCTAATCCTCCTCCACCTCTCAGCTGCCTTTGATGCTGGCAACCGTCCCCTTCTCCTGGAAACCTATCCAACCTCGGCTTCACTCACACTGTCCTCAACTGGTTCTCCTATCTCTCCGTCCCTTTCGCGGCCTCCTCCTCTGCCTCCCACCCCCTAAACATGGGTTTCCCTCAAGGTTCAGTTCTGGGTCCCCTTCTATTTTCCATCTACACCCACTCCCTTGGAGAACTCATTCCCTCCATTGCTTCAACTACCTACCTACTGCTTCAACAACTATGTGGATGATTCCCAAATCTACATCTCCAGCCCTGATCGCTCTCCCTCTCTGTAGTCTTGCATTTCCATACTGCCTTTAAGACATCTCTACTTGGATGTACTGCCGACACCTCAAATTTACCATGTCCAAAAACAGAACTCCTTATCTTCCCATCCAAACGCTGTCCTTCTGGACTTTCCCATCACTATAGACAGCACCACCCTTCCTGTCTCACAAGCCCATAATAATAAATAATTGTAGTATTTAAGTGCTTACTGTATACCAGGCACTGTACTAAGCGCTGGGGTGGATACAAGCAAATCGGATTGGACACAGTCCCTGTCCCACATGGGACTTACGGTCTCAATCCCCATTTTACAGATGAAGTAACAGAGGCATAGAGAAGTGAAGTGACTTACCCTAGGCCACACAGCAGACACATGGTGGAGCCGGACCCCCAGGCCCATGCTCTGGCATTATCCTTGACTCCTTGCTCTCTCATTCACCCCAAATATTCAATCTATCACTAAATCCTGCTGGTTCAACCTCCGCAACATCGCTAAAATCCGTCCTCTCCTCTCCATCCAATCACGTCAATCCAAGCACTTACCTATCCAGGCTTGATTACTGTATCGGCCTCCTTGCTGACCTCCCTGCTTCCTGTCTCTCCTCACTCCAATCTACACTTCACTCTGCAGCCCAGATCATTTTTCAACAAAAAATGTTCAGTCCATATTTCCCCACTCAAGAACCTCCAGTGGTTGCCCATCCACCTCTGCATCAAACAGAAACTCCTCAGCATCGGCTTTAAGGCACTCAATCACTTTGCCTCTTCCTACCGGTTCTTGCTGCTCTCCTGTTAGTCAACTGTATTTATTGAGCGCTTACTGTAGGCAGAGCACTGTACTAAGCGCCGGGGAGAGTTCAACAGACACATTCCCTGCCCACACCAAGCTTAGCATAAAACACAGCCCATACACTTCACTCCTCTAATGCCACCCTACTCAGTGTACCTCAATCTCGTCTATCTCACCACCAAGCTCTCACCCACATCCTCCCTCTGGCTTGGAACACCCTCCCTCTTCCTCTCTGACAATTACTCTCCCTCCCTTTAAAGTCTTATTGGAGGCACATCTCCTCCAAGAGGCCTTGCCTAAGCCCTCTTTTCCTTCTCTTCCTCTCCCTTGTCACCCTGCCTTGCTCCCTTTATTCACCCCTCCCAGCCCCACAGCACTTATGTACATATCTGTAAATTTCATTTATATTAATGTCTGTCTCTCCCTCTAGACTGTAAGCTATGTGCAGGGAATGCGCCTGTTGTCCTGTTATATTGTCCTCTCCCAGGCGCTTAGTATAGTGTTCTGCACACAGTAAGCACTCAATAAATACAACTGGGGAGGAGTACGGCCCGGGCCCGAGAAGGGGATACCGGGGCTTCCAGAGCCATCTCCCGCAGACTCACCTCGCAGCGGGCCGGGCCGGTCCGACTTCCTCGCCCCCCCGGGCCAGGGCCCTGTGCTCTCTCACCCAAGAGGCAAGGGTGAAGACTAGCCACACCCCATTCTCAAAGTTGAATTTTATTCAATCTCTCAAAACAAACAGAAAAGAGATGGCAAAATTCTCCCCACCCACCCTCAGCCTCTCATTAGAATTTTGTAAAAATCCCCCTCCACCAAGCTCAACAGCAGAGCTGTAACGTCCCACCCCGCCGCTCCTGAGCAAAGAGAATACGGCTGGGGCAAGGCCCGCAGCCGGGGAAAACCACCCAGAACAGGCTGGCCGCCGCCGCCGCCGCCTCTAAGGTGCACGGGTCCCCTCTACTGGTCAATCCTTCGGAGACAGACGGAAAAGCAGGAGAAAGCCAGAAAGCGGGGCCATGGTGATGGTGAGGAGGGAAGTCGGGTATCGCACTTTCGGCCGGCGTCCTCTTCTCCCCAGGCCCGCCAGCCACTCCTGGGCAGCAGCAACCTGGCCAGAAGCGAGCGAGCGAGCGTGCGCACGGTTTCCCTTGGCCCCCACGTAGCTTTCCCCAGCCCCCCTCCAAGCCCCCCGATTCGCCCGCGATTCCCTGCCCCCCACGCCCGCAAGCAACCTAGACCCACGAGGACGGCCAGCCTCTCCTGCTTGTCAAGGGTGACGGAACCGCTTGGGAGATTAGGGGCGGAGAGGAGACGGAGCGACAGAAAATGTCCCAGAAGCTACTAGGCCCCAAGTCTGGGTAGTCTCATTCTCCCCCTAGCACTCGATACGTTCCCCTGCAGGTTAGAAAACAAGGTAGCGAGACAGGTCATTGCTGCTTTTCTTCAATGCGCAGAAAAATGAGGACAAAGATAAATCTAAATCTCCCGTGAGGTAGAGGGTCCATTTGCGGGAGGTGGAGGGGTGGGGGTGAGGGAGACCAATAGATCGTCAGAAATTTCAAAGTCGTGTCAGGTTGCTAGTCTGAGGTAACATCCTATGAGTTAGTTATCTCCCACGGTCGGGAGGGTGGGGAGAGCTGTCAAGACTCCTCATTGCCAGAATCATCGCCATCGTCCCCAAAGCAGCTGCCAGCTTCCTCTTCCACCGCATCGTCCTCGTAATAGTCATCGTAGAAGAGATCGGAGCCTTCGTCCGAGCCTGGAACCTTGGTCTTAACACAGTACTCATCCAGGGTGGTTGGCACTTTCACCCCATCACGGTCAGCATCTTCCTTGGTATCCAGGACTTGCTTCCTGGAGTGGCAGAGAGACAAAGAACAGGTTAGGGACCGGGGATGGAAGCTGGAACGGGGTCTGCAGTCCGGCTGCCCTGTCTTCCCCTCGGCGGGAGAGGATGCCTGTTTCCCCATAAATGATTAAATCCAATCTAAATCACAACTGAGGCTTAGAGAAGCAGCAGAGCCCAGTGGAAAAAGCACAGGGCTGGGAGGCCAGACACCTGGACCAACTCCACCACTGGCCTGCTGGATCACCTGCGGTGAGTCATTTATCCTCCCTGGGCCTCAGTTTTCTCATCTGGTCGAATGGGGATTCAGTCTCTGTTCTCCCTCCCCTTCAGGTTGTGAGTCCCATGTGCGGGGCAGGGACCGTGTCCACTCTGATTGAATTATGACTACCCCAGTGCTCAGAGGAGTGCTTGGAACCTAGTGTTTACCATCTGTCCACAGTACTTGAGCGCTTACTGTTTGCCAAGCACTGTTCAACGAGCTTGGGAGAGACCGATACGGTACAGTCGGTAGATACGATCCCTGCCTACAACAAGGAGCTGACAATCTAGAGAGGGAAGAAAGACAATGAAATAAATTAGTGATAGGGGAAATGGAAGAGTATCGGGGACACATACAAAAGTGTGGTGGGGCATGTACTTCCCAGCTTGTACTTCCCAAGCACTTAGTACAGTGCTCTGCACACAGTAAGTGCTCAATAAATACAATTGAATGAATGAATGAATGTATCAAGTGCTTAAGGGGGATGAAACCAAGTGCATAGGGATGCAGAAGGGAGGGCAAGTGGGAGAAATGAGGGCCTAGTCAAATGCCACAATTATTATTATTACCTCTCAAATCCCCGTTGTACCCCAAGGCAGGCAGTGCCACCGACCTCCTTCATGCCCCTCCCTCTCCCTTCCCCCTGGCCAGGGACAGCTTCGGTAAGGAGGGGCTTTGCTGGGTAAAAGACCTCCAACGAGTCCACCTCCAACCTTCTCTAACACTTCCTTGCGGTTCAGACTCCTTCAACTCTGCCCTTCCCATCCTGAAAACTTCTGAAATTCCACCTCCAACTCGTTGCCATGGTTGACCCTCAGGGCTAATGCTCAAGCCAAGGAACATTCCACATAACTACTGGATTCATTTGGGCCCTGCTCCTGCTGGGATATCCACTGAATGTTTAGCCTCTGGCTCCCCATGTATGCATACAATATACCTTTTTGGCCCCCCGCCCCCCACCAGCCCACCGCCGAGGGCTGGAGTAGGGTCTTACTTCTCTTGCACTCACCCACGCAACTAGTACCCGCTCTACCTACAGTAGGTGCTCAATCAATATCGAGTGAAGTGTTCTCTCCCTAGGGCAGCTATCACCAATCCAAGTTTGTCCCCAATTCTAGTTGGCAGGACCAGGACCTCGATGCCCGCTTCTAGAGTGGTAATAATAGTGTCAGCCGTTAAGCACTTACTACGTGCCAAGCACCGTACCAAGCGCGAGGAAGATACAAGATCGTCAGGTCGGACACAGCTCCTGCGCCACGTGGGCTCGCAGTCTAAGGGGGAGGGAGGACAGGAATCGAATCCCCACTTGACAGATGAGGAAACTGAGACCCAGAGATGTGAATGCCCAAGGTCATGCAGCAGGCAGGTGACGGAGCCAGGATTAGAACCCGTGTCCTCTGAGCCCCAGACCCATCCTCTTTCCACTGGGCCCCGCTGTATTGCCTTTCCCTGTTTGGCATGCTATCCCTCCCCCCAGCCTGTGCAGACTTCACTTGATAATAATAATGGCATTTGATGGCTAATTGCCTGCTCTAGGGTAGCAAGACTTCTCTGGGGGTGCCAAAAAAGCCCCCCTTCCCTCTCCTGACACTTCCTGGTGTGAATCCCTGGCATGGAAGGTTGGCACAACTGGCCCGGGAAGTCAAAACCTTGTTGGTTCTCCACTCAGTGTCCCCTTTACAGAGAGCAAGAGAGCCAGGCAGAAACGTCCTCACCTTAGACCCAGGGTACTTGGGATAGTGTACCTGCTCAAGTGGACAGTGTTCTCAAACTGCTGGGGCGGGAAGTCTTCCCGCCCACGCACCTCCCCGGCTGCTTCACCCCCCACATCTCCAAACCGGCTCTTGGAACCGACAAGGTTGATTTGTCTCTTTCAAAGACTTGCCCGTGGAAACCACTGGTTCGACAAGGAACACGTAGCCCTGACCTGGTCCTCAACCCCTTCGCCTCTAATGCCACCCCAGCTCAGCGAAGCAGCGTGGTCTAGTGGAAAGAGTCCAGGCCGGAGAGTCGGGGAACCTGGGTCCTAAGCCCAGCTCCGTCCCTGGCCTGCCCGTGACCTTGGGAGAATCACTTAACGTCCCTATTTGCTTCAGTTTCTTCACTTGTACATGCCGATTCAATCCCTGTTCCCCCTTCCCCTTAGGCCAGGAGCCCCATATGGAGCAGGGACTGTGCCTGACCGAATGATCTTTTATCTATCTACCCAGTGCTTGGCAATTAGACCGTAAGCTCCTTGAGGGCTGGGATCAGGTCTACCGATTCTATTACACTGAACTCTCTCACACCCTTAGTACAGAGCCCTGCACACTGTACGTGCTCCATAAATACCAGTGATTGATGGTACATACTTAAATACCACAATTATTATTATTATTATTATTATTATTATGAGCTGAGGGGGGTTATTGTCACAATCTTTCAAGACCTTTTTACCCCATCTAATCGCTCAGAGATGAGCCCCAGCTCCCGCTTCTATCTGCTGGGGAAACAGGGCTAGCGGCCTCACAGCAGCTTGCCACACCTTTTTAAATTAAAACAATTTTTCTTTAAATGGTATTTAAGCGCTTACTACGTACCAGGCACTGAACTATGACCTGGGGCACATACAAAGTCATCAGGTGGGGCACAGTCCATGTCCCCACATAGGGCTCGTAGTCTTAATCCCCATTTTTCAGATGAGGTAATGGAGACAAAGTGAAGCGACTTGCCCTAGGTCACACAGCAGGCAAGTGGTAGAGCCAGGATTAGAACTCAGGTCTTCTGATTCCCAGGCCCATGCTCTTTCCACAGGGCTATATTGCTTCTCACACCTGGCAGAAGTCTGCCTCTCCTCCATCTGCCAAGGTGAAAACTCAGTTTCCCTTTTATGTCACGTAAATCTCCTGGTTTTTTAAGATCCAAAGAACGAAAAGGAGACCCGAGCTTACAGCCCCAAAGGGAATAAAGATTCCTTTTCTTTATTAATAGAAGCCCCTCCCACTCTTGAGCCATTGAAAAAGAATGATCATTCCCATGGGGCTCAGGGCATGGCTGCCTGTCGGACTGGCTCAGAAGGCTCCAATCATTTGAGTCACTGCTCAGGCAGCAGAGTGATTTGGGCCCATGAGACAGGTGAAGGACCCACGACTCAAGCGGAAACGAGCATCTCCTTCGTGGCGGCTGACATAATATGGTGGTATGTGTTAAGTGCTCGTTATATGCCAAGCACTGCACTAGGCGCGGGGGTAGCAGTGTGGCTCAATGGAAAGAGCACGGGCTTTGGAGTCAGAGGTCATGGGTTCAAATCCCAGCTCTGCCAATTGTCAGCTGGGTGACTCCGGGCAAGTCACAACTTCTCTGGGCCTCAATTCCCTCATCTGTAAAATGGGGATGAAGACTGTGAACCCCCCGTGGGACAACCTGATCACCTTGTAACCTCCCCAGCACTTAGAACAGTGCTTTGCACATAGTAAGCTCTTAATAAATGCCATTATTATTATTATTATTATTATTATTATACAAGAGTACCAGCTCAACCACAGTCGCTGTCCCACAAGGGGTTCACAGTCTAAGGGAATAAGAACAGTGGTCCTTGTTAAGTGCGTTCTATGTAGCAAGCACTGTGACCCCCACATGGGACAACCTGATAACCTTGTATCTATCCCAGCACTTAGAACACTGCTTGGCACATAGTAAACACTTAACAAATAGCATTATTATTATTATTACTCGACAGCGTGGCATAGTGGAAAGAGCCCGGGCTTGGGAGTCAGAGGTCGTGGGTTCTAATCCCATCTCCGCCACTTGTCAGCTGTGTCACTTTGGACAAGTCATTTCACTTCTCTGTGCCTCAGTTCTCTCATCTGGAAAATGGGGATTAAGACTGTGAGCCCCACGTGGGGCAACCTGATCACCTTGTGTCTATCCCAGCGCTTAGAATCGTGCTTGGCACATAGTAAACGCTTAACACATACCATTATTATTCTTCTAGACTGTGAGCCCGTTGTGGGGTAGAGATTGTCTCTGTTGCAGAATTGTACTTTCCAAGCGCTTAGTACAGTGCTCTGCACACAGTAAGCGCTCAATACGATTGAATGAATGAAGATCAACCATTATATTTATCAACCGCATTTACTGAGCACTGTGGGCAGAGCACTGTACCAAGCGCTTGGGAGAATACAGTATAGTAGAGTTGGTAGACACCTTCCCTGTCCACAGGTCAGACCCAGGCCTGTTGACTGTCAGGAAATATGGGGAGTGGTGTCAATCCACAAGGCTGTATGGAGTGCCCCCAGAAAGGCTAGGTGCTTGGAGAGTCAAGTTAAAGCCTGGATTCAGCCCCCCAGCCCTGGGGCTCTCACACTTTAGGAGTCGGGTGGCCTGTTCCAGTTGAGCCTTGCGTACTCCACGCTGACCCCATTTGAAGTGGGCCAAGTGCTCATGGCCCAAATCACTCCTTTCATTCATTTGACGGTACTTACTGAGCACCTAGGCGCTTCCCCCTTCCCCTCCAACCCCCACCACTACATACGATCGCTCCCTCTCTCTCACCGGATGATGTCGACATACTCCCGATCTTTCCCTTTACTTTCCTTCCACTTGCGGTACATCACCGAGGCGTCCACATTGGCTGGTGAGAACGTGTTTGGCTCACTGAGTAGAGAGATCACGCTTAAGAGGATGGTCCTGCCCAGAGAGGGGGGCAAGAGAAGACCATTAAGTTGTCCAGCCGCGAAAAGGCAGGGGAGGAATGGCGGGGTGGATTGGGATGGGGGGAAGGAAGGGGGGAGAAGCACTTCCACAGTCTACTGGAGACTTGAGATGTTGAGGACGGAGTATCGGGCGGGAATGAGCTTTGGGTTTTGGAATCAATCAATGGCACTATTGAGTGCTTACAAACAGCGGGGGCAGAGCACTGTGCTGAACGCTCGGGAGAACGCAACGCAATAAGCTGGGATGAGATGGCGGCCTAGTCAGAAGATGGACGCTCAGCCTGGTGGTACCCACTGAGTGGGTCACGTTCGGCGTGCCGAGTCCCAGGCCCCAGCGGCCCAACCAAAAAGTCCCCTGGATGCTTCGACTGCGGTCCGCTTGGGGAGGGGACGGGCCCGCAGCCTCAAGGGCCAGGTCGAGGTCGGAGGCGCCTCCGCCAGGGTTATTTCCCACAGGGAGCCGAGGCAGCGAGATCCCACTCACCTGACGTTCTGGGTGGGGTTCCATCTCTCGGAGGGGAGCTCCCCGCTCTGGGGATCATCTACTGGAGGATGGAGGATTGAAATACAAACATCCCCACTCTGAGCACATACAAAGACGGGGGCGAGAGAGAGAAGGGAGGGAGAGTTTACTACACCCGGAGCTGCTCCCGGGACTGGATCTTCCTGCAGCCCGGTCGCCCCGAATCACGAACCCGGGATGCCCAGCCGGGCCGGCGCCACCGAGCTGAGCCGGAACCCAGCAGAGGCAAGGGGGCCGGCGAGTGGAACATGACCGGCAGGAGTTCGGAAACAAAGAGATGGCCCCAAATTCCACCACCTCGTTCCCGGGGCCTCGGGGCTGAAACCAAACGGCTCGGTCCAGGGGCAAGCCCGGCCTCGATGAATCCCAACACAAAGCCTTCTAGGGTCAATCTTGGGGTGTTTTCACCTCAGAGCCTGGAGGCGGGGGACGAGGTTGGGAGAGAGGGCGCCTCTCCACACGACTCCCACCGCTAAGGGACGGCCAGGGCCCACCGGGAGGCCCCCAGAGTTCTCGGAGACTGCTCCAGAGCAGCGGGGACCCTCCAGAATATACCTCATAGATGTTGGGGTGCCACATTTTTGACAGGAAGCGGAAGGCCGGAGGGGAGTAAGGATAATCCACAGGAAACTTGAGGCGAGCCTGCAGATGGAAACAAACCAAGTGGGGAGGAGTTAGGGAATCAGGTGTCTCTCTCCCGGGCTTGTCCTCTCTCCTATGATTGAAGTTACACTCTGAGAAGGGCCAGCGTCAATCTAAGGGAAGGAGCGTGGCCTATTGGAAAAAGCACGTGTCTGGGAGTCACAGGACCTGGATTCTAATCCCCCAGCTCTGCCACTGGCCTGCTGTGTGACCCTGGGCTTGTCACTTCACTTCTTTGTGCCTTAGTTTCCTCAGCTGGAAAATGAGAATTCAATCCCTGTTCCCCCTCCCGCTTAGATTGAGAGCCACCTCGTGGGACAGGGTCTGACCTGATGATCTTGTATCTACCCCAGAGCTTAGTACAGTGCGTGGCCCGTAGTAAGCACTTAAAGTATTATTAAGTCTCTTGGAGCAAATTAAATGCAACCTGCTTCCTCCGCCCCTCAGTAGGTTTTATGCCACCCAGTGGAGTCTCAAACGTTGGCCTGTTCGCCTCCTCGGAACAGAATGAGGGCAGAGGACTCTGGTCTGGCCTGGAGGAGGCCGACGGAAAGAAGAGAGGGAGGGAGGGAGCCGGGAACGGCACGTTTTCCCTCCTGGGCTCGGCTGTGTTCAGGGTGTCTGCTCCCACTCATCCCGCTCGGCAAGCCCACCCGAGGGGCCAGATCCTGGAAAGGGTGTCCTCTGGCAGACGGCCTGCTGCTCGCTGAGCCTTTAGTTTGAACATACGCCTCCCACCCTCTACACTTTGCGCTGGAGGGCACGCTTCCGGGGGGAACAGGCTCATGGAGTTCAGAAAGCTCAGAGAAACTCTCCTCTGCTGGCTCTGCCCTAACTAACTTGCTCCCCTTCCCCACCCCACCCCCCTACCCCATTGTGACGGGGCCTTGTTGACTTCCTGGTCTGCGTACCAGCCGCGCAGGTAAACAGAGGAAGCTCGACCCAGTTGTTTTGTTTATTTAGGCCCTGATCCCGGCTAAATTTCCAGGCCCTGAATTCTGGCTACCTGGAATTCCAGGCCCCAAATCTGATTGCTTGGAATTTCTAGGCCGCAACCCATCCCGGGACAGTTTCTCATCCTGTTGTTGAAACAGGACGGCCAATCCCCCTCCACGGGGAAGGATGGCTGGAGGAAACAATCACTTTGGTCCCCCTAATGCTTCCCCTAGTGGGCTGGGGCCCGTCTGGAGGCCGGGGAGTGAGTCCAACGGCCTCCCTTTTGGCCCTGGGATTTGAGGAGCCCCTCCCCGATGGTGCGGCTGCTGGCTGAAGGTCACGCGGGGCCTCGGTCTCCGGACCAGGTTGCGACGATGGACTCCCTGACTGCCAGCAGTCCACCCAGGCCGCTCCTGGGCGTAGAACGGATGCCCCTACCGCTGGGTACAAAGCCCTTCTTGGCGGGGGGGGACGGGACGGGATGGGACAGTGCACCAAGGGTGCTTAAGGGGCAGCACCCCTATGGAGGAAGGCAACCGTGAAGATGGAACAGTGGCAGATTATCTTCAGGCCGTTCCCGTTCCGCTGACTCGAATCAAGTTACTGCCAAGCCCTAACTGTGGATAGAGACCACACTGACCCCTCGCGTGAGAGGAGGGAGAAAGGGTGAAGAAAAGAGAGAGGGGAAAGAAAGATACAAGTTGTTGGATTCAAAGCCTCACTGACTGACCATCCACCACCCAGGGCTTTGCCTTCATGGGGCTCAGGGAGAAAGCTTAAAATGTTTGGGGGAGGTTAGAGATGAGAGACCACCAAAAGTAATGCCGATAAGCCTCTTCTTGGAGGACCTGGGAAGAATCCTCAGGTGGAATTCCAGGGTGGCCCTGGGAACAGATGCAGGACCCCAGCCGGCAGCTACTCCTAGGCAGACAAGAGTGTCTGCGGGAAGCAGCCCTAAAGAACTGTTTTCCTGGGTGTCCGGGCTGGTCCTCATCCAGAAGGAAAAGCCTCCCCAGCCCCTTCAACTGCAGGGCCTCCCCAGTTTAGCAACAGCCGCAACACAAGCACCATTCACTAAGGTAACTCCAACTCCTGCTTCTGGTGCTCCTGGAATTCCACTCTCCACAACACGGACCCACGGGGGACCAGCCGTTCCGAGATGAAGCACAAAAATGTAGAGCCAGCCAGGAGGCTCAGAGCCTGCGCCTCTTCCCTCATCCCCACACCACCTCCAGAGAGTCCAACTGAACCGAAGCGGCTTTCCCTGGTGGGCCAGCTCCTTTGCATCCCATGCCACCCTCCCGAGCCCTTTCTGCAGAGGGGAGGGGGATGAGGTGCTACGCTTATAGGCCTCCTTCTCCTCCTCCACCTTGGTTTATCCACCTGCTCCCATGACCCAAAAGGGACAAACCGAAAACCCAGCTTAAAGTCAAACCCTGAAAGGGAAATGCCCGAACGGAAAGCCCAGCGCTAATCTCCGATCGGGGAAAAAGTGCCCTGGTTCTCGTCAAGGGAGGCCTATGGGGTCCTCTGTATGGATCACGGAGAAACGGCGTGGGCTAGTGGAAAAAAACCAGGCCTGGGAGTCAGAGGACCTGGGTTCTAATCCTGGCTCCGGCACCTGTCTGCTGTGTGACCTTGGACAAGTCGTTTAACTTGTTCTGTGCCTCAGTTACCTCCTTTGTAAAATGGGGATTAAGACTGTGAGCCCCATACGGACCGTGAGCCCGCTGTTGGGTAGGGACCGTCTCTATATGTTGCCAACTTGGACTTCCCAAGCGCTTAGTACAGTGCTCTGCACACACTAAGCGCTCCATAAATACGGTTGAATGAATATGGGACCTGGCCTGTGTCCAACCTGACTGCCTTGCATCAATCCCAGTGCTTAGTACAGTACCTGGCATATGGTAAGTGCTTAAATACCATAAAAAAAAAAATATGTCCCCTTTGGGAGGAGAAAATAGAACCAGTGCTGCCCATTCCAATCACTTGGAGTTGCCATATGGGTTTCCCTTCTATTTCCAGAGATCAGAAGCTGAAGGAGTCACCTTATACCCAAGAAGCTCGCACTCTGGGCTCAAGTCTGGTGAGACTGTTCACTGAGCGGGGGAGGAGAAAAGGAAGTCGGCTCAGGGGTGTCAGAAGGAACTCACCCCCCCCAACACACACACACACACACACACACACACACACACACACACACACACACACACTCCCCCCCACCCCGCATCTAAGGCCAGCAAGTCTCCAGACAAAGCAAAGGAAGAAGAGATAGGAGGCAGCCTGTGAGAAATGCCGTCCTGCAGTCTGTCTTCAAACCCTGTGATGGGGCGAGGCAACAGGTCTGACCAATTCCTGCAAGGGAACCAGATCTACACAGGCCAGCGGAGGTTTTGATCCGGCTTCCCTGGAAGGGGCTACTCTACAACTATCCTGTTGTAGAGTATCCTGTTGTATCCTACTCTACAACTACCCTTTTAGACTGTGAGCCCACTGTTGGGTAGGGACTGTCTCTGTATGTTGCCGATTTGTACTTCCCAAGCGCTTAGTACAGTGCTCTGCGCATAGTAAGCGCTCAATAAATACGATTGATGATGATGATGATGATGATGTGGGGCGGATAAGACCAGCCAATCAATCAATCAATCAATCGTATTTTTGAGCACTTACTGTGTGCTGAGCACTGTACTAAGTTCTGAGGACTTCCAACTCCCCACCCCAGGGCCTGAACTGGTGCCACTTGTCAGAGAGGTCCCAGGCGGGTATATTAGAGTGGAAGAGGAGGAGGGAAATCAATGCTAACCTGCCCCCGGCAAGTATCCATCAATCTACGGTATTTGCTGCGTGCTTGTGGTGGGCTTAGAGTTTGGGAGAGATTAACGGCGTATGTGGGCATGATTTCTGCCCTCAAGGAGTTTACAACCTAGGGAGCTGATGCTCTCTGAGAGTCACTCCCTGTTTTGTCTCTTTCAGTTTTTGTTGGGAAGCTCTTAACCGCCCCGACCCTGAGTCAAATGGACTCACAGCCTGTCATCCCAACCACTCCCAACCCGAGCGCCCTTAGCCCACCCCCGCTCCACTCCCTCCTCACTTATGCCCGAGGTTTCTCCCCCCCCTCCAACAATAAACTACTCCACCGATTTCCCTACACCCCATGAGGGCTGCATCCAACCCTTTGTCTCTTCTGGGAACGAGGTGGAAAAGCAGGGAAGGGGGGCCGGAGGCGGGAGGGGACGGGCCACGTTGGCCCAGGCCTCTCCTGGCCCTGGGGAAGGAGGAAGGTGAGGGGGCGTTAAGAGATTCAAAAAGGAGCCACGGAGACAGAGACGAGCCGTCTGGACCCCAAGGAAGGGAGGGAGACCTGAAAGGTCCCAGGTCCAGGAAATGTCCCAGGCCTGAACGAGGCAGGAGGGCCCCAGGAAGGATGGGGGACGAGGAAAACTGGGAATCGGCCTCTTCGGCTAGAATGAAGGGGCCCAATTCGGGGTGTGGGGAGGTGGGGGGGGGGGAGAGAGGGAATGGGGGATCTCCCAAAGTGGTGGGAGAGGAGACCCCCTCCCCTCTCCTCACCTTAAAGTAGCCACCCTCATAGTAGGTGTTAGGGGGTCCGAAGATGGCCACTTCCCAGTTGTACAGATCGTCCTCATCGGCCAGAGTCACCCGGAAACCCTCAACCGGTTCCTCCTGCAGCTCTTTCAGTTCCATAAGCAGCGCCTTCTGCGAGCTGGGCACTAACGGCCGGGCCATGGCGGCGGGGCGCGGCCGAAAGCGGGAACTGGGGGAGTGAACGGGGCCGATCGCAAGCGAGGGGCCGGGGCCGCGGTCCGGGACGGGAGCGGAGTGGGCCCGCCGCCGAGAGCCGGCCCCCCGCGCGCAACTACCACAGTCGCACTGGCTCGCCTCCGCCCCGCCCTCGCAGGGCCGTTCGCCGCCTGCGCGCGACGCGGCGCAGCACGGATTGGTGCTCGCTGGCTCGCTCCCCCCGCGGGGCCTGCTGGGGACTGGAGTCCGCTCGTGGGACCGCCCCCGCGCGCGGGGCCCGCTGGGAGTTGGAGTCCGGGCGGCGTTGCCCGGCCGCCGGCCCGCGCGGGGCATGCTGGAGATTGAAGTTCGCCCGCCGCGGTCCCCTCGTCCGTCGTCGAGAGCGGCGATGGAAAATGGAGGGAGGAGGCCCGACGGCCCCTGCTTGGGAGGCGGAGCTGGTTGTGACAGTTCCATTGTCCCACCCATCAGCGTCATCAATGGGGGCACAGCACTCTGGACTCCCTCGTTGAACCTTGTGTGGCCGTGGTTCCGAGGGGAGTATGTTTGCTTTTGTTCTCTGTCTCCCCCCTTTAGACTGTGAGCCCACTGTTGGGTAGGGACTGTCTCTATAATGTGCCAACTTGGACTTCCCAAGCGCTTAGTACAGTGCTCTGCACACAGTAAGCGCTCAATAAATACGATTGATTGATAGTGAGGGTGATGTGCGCAACACTGGGATAGGGACGAGGTGATCAGATCAGTCACCGGCCCACATGGGACTCAAAGTCTAATAATTATGGTACTTGCTGGGCACTTCCTTTGTATCAATCAATCAGAAGTATTTATTGAGCGCTTACTGTGTGCAGAACACTGGATTAAGCGCTTGGGAAGTCCAAGTTGGCAACATATAGGGACAGTCCCTACCCGACAGTGGGCTCACAGTCTAAAAGGGGGAGACGGAGAACAAAACCGAACATACTAACAAAATAAAATACATAGACTAGATATGTACAAGTAAAATAAATAAATAAATAGAGTAATAAATATGTACAAACATATATACATATATACAGGTATATATACCTATACATACATATATACATATATCAATCAATCAATCGTATTTATTAAGTGCTTACTATGTGCAGAGCACTGTACTAAGCGCTTGGGAAGTACAAATTGGCAACACATAGAGACAGTCCCTACCCAACAGTGGGCTCACAGTCTATACATATATGTATATATATACATGTATATGCATGTATATATATACATATATACAGGTATGTATGTATGTATATATATACATGTATGTACATGTGTATATGCATGTATACAGGTATGTATGTATATATATATACATGTATATGCATATATATACAGGTATGTATGTATATATATACATGTATATGCATATATATACAGGTATGTATGTATATATACATGTATATATACAGGTATGTATATATACATGTATGTACATGTGTATGTATATATATATATATATACAGGTATGTATAAAATACATAGACTAGATATGTACAGGTAAAATAAATAGAGTAATAAATATGTACAAACATATATACATATATACAGGTGCTGTGGGGAAGGGAGGGAGGGAAGATGGGGGGGATAGAGGGGGGACGAGGGGGAGAGGAAGGAAGGGGCTCAGTCTGGGAAGGCCTCCTGGAGGAGGTGAGCTCTCAGTAGGACCTTGAGGGAAGCACTCTTGTAAACACTGGGGTAGATAGGAGTTAATCCTATCTACAGATGAGGGAACTGTGCCTCAGTTCCTTTGTCTGTAAAATGGGGATTAAGATTGTGAGCCCCACATGGGACAACCTCATCTCCTTGTATTCCCCCCAGCGCTTAGAACAGTGCTTGGCAAATGCCAACATTATTATTATTATTAATCAGGTTGGACACAGCCTCTCCCTCCTGGGGCTCACAGTCTAAGTTTGAGGAAGTGGGGCTTCATCCCCATTTTACAGGTGAGGAAACCGAGACACAGAGAAGTGACGTGACTTACCCGAGGTCGCACAGCAGATACATGGCAGATCCGGGGTTATAAATCCGGGTTCTCTGACTCTCGGGCCCCTGCTAGTTCCACTGGGGCGCACTGCTTCCCTAAAGTCTAAGAGACTAGTGGATAGAGCGCGGGACTAGGAGTCAGAGGGACCTGGGTTCAAATCCCAGCTCTGCCACTTGTCTGCTCTATGACCTTGGGTAAGTCACTTAAATTCTCTGTGTCTCAGTTACCTTATCTGTAAAATGGGGATTAAGATTGTGAGCCCCACGTGGGACATGGACCGTGCCCAAACTGATTAGCTTGTATCTCCCCCAGCGCTCAGTACAGTGTCTGGCACGTAGTAAGCTCTTAACAAATACCGTACAAAAAAAGAGGGAAGGAGAACAGGCATTTTATCCCCATGTTACCGATCAATCAATGAATGACATTTATTAAGTGGTCACTGTGTGCAGAGCACTGTACTTGGTTGGGAGAGTGCAATACAACAGAGTTGGTAAACGTGATCCCTGCTCACAAGAAGATTACAGTCTACAAGAGGAGACAGTCGTTAAATTACGGAAAGGGGAGACGGGAGCATTTAGGGAGTAAAAGTGCTGTGGGCATGCAGACCCAAGAGAATAGGTGAAGCAGAAGGAAGGGATAATAGGGTAGGGAGGTGAAAATCCAGTCTGCATCAAACAGAAACTCCTTATCATCAATGTGAGCCCACTGTTGGGTAGGGACTATCTCTATATGTTGCCAACTTGTACTTCCCAAGCGCTTAGTACAGTGCTCTGCACACAGTAAGCGCTCAATAAATACGATTGATTGATTGATTGATTTTAAGCCCTCAATCAGGTCGCCCCCTTCCTACCTTACCTCACTGATCTCATACTATAGCCCAGTCTGCACCCTTCGTTCCTCTAGTGTCAGCTTGCTTACTGTACCCCGATCTCAACGCCAATCCAGCGCTTAGTACAGTGCCTCGCACATAGTAAGCACTTAACAAATACTGTATTATTATCCAGGAGGCCTTCCCAGACTGAGCCCCTTCCTTCCTCTCCCCCTCGTCCCCCTCTCCATCCCCCCCATCTTACCTCCTTCCCTTCCCCACAGCACCTGTATATATGTATATATGTTTGTACATATTTATTACTCTATTTATTTTACTTGTACATATCTATTCTATTTATTTTATTTTGTTAGTATGTTTGGTTTTGTTCTCTGTCTCCCCCTTTTAGACTGTGAGCCCACTGTTGGGTAGGAACTGTCTCTATATGTTGCCAATTTGTGCTTCCCAAGCGCTCAGTACAGTGCTCTGCACATAGTAAGCGCTCAATAAATACGATTGATGATGATGATGATGATTATCAACCCCTTTCCTGCATCCTTCCCCTAGCCTGGAACTCCCTCCCGCTCCAAATACGCCAGACCACCCCACTCCCTACCTGCAAAACTTTATTAAGGTCACATCTCCTCCAAAAGGCCTTCCCCAATTAAGCTCTCTTTTCCCCGACTCCCTCTCCCTTCTAATAATAATGGCATTTATTAAGCACTTACTATGTGCAAAGCACTGTTCTAAGCACTGGGGAGGCTACAAGGTGATCAGGTTGTCCCACGGGGGCTCACAGTCTTAATCCCCATTTTACAGATGAGGTAACTGAGGCACAGAGAAGTGAAGTAACTTGCCCAAAGTCACACGGCTGACAATTGGTGGAGCCAGGATTTGAACCCATGACCTCTGACTCCAAAGCCCGGGCTCTTTCCACTGCTTCCCTTCTGTGTTGCCTATACACTTGTATCGGTATCCTTTGGATATTCGATATTCACCCCACCCTCAACCCCACAGCAGTTGTGTACATGTCTGCAATTTATATGTAATAATTGTAATTTAGATATACGTATAACTCCATCTTTCCCTCTAGACTGTAAGCTCCTTAGGGGCAGGGAACATATCTACCCACTCTGTTGTAGTCTACTCTACTCTTCCAAGTGCTTAGTCCAGTGCTGTGCACATAGTAAGTGCTCAATGAATACCATTGATTGATTGATGGATTAGAAGGCCTCTTGGAGGAGAAGTGATTTTAGGAAGGCTTTGAATAATAATAATAATAATAATTGGCATTTATTAAGCGCTTACTATGTGCAAAGCACTGTTCTAAGCGCTGGAGGAGAGTGGTGGACTGTCATCTATGAAGGGGGAGGAAGTTCTAGGCCTGAGGGAGGATGTGAGCAAGGGGTCGGTGGTGAGATAGACAAGCTCGAGGTTTAGTGAGTAGGCTGGGAGCGTGACCTAGTGGAACGAGAACAGGCCTCGGAGTTTAGAGACTTGGGTTCTCATCCTGGCTCTGCCGCTTACCTACTGTGCGACCTTGAACAAGTCACTTAACTCTTCTGCACCTCAGTTTCCTCATCTGTAAAATGGAGCTCCAGTACCTGTTCTCCCTCCCTCTTAGACTGAGCTCCATGTGGGACAGGGACCGTGTCTGATCTGACTTGCATTGTACGTACCCCAGCGTTTCACGCAGCCCTTGGCACATAGTAAGGGCTCAAAAATGCCACAGTTGCTATTATTGGTAACTCAAATATAACAGGATGAGATAACCAAAGTAAATAATTGACTATAGAATATGACCCCCTTGGTGGTGGAAGGCTTGAGGATGTGGTTGGGTGGGTTTGTGGATTTTTCCCAGACTGAGCCCCTTCCTTCCTCTCCCCCTCATCCCCCTCTCCATCCCCCCATCTTACCTCCTTCCCTTCCCCACAGCACCTGTATATATGTATATATGTTTGTACATATTTATTACTCTATTTATTTTACTTGTACATATCTATTCTATTTTATTTTGTTAGTATGTTTGCTTTTGTTCTCTGTCTCCCCCTTTTAGACTGTGAGCCCACTGTTGGGTAGGGACTGTCTCTATATGTTGCCAACTTGTACTTCCCAAGCGCTTAGTACAGTGCTCTGCACACAGTAAGCACTCAATAAATACAATTGATGATGATGATAATTTTTCTTGTGGAGGAGGAATGTGTCCTGCAGAATGGGTAGAGGAGGCTTGGTGGTGGGGTGGGGAAGTGCCTAGTTGAATTAAGGAATAAAAGAGCAGAATTATTAATTCTGGGAGGACAGTGAGGAGCTGGGGACCTGGAGACCACCCCCCTGGACTCCCCCAACATCAGTCTGAGCTGCCATGTCCATTCCCCCTTCCCTAGACTCCTCTAGACTGTAAGCTTGCTGTGGGCAGGGAACGTGTCTACTAACTTTGTGGTACTGCACGCTCCCAAGTGCTTCATCCAGTGCTTTTCACACAGTAAGCACTCAATAAATACCATTGATAGATTCCTTCCCTCCATATTCAGGGCCCTATCTCTGGGCAAACTTCTTTCCCCTTTGGCCTCGGGCTGGTTCGGGGGCAGGGACTCTGGTGCTCCCCACCCACTGTCCTGGGGCGAGAGCCTTTGAAGTGATTGCACCCATCCGTCCCTCCACACTCCAGCTCCTTTCTGAGGAGACCATCATCCTTGTTGTTGGGCTCTTTGCCCGGAAGGCTTATTCAAGGTTCATGTGCCCAGGGCCTGAGGCATATCCTGTCAGGGCTCCTTTTCCACCCCCGTGAATTCAGAAAATTCCTTGAACAACTCTGCCCATGGTGTAAGCTCTGCCCCTTTCACCCCCATGACTCTGTCAGCAGGGGAAAGGTGAAATGATGGAAGGCTCTCATAATAATAATAATAATAATGGTGGTATTTTGTTAAGTGCTTACTATGTGCCAGGCACTGTACTAAGTGCTGGAGTGATACAAGCAAATTGGGTTGGACAGAATGCATGTCTCACGTGAAGCTCACAGTCTTAATCCCCATTTTACAGATGAGGGAACTGAGCTGCCATGTCCATTCTTCCTTCCCTAGACTCCTCTAGACTGTAAACTTGGTGTGGGCAGGGAACATGTCGACTAACTCTGTGGTATTGTACTCTCCCAAGCGCTTGGTCCAGTGCTCCTCATACGCTAAGCACTCAATAAATACCATTGATTGATTCCTTCCCTCCATATCCAGGGCCCTATCTCCAGGCGAAGATAGGTGAAGTGACTTGCCCAAGTGACTTGTGCTTAATAAATACTACGATTTTCATTAGAGAAACCAGCCTGGCAAGGTTGGGGGAGTGGGGTGGATGTTAACAAAACAATGCTTTCTCCCGCTACTGAGAAGCAGCGTGGCTCAGTGGAAAGAGCCCGGGCTTTGGAGGCAGAGGTCATGGGTTCAAATCCTGGCTCCATCAGCTATGTGACTTTGGGCAAGTCACTTCTCTGTGCCTCAGTTACCTCATCTGTAAAATAGGGATTAATACTGTGAGCCGCCTGTGGGACAACCTGATCACCTTGTAACCTCCCCAGCGCTTAGAACGGTGCTTTGCACATAGTAAGCGCTTAACAAATACTATTATTATTATTATTATTATTACTGAGGCTCCCAGCTGCATCATCCCTTTGACGACGGACCAGTGTCGAACCCGGGGCTCTCTGAGCTCAGTGGGCGCTCCGGAGAAACTGACTGTCTGCGTGGGAAGAGCTGAGGAAGGTGCTGCAGGCAGATAGAGGATTTTTGGAACCCCTCTATGAGATGAATAATATCTTGACTCATTTCTCCAAAGGAGCTTAAACAGGCTCTCACGAACCTCCCTGGGTGATGGCGAGGAGGCAGTAGTCTGGTCTCTCACTTCTTTTTCTTCTTCTTTTCTGCTACTCTTTGTTTTTTATGGTATTTCTTAAGCGCTTACTATGTGCCAGGCAGTGTACTAAGTGCTGGAGTAGATACAAGCTAATCAGATTGGACACAGTCCATGTCCCTCAGTGGGGCTCCCAGTCACAAGAAGCAGCATGGCGTAGTGGATAGAGCACGGGCCAGGAGGTTATGGGTTCTAATCCCGCTCTGCCACTGTGTGACCCTGGGTATGTCACTTCACTTCTCTGTGCCTCAGTTACCTCATCTGTAAAATGGGGATTGAGTCTGTGAGCTCCACGTGGGACAGGGACTGTGTCCAACCTGGCTTACTTGTATCTATGCCAGTGCTTAGCGATCCAAAGCGGACAGTGGAGGGGTCATCGGGAACATCTTTGTGGATGTCAAAGTCATCCAGGATCAATGTAGGGATGGAGAAAGAGTGATAGAGAGATGGAGAAAGAGCCTAGTGTCCACTCTGCTGTCTGGGAGATTGGTTTGTCCCATAGCCGGGCTTAGTTGAGGCAGGGGACGGGATGCCGTGGGTTGAAATCTGTGTGACTGTGGTTGGGGTGGTGGAAGAATGGTACATACAAATGTATGCTCGGCAATATTACATGCAGTAGTAAGTTACGTTCGGTTAATTTTTAGCTGTTGGGTGGAATTGTCTCCCTCACCACTTTCCTCCGTTGTTCCGCAAAAGCCACCTTTCCAAATTAGAAGTTTAATCTCACTTGGGTGGCTTTTGAGCGCTTCCTGTGTTCAGAGCACAGTACTAAGCGCTTTGGACTGAGTCCCCTTTTTCCTCTCCTCCTCCCCATCCCCCCAGCCCTACCTCCTTCCCCTCCCCACAGCACCTGTATATATGCTTGTACAGATTTATTACCCTACTTGTACATATTTACTATTCTATTGATTTTGTTAATGATGTGCATCTAGCTTTATTTCTATTTATTCTGATGAACGTGACACCTGTCCACATGTTTTGTTTTGTTGTCCATCTCCCCCTTCTAGACTGTGAGCCCGTTATTGGGTAGGGACCGTCTCTATATGTCGCCAAATTGTACTTCCCAAGCGCTTAGTACAGTGCTCTGCACTCAGTAAGCGCTCAATAAATACGATTGAATGAATGAATGAATGAATGCCTGGCACATGGTAAGCGCTTAACAAATACCATTATTATTATTATTATTAATCCCCATTTGACAGATGGGATAACTGAGGCACAGAGAAGTTAAGTAGCAGAGATGGGATTAGAATCCAGGTCCTTCTGGCTCCCAGGCCTGTGCTTTATCCACTAGGCCATGTTGCTTCCTCTTTCCTTACCTCTGCATCACCCACTGGGACTCCAATATTTTTGTACCCCTGTGGCTCGGGGACAAGCAGCCTGCCTTCGATTGGGTGGCTTGCATCCCACTTATCAAGGAATAGTCGGAGCAATGTGTGATCTAACTGTAATAATTACAGTGATATCTTTTCATTCATTCATTCATTCATTCAATCGTATTTATTGAGCATTTACTGTGTGCACAGTACTGTACTAAGCGCTTGGGAAGTACAAGCTGGCAACATACAGAGACGGTCCCTACCCAACAGCGGGCTCACAGTCTAGAAGGGGGAGACAGACAACAAAATAAAACATATTAACAGAATAAAATAAATAGAATAAATATGTACAAGTAAAATAAAGAGTAATAAATATGTACAAACATATATACATATATACAGGCACTGTGGGGAGGGGAAGGAGGTAAGGGGGGGATGGGGAGGGGGAGGAGGGGAGAGGAAGGAGGGGGCTCAGTCTGGGAAGGCCTCCTGGAGGAGGTGAGCTCTCAGTAGAGCTTTGAAGGGAGGAAGAGAGCTAGCTTGGCGGATGTGCCTAATCCTCCTTGACCTCTCAGCTGTCTTCGACACTGTGGACCACCCCCGTCTCCTCAACACGCTATCCAACCTTGGCTTCACAGACTCCGTCCTCTCCTGGTTCTCCTCTTATCTCTCCGGTCGTTCATTCTCAGTCTCTTTTGCAGGCTCCTCCTCCCCCTCCCATCCCCTTACTGTGGGGGTTCTCCAAGGTTCAGTGCTTGATCCCCTTCTGTTCTCGATCTACACTCACTCCCTTGGTGACCTCATTCGCTCCCACGGCTTCAACTATCATCTCTACGCTGATGACATCCAGATCTACATCTCTGCCCCTGCTCTCTCCCCCTCTCTCCAGGCTCGCATCTCCTCCTGTCTTTAGGACATCTCCATCTGGATGTCTGCCCGCCATTTAAAACTCAACATGTCCAAGACTGAACTCCTTGTCTTCCCTCCCAAACCCTGCCCTCTCCCTGACTTTCCCACCTCTGTTGACGGCACTACCATCCTTCCCGTCTCACAAGCCCGCAACCTTGGTGTCATCCTCGACTCCGCTCTCTCATTCACCCCTCACATCCAAGCCGTCACCAAAACCTGCCGGGCTCAGCTCCGCAACATTGCCAAGATCTGCCCTTTCCTCTCCATCCAAACCGCTACCCTGCTCGTTCAAGCTCTCATCCTATCCCGTCTGGACTACTGTATCAGCCTTCTCTCTGATCTCCCATCCTCATGTCTCTCCCCACTTCAATCCATACTTCATGCTGCTGCCCGGATTGTCTTTGTCCAGAAACGCTCTGGGCATGTTACTCCCCTCCTCAAAAATCTCCAGTGGCTACCAATCAATCTGCGCATCAGGCAGAAACTCCTCACGCTGGGCTTCAAGGCTGTCCATCACCTCGCCCCCTCCTACCTCACCTCCCTTCTCTCCTTCTACAGCCCAGCCCGCACCCTCCACTCCTCTGCCGCTAATCTCCTCACCATGCCTCATTCTCGCCTGCCCGCCATCGACCCCCGGCCCATGTCATCTCCCTGGCCTGGAATGCCCTCCCTCTGCCCGTCCGCCAAACTAGCTCTCTTCCTCCCTTCAAGGCCCTACTGAGAGCTCACCTCCTCCAGGAGGCCTTCCCAGACAGAGCCCCTTCCTTCCTCTCCCCCTCGTCTCCCCTCCATCCCCCCCATCTTACCTCCTTCCCTTCCCCACAGCACCTGTATATATGTATATATGTTTGTACATATTTATTACTCTATTTATTTTACTGTACATATCTATTCTATTTATTTTATTTTGTTAGTATGTTTGGTTTTGTTCTCTGTCTCCCCCTTTTAGACTGTGAGCCCACTGTTGGGTAGGGACTGTCTCTATATGTTGCCAACTTGTACTTCCCAAGTGCTTAGTACAGTGCTCTGCACACAGTAAGTGCTCAATAAATACGATTGATTGATTGATTGATTGATGTGCAGAGGGAGGGCATTCCAGGCCAGGGGGAGGATGTGGGCCGGGGGTCAATGGTGGGACAGGCGAGAACGAGGCACAGTGAGGAGGTTAGCGGCAGAGGAGTGGAGGGTGCAGGCTGGGCTGTAGAAGGAGAGAAGGGAGGTGAGGTAGGAGGGGGCGAGGTGATGGAGAGCGCAGTGTATTTTTGCCAGGCACTGTACTAAGTGCTGGGGTAGATACAAGCTAGTCAGGTTGGACACAATCCCTGTCCCACACAGGGTTCACAGTTTAGGCAGGAGGGAGAACAGGGATTTCACCTCCATTTTACAGATGAGGAAACCGAGGCCCAGAGAAACAAAGTGATCTGTTTGTGTCAGATCCGCCCACAGTGATTATTCTAGTGCTGGGGAGAGATCGATTCCCATGAGACCACAGGTCGTGAAACTAGGTCGTGCTCAATTAAATACCAGGAGCTTTGAGTTCTCAAGCTCCACAAACCAGGGGTGGAGCCGGGGAGGGTTACGGGTTGTCCAGAACCAGAAGCACTTGACCTTCCCACACCTCCACAAACACCGTCGCTCTTCCCAAAGTTAGGGCTGAGGTAGGTCTTAGGCCCATTGCCGTGTCACTATGAGTTCTTTTGAAATGAATGGCTAACTCTATCTGACTGTGGATGCCTCTACTGCAGCTCTCGGGAAAACGGGGAGCTCTGGAAACAAATCGGGGTGCTTTGCCGCTTTCCTTGGTAATTATCTGGGCATGGACGTTCCACCTTGTGGCTTCTTTACAGCAGACTGTTGAGCCTACCTGCACTCAGCTCCCCCTCACTGAGGCACCTGCCTTCCCTCCCTCTCCACTCCCCCTCACCGAGGTACCTGCCTTCCCCCAATCTGCTCCCTCTAAGAGGCACCTGCCTTCCCTCCCTCTGCTCCCCCTCACTGAGACCCCTGCCTTCCTCCCTTTTGCTCCCTCTCAAAGTCACCTGCCTTCCCCTTTCTGCCTTCCCTCCCTCTGCTCCCTATTACTAAATCCCCATTACTTCCCTCCCTCCGGTCCCCGCCGGAGGTTGCCTTCCCCGCTTCTGCTTCCCCTCAGAGACACCTCCCTTCCCCCCCTGAGGCACCCATGGGGGCCACAGATTCCAGTGTTTCGGGGCCATCTTTCCATCACCCAGATGCCTCCCCAAACCACCTTTCCAGCTGCCCAACCCCCTTACCTCATTGTTATTTTTATTATTGTGGTATTTATTAAGAGCTTATTATGTGTCAAGCACTGTTCTAAGCTGGATACAAGAGAATCAGGTTGGACATAGTCCCTGTCCCACATGGGACTCACAGTCTAAGCAGGAAGGAGAACAGGTACTGAAGCCCCATTTTACACATGAGGAAACTGAGGCCTAGAGGAGTTAAGTGACTTGCCCAAGGTCACACAACAGGCAAGTGGCAGAGCTGGGATTAGCACCCAGGTCCTCTAACTCCCAGGCCTGGGCTCTTTCCGCTAAGCCACGCTGCTCGCCGTGTATTACTTGTGATTTTGATTTATTGGGGCCATTATCTTTGTTTGGACAATTGCCTATTACCTCGTGCATCTGGAGAAGTCAGAACAAGCTTGTCCCCTCCTGTGACTGTCATTTTTAACAATGCCTTCTATTTATATAACCAGTTTCTCCTGAGGACCAAAATATGCCGTACTGATACCATCTCACTCATCTTCACCACTTCCACCAGAGACGTTCGCCTATACTTTCACAGAGGGACGAAGTGAAGCCCAAAGAGAGAAAAAGTTGTCCAAGGTCACAGCCACATCCCAAGGAAGCACAGAGAGGGAAAGAGCCTCAGCCAAGGTCACACAGCATGTCAGAGCCAGGATTACAATCCTGGGGGGTAGTGGGTAGATTCTGGAAATTCTCCTAGGGGGTGAGACCAGTGAGCCTAAGTAGTCAGTCGGTCTGAGTGTTTGGTGTGTGCAGAGCACTGTACTAAGCACTTGGGAGAGTACAACAGGGACATTCTCTGCCCACAGCGAGCTTACGGTCTAGAAGAGGGGGGCAGAGGAGTCTGCCGTGAAGTTTCAGGACAGAAACCTGTGGCCAGGGGCGGTAGCCCCACCTGCCCCATCCCCAACAAGGTGGGCCTCTGATGACAGCTGCTTAGGCCCGTGGGGCTGGGCTCAGTAGTTTCCAAGCTCTAATCCAAGCCCCAGGCCTGACTCAACTGGTTACCCTAGGCAGATCAATCAATCATCAATCGTATTTATTGAGCGCTTACTGTGTGCAGAGCACTGTACTAAGTGCTTGGGAAGTACAAGTTGGCAACATATAGAGACAGTCCCTACCCAACAGTGGGCTCACAGTCTAGAAGGGGGAGATCCCTCCACCTCTCTGTGGAGATGCTGACTGGTGCCTATAAGGCAATCTTCCCTTCCCCAATGTGCAGGGGAGAGAGCAGCACTTTACAAAGTCAGGTTTCCAGAAGGCCAGAGCTCCGAATACAAGCAGAAGGGGAGTTGGAAGACAGGATGCCCCGGTCCAGGTTCCAGACTGCCACTGCTCCAGTTCGGGCAAGCGTGCCGTGATTACTGTATCAGCCTCCTTGCTGACTTCCTTATCTCCTGTGTCTCCCCACTCCAGTCCATACTTCACTCTGCTGCCCGGATCACTTTTCTACAAAAATGTTCAGTTCATGTTTTCCCACTCCTCAAGAACCTCCATCAAACAGAAACTCACCATTGGCTTTCAAGCACTCAATCACCTTGCCCCCTCCTACCTCACGCTGCTACTCTCCTACTACAACCCAGCCCGCACACGTCTCTCCTCTAACGCCATACTACTCACTGTACCTCGATCTCGTCTGTCTTACCGCCGACCTCTTGCCCACATCCTGCCTCTGGCCTGGAAAGCCTTCCCTCTTCATATTCAGCAGTCAATTACTTCCCCCCACCCCTGCGCTTCAATGCATTATCGAAAGCACATCTCCTCCAAGAAGCCTTCCCTGACTAAGCCTTCCCTTCCTCTTCTCCCACTCCCTTCTGCATCGCCCTGACTTGCTCCCTTTATCCATCCCCTCTCCCAACCCCACAGCACTTATGTACATATCTGTAATTTTGCTTAATGTCTGTCTCCCTCTCCAGACCGCAAACTCTTGGGCAGGGAATGTGTCTATGTCGCTATACTGTACTCTCCCAAGTGTTTAGTACAGTGCTCTGCACACAGTAAGCGCTCTATAAATACGATTGACTGACTGACTGACTCTGGGCTTCCCTCATGGCTGCAGGCCCCTAACCCGGGCCCGGTACCAACATGTAAGCAGGTCTCGCCTGGCCAGGGCGTGGGGTTTTGGTAAATTACAGTCTGGATGAAAGTCACCCGGGGAAGGGAGAAGCGTGATTAACGATGACGCCATGGGGCCCCGGGAGGGGAAGCTACCCAGAAAACGGACATCAGCAGGCAGGTTTGACGGAGAGTTTATTAATCTGAGCCTTCAAAGGGGAGAATGTCCACTGAGGAAATACAAGGGGCTGCCAGCTGGAGATGGGCTGTCTGGAGGTGGGCTCTGGAGAGCCCGCTGCCCTCCCCCGCCCCCCGCTCAGCCCATTAGCCAGCTGGTCACCCACCCCAACCCCAGCTCTTCTGTTCGCTTTCTCCCTGGGGGCCGAGGCAAGTGGAGGAGGGTAGCCACAGGATTAACCCGGGGAGAAGTGGGGGCTGGGACGGGGCCCCCACCCAGATGAGGAGGGTGCCCCGTGGCACTCCCGTTGCCCTGGAATCTTTCACCGGCCGCTCTGCCAAGGGGCCATCCCACCCCGCCACGGCCTGCACCGTCAGCCCCGGTCGGGAGCGTTCGAGAGCAAGGGCCGGGTGGGGGGAGTCGGGGAGTGGTGAGCTGACGGCTCTCCCCTCTCTGCCGATTGGCGACGCGAGGTAGGACAGGACACGTCGCTCCGGCACCCAACGAGCCCCAGATCCCCGCCTCAAGCCCCCGACCCGGACTGGGCAGTCCGGGTGCCGGGCGGAGTCAGTTGACGGGCCTGACCTTGGTGAGGAACAGGGCAGCGGCCCTCTCCAGGAACTCGCCCTGCTGCATGGCCAAGTGGCACCTCGGGCCCAGCAGGGCCTTGTCCATGGCCCTGGCCAGGGCGTCCGGGCCCAGCTTGGAGCCGGCTTCCAGGTAGCGCACCGGGACGGAGAAGTCGCCGGTATCCAGTGCCTCCTCCAGCGTGCCCAGCACCACCATGCACACTTGGCGGTCCGCCTGGCCCGAGTCATCCAGGACGGCGTAGAGGGCTCCGGCCCGGGCCAGGAACTCCAGGAGGACGAAGCAGGTGAGCGTGCCGGATCGGAAGATGGAGAAGGGCACCGCCTCGTGGTCCCGGCACTGGATCTTGTCTAGCAACGACATCATGATGCAGTCGGGGGCCTGGCCGTCCCGGCAGATCCGTTTCAGCAGCTCGCTGTAGGTGCGCCCGTCCAGGCCCGGCTTCTTCTTCCAGTCGCGCACGCTCAGGCATTCATAGGCCACGCTGACATTGTTGTTGAAGGCCGTCCTGCCGGGGACAGGGAGCCGCGAGAAGTGGGTTAGCGCCGCCCCCGGGGCCACCAGCTAGCTGGGGCCCCTCTCCCCCAGACCATCTGACAATCACTCAACTTTCAGCTCAAGGGCAGGGAGTCTGGCTTCTAGCTCTGGTATCATTGCCGATGGCATCGAGCGAGCACCTACTGGGGGTAGAGCCCTGGGATTGTCCAGTGGGACTGACCCTGCGCTCGGTAGGGTGCGGGTATCCGCTAACCCTATTGTACTGTACTCTCCCAAGCATTTAGTACGGTGCTGTGCACGAGGGAGCCAACACACCCTCCCTGTCTGTTGCCACCTGGAGGAACGGGCCAAAGGCGGTGTGGGGAAGTGGGTACCCGGCTGCTCTCAAACATCCATCCACTGCAACCAGAAAAGGGGGAGGCGATCGCCACAATGGGAAGAGCCAGCCACCCCTGCCACAATTCCTGCCACTGGAAGCCGCTTGGACTGACTTGGGCCCCCAGGTCAGGCTGGCCCAAACCACCGACGGGCTCCTGCACCAGGCCTGGCTTGGCCTAACTGCCCGGGACGCCCCGCTGTCTGCGAGTCGGGAATCCTCGGCTTTTCCCGTTCCGTGTGCAGCAGTGTCTCCCATCCAGACAGACCTATTTATGTCTTTATATTAATGTCTGTCTCTCGTTCATTCATCCATTCAATCGTTTTTATTGAGCGCTTACTGTGTGCAGAGCACTGTACTAAGCGCTTGGGAAGTACAGGTCGGCAACATATAGAGATGGTCCCTACCCAACAACGGGCTCACAGTCTAGAAGGGGGAGACAGGCAACCAAACACACTAACAAAATAAAATAAATAGAATAGTAAATCTGTACAAGTAAAATAGAGTAATTAATCTGTACAAACATATATACAGGTGCTGTGGGGAGGGGAAGGAGGTAGGGCGGGGGGATGGGGAGGGGGAGAGGAAAGAGGGGCTCAGTCTGGGAAGGCCTCCTGGAGGAGGTGAGCTCTCAGTAGGGCTTTGAAGGGAGGAAGACAGCTAGCTTGGCGGATGTGCGGAGGGAGGGCATTCCAGGCCAGGGGAAGGACGTGGGCCGGGGGTTGACGGCAGGACAGGCGAAAATGAGGCACAGTGAGGTTAGCGGCAGAGGAGCAGAGGGTGCGGGGTGGGCTGGAGAAGGAGAGAAGGGAGGTGAGGTAGGAGGGGGCAAGGTGATGGAGAGCTCTGAAGCCGAGAGTGCGGAGTTTTTGCTTCACGCAAAGGTTGATAGGCAACCACTGGAGATTTTTGAAGAGGCAAGTGACGTGCCCCGAGTGTTTCTGTAGAAAGATAATCCAGGCGGCAGCATGAAGTATAGACTGAAGCTGGGAGAGACAGGAGGATGGGAGATCAGAAAGGAGGCTGATGCAGTAATCCAGTCGGGATAGGACGAGAGATTGAACCAGCAAGGTAGCGGTTTGGATGGAGAGGAAAGGGTGGATCTTGGCGACGTTCTGGAGGTGAGACCGGCAGGTTTTGGTGACGGATTGGATGTGAGGGGTGAACGAGAGAGCAGAGTCGAGGATGACACCAAGGTTGTGGGCTTGTGAGACGGGAAGGATGGTAGTGCCGTCTACAGTGATGGGAAAGTCAGGGAGAGGGCAGGGTTTGGGAGGGAAGATAAGGAGTTCAGTCTTGGACATGTTGAGTTTTAGATGGCGGGCAGACATCCAGATGGAGATGTCTTGAAGGCAGGAGGAGACGCAAGCCTGAAGGGAGGAAGAGAGAGCAAGGGCAGAGATGTTCCCGCCCCTCTAGAGTGAAAGCTTGTTGTGGGCAGGGAATGTATCTGTTTACTGTTATATTATCCCAAGCGTTTATTACAGTGCTCTGCACAGTAAGCGCTCAATAAACACGACTGACTGACCTGTGGTGGCCCTCCCCACCACCAGCCAGTGACTTGAACTTGGTCCCTCTAGACCAGCCCTGGAATTAGTTGGGGTTCACTAGCCCATCCAGAGATAACAGAGAAGCGTGGTCAGTTTCCTCATCTGTAAATTGGAGATTCAATACTTGTCCTCCCTCCTACAGAGACTGGGAGACCGACTGTGTCTGACCTGATTAACCTGCATCTACCTCAGTGCTTAGCACAGTGCTTGTCTCATAGTAAGCACTTAAATACCACAACAATAATAACGATGACTATTATTGTCATCACTGACTTCCTGAGGGGCTTTCAGGACCCTCCTCTGTGAGTGCGGCCCAGTTAAGAAATTCCACATCTCACCTCCTCCAGCAAGCCCTCCCCAGTTAACTGTAAAGCACTCCAAATTGAGAAGCAGTGTGGCCTAATGGCGAGAGCATTGGCCTGAAAGACCTGGGTTCTAATCCCGGCTCCGCCACTTGTCTGCTGTATGACCTTAGGCAAGTCACTTAACTTTCCTGTACCTCAGTTAATGGGAATTAAAACTGAGCCCTGTGTAGGACAGGGGCTGTGGCCAACCTAATTAACTTGTATTTACCCCAATGCTTAGTACAGTGACTGGCACCAGTAAAAGAAAAAGAGTCATCTCTATCCAACAGCCACCTAAAATATACATTTTTATTTATCTATACTCTCCCCCAGCACTGGTGTGAATATTATCATCAACTGTATCATCATCAATCAGCTGCTCACCATCTCCTCAAGATGCCAACCGGAGCCCGTCACTCCCGCCTCCAATGGTGTTGCAATGGTAGTTATTAAGCCCCTACTGAGTGCAATGCACTATAGTAAGCACTCAGGAAGGGGCCAGAGAAGCATGAAACATGTTCCCTGCCCTCAACGAGCTTACACTGTACCAGGGGAGCCAGGCAGAAAAAGATTTATGGCAAAATGATAACGAAGAGATGAAACGTTCAATTGAGATACGCAAATATACACAAACGCAGAGGAAGGGTGCGATGAGATACCCAAGTACGGGAGGTGGCTGTTGAACCAACGGGACTCGGGGTGTTGGGAATGAGTCGCGGAAGGGTGGCTGGTGGAGGTGGGATTTTAGGAGGGGTTTGAATGTGGGGAGGGAGGGAGTTCCAAGCCAGGGGAAGGGCTTGAAAAAGTGGAGTAGGGGTGAGGAGAGTCAAAATGTAAAGCAGCCAGGGGCTGTGCTTGATGAGGAGGGTGACAGGCAAATGGCTGGGGAGATTGTGTGCCAAACATCGTTTCCAGAAGACCATCTGGTCGGCAGCGTGGAGGCTGGACTGAAGCGGGGAGAGTCTCAAGACGGGGAGGCCAGGGAGCAGGCTAATACAGCAGTCTAGCCATAACAACCATAATTGCGGTATTTAGGCGCTTATTACGTCCCAAGCACTATACTAAGCCCTGGGGTAGATACAAGATAATCAGGTCCCCTACGGGGCTCACAGTCTAAATAGGAGGGAGAACAGGTACTGCAGATGAGAGAACTGAGGCACAGAGAAGTGAAGCGATTTGCTCAAGGTCACCCGGCAGACAAGTGGCAGAGGCGGGATGAGAACCCAGGACCGGGCTCTATCCACTAGGCCACTCTGCTTCCCGTGATATGACAAGAGCTGGAACCAGGGTGGCAGCTGGGTGGGCGGATCCACCAAATGTTTCTGAGGAAGAACCGGCAGGACCCGCAAGTCGATTGGATGTGTGAGCTGAATGACGGGTGAGGAATCCAGAAGGACATCGAGGTGCGATCATCCGTTTTCGGGCGGGAGGTGGTGGTGGAGTCGTCGTCAGTGGACGGGGGAACCTCCTTACCTCACACCTCCCTAATCTTCCACTCCCACCCAGCCCGCACACTTCACTCCATTTATTCCCTGGACGAACCGCACCGGGCAGCTCTCTCAGGCTGGCCTTGAGTCCGACAAAACAGAGAGAAGCAGCACAGCTTAATGGACAGAGCCCGGGCCAAAGAGTCAGGAGACCTGGATTCTAATCCCAGCTCCACCAGTGGGCTGCTGGGTGACCTTGAACAAGTCACTTCATTTTTCTGGGTCTTTGTTTCCTCATCTGTGAAATGGGGATAAAAGTGCCTGCTCTCCCTCCCTCTTAGACTGTGAGCCCCCTGTGTGATAGGGACTGTACTTGATCTTATCTACCCCAGTGCTCAGTACAGTGCTGGCACACAGTAAGCGCTTAACCAATACCACAATCAATCAATCAATCAATCGTATTTATTGAGCGCTTACTATGTGCAGAGCACTGTACTAAGCGCTTGGGAAGTACAAATTGGCAACATATAGAGACAGTCCCTACCCAACAGTGGGCTCACAGTCTAAAAGGGGGAGACAGAGAACAAAACCAAACATACCAACAAAATAAAATAAATAGGATAGAAATGTACAAGTAAAATAAATAGAGTAATAACAATAACAATAACAATGACTAGAATGATAATAATAACTGTGGTATTTGTTACCAAGCACTGAGGTGGATACAAGCAAACTGGGTTGGACACAGTCCCTAGCCCATGTGGGGCTCACAGTCTTAATCCCCTTTTTACAGATGAGATAACCGAGGCACAGAGAAGTGAGGTGACTTGCCCAAGGTCACACAGCGGACAAGTTTACTTGCCTGTCTCCCCCCTTCTAGACTGTGAGTCCGTTGTTGGATAGGGATTGGCTCTGTTTGTTGCTGAATTGTATTTTCCAAGAGCTGAGTATGGTGCTCTGCACACAGTAAGCGGTCAATAAATACGATTGAAGGAATGAATGAATGAAAGTGGCGGGGCTGGGATTAGAACCCGTGACCTTCTGACTCCCAAGCCCGTGCTCTACCCGCTAGGCCATGTCGCTGCCCCCATTATCTTCTCTCCTCTGGCACGTCCTATTGGTGACCACTTCCAACCAACTCCAGACTACAGTCTCAGCTGCTTCTCCCCTCAGGAACTCTTTTTCTTAAAAATGGTATTTGTTAAGTGCTTTCTCCGTGCCAGGCACTGTATGAAGTGCTGGGGTAGACACAAGCTAATCAGGTTGGACACAGTCCATGTCCCAATGGGGCTCACAGTCTTAATCCCCATTTTACGGATGAGGTAACTCAGGCCCAGAGAAGTGAAGTGACTTACCCAAGGTCACGGAGCAGACAAGCGGCAGAGCTGGGATTAGAACCCAGGTCCTTCTGGCTCCCGGGCCTGTGCTCTTTCCACTCGGCCACGCTGCTTCAATTTCCTGGCTCCCTTCCACTGAACCCTGTCCCCTCACTTCCCCAGCTCAGCCTCCTGCCAGGTCATCCACGAGGCGAGGTTCCCTGGTGACCTTGAGGTCGGCTGCTTCCTTTTCCCGGTTTTGTTTCCTTTAATCAGGCAGATGTCTGGAGCCCGTGATTTTACAGATGGTCCCGTCTCCCTCCCTCCCCACAACGGCGTCCTCTTCCGCATCTGGACGATGACTCCAGACTCTACGCTCATTTGCAAACCATCCCAAGCTGTAATGTCTGCTCCAAAACCCTTACGGTCAGAGTCTGCTTGGAAACACCAATCAATCAGAGGTATGTAAGTTTGTTGTGGGCAGGGAACATAGCTACCAACTCCGTTATGGTTTACTCTCCCAAATGCTTAGTACGGTGCTCTACACCCAGTACGTGCTCAATAAATACAATCGATGGATTGAGCTGTTTGCAGAGCACTGTACTGAGCACAACAGAGTTGGGAGACGCAATCCCTGCCCACAAGGAGTTGACAGTCTACAGGGGGAGGAAGATAGTAAAATAAGTTACAGGTAGGGGAAGCAGCAGGGTATAAGGATATGAACATAAATGCTGTGGGGCTGGAGGTAAGGAGGGGAATATCAAGTACTCAGGGGTACAGACCCAAGAGCATAGGTGACGCAGAAGGGAGGTCGAATAGGATGGGGAGATGAGGTACAATCATCCAGTCGTATTTATTGACCACTTACTGTGTGCAGAGCACTGTACTAAGCGCCTGGAAAGTACAATTCAGCAATAAGGAGAGACAATCCCTACCCACAACGGGCTTACAGTCCAGAAGAGGGGAGACAGACATCAAAACAAGTGAACAGGCATCACCTCTTGGAGGTGATGTCATTTTAGGAGGGCTGTGTGAAATGGGGAGAGCGGTGGTCTGTCCACTCCACAGGATCCGGCCTGGCCGGAGAGAGCACCCTGTTTCACAGTGCCCAGACGTTTCGCCACTTAGCTGGCAGAGGGTTGGGGGGGGCCCATCTGGCCCAAGGTGCGGGCCGCGGGGCTGAGGGTAGTGGCCCGGAAGTTCAAGGAGGAGGTTGCCTAGCTCCAACGGACCACCCAGGGATGGGCCACGAAAGGACGTTTCTGGCAAGGCCGTGCCGGCCAACTTCAGCCGGGCTGGAAACTCCCATCAACCCAGGTCGGACGAGGTTCCGGTCTTCCGGCGCCAGACAGAGCACCGGTACATGCCCTTCCCCTCTCTCCTAGCCCCATTCCCCCTCCTCTCTTTCTGGCCCCACCGCATCCCACCCAGGGCCCAGACTTCTGATCATCTCTCCCCACCCCAGCTGAGGATGGAAGTGGTCAAGACTCAGACCCAGGAGGGCAGGCCCCAATGTAAAACCGTCTTTTTTTTCCTCTGTTCTCACTGCCAGACCCCTCGTCCCCCCCAACGCCACCCCCCACGACCCCATCACGAGGTTTGCAGGCGGACCCCAGGGCTCAATGCCTGCGAGCTGCAGGGAGTGAGTCACAGGGACAGGCCTCCACCCTGAGCATCTTGCTCTCTACGCACTTGAAGCTAAGGCGGCGCACACTCCGCCGACGCCCTGGCGTGGAAATGTACTGAGCGGGGAAACGTTCAGCAGCCCGGATCTGTAACCACGGCGACCGCTCTTGGATCAAGTGGTGGTGGGGGGGGGGGGAAGGGGGGTGGCTGTTCATAGAGAGATTTGGGCTCTGCTCGTGGAAATAGGAATGAACTTTTCTGGGGCTGGGGGTGGGTGGGGGGGAGAGAGAGGCAGGATTTGGATGGGGGTATTTTTTTGGGCAGGGGTGTGCGTGCAGAAGAGAGCAAGGGAGAGAGATGGTCCCAAATGGGCCGCAGTTCCTGAGCAGATGCAGGAGCCCAGAAAAGCCGAACCCTTAAGTAGCTTCAAGTGATGACGAACCCCACTGACGTTTCTAAATGGACGGCATTGCGGCTTGACAACAAATCAGTTTCGGCTTTACGCCGCTAAACTCCTTTAAAGCACTAGCTCCAGGCTGCAGGCACCCGGCAGCCCCGGAGAAGTGGAAAAAACAATTTTAAAAGCCGCGAAAGGCAGGGCCACCGGGGAAGGGATCGTGCCCACCGGCTCTCCCAAGTGCCTCGTACAATGCTCTGCACCTGGTAAGCGATCAATAAATGCCATCAAAGGGTCGATTTACTTCTGAAGAAATTCAAGTCGGCTACCCTACCCTGGAACCTCTGGGACTCGACAGACGTACGAGAATATCATTAATGTTTAACAGTGGTACTTACTGAGTGCTCACTGTGGGCAGAGCAGTGGAATAAGCACTTGGGAAAGTACAACATGGCGTAGTGGATAGAGCATGAGCCTGGGAGCTGGAAGGTCATGGGTTCTAATCCTGACTCTGCCGCTTGTCTTCTGTGTGAACTTGGGCAAGTCACTTCACTTTTCTGGGCCTCAGTTACCTCATCAGTAAAAATGAGGATCGAGACTGTAAGCCCCATGTGGGGACAGGGACTGTGTTCAACCCAAATTGCCTGTATCCATCCCAGTGCTTAGTACAGTGCCTGGCACATAGTAAGTGCTTAACAAATACCATACTTATTCATCCTCATCACTACTATTATTAACACAACAGAGTTAGTAGACACGATCTCTGCCTACAAGGAGCTTACAGTCTAGAGGGGGAGGCAGATATTAAAACTAATCATAGCTAGGCGAAATGGCAGTCAGAGACACGCAAAATGGCAAAGTACCCGGACCTGATGACAAACCTGCTGAGCTCTTCTGTAGTTGACTAAGCACAGCACTCTGGGTCATCTGGGGAAAAAAGAGCACATCTAACCTTGTTGTGTGGCCTAGTGGAAAGAGCACAGGCCGGGCACTTGATATGCGCCCCACCCTCAGCTTCACTCCACTTACGTGCATAGCCGTAACTTATTTATTTCTTTTAATGTGTGTCTCCCCCTCTAAACTGTCGGCTTCTTGTGGGCGGGGAACATGTCTATCAACTCTGTTGTGTGGTCCTCTCCCAAGCGCTTAGTACAGTGCTCTGCACATAGTGAGAGCTCAAAAAATATCACTGATGGACTGACTGAGACCTGGATTCTAATCCCGGCTTGGCCACCTGGCCTCCCTGTCGATCTCGGGCAAATCCCTTCACTTAATATATTCAATTGTACATTTATTTGTTTTTAATGGAATTTGTTAAGCCCAAACACTGTTCTAAGCACTGGGGTAGATACAAGGTAATTAGGTTGGCTACACAGTTCCTGTCCCATGTGGAGCTCGCAGTCTAAATAGGAAAGAGAACAGGAGAACTGAAGCACAGAGAAGTTAAGTGACCTGACCAAGGTCACACAGCAAGCAGTTGGCAGAGTTGGGAGTAGAAGCAGCGTAGTTTAGCAGCATGGGCTTGGCAGTCAGAGGTCGTGGGTTCTAACCCTGACTCCGCCACTTGTCAGCTGTGTGACTTTGGGCAAGTCACTTAACTTCTCTGGGCCTCAGTTACCTCATCTGTAAAATGGGGATTAAGCCTGTGAGCCCCACGTGGGACAACCTGATTACCTCGTATCTACCCTAGCGCTTAGAACAGTGCTTGGCGCAGAGTAAGCGTTTAACAAATACCATCATCATCCACCCAAGTCCTCTGACTTCCACGCCCACCCTCTTTCCACTGGGCCACGCTGCTTCTCATTTATTCATTTATTTATTCATTCAGCTATTTCATCCTGATATACTCATTCTTCATCCTGTCCCCACTATTCATAAATCATGTCTGTCTCCGGCACAAGGAATGTGTTTTGCTTCTGATAAACACTCCCAACCACTTAGTGCTGTGCTCGACACTCTGTAAGTGCTCAAAAAATACCACTGACTAGACACAGCCAACATATTAGCACAGTCTGTGTGAGCAAACAATGCTGAACTATCAGTCCTACACTGGCCTCCTTGGCCACACTTCCACCCACTGATAAACTTCCCCATCGGTAGTATCATCTTCAAACTCAAAAGACAATTTACATCTTGGAAAGCAACATGGACTAGTGGAACAAGCGTGGGCCTGGGAATCAAAGGATCTGGATTCTAATCCTAGCTCCACCACCCATTTACCTGCTGTGTGACCTTGGCCAAGTCACTTAACTTCTGTGTCTCAGTTCCCTCATATGCAAAATGGGGATTCAATACCTGTACTCCTTCCTACTTAGAATATGAACCCCCTGTGGGATCTGATCATCTTGTATCGACTCCAGCGCTTAGTAGAGTGCTTGGCACATAGTGAGCACTTAAATACCACAAATATTATTATGGTTGCACCTCCTCCAAGAGGCTTTCTTCAATTAAGTACCTCATTTCCCCTACTCCCTGTTCTTTCTGCGTCACCTCTGCAGTTAGATCTATGCCCTTTAGGCACCCCACCCTCAGCCCCACAGCACTTTTGACCATATCCATAATTGATTTTAATGTCTGTCTCCCCCTCTAGACTGTAAGCTCCTTGTGGGCAGGGATGGGGGGGGGGGGGGTTTGTTGTTGTTGGTTTGGTTTTTTAAATGGTATTTGTTAAGCGCTTATTATGTGCCTTCAGGACCCCTCTACTTGGATGTCCTCCTGCCACCTCAAACTCAATAGGTCCAAAACAGACCTCCTTATCTTCCCTCCCAAACACCTGTCCTCTCCCAAACTTTCCCTTCACTGCAAATGGCATAACCATCCTTCCCGTCTCACAAGCCCGTAACCTTGGTGTCATCCTTGACTCCGCTCCCTCATTCAATCCATATGTCCAACCCGTCACCAAATCCTGTCGGTCTCACCTTCACAACATCACCAAGATCTGCCCTTTCCTCTCCATCCAAACCGCTACCACATTAGCACAATCACTCATCCTATCCCACCTAGATTACTGCTTCAGCCTCCTTTCTGACCACCCAACCTCCTGCCTCTCCCCACTTTAATCCACTCTTTACTCCGCTGCCCGGATTATCTTTCTACAGAAACGTTCAGGGCATGTCACCCCCTCCTCGAAAATCTCCAGTGGTTGCCTATCCACCTCCATATCAAACAGAAACTCCTCACTATTGGTTTTAAAGCTTTTCATCACCTTGCTCCCTCCTACCTCACCTCCCTTCTCTCCTTCTCCATCCCATCCCGCACACTCCACTCCTTTGGTGTTAACCTTCTCACTGTGCCTCGATCTCGCCTGTCCGGCTGCCGATCCCTGGCCCATCTCCCACCTCTGGCCGGGAACACCCTCCCTCCTCAAATCTGCCAGACAATCACTCTTTCCCCCTTCAAAGCCCTACTGAAGGCACACCACCTCCAAGACGCCTTCCCAGACTAAGCCCCACTTTTCCTCAGCTCTCACTCCCTTCCACATTACCATGACTCACTCCTCTAGCTCTTCCCCCCCTCCCCACCCCACAAAACTTACGTATATACCTATAATTCTATTTATTTATGCTGATGCCTGTTGTACTTGTATTGATGTCAGAGATGTCACTGATGATACAGAAGCAGTGTGGCTCAGTGGAAAGAGCCCGGGCTTGGGAGCCAAAGTTCATGGGTTCTAATCCCAGTCCTGCCACTTACCTGCTGTGTGACTTTGGGCAAGTCACTTCACTTCTCTGGGCCTCAGTTACCTCATCTGTAAAATGGGGATTAAGACTGTGAGCCCCATGTGGGACAACCTGATTACCTTGTATCCCCCAGTACTTAGAACAGTGCTTGGCACATAGTAATGCTTAACAAATATTATTATTATTATTATGTCTCACCCCCTCTAGACTGTGAGCTCATTGTGGGCAGGAACTGTCTCTATTGCTGTATTGTACTTTCCAAGCGCTTAGTATAGTGCTCTGCACACAGTAAGCACTCAATAAATACGACTGAATGAACGAATGAACTAAGCACTGTACTAAGCACTGGGGTACATGTAAGCTAATCAGGTTGGACACAGTCCATATCCCACATAGGGTTCACAGTCTTAATCCCCATTTTACGGATGAGGGATCTGAGGCACAGAGAATAACAACTGTGGCACTTGTTATGCGCTTACTGTGTGCCAGGCACTGTACTAAACGGCTAAGGTGGATACAAGCAAATCAAGTTGACACAATCCCTGTCCCAGATGGGGCTCACCGTCTCAATCCCCATTTTACAGATGAGGTAACTGAGGCACAGAGAAGTGACTTGCACAAGTCTACAGAGCAGACAGGGGGGCGGAAGCAGCGCGGCTCAGTGGAAAGAGCCCAGGCTTTGGAGTCAGAGGTCGCGGGTTCAAATCCCGGATCCGCCACTTGTCAGCTGTGTGACTTTGGGCAAGTCACTTCACTTCTCTGGGCCTCAGTTCCCTCATCTGTAAAATGGGGATGAAGACTGTGGGACAACCTGATTACCGTGTACCCAGCGCTTAGAACAGTGCTTTGCACATAGTAAGCGCTTAATACCAACATTATTGGAACATAGAGAAGCAACGTGGCTCAGTGGAAAAGAGCATGGGCTTGGGAGTCAGAGGTCATGGGTTCAAATCCCGGCTCCGCCACTTGTCAGCTGGGTGACTTTGGGCGAGTCACTTCACTTCTCTGGGCCTCAGTTACCTCATCTGGAAAATGGGGATTAAGACTGTGAGCCCCATGTGGGCCAACCTGATCACCTTGTAACCTCCCCAGTGCTTAGAACAGTGCTTTGCACATAGTAAGCACTTAATACCAACATTATTGGAACACAGAGAAGCAGCGTGGCTCAGTGGGAAAGAGCATGGGCTTGGGAGTCAGAGGTCATGGGTTCAAATCCCGGCTCCGCCACTTGGCAGCTGGGTGACTTTGGGCGAGTCACCTCACTTCTCTGGGCCTCAGTTCCCTCATCTGGAAAATGGGGATTAAGACTGTGAGCCCCATGTGGGCCAACCTGATCACCTTGTAACCTCCCCAGCGCTTAGAACAGTGCTTTGCACATAGTAAGCGCTTAATAAATGCCATCATTATTATTATTATTAGAACCCAGGTCCTCTGACTCCCAGACCCGTGCTCCTCCCACTATATCACGCTGCTTCTCGCTCTCCCTTAGCACAGCGCTCCGCACACAGTAAGCGCTCAATAACTACCGCAGATTGGCCGACCGCTTTGCCCAGCGTCCCCTCTTCCTCGGACGGGCCAATTCAAGGCAAAGACTACACGCCCCAGCACGCAACGGGGCAATCGGCTCCCGGCGGCTCACGAGAGGTCCGCGCCAGGCCTGCCGGGAATTGAAGTCCGGGAGGACTCCGGCCCCCGCCCCTCCGCACCTCTGGGAGTGGTGAGCCAGCCGCAGGTGCCACAGGGCCCAGCCGATGCGTTGCTGCTGGGCGAGGAGATGCCCCGCAGGCTCCCCGCCTGGCAGCGAGCTCAGGCTCAGGTTTTCGAAGTACCGGGCCAGGAAAGGGACCGGCTCCTCGGGGCGCGCCTCCAGCACCTTCAGCAGCGCCGTCCGTAGCATGTCCGTCACCCCGGCATGGCGCAAAAACTCCTCTTCGCTCTCCGCCGCGGGCCCCCGGCCCGGGGCTGCTCGGGTTGCCTCTGGATAAGCGGCAACCGGCGGCGCGGGCCGCCGCTTCTCCATCTTCACTAAAGGCAACGGAGCCCGATGGGCAAACGCCCTAGCGAAGGCCGGCAAGGCTGCCCGCCGCCATCTTGCCTGTGGGCAGGGGGCGGGCCTCGTCAGCCAACCGGGGCCCGCCACGGGAAAAATTAGGCTCTGGGGAGTCATCCCCCCCCGCCCCCAACCTTGGGTTTGGGGGGCAAACTGCCCCTTTAGCGGCTGAATGGCGACTAATTGCCAGGCTTCAATAGGGCTGGCGAGTTATGAGGCCAAGGCTGGCCTGACACCCCCGGCGTCCGTCTTTCCAGGAGGCCGAATGTGTCCCCCCCCCCCCCCCCCCCCCCCCCCCCCCCCACCCCCCCCCCCAGCAACGGATGCAGTCTGGTCGTCAGGGACGCGGGTCTGCCACCCACTTTATATTGCGGCACTAGCCGGTGCTGTTGCTAGGATAACATTTCACGGCCCTACTGAGAGCTCACCTCCTCCAGGAGGCCTTCCCAGACTGAGCCCCTTCCTTCCTCTCCCCCTCGTGCCCCTCTCCATCCCCCCCATCTTACCTCCTTCCCTTCCCCACAGCACCTGCATATATGTATATATGTTTGTACATGTTTATTACTCTATTTATTTTACTTGTATATATCTATTCTATTTATTTTATTTTGTTAGTATGTTTGGTTTTGTTCTCTGTCTCCCCCTTTTAGACTGGGATCCCACTGTTGGGTAGGGACTGTCTCTATATGTTGCCAACTTGGACTTCCCAAGCGCTTAGTACAGTGCTCTGCACACAGTAAGCACTCAATAAATACGATTGATGATGATGATGATGATTTCACAACTTAGCCGTCAAATTTGTGTTCATGAAACTGATTCACACCCTGCCGTGATGCTGATAGTCTTCCGTCAGGAAGGTTTCGGGACCTAGAAGCTGTGCAAAAGAATTGCAGTTCAATCAGCTCTCTCTCCCCCTTATTTATCCTTGCTCCTCTCCCACCACACCCCAGCTCGCACTCTTTGCTCCACTCAAGCTGAGTCACCGTAGCATGTTCTTGTCTCTCTCACTGCCGAACTCTTGCTCACAATCTCCCTCCTAACTGCAGTTCCCTCTTCCTTCACATCTGGCATCTAGATTTGACACCCAAATCTGCATCTCCATCCTTCCCGTCTCACAAGCCCACATCCTTGACTCCACTGTCTCATTCACCCCACACATCCAATCCGTCACCAAAACCTGCCGCTCTCACCTCCACAACATCGCCAAGATCCGCCCTTCAATCTCTCATCCTATCCCAACTGGATTACTGCATCGGCCTCCTCTCTGATCTCCCATCCTCCTGGCTCTCCCCGCTTCAGTCTATACTTCACTCTGCTGCCCGGATTGTCTTTGTACAGAAACGCTCAGGGCATGTCACTCCCCTCCTCAAGAATCTCCAGTGGTTGCTTATCAACCTTTGCATGAAGCAAAAACTCCTCACTCTCGGCTTCAAAGCTCTCCATCACCTCGCCCCCTCCTACCTCACCTCCATTCTCTCCTTCTACAGCCCAGCCTGCCCCCTCCACTCCTCTGCCGCTAACCTCCTCACCGTGCCTCATTCTCCCCTGTCCCAATGTCGACTCCCGGCCCACGTCCTACCTCTGGCCTGGAATGCCCTCCCTCCACACATCCGCCAAGCTAGCTCTCTTCTCCCTTCAAAGCCCTACAGAGAGCTCACCTTCTCCAGGAGGCCTTCCCAGACTGAGCCCCCCTTTTTTCCTCTCCTCCTCCTCCCTTCCCCATCGCCCTATTCCCTTCCCCTCCCCATAGCACTTGTGCATATTTGTACATATTTATTACTCTATTTTATTAATGATGTATATATATATTATTCTATTTATTTTTATGGTATTGACACCTGTCTACTTGTTTTGTTTTGCTGTCTGTCTCCCCCTTCCAGACTGTGAGCCCGTTGTTGGGTAGGAAGTGTCTCTATATGTTGCTAAATTGTACTTTCCAAGCACTTAGTACAGTGTTCTGCACACAGTAAGCACTCAATAAATACGATTGAATGAATGAATGAATGAGGCTGATGTAGTAATACAGGTGGGATAGGATAAGTAATTTATTTGGCGTCTGTCTCCCCTGCTAGACGGTAAGCTCGTTGAGGACAGGGATCGCGTCTACCACCTCTATTGCACGCTCCTAAATGCTTAGTACAGTGTAAGTGCTCAATAAATACAATTAACTGATTGGTTCTAGTGCTAGTGATTTGTCCAGTGCCACTTGCACTTTCTCACCCCTGCCAGTCAGGTTCCCGCTGGGACACAGTGTGCCAAGTCCACATAAAGGTTCTACCTTCTTGGTGGTTTTCTTGGTAGCCGCTATGGTCTTCGTGGATCAAGGTGGGCAGCTATTTTCAGGATTCCCACTGAGTCTGTCCACCATGTGAAAGGCCCTAGATAGTTCTTTGGCCAGAAACTTTCACCCCTGTTGGCAAAGCTCCAGCAGGCATGTCCCTATTTCTGACTCTCTCACCCCACTACCGCAAGATGAGTCCAACTGGGTGTTGGAAAACAGGTCCTAAAAAAGCTGATGGGAAAGAGCTGTTATAATAATAATCATCATAATAATGGCATTTGTTGAGCACTTACTATGTGCCAAGCACTGTCCTAAGCGCTGTGGGGGATACGAGGTAATTAGGTTGTCCCACGTGGGGCTCACAGTCTTAATCCCCATTTTACAGATGAGGTAACGGAGGCACGGTGAAGTTAAGTGACTTCCCCAAAGTCACACAACTGACAAGTGATGGAGCCGGGATTCAAACCCATGACCTCTGACTCCCAAGCCCTTGCTCTTTCCAATGAGCCACGCTATCAATCAGTCAATCAATATTACAGACCAACAACTCCTGCCTGGGTTCTCAGTGGTTGGGCCTCTCTCTAGCACCCTTGGGCAGGTTCTCTTCAGCCGTTCCCTCCCCCACCCCATCTCACAACTTCCCACAAATTCTCACAAATGCCAGCCGCTGTATGAGGAAACGTTCCCTTTTGTTTCTTTGGAACCTCTCACTTTCAAGGTCAAGTGGGTGCTCTCTGTGCTGGTCTGGTGGGATTTAGTACCCAACAATTTGCCCCATCCACACACTTCCTGGTTGTGTTAATTCCAATCCTGCCCCCGTCAATCTGGGTCTCTCCAGATGGAAGAGGCCTGCGCCTTTTGCTTAATCTTTTCATTCCTTCAGCCTCCTCAGAACTCTCTTATCCACAGGTCTGTTGACCGATTCCCAGCACTTATTTATTGTTAATTTCCACACTCTTAACTATTGGAGAGCTCAGCCATTTATTTGTTTTCCTCAGTAGCCTGTAAATCCCTTAAGGGCAGGACTGGTAGTGTGGCCAAGTGGTCTAAGGTGCTAGCTTAAGGCTCCAGTCTCTTTGGGGGCATGGGTTTGAATCCCACCACTGCCAAAGATTTTTTCCTTTGCGGGCTCCTCCTCCCCCTCCCATTCCCATACTGTAGGGGTTCCTCAAGGGTCAGTTCTTGGTCCCCTTCTGTTCTCCATCTATACTCACTCCCTTGGTGAACTCATTCGCTCACACGGCTTCAACTATCATCTCTACGCTGATGACACCCAAATCTACATCTCCACCCCTGTTCTTTCTCCCTCCCTCCAGGCTCGTATCTCCTCCTGCCTTCAGGACATCTCCATCTGGATGTCTGCCCGCCATTTAAAACTCAACATGTCCAAGGCTGAGCTCCTTATCTTCCCTCCCAAACCCTGTCCTCTCCCTGATTTTCCCATCACTGTGGACGGCACTACCATCCTTCCCGTCTCACAAGCCCACAACCTTTGTGTTATCCTTGACTTCGCTTTCTCATTCACCCCACACATCCAATCTGTCACCAAAACCTGCTGGTCTCACCTTCACAACATCGCCAAGATCCGCCCTTTCTTCTCCATCCAAACCACTACCTTGCTGGTTTAATCTCTTATTTTATCCCGACTGGATTACAGCATCACCCTCCTTTTTGATCTCCCATCCTCCTGTCTCTCCCTGCTTCAGTCTATACTTCACTCTGCTGCCCGGATTATCTTTCTACTGAAAAGCTCGGGGCATGTCACTTCCCTTCTCAAAAATCTCCAGTGGTTGCCTATCAACCTTTGAATCAAGCAAAAACTCCTCACTCTCGGCTTCAAGGCTCTCCATCTCCTCGCCCCCTCCTACCTCACCTCCTTTCTCTCCTTCTACAGCCCAGCCCGCACCCTCCGCTCCTCTGCTGCCAACCTCCTCACTGTGCCTCGTTCTCCCCTGTCCCGCCGTCGACCCCCGGCCCACGTCCTACCTCTGGCCTGGAATGCCCTCCCTCCATACATCTGCCAAGCTAGCTCTCTTCCTCCCTTCAAAGCCCTACTGAGAGCTCACCTCCTCCAGAAGGCCTTCCCAGACTGAGCCCCCCTTTTTTCTCTCCTCCTCCTCCTCCCCACCTCATCGCCCCCTCCCTCCCTCTACCCCATCCCCTTCCCCTCCACTTGTGTATATTTGTACGTATTTATTACTCTATTTATTTTATTAATGATATGTATATAGCTATAATTCTATTTATTCTGATGGTATTGACGCCTGTCTACTTGTTTTGTTTTGTTGTCTGTCTCCCCTTTCTAGACTGTGAACCCGTTGTTGGGTAGGGACCGTTCCTATATGTTGCCGACTTGTACTTCCCAAGTGCTTAGCACAGTGCTCTGCACACAGTAAATGCTCAATGCAGGTAGAGGTTATCTGTCTACAAGACTTTCTCCAAACAATGAAATTCTCCAATGCCCTGCTATGGGACAAGGAAGATTCAGATGCTGGTGGTATCAAATATTTCTTTCTGCATCAGATATTTGAGACATCTATAAGACTGTATTGAAAATACAATTGAGACTTTTTCCTCTTGGCTGGGTCATCACAACACTATGTTAGGAAATATTTGGACAGTGTTAACAGCCATTGGAAAACGTTTAGTACATATTTACTATTCTTTTTATTTTGCTAATGACGTGCATCTAGCTTTAATTCTATTTGTTCTGGCTATTTTGACACCTGTCTATATGTTTTGTTTTGTTGTCTGTCTCCCCCTTCTAGACTGTGAGCCCGTTGTTGGGTAGGAACTGTCTCTATATGTTGCCGACTTGTACTTCCCAAGCGCTTAGTACAGTGCTCTGCACACAGTAAGCGCTCAATAAATACGGTTGAATGAATGCTCAATAAACATGATTGAATGAATGAATGAATGCTCTACACACAGTAAGCACTCAGCGTGGCTCAGTGGGAAGAGCACGGGCTTTGGAGTCAGAGGTCGTGGGTTCAAATCCCGACTCCGCCACAAGTCTGCTGTGTGACCTTGGGCAAGTCACTTCACTTCTCTGAGCCTCAGTTACCTCATCTGTAAAAATGGGGATTAAGACTGTGAGCCCTACGTGGGACAACTTGATCACATTGTATCCCCCCAGCGCTTAGAACAGTGCTTTACACATAGTAAGCGCTTAACAAATGCCATCATCATCATCATCAAGCACTCAATAAATACGATTGAATGAATGAATGAATGAATGACTTCATTCACTCATTCATTCAACCATATTTATTGAGTGTCTGCTGTGTGCCGAGGACTGTACTAGGTGCTTGGGAGTGTACAATAAAAATAAAAGACACAAATGGTACACATGCATTACAGTAGCAGGAGCAAAACCACAGATACATCAGTTAACAGCAAAAGTATGAGAAAATGAATAAATAAATGATGCTAAATGGAATACATAAATCAATACGTGCAAAAGTGCTAAGGATGGCTGTGGGGATGTCATGCTGGAGGTGAGGGTGGGGAAGAAATTAGTCAGGGAAGGCTTCCTGGAGGAGATGGGATTTCAGAAGGGTTTTGAAGAGGGGGAGAGCTGAGGTCTGACAGATGTGAAGGCTGAGGGGGTTACAGGCAGTGGGGAAATTGTGAGTAGTGAGTCAGAGGTGGGAGACTCCAGAGCGAGGCACAGGAAGAAGGTCCTTCTTCTGTTTGTATCCCAAGTGTCTAGTACAGTGCATTGCTCAGAACTGGTGATGCCGACGAAGAGATTATAACATACTTGGTTAACATCTGTAGAGATATAACAGGTAAGGCATGTATTCATTTGAAAAATCCAGCACCCTATATTTCTTACACATTCATTCAATCACATTTATTGAGCACTTACTGTGTGCAGAGCACTGTACTAAGCGCTTCAAAAGTACAATTCGGCAACATATAACCATTCCTGGGGGTGCGGGGAAGAGGGAAAGAGGAATCAGTTCCGGGAGTGCGGGAGCGGGAATCAGGCCTGGGGGTGCGGGGAGGCGGGAAAGAGGAGCTAGGCCCGGGAGTGCGGGAGCTGGAACAAGGCCTGGTTGTGTGGGGAGCGGGGGAAAGAGGAATCAGTCCCGGGAGTGTGGGAGCGGGAACCAGTCCCGGTGGTGCGGGGAGGAAGGAATGAGGAGCCAGTCCTGGGGGTCCGAGGAAGAAAACACCGTGGCTCAGTGGAAAGAGCATGGGCTTTGGAGTCAGAGATCAGGGGTTCAAATCCCAGCTCCGCCAATTGTCAGCTGTGTGACTTTGGGCAAGTCACTTAATTTTTCTATGCTTCAGTTCCCTCATCTGTAAAATGGGGATTAAGACTGTGAGACCCACATGGGACAACCTGATCACCTTGTATCCCCCCAGCACTTAGTGCTTTGCACATAGTAAGCGCTTAACAAATACCATTAAAAAAAAAAAAAGAGAGAGAAAGAAGAATCGGGCCCGGGAGTGCGGGAGCAGGAACCAGTCCTGGGGGTGCGGGGGAGGAAGGAATGAGGAGCCAGTGCTGGAGGTGAGGGGAAGGGGGTAAGAGGAATCAGACCCGGGGGTGCGGGAGTGGGAACCAGTCCTGGGGGGGGGGCGGGGGGGCGGCGGAGGAGACGGGAACCAGTCCTGGGGGTGCGGGGAAGGAGGGAAAGAGGAGCAAATCCCGAGGGTGCTGGAGTGGGAGAAAGAGGAATCAGTCCCGGGAGTGCAGGAGTGGGAACCAGTCCCGGTGGTGCGGGGAGGAAGGAATGAGGAGCCAGTCCTGGGGGGACCGAGGAAGAGGGAAAGAGGAATCAGGCCCGGGAGTGCGGGAGCGGGAACCAGTTCTGGGGGTGTGGGGGAGGAAGGAATGAGGAGCCAGTCCTGGGGGTGCAAGGAAGAGGGAAAGAGGAAACAGGCCCGGGAATGCACGAGTGGGAACCAGTCCTGGAGGTGGGGGGTGGGGGGGGGGCGGGAAGGAGGGATAGAGGAATCAGTCCCCGGGGTGCGGGAAACAGGAACCAGTCCTGGGGGGAGAAGGAAAGAGGAAAAGAGGAGTCAGTCCCGGGATTGTGGAAGGCGGGAACCAGGCCCGGGGGTGAGGAGAGGAAGGAATGAGGAGCCAGTCCTGGGGGTCCGAGGAAGAGGGAAAGAGGAGCCAGGCCCGGGAGTGCGGGAGCGGGAACCAGTCCTGGGGGTGGGGGGAGGAGGGAAAGAGGAATCAGTGAACGCTGACTCAGTATCCTAACAGTGTTTACAGCAACCACAACCCAAGGAGCAACCCACCCCTTCTTTCATGTGAAGAGACGTTTCAAGTTATTTAAAACCTTTATGGGTATCTACGCAATCCAACAGGAGTGGCTGTTTACACACATTCTCCTGGGTCTAGGCTTTCTTTTTGATGGCACAGTGCAATCATTCAATCAATCAATCAATCAATCAGACAGTGATATTTATTGAGCGCTTACTGTGTGCAGAACTCTGGACTAAGCACTTGGATGAATACAATAGAGTTGGTAGACAAGATCCCTGCCCTCAAGGAGCTAACAGTCTCCTGTGTGCAGAACAAGGGACAAAGTGCTTGGGAGAGGATAATAGAGTTAGAAGACATCATTCCCTGCCCTCAAGGAGCGGACAATCTAGTGGGGGGTGCGGGTGGAATCTCCCGATCTATCTAGTCTTCCCTTTCCAATGGGGCGCTCCCTGAGGGCAGGCTCTGGGCCTGTTCTCTCACAGAGAGAGGCCCTCCAGGGCCTGGGACAGGGCTCTGAGCCCTGAGAGGGCTTAGGATAGATTCAGTGACTTCCTGTTAGGTAGTCGCAAGCCAAGAGTTTCCTGTTCGCTCCCCTCCACCCCAGCCTCCACTAAGTTTCCAGGAGCTTGGGAGGGGCTGGCTGAGAAATCTGGAGGAGGCAGCCCATACCATCCCGTCACCTCTCTCTGCCCTCCCCCCCACCACTCCAATCCCGCCCCCCGCCCCGGAGGACTTGTGATCATCCCACTCGGTCTACTCAGGCGGGAGCTGAAACTGTAGCCTGAGATGTGTCATCACAGACTTGAGTTTTCACCACCTTCCCAAAATGAATGCTCGCTCAGAAAGGAATGCGTGGATGTAGGGGGTGGGGAGAGGGAACTTCTGACCCTTCGTGTGAGAAGCTGGAGTTGTCCAGCACCGACGGGTCCCTGTTTAGGCCGTGGGCCGACTCCAATCGTTCCCGGGAGGAGTTACCAAGGAACCTGCCTTTATTAGCCAGGGCTCGGGACCAGACCTGGACGGGGGCTTTCCTCAAGGAGCTGACGATCTAGCGGGGGAGCTAGATGGGGAGCATCAAGGGCCTTGGTGGGCAGGGTCTGTGGGCTCCGGCAGATGAGTCCCATTCCGGAAGGTCCCCTTCGGGGAGGTCCAGGGTCTGATCTCTTCCAGCTGCCCCGCCATGAATTGGGAAAGTTAATCCCTGGGTGCGCATGCCAGGCCCTTGTGGAATCCAAGCTGAACCCCCAGTGAGGGCTTGGACCCAGCCAGACCCCCAAGCCTGGAGCTCCAGGCTGGAACTGGGAGAGGAAATGAGTGCAGGATGGGGGAGGGTCAGTGGGAGGTCAGGCAGGCCTGCGTCTCCTAGAGTCCCCAGGGCTGGGGACTCTCTATTATCCTCCCCGTCCCCCGGGACTGGAAGCTTACACCAGACAAGGCCCAGCCAAGGCACCGGGCGGTCAGAGGCCGAGGGCGCTGAGAGGGGCCGGGGATGCAGGGCGGGCCGTCCTCAGCCCTGAGCCTGGTAGCGCTTCCAGAGGCAGTGGGAGATGAAGGCTATGAGGAGCAGGCCCAGCAGGAAACCCCCTGTCCAGAGGGTTATCAGGGCACCCATATCAGGGTCCGGGGCTGGGGAGAAACAGACAGCATCCTTCAGACAGACAGCCGGCCAGCTGGACGGCCTGTCCACCTCCAGGAGCCAGGTCTCCGGGTCCCTCAGCTTCGCGGGCCTGGTCTTTGACCCCCAGCTCTGGTCCATGAACCCAGACTGTTCTCCCCTGACCCCGTTCTCCAGGACAAACTCCCAGTCCCTTCCCCAACTCCGGGAGAAGCACCCAACTCCCGTGTCAAGGGACCGCGGGGAGGAAAGTGGGGAACCGATGGCCGGCGGATACTCACGCAGGTTCATGGAGAAGTAGAGGGTGTTAGCGTTGGTGACCTGGTTGCTGTTGGTCATCAGGCTACATTGGTACAGGCCCTGGTGGACCAGCTGGGCCTGCTGCACCCGCAGCTTGGCTTGGGCCCCGCCCTTCCACTGCTCATAGTGCTCAAGGTCCACGGGTGTCCGGGTCCAGTTCACCTCGTACTCTGGGCTGCAGGCCACCTGGCATATCAGCTCCAGGGGTTCACCAGGGGCCCTCGGGGCTTGCACTAGCTGGACCAGTGGCTTACAGGAAGAGGAGGTGGAGGGAGGGAGGGTGGAGGGAGTGGTGGAGGAGGAAGGGGAGGAGGGGAGGGTGGAGGAGGGGAGCTCCAGCAAAGGGTTCACATGGGTGGGGCTCAGCTTCATGGAGGGGTCCTGGGACTTGAGGGGAGCTGTGGTCTGGGAGCACCCAGGAGTGGAGCCTGGTGCTGAAGTGGGGGGTTTGACTGTATCTGGGGGCAGGGTTGCGGGGGCCTCGGACTCTCTGCGCGCAGGGCTGCTCAGCCTCAGGGGAGTTGTCTGCAGCTCGACTGGCAACAGAGAGAGGGAGAGGCTTGTCTATTGGTCTCATCCTTATTAACCCCCCAAACACCCCAGCAGTCTCCTCAGCTCCCCAGCCATCCCTCCGCCCTGGCCAGCTATCCCTCCCTTGGCCCACCCAGTCTCCCCCCGCCCCCGCAGGGTTTAGATCAGGTTCGTAGTCCCCTCCCATTATTCTGAGCCCTGAAAGCTGGCCTCTGGCCAGAAAAGGTGGATGAGCAGTCCCCAGGAGCCTCCACCCTCTCTTGCCCCCTGTGCCCCACTCTAGCCGTGAGGTGGGCGGGCAGCCTCCCTCCTCCGGGGCTTAGGCCAGCACATGGCCCAGCTCCACCCATCCTGAACCCAAGGGTGTCTCCCCACAGCCACCCCACCTGGTCCTGGGACCCACTCCACACACTCACCAGAAATAACTTTTTGGAGAGAGATTTCCGCATTCAATCTCAACTCAACCTGGCAACGAAATGGGGGTCCCTCTGTCACCTTCTCTCCCGCCAGCTCCCAAGAAGACTCGACATCAAACAGCTCTTCCTCTATCTGCTCCTCATTCTCGTTCATCTGGGGCAGGTCCTCCAGCTTCTGGTCCCCCCGATACCAGCTGAAGATCGGGATGGGGAAGACCTTACTCATGGAGCAGACCATTCTGGCCGATTGTCCGGGCACCAGCTCCTGCGGGGAGATCCTAAGGGTGTCGGGAAAGGCTGGGAGAGGAGACAGAGGTCCGGGTGAGGACTGCAGGACCCTGCAAAATCGTCTCATTTGGGGGACAAGAGGCCAGTTAATAATTATGCCATTTGTTAAGCATGCCAGGCACTTTACTAAGTGCTGGGGTGGGTACAAGCAAATCGGGTTGGACACAATCACAATCTTTGTCCCACGTGGGGCTCACAGTCTCAATCCCCATTTTACAGATGACAGACCACACAGCAGACAAGTGGCGGAGCTGGGATTAGAATCCATGACCTTCTGATTCCATGGCCCCTGCTCTATCCACTACGCCAGGCTGTTGTCAGTAGAGGGGACGGCTCCCCCAAGTTGATCTGCCTTGAGCCCGTTGTTGGGTAGGGACCGTCTCTATATGTTGCCAACTTGTACTTCCCAAACGCTTAGTACAGTGCTCTGCACACAGTAAGGGCTCAATAAATACGATTGAATGAATGAATGAATAAATGGATGGATGGATGGATGGATGCGGGGGAGTGGGTGCCTTAGACCATTGGAGAGTGAGTTGTCCAAAGAGCAACCTGGGAAGGGTTGCTGAAGGGGTCCGGGCTGCTACAGCCCAGGCAGGGACTGAGGGTGGGGAGGAGAATCGGGGTCAGGCTGAGAGGCTCTTCTAGTGGGTTCTTCAGCCTTGTCCTTCCTGCCTTCGCATGCAACGCTGTACCGCAGCATGACACGCTGAAGCGAAGACACAACCCCGCCCTCTCGCAACAGTTTCCCATCCAAATCGGGACTGGTGCGTCATTACAGAAGCAGAGTCAATTCTTCATTATCCTCCCAAATAGAGGGGAGCAGCTGGGGGCGGGTAGGGGGGTGGATAATGGGAAAACTCAGCTAATACCCAATGGAGAATGGTGGGAGGTAGAGGTGGGGGGATCACTTGTGCTCTAGCGGGGCTAGATGGGGATGGAGAGCGCCCCGGTCACTGGAGCCTGGAATGTGGGGTGGGGAGAATTGTTGCTGAATTGTACTTTCCAAGCGTTTAGTACAGTGCTCTGCACACAGTAAGTGCTCAATAAAAACGATTGAATGAATGAGAGGTTTAAGGAATCTGCCGCAGATAATCCAACACTGAATCCTGCTGCAAATAATGGAGAATCAACGTCTCGCTGTCTCTTTGGCATATAGCATATGTAGAGTCAGCTCTCAGTTACTTGAGAGAGAGGGGAAGGGAGAGCGTGGCTAACCAAAATCCACAGATAATTCCCTCAGACTCACTGTTGACACCTCCACCTGCCCCCCGGCCAACCCCCAGGAGACCCTCAGCTCAGCTCCCCCTCCTCACCCTGCTCCTGCCCATCCTCTGTGGGTGGAGGCAGGGAACCACTAGATGATGCCAACGTGGTACCGTGCCACCCACTAGCATATGGGCGAGTCAGCGGGGTGGGCAGGAATGCTCCCACCAGCAGCCGTGGCCCTGAGTCGGATAGAAGAAGTAGCGTGGCTTAGTGGAAAGAGCACAGGCTTGGGAGTCAGAGGTCGTGGATTCTATTCCCGGCTCTGCCACTTTGCTGTGTGACCTTAATAATAATAATGGTATTTGTTAAGTGCTTACTATGTGCAAAGCACTGTTCTAAGCGCTGGAACACTGTTCTAAGTGCTGGACTTCCCTGTGCCTCAGTTACCTCATCTGTAAAATGGGGATTAAGACTGTGAGCCCCACGTGGGACAACCTGACTAGTAAGTGCTTAACAAATACCATCTCATCATTATTATTATTATTATAGGGGTTAACGCCACTGGGTATCCAGCTCCCTGGAGGGGCTGCAACTGAGGCAGGGTGTCCGTGGGCGGTGGGGGAATCTCTCCTCAGAACTGTCTCAGGGAGGAGGGGCAGGAAAAAGAGGAAGAAGAAGAGACGCAGCGTGGCTCAATGGAAAGAGCACGGGCTTTGGAGTCAGAGGTCATGGGTTCAAATCTCAGCTCTGCCAATTAGCTGTGGTGACTTTGGGCAAGTCACTTAACTTCTCTGTGCCTCAGTTACCTCATCTGTAAAATGGGGATGAAGACTGTGAGCCCCCTGTGGGACAACTTGATCACCTTGTAACCGCCCCAGCGCTTAGAACAGTGCTGTGCACATAGTAAGCGCTTAATAAATGCCATCATTAAGATGAAGAGGAGGGGGAGGGTCTGCTGGGCGATGGTTTGTCCCAGGTTGCTGTTGTCCCTCAACCCCAGACTCACAGTACACCAACAGGTCCAGCTTGTTCTGGTAGACCTTCCCCTGGCAGTTGACGTTACAGAACTTGAGGCCCGCCATCGAGATGGTCGCTGAGCTGATGGTGAGGATGCTGAGGCCGGGGTGGGTCAGGACATTCCCCAGGCTGGTGTCCAGCCCCTTCCACTGCACTTGGGCACCTGGGCAGGTGGTGGAGCAGTGAAGCTGGATGGTGCCATTGAAGGGCACGATGGGCTGGGCCGGGGTCACTTGCACGGGGTTGCCTTGTTGAACTGGAGCTCCTGGAGGGAGAGGGAGGAAGAGTAGCGTGTAGGAGGGGGTGGGTGGGCCACAGAAATCCCTACCAGTTGGGCTGCAGGTGAATTCTCTCCTCTGATCTCCAGTTTTCCCCATCCACCCCCCGCCCCCCAACCCCTCACTTCCCTCTGCACTCAGCAGTCACAAGGACCATGTCCAGGAAGCCAACACTACCTTCCAGGCACCCCTGCCCCCCTGCCAGGGGGAACTAGCCTCCCATTCCCCCATCTGCCCCAGAAATCCCAGCAGACCTGGACGTGAGTCTCAGGTAGTTCCCCGGATAGTACCCAAGGGCACAGGAGGGCAAGCCCAAGAAGCAGAGATAAGTCTCGTTCGGAAAGAGACCCTCTCCCACAAGGCTCCCAAAGGGGCCAAGCCAGCAGTCGTGTCTCCCCAACCATCCTGTGGTCAGGAGCCCAAGCTCCTTGGAGCCAGGGGGAAGGGATAGAGGGAGTGTGTGTGTGTGCGGGGAGGTGCGGGCCAGGGGACTTACCCCTGCACCTCCAGCCGAGGTGGAGGAGGAGGAGGAGGAACATTCCATGTTTCATCTCGAGGCAGCAGAACTTCTTCCCTGCTCGGGTCCTTTCCCTGTGTCTGCTTTTCCCTTTCCTTCCTAGCTTCCTCTCGGCAGGAACCTGATCCTCTCTGCTCCAGCCCTACTACACCGGGCATCTCTTAAAAAGCAATGGGAGCCACCCCCTCGTGGGAGGGCCCCCGAAAGGAGGGTCTTCTTCGTCCTCCCTCCCTCCTCCCTCAGGGGATTTCCAAGGGGGATTCCAACCAGAGGTGATTTAACTCCTGAAGGCCGGGAATGGGAAGGGCTAGAGGATGTGGAAGGTTTAGGGGTTCACCTGGGTGGAGGCAGGGGCAGTTGATCTCTCTCATTCATTCAATCATATTTATTAAGCGCTTACTGTGTGCGGAGCACTGTACTAAGCGCTTGGGAAAGTACAATACAGAAATAAAGAGTGATAATCCCTGCCCACAGTGAGCTTACAGTCTGGGGGTGGAGGGGAGACAGACATCAATGTAAATAAATAAAATTACAGCTATATACATAAGTAGTCCCACCCAGCTCTAAGAGACCAGGACCTCTTCCCCGGTGAGGTCAAAGATGGGACAGGCATTCATCTGGGGGCTGGAGGAGGTGACCTAACCAGTCTCTGGGGTACAGCAGTCTGAAGTCACGGGCTCTTGGCCCCTTGGGACTGGGTGGGGAGGAGGTCAATGAAGGCGTCTTTTTGAGGGATCTTGAAGCCAAGATCTGGAGCACACAGGCCGGTGTCGAGTCCCACGTGCTTTTCCTCCCATCCACAGGAACCGGCCGGGATTCATGGGAGAAATCTGGCTTGGGGTGAGCTGTTACGGCACGGGGAGATGGCTAGGAAAGACTGAGTCAAGGCTGGGGTGGCAGTGAGCAGGAGGGTTAGCGTTTGGGGCCCATAAATTGCCACCACCTGCCTTTCACATACAAAGACATATATACAACATGTTACCTGTATTCCCATACACCGACTTTTTTTAAAAAATGGTATTTGTGAAACACTTCCTCTGTGCCACGTACTATTCTAAGCACTAGGGTAGAAATAAGATAATCAAGTTGGACTTAGTCCCTGTCCCACATAGAACTCACAGTCTTATTCCCCATGAGGTAACTGAGGCACAGAGAAGTTAAGTGACTTGCCCAAGATCACACAGCAGACAAGTAGCAGAGATCAATCAATCAATCAATCAATCGTATTTATTGAGTGCTTACTGTGTCCAGAGCACTGTACTAAGCGCTTGGGAAGTACATGTCCTCTGACTCCCAGGCCTGCCTATATTGGGAGACAGGAATGCATCCATGTACATGTCCACACCTTCATCCATACCCAACCCCTGGCCACCCATAAACAAACTCCCCTTTCGTGCCCCAACTGCCAGAGTTGAAAACCCTCTACTGCCTCTCCTCTCCACATCCTCTTGGTTCCTCCACCTCCTGGTGCAGGTTTATGGACCCCCAAACCCTCCCTCCACATCTTATCTCATCTGTAAAATGGGGATGAAATGCCTGTGCGGGACAGGGACAGTGACAGATCTGATTATCTTGTATCCACACCAGCATTTAACACAGTGCTTGGTACATAAATCATGCTTAATAAGTACCACTATAATGATTATGCTATGATGCATTCTGGTATGTGCCTGCATAGGTGCTTATATAGGTAAATGTATGTATGCATGGAAATGTTTGTCTGTTTTTATAATGATAATTGTGGTATTTGTTCAATGCGTACTACGGTCCAGGTACTGTACTAAATGCTGGGGTGGATACAAGCAAATTGGGTTGGACATAGTCCCTATCCCAAGTGGGGCTCATAGTCTCAACCCCCATTTTACAGACAGGTAACAGAGGCACAGAGAAGTGAAGTGAATTGCCCTAGGCCACACAGCCTGTCCACACAGTGGACAAGTAGCGGAGCCGGGATTAGAACCCATGACCTTCTAACTCCCAAGTCCACGCTCTATCCACTACACCATGCTGCTTCCCCTGCATAATTGTAGGTGAGAGCATGTATGCAGGCATGTGTGCTCAGGCATAATAATAATTGCGTTATTTGTTAAGTACTTACAATGTGCCCAGCACTATATTAGGCACAAGATCATTAGATCAGAAACGATACCTGTTCCATTTTGGGCTCACAGACTAAGGGAGAGAAATAGTGATAATAATAATAATAATTGTGGTATTTGTTAAGTGCTTACTATGTGCCAGGCACTGTACTAAGCAGTGGAGTGGATACAAGCAAGTCAGGGTAGACACAGCCCCTGCCCCACATGGGGCTCACAGCCTTAATCTCCATTTTACAGATGAGGTAACAGTGGCATAGGGAAGTTAAATGACTTGCCCAAGGTCACACAGCAGGCAAATGGTGGAGCTGGGATTACAACCCAGGTCCTTCTGATTCCCAGGCTTGGGCATTTTCAACTAAGCCACACTGCTTCCCTGGATATGTGTTTGCGTACAGGAGGGGACGGTATAGGGAAGGGAGGGTGGAAATGAGCATGTGACAAAGAGAGGACAGGTGTTTAGTCTCCATTTTTCAGATGAGGAAACTGAGGCACGGAGGAGTGAAGTGACTTGCCCAAGGTCACACAGCAGGCAAGGGGCAGAGTCGTGATTAGAACCCAGGTCCTCTGCCTTCCAGGCTTGGGTTTTTTCAACTAAACCACACTGCTTCCTCCAGTGTGTTGCCTATGTGAGGTGTAGGTCTAGGTAAGGGTGGGTGGAAATGAGTGGGTGTGTGAGAGTGATTTGGGTATGTTTTGTGTTCATGTATGTGTATCACACATGTTCATGTTCATCGAGGCACACTAGAGTGCCTATCCAAGTATGAGTATTCATTCATTCATTCAATCGTATTTATCGAGCGCTTATGGTGTGCAGAGCACTGTACTAAGCACTTGGGAAGTACAAGTTGGCAACATATAGAGACGGTCCCTACCCAACAGCGGGTTCACACAGTGAGAAGCAGCGCGGCTCAATGGAAAGAGCCCAGGCTTTGGAGTCAGAGGTCATGGGTTCAAATCTCAGCTCCACCAATTGTCAGCTGTGTGACTTTGGGCAAGTCACTTCACTTCTCCGTGCCTCAGTTACCTCATCTGTAAAATGGGGATTAGAACGGTGAGCCCCCCCCCCCCCCCATGGGACAACCTGATCACCTTGTAACCTCCCCAGCGCTTAGAACAGTGCTTTGCAATCAATCAATCAATCAATCAGTCGTATTTATTGAGCACTTACTGTGTGCAGGGCACTGTACTAAGCGCTTGGGAAGTACAAGTTGGCAACATATAGAGACAGTCCCTACCCAACAGTGGGCTCACAGTCTAAAAGGGGGAGACAGAGAACCAAACCAAACATACTAACAAAATAAAATAGAATAGATATGTACAAGTAAAATAGAGTAATAAATATGTACAAACATATTTACATATATACAGGTGCTGTAGGGAAGGGAAGGAGGTAAGATGCACATAGTAAGCGCTTAATAAATGCCATTATTATTATTATTATTATTAGTGTGTGTGTGTGTGTGATTTTCCCGGGAAGGAAGGGTCTTCAGGGAGCGGGCCTAGGGCTGGAAAGAGAATCAATCAATCAATCAATTGTATTTATTGAGCGCTTACTGTGTGCAGAGCACTGTACTAAGCACTTGGGAAGTACAAGTTGGCAACATATAGAGACAGTCCCTACCCAACAGTGGGCTCACAGTCTAAAAAGGTGTGCGTTCTTTTTGGGGATGTGGTGACCAGGCAATTCAGCTCTGGGAGGGTAAGAGCGGGACATCTCTGGCCTCCCCCTTTTAGACTGGGAGCCCACTGTTGGGTAGGGACTGTCTCTATATGTTGCCAACTTGTACTTCCCAAGCGCTTAGTCCAGTGCTCTGCACACAGTAAGCGCTCAATAAATACGATTGATTGATTGATTGATTGAGGCTCTCTGTCAAGCCCGGAGCATCGCCTTGGGACACCGTTTCCTTAGAGCAGCCACCAGAGGGAGCCAAAGCTCCTCCCTCCGGTCCAATACAGTCCCTGTTCTTCCTCCAAGACTCTGCAGATTCCCCCCAGTCCTCAATCCCACTTCTGGCCTGACCCCTGCTTCCCAGTTACCAGGATATCTGAGTCACCCACTGGGAAAAAGAGGGTCAGAGCTGAGCCCTGTCCTTAAGCCCCGACAATTGTTCACGGGGGACGGCTTGGGATGGAACGAAGGAGGAGAGAGCATTCGGAAACAGGGGTGAAGTGTGGGGGGGCGGGGAGCAGGGAAGCAGACTATTGCCCTCTTATCCTCATTTACTGGTACTCGTGGGGAATCCGGGATCAGGAAGACCAAACAGGCCCCACTTGGCTGACACGTCCATCTCCCTCCCCGAGGTTTCTCAGGGTAGGAAATCCCCACCCCGCAGACCCTGCAGTCTTCAGGCCTGGAAACCTCTCCTTCCCGAGTCCACCTCCTGCAGGGAGCCTGGCCAGACCGGGTGGAAAGGGAGAAAGGCGGCCCCCGCAATTGCCCACGGCACAACCGATGATCAATCAATCAATCAATCGTATTTATTGAGCGCTTACTGTGTGCAGAGCACTGTACTAAGCGCTTGGGAAGTACAAGTTGGCAACATTTAGAGACAGTCCCTACCCAACAGTGGGCTCACAGTCTAAAAGGGGTGATCAATCGATCACCCAATAATAATGGTGGTGTTAAGTGCTTACTATGTGTCTAGCACTCTTCTAAACGCTGGGGTAGATACAAGCTAATCAGGTTGGGCACAGTCCCTGTCCCACATGGGGCTCACAGTCTTAATCCCCATTTTCCAGACGAGGAAACCGAGATGCAGAGAAGTGAATTGACTTGTCCAAGGTCACACAGCAGAGCAAGTAGCGGAGCTGAGATCAGGAACCAAGTGCTTCTGACTCCAAGGCCTCTGCTGAATCCACTAGGCCACGCTGCTTCCCCTATTATTGTATTGATGGAGCATGTGTTGCGTGAGGGGCACTGTATTGAGCACTTGGGCGAGTGCCATAGGATGGGTAGGTGTCATCCCTGTCCTCAAGGGGTTAACAGCCTAGTGGGGATGATCTTCCAGTCCCAGCAGCGCTTTCCCCCCACCCAACCCGTCCGCCTCCAGCTCCTTCCAAATGGGAGGCCTCCAGCACAAAGCTTCCCTCTTGAGATGCAGCCTCCTGTCAGGGAGGGCGAGGGGCAAGGTCAGAGTGAGGGTCAGTGTCTTGAGAACTCAGGAGGTGCCAGGCCAGATGCCCAGAGGCCTGGGCACTGCCAGAGAAACCACTCCTGCCAACCCCAAGGCACCCTTCCATCCCTCATTCCCCTCTGCCTGGCCGCCCCGTCCGGCTGGGTTCCCCCGCTCTGCTGCTGGAGGGAAGGAAATTTCCTTGACCCTACTCCTTCCTGCCGCTGGCCTCCTCATCAGCCACCCCATTTTCCTGCTCCAGGCCTCTCCACATGGTTCCATTTTAAACCAAACAGGAAAGCAGTGGGGCTGAGGGCCGGTCTGCCGGCAGAGCAGACATCCCCTCTCCCTCGCTCCCTACAAAAGCCGGAGAAGGCCGGGGGTGGTGCACAAGCACTGGCGGGAAGCTGGGCCCTTAACCCCAGTCCTCCGTGTTTACTTTTGTGCACACACTGCCCTAATCAGGGTGATGAATGGCCTGTTTCCCTCTCAATAGCCCAACTTCCTGGCCCTGCTCTCCTTTGGGTAGGCCCCGGTGGGCTGAAGTCTCCTCACTGGCCTCGCCAAGCCTGAGGGTGTGCTGACCAGTTGCCTCCACTGATTTGCCTTTTTGGGGGACAAGGCGGTGACATTAATGGAGCTTGGTAAGAGGGAAGCAGGGTGGTCTCGTCGAAGGAAACTTGGTCCGGACGTCAGGGCAGCTAGATTTTCGTCCCCGCTCTGTGGCTCTGCCTCTTGCCTGCTGGGTGACCTTGGGCAACTCTCCCAACTTCTGTGGACTTCATGAAAAGATCATGGGCCTGGAGGTCAGGAGGTCATGGGTTCTAATCCCGGCTCTGCCCCCTGTCCGCTGTATGACCTTGGGTAAGTCACTTCACTTCTCTGTGCTTCGGTTACCTCATCTGTAAAATGGGGATTGAGACTGTGAGCCCCACATGGGACAGGGACCGTGTCCAACTCGATTTGCTTGTATCCGCCCCAGCGCTTAGTACAGTGCCTGGCACGTAGTGAGCGCGTAACAAATACCATCATTATTATTATTTCCTCATCTGTTAAAATGGGGGTTCAATACCTGTTCTCTCTTGCCCCTGAGACTGTCTGATTTGCTTATTATCTTACCCTAGCACTTGGCACCTAGAAAGTGCTTAACAAATGTCATAATTGTTATTTCCTGAAGGCTTACATGTACAGTAGATAGCCTTATTTTAGATCCCCCAGATCAAGACAGTAGGAAAGGGCAGAGTAAGATGGGGAAACCAAGGTCCAGAGAGGTTGAGTGACTTGCTCCGGATCACATGGCACATTCAAAGGAAAGGCAGAACTGAAGTGAGAACCCTGAACTCCAGGACCAGAGCTCTGACCACTGGGAAACACTCCCTCTCTTCCCCTGGGACAGTTGGACAGACTTCCCTGACCCACGGTGGCCGATCCCTCAGAGCCCGTCCAGGCCCCTGCTTCCTCCCTGGGGGAGCCGACCCAACGCCGGGTGCCAGGAAGCATGTCAACTGTCCGGGATTTCAGCCGGTGTCAGTCTCCGCTGGCCGTCCTTTCCAGGGATGTGACCTATCTACGCCAGTGGAGCTGTGCCGCCTCGTTCGCCGGCTGGACCCTCCAAATCTCATCTCCTGCTTCCTGACATTGTCCTGGTTGTCTGAGGAGGAAGTCTCATGGAGAGGGAGGTCTCTGAGACCCCCCAGGGGGAATTCCAGGGGTGACCGGACACCGCCTCGTGGCCTCTCTTGGGGTGGGAGATCTCTCCGGAGCCAGGCAGAGACCCTAGGCCTAGGAGACGGTGGGCAGGAGCCTATTAAAGCGGGCCCACCTGTGCTGGTGGAAGCTGGCTTGGTTCTCCCTGGCTGAGGGTGCGGGTGATCCCAGCTGCCTCTTGCGTTCAACCTCTCAGGAAATGTTTTCCTTTGGTCCGGGTCTTCTCTCTCCTCCCCAGTTCCGTGAGCGCCAGGAGTTGGCCGTTCTACCACTTTCCGAAGCCATGTGCTTCTCCGATGTGGGCCAGTGCAATGCTTTCCCTTCCCCTCTTCCACCCAGGTGTGGGTGAATGGCACCCGCTGCTCTTGGTCCTGCTCAGGAAGTGGCTGGAAGCCTGCAGACTCTTAAGGGAAGCACCCACTCCCCAGCTCAGGCCGGATCACTGTTTCCACCCCTACTGGCGGTGGGGTGGGGAGCCAGATGGACAGACAGACAGGACACCAAGAGCCCATCGAGTGAGGCAATGGGACACAGGGGCTCCCCACCTTGCTGGAAGGACATCAAAAGTTCAAACTGAACTGAACTCTGCTAACCCTGCTGTGGGCGCCTGGGCAGGTCCCAAAGTCCTCGCTGGAAATTTAGAGTGGCAGGGGGTGGGAACTGGGGAACATGTACTCTATCTCTTGAGCTAGAGAACAGAAAGTGGTGATGACCATAGTCAAGGGTCTGCCTCTCCCCTTTAGAGAGGAGGGGTGGGGGCTAGGGGAGGGAGAATTAGAGCCGACAAGGAAAGGAGGGGTGGGCTAGCTAGAGGGAGACCACCTCCGCAACAGAGCAGTGGGATGAAAACAGGAAACTCAAGTGGGATGGCCTTGCACTGCAGCCTTGCAAGGAAGAATCAAATTCCCCAGCCCACACAATTGCTTCCCAGCCTACTCTCCCTCCTGCAGGGCCATGGGCTATAAAACACATGAAACCCTTAGAAGGGCTGGAATCCGGGAATGAAGGAAGGCTTCCATGGCTCGGTCTCCCTTCCACTATCCCCCTTCACTTGAGGGGGCAAAACCAGGCCATCTCTCCCGCCTCGGGTGAGCCCCATCTTGCAGAGGCAGGGAGTGGGCACAGTGTGGGCAAAGTGCATCTGCGTCGCAGGTGGGACAGGCAAGCAAGCTGGAGGCAAGCTGGGTCCTACGCTGGCCAGACGGTAATAATAATAATAATAATGATAATGATAGCATTTATTAAGAGCTTACTATTCATTCAATCGTTCATTCAATTGTATTTATTGAGTGCTTACTGTGTGCAGAACACTGTACTAAGCACTTGGGAAGTACAAGTCGACAACATATAGAGACGGTCCCTACCCAACAACGGGCTCACAGTCTAGAAGACTTCCCCACCGTTCTAAGCGCTGGGGAAGTTACAAGGTGATGAGGTTGTCCCACGAAGGGCTCACAGTCTTAATCCCCATTTTACAGATGAGGGAACTGAGGGCCAGAGAAGTGAAGTGACTTGCCCAAAGTCACACAGCTGACAAGTGGCAGAGCCGGGATTTGAACCCACGACCTCTGACTCCAAAGCCTGGGCTCTTTCCACTGAGCCACGCTGCTTCTCTACCAAATGGTACCATGGTACGGTATGGTATCTCTACGGTACCAAACAGAGCCCAGGAGCTAAGGGAGGGCACTTGGGCTGTCACTCCAGTTTAAGATATAAACACTGAAAAAGACAACAACGGGCCTGCTCCTTTGGCAACCTCTCCACTCCCTTCACGGCAGGGCTGGGCCTGCTGGCCCAACCGCCTAGCCGTCAAGAACTATCAGGCCCGGGGGACTGGCCGAGCGGCCAGCAGAAGCTAAAAGCCAGATCCCCACCCAACCGACCCGGACCGTCGGGGATGCTGGCAGCAGCGGGGGCCCTCCTCTCCTGGCCACGGGGGCTGGTGGTTTTGGACGCTCAGCGATCTGGAGTGTAGAGACTGCCTGCCCCCGTCCCTCACCGCCACCTCCCATCTTGGGCGCTTGTCATCAGGCAGCCTTCCACACTCATTTGGTTCCTCGTGTTCAGTCACTCGACTCCTTTTGATGCCGACGGCTCCGGGAGGAAGAGGCCGCTGGGTTCGCGACGATCAAACACCTCTCGCTGAGAGTGGATCAAAAGCTTCTCAAGGCTGGGGCTGCCACTCCCTGGCTCAAAGCCCAGCTCAGCTCAGAGGCCAAGTCATAGAGAGAATGACCCACAGGGGTGGAGGGCCCAAGGCTCATCTTTAAGAAAGATGCCAAGGCAGCAGAGTTTCTATCTGAGGTGCTGGTCTCCAACCAATCCCTTCCCCAGAGGGCTGGATCCTGGCTCTCGGGGGGATGGAAGCCAGAGAGAAGTTGGCCCACCCCACTCCACGCATGGAACCAACTCGGGGCTCCTAGGAAGGGCGGGGACTTAATCAGGTCCTAGAAGACCCTCTAGACCTCCACTAGGAATTCCTCGAACCCTTGGGGAGGTCCTGACCTGCCCACGGGACAATGGCCCAAACCCCCAGAAAGAAGAAATGCAAACGTTGTCTCCCGGGGTTCTTTGGGGGCAGAGATCATGTCTGCCTTCTCTATTGTAATAATAATGACGGTATTTGTTAAGCACTTACTTTGTGCCAAGCACTGTTCTAAGGGCTGGGGTAGATAAAAGGTAATCAGGTTGTCCCACGTGGAGCTCACAGTCTTAATTCCCATTTTACAGATGAGGTAATTGAGGCACAGAGAAGTGACTTGCCCAAAGTCACACGGCTGACAAGTAGCGGAGCCAGGATTAGAACCCACTTCCTCTGACTCCCAAGCCTGTGCTCTTTCCACTAAGCATGCTGCTTCACTCTCCCAAGTGCCCAGTACAGTACTCAATCAATACCACTGATATATGGACTAATTGATTCTTACATCTGGGTCGCCCCACGTGGGCCTGGACCTCAAGGATCTGATGTCAGCAAGTCGGGGGACTGGACCTGACTGTTTCCTGGTCCCCTGGAGGGGGTGGGAAGAGAGAGAGACAAAGAGGGAGACAGAGACATACAAAGGATGACTGTTTCCAGATCCTGGACAGGCTGTTCATCACCAGTTGCCAGCAGAGGCCAAATCTGATGAATTTTCCTTTACTGAAACCTCTCCAAACTCATTGATGAGATAAGCAGAGTGAAGCCTTCCTGGAAGCGAAGAGCATTGAGGAGGCTTGACTGGAGATGACCTGAACGTCCACGGCGTGAAAGGCACCGAGGGCAGGGGTTCTACTCCACAGGATGGCTGGCCCGATGGCAGTGGGGCAACCTGGCCCGGGGAGCCCAGCTCACCTCAACCCCTCTCCGCCACCTCCCCCGACACACCAGCATTTCCGGACCCCCCCCCTCCACCCTCTCTGGGAGCCAAAGATCAGCTCGGCGTGACAGTCCCTCATTAGTGAGATGAGCACAATGCAGCACCCGTCTGAGGTCTTCAAAAATAATAAGGTGCCAGGCGCGGCGGAGAGACAGACTCAAGGGCTGATCATTTTTTGACTGCAAGAGGAAAGCAGCTGTTTAATAAATAACCATCAGGGCAAGTGAGCATCCATTTCTAAACACAATCTGAAATCAACTAAACATACTGAGTTATCAGCTAAAAACACAGAAATCAACACACGACCGGGAACTGCCGTTCATTTCCAAAGTGCGGGGGCTGGTCCAGTTTTAATTAAATTGTGTTTGGCCACGGAAGGCCGCCGGGACGGGGAAGAGAGAAAGAGAGGAATCACAGAATCTTGGACGGGAGCCACTGGGAGCCAGATAACAACATGAAAACCAACTCTGGCCCACTGAAGCTCAGCCAAAATGCGTCAAATGTCCCCATGTCAATTTTGTGTGAGGCAACAGGCCCTCTGAGGTCCAAAAATTTCTGCCTTTGTCCCCAGCAGGAGGATTGTTTGGCAAAGACTAGGCTCCCAGGGTGGGGCTGGGGGGGGGGGGGGGGGGATGGCCTAGGGGGCGAAAGGTGGGGGGGGGGGGGGGTTCAGCTTCCCAGTGGCTCAGGCCCTCCCCAGACAAGAAGCTGGACCATCTTGCCAGTTGCCCAGAGGTATGGAACGGAGTTGGGCAGCACCAACCCAAATGGAGAAAAATAAACTTTTTTAATGCCCTTTAAAAACAACAGTGTGGCTGCCCCCCTTTACAAATTGTAACCTAAAACTGGCAAAATTGGTTGAAAATCTCATCCAGGTTTCTGGCCACATCCCAGAATCTCTTGCCTGTCACAACCCCAAGGGTCTTCACACAGACCAACTTTGACTCCCTTTAGGAAAGGGAGACCCACATGCTGAGGGATTATTCTTTCTGGGAGGGGAGAAGAGACACAGAAGGCAAGAGGAGAGAGACCTGCCCTGGCAACTTTGGTGCTTTCCTGCTGTTCGGTTGTGTGGCCACACATGGACACCCCATGAACGATGCCTATAACCAAGCTGGAACTCCTTCTAAGGGGGGGCCAACGCTGGGTTTCTGAGTTCAGAGTTTGAGACTGCGGGGGGGGGGGGGGGGGGGGGGGAGGGAGGGTAGCTTCCTGTCCAGCCATGTAAAGTGCAAAAAGTCACGATGCCCATGGGGTCAAGACGGCGCTTAAAGGTGACCATGTTCCTGGCCCAGCAACCCAAGACGAGCTAGCAAGCCGGGGCAGCACTGTTTGAATTTGGGGAAGGAGGAAGGAGCAGCTTGGCTGTTTTTTCCAAATGGAAACTGAATCTCTCCAGGTGCTGGAGGGCGGGAAGTTGCTCCTCTTTTCCCTTCCCCCCCTGACCAGAGTTGCCAACTTGAAGAAAACTGTTTGGGGGTGGAAAGTTACCCAGAACCAAGTGTCTCTGGGAAAAGGGCATGGGGACTTGTTCTCGGGTCAAGTCAAGCGCCAGTGGTAAGGTGGGCACTTTGGGAAGCTGGAGAAGCTGAGCATGGAATCTAGAGCTTTTCAAATCTCAAGTCTGGGCTGATGATCCTCCTACTAGGGCCTCGCTGGACAGGGGAGCTGAGCTGAGCTGGCAGTCTCTGGAGAGAGCCCTTATGGTCAGGCAGCCTGGTGTAAGGGGTCCAGGAAGCTGGTGGAAAGGCGGATGTTGAGATGCAGTCAGAGAGGCATCCAGACAACCCAGCCAAGAGTGGGCAGAGAATCCAGGAGCACCTTGAGCCAGACCCCAGAAGCTGTGGGAAAGCAACAGCTCCCCGCAACCCCACCATCTACTCAGAAGTAGATCCATGATACGGAAAGTCAGGAGCTTGGCAGGAGCAGGACCAAGATTCACGAACACTTCTGTGCCCGGCCCAAAGCCCCATTGGACACAGCACCAGTTGTGTGGGTATCACGCCGCTTATCATGCCTGTCCTGGGTTCCCTCAAGGCCTCCTTCACCACCCTCATCAGGTTGGTCTAAAGGGGCTTTTTGACCCCTTAACTAATCTGCCCCTGCGGTGTCTATCTGGAATCTCTTTCCCAGATGATCCACCAGGACTGGCCTCAGTTTCATCACCTTTCCCCAGTGCTCCTGCTTGAGAGCAAGGATACCTTCAGCCCTGGCTGCAGACTCCCAAGCGTGGAGGGTGCAGGGGGCCTGTCTGAGGCTTCGGATGCTCAGACAAACCCAACGGCGCTGGCTCCTTGAAAAACAGGGATCGGGAAGCTGGGAGAGGAGCACCGTCAGGAAAGTGGCGGACGGGTTCTGGCTCATAAGACCCACTGGTGAATCAACACCCGCTCTCCCCTCACCAACGGCATCAGCATTAACCTTCCAACTCTTCTAGCTGCCCCTTCTTACAAACTCCCCTTCCTACCCGCTGGCAGACAGCACCCTGACCAAACCATGGTATCAATGCCCTTGGGGCCGTGTCAGCCCAACAGACGATGTCACGTGGAGGTTTTTCCCCCTCTAGTCGCCAGAATAGCTAGGGGTTGGGGTGGTGGTGAAAGAAAACTCAAGGATACTGGGGCACACCCCAACCCAACAGGGATGAAAATTTCATCCGGCACGAGGCTGCTGAAATGTAGCGTATTGCCCTCTTTCACGGGTTGAGCTTCGGGTTGGGGGTGGGGGAGGGGGCTCGGCCACCCCACCTTCCTCCCTGGGGTTAGTGGTATGTCCCAGCACCTTCATGGCACATTCCATCTTCCCCATCTCCTGGGCTTCAAACGATTCAGCCCAAAAAGCTAAGGTGGGCCAGGAGGGTAGGGACAGATGTCCTAATGGGCAGCAAGTCATCGCTGAGGTTTTTCTTTTTCTTTTTTTTAAGAGCTGAGTAGGGGAGAGAGAAAGGAAGAGAGTCAGTGTTTGCTCCTTGGCAAGGTGAATATCTGGCTGGACGCACCCCGAAGTCCAGTCTACACAGAGTGTGTTTTGCATTGAAAACTAACTCTTCTTCCCATGGTGTAGTCCAACTTTTCCCTCCTTCTTCAGCACCACATAGTAATAATCCCCATTTTGTCCCAGTAGGACTGGAGTTTGTGGTCCTTTTTGGCTCCCTGAGGGAGAGTCTTCACCACCACCCCCACTCCCCCATATGCTATTAACGGAATGGTCCACGGACGCCCTTCCCGCCCATCCTACCCCCACCGGGACAGTCCTTCCCTTGTGTGTGCATCAAGGAGCTCCGTGGGGTGGTGGGGTGGGGATGGATCGTTTCCCCCACCCCTTCCCCGTCATACACTGCTATCCTCCAGGAGGGGCTCCTTCACTTCCAAGCCACCTGCCTGGGGGCTATGCGTATGACTCTGGGCGCCATTGCTGTGTTTCTTGTGGCTGCCCGGTCGTAACATGAGGTTGTTGTGCTCTGGGATGAACAAGGCCACTAGGAGGGACAGCAGGACCGAGCATGCTCCAAAGAGGAAGGGGGGGCCGGGGATGATGCTCCGCTGGAAGGCGAAAAGAGAGGAGGGGGTTAAACTTGGCCCGTGAATCCATTTGTGGGAAAAGAGTGGTTGGAAGGAGCAGGGTGTGTGTGTGGGGGGGGGGGGGGGGTGTGTGCGTGCATGCAGCCAGGGCCAGGGGAGATACCTCATCTGAAGGGTTGGCCATGTTGGGCTTGGTGGCCTTGTCCAAGGTTTCCACCTCCACCAACTCGTTCAGCTCCACATGGAACAGGTAGAAGACGAAGCCGTAGAGGGCCGGCCCCAGCCCGTTGCACAGACCCCGGATACCTGTGATCATCCCCTGAACCACACCTGGGACAGGGAGGGGAGAGACACAAGCAGCCCCCTTAGACGTGGCCAGGGACCCAAGAATGCAAGACACCGCTGGCTGCAAGTCCGCCTGTGTGGGAACATCAGCCCGGGGGCTCAGGCAAGGCTCTCTTGGAAGCTGTACCTGCTGCCTGGAGTGGGCGACGGCACACGGTGGCCAGCTGCCGTCCAGTGGCCTGCCTTTCTGAGACGGCTGGACTCGAGGGGGGACCACCCACATCCTGGGATGGCTTTAGGATGCCCCAACTACATCGGTGGCGGGCATTCCCTTCCAGTCCAGGGCCCCCTGTCCTGGTCCAGGCACCACGGGAAAAGGAGCCTGGGGTGGTCCCTGAATTCCAAGCACACCTAGCCTTCAGGCACCCCACCCCAAGCCCCCAAGGGGTGGGGAAAGTTTCCTCCTCAGCGGCGTCCTCTAGCAGTCAGCTCCCAGCCGCCTGAGTGATGGGCAGCATGGCAGACGCAGGCAAGTTTCCCTCAGAGAAACCTGGTCTCCTGAAGGCGCGAGCTGGTCCTTGCAGAGAGTCTGAGGGCTAAAAAGCCAGGACCCGTGCCCCGGCCCAACCCCGGGGCTGCCAAGTTGCGATCAGCATTCACAATGCCAACGTACCACCTCCTCAGTCCCCACCCTTCGAGAGCTACCTTGCTGGTCAGGGTCTGCGTTCCGGGACACCATGGCACTGATGGCGGGGAAGGTGATGCTGGACATGGCCGCCACCGCTCCAGCAGCCCACATCATCCTGCGGGCAGGAGACAGACACAGACCTGGGGGATGGCACAGAGCCCCTGCCTGGGGGGGCAGGGAGAGGGCGCGGGCAGGCGGAGGGTGGGGATAGGGGGAGGGGGGTGTGCAAATGCAGCTGGGACCGTACGATCAATTGTTCCCCCAAGTTGCCTGATGCTGAACCTATAGCAGGGGCCTCCCCGCTGGGGGAGGAGAGGTGAGTGAGAGGGGTAGGGATGGGGGGGCGGGGGGAGGTGGGAACGGAGGGGGTTGCGGAAGGAAACCAGCACAAGGCAGAGTTGCAGATCTGGCTCCCTGCCTTGCCAGTGGTCGTGGCTACCTGACTGCCTGTCCCAGGTTCCTAGTTGCCAGGGGGAGCTGGAGAGGCGCCGGCTCGCTCCACCTTTCGGTGGTTCCTGCTCCACCTCTGCTCCGGCCTACCAGCTGCCCTGGGCAGGGAAGCCCGCTTGGGATCAGGCAGGTAAGTGCTGTGGGAGGGTCTGCAGGGCCTGATAGCTCTTACCAAGGCTGCGAGCCGAAGCCGTACCAGGCGAGCTGCAGGATCTGGAAGCCCAGGCCCAGGAGGATAGTGTTCTTGTTTCCTATGGAGCGCATGAGGATCCCCAGCACCACTGTCTGCAATGGGACGGGGACCCGTGACCAACGGGAAGCGGCCCTGGGGCAGAGGGGAGCCAGGGGGATCTCCGGCTAAAAACGCTCCACCCCAATGCCCCCAGGCCCAGCCCCTGCGGGCTCTGATGGTCCTGTGCTTATGTCTGCCTTACTGAGAGATGGAGGGGGAAAGCAGAGGGGTGCCCCTGCAGGGCTGGTGGGGGACAGGGCAGAGAGAGAGAGAGAGACAGAGAGAGAGAGACAGAGAGAGAGAGAGCGCCCATTTCCTGCCAGAGGCGCAGAAAATGTCCAGGCAGGGCCTGGCTCAGAGGGCCAGGGAAGGAGGCGGTGGGGAGACCCAGGGACAGAAGGGCAGGGGCCAGATCTAGGGAGAAGGGGTCATCTCACTTGAGCCAAGATGGAAAGGATCCCCACCACACCGATGAAGGCCGCCACTGTCTCCGACGAAAAGCCAATCACCTGCAGAGACCGAGGGGATTCCTCTAGTGGCCAGCCAGACCTCCTTTTGAGCAGTTACCTGTATGCTACATCTTTTCTCTCCATTCGTGCTTATCAGCTCCTCTAGGAAACCCTGCCCTGACTCGGTGGGGATAAAACAGGGATCCTCTGCTCCCGTTGAGTCACCGAACTACCCCTCCCTGGTTTTCAAAGGAAAACGCCGAAGAAAGAACAGTGTCTCTCTGGTCTCTTTCAACCTGATCCTCTTGGAGGGCTGGGCCCGAGTCTTTGAAGGTCCTGTCCGCTGCCCCCCAGGAGTGCACTGAAACTTTTATGAAAAGCCGTCAGGAGTGGCATAATACGGTGGTGAAGGTGGCAGAGTGGACAACACAGAGGGCTTTGAGGGAAAAATAAGGTGGTGAAGTACACCTAGTACACGTAAGCTCTCATTTCCCCACTGGGCCCCCACGGGTCCCGTCTGCTCTCGATAATCCACGCTGGGGGAGGAGCGCAGGGATGGGAATAACACAAAAAAGATGGATTATGCCAAGGGAGGAGCAAGGGAGGGGGCAGACGGAGGGTCTCTCTGGGCAGCAGGTCAACAGAGCCAGAAGCACACCACATTACAGATTGTGCAGCACGGGAGGTCGGTCCAGGGGATGGGTGGAGAAGGTAGGTCATGGCAGCTGAGAGCTTAGAGATACTCCTTCCTGAAGTGTCACTCGGCCCATCTCTCTCTCCTCAAAGCCCTCCACTGGTTCCCTGGGCCTCTTTGCATCAAGTAGGCCTCACAATCAGCTTTGAGGTCCTCCCCATCTGGCTCCACCTTACTTATCAACTCCCTTCTCCCGCTATTCCCCAACTCACCGTCTTGCCTCCTCCCAAGCCAGACTCCTAGCTGTGCCTCGCTCGTAACTCTCCCATCTTCGACCCCTCACTCACACTGTTCCCTCACCTTGGGACACCCCTCCCACCCCCCGCCGACCAAAACATGTCATACCCCAGCTCTCCCCACATTCAAAGGCCTCCTAAGACCCCACCTCTTCCAATAAGCCTCCCCCGATGAAATTTCCCAGCACACTCAGCTCTATCATTCCATCGGCCAACCCTTTAGCACTCGTGTTGGTTTTGATTTATTTTTGATCTCTCGGGCAGTAAATATATTCACACTTGTCTCTCATTAGAATATACGCTCCGTGTGGGAAGGGAATGCGTCACTTTGTTATTCTGCATTTCCCAAGCACCTACTATGGTGCACCAAACCAAGTGGGCGCACAATAAATGCGGCGACTACTATGACAAAAGATCTCCCTGCCCACGGGTGACTGATGGAAGCAGATGAACGAGTGCCAGATTACTGCTTAGAATTCCAGCCCCACGGGCTCACCTGGCGTAGGTAGAGGAAGAAGCTGGAGTACTGGCCGGCTTCAGGGAGGTAGGAAAGAAAAACAGTGATGCAGATGAGAAGCACTGTGGAGTCCTGGCCCACTTTGCGGAGAGACTAGAGGGAGGAAGGAGAGAGGGGAGATGTTGAGAAGGAGCCCTAGGCAAAAGAGTCCCCCATCCCTTTCTGAAGGACTGGCCCCAGAATCCCCATAGCTGTGGGGTGCCTACGCCGGACAGATGGGCCCGCCAGTTCTGGGACAGCTACCAGGAAGCGGGCCCGGTCGGCTGCTCTCCTTGCAGCTGCTGCTCGCCATCTCTGTCTCCCAAAGCCTGAATGGGATAGCTCTGTGCCAGGCTTCCCTGTCCCACCTGGCATCATGGGCTATCACAGCCCCGATGCCGTTCAATTCTAACTTTTCCCCCACTGGGCCAAGGACCCCATTGGGTCAGATTTTCAGTCTGCCAGGAAGATACCTCCCTCTTACAAAAGCCCTGCCACCTACATTTCATCTCCTGGAAAATGGGAGGGTGGAGGGGGAGAATAATCCTCTGACTAGGTTTTATGAAAGCCCACCTACTACAATCCCAATCTTTCTCACCAGCCTCCCCACCAACCCACTCCATCATCTCAGCCCTTCTGCACCTTAGCACTTCTGCTTTCACTACTCCCCACTGCACCTGTGTATGCAGAGCTTTACATATCTTCTGGGGGCACTTCCTCCTCCTTACCTGTAAATTAAGTCAAAACTTCTTGAGGACAGGTCTCATATCTAGGTACTCTACTGTCCCAGAGGGCTTAATACACCGCCTGAGCACTTGGTAGATAGTCAAAAAATACTATTGATTGATTCTACAGCCTGTTCTCTTCGATGAGTTCAACACGATTTGACAAGTATTACCCAATCAATCAAAAGCAATTATTGAGTACTTACTGTGTGCAAGGCCACTGTAGTAAGGGTGCTTGGTAGGGTACTGTCGAACTATTAGATATGGTCAAATCAGTCAATCAAATGTATTTTTTGAGCACTTCTGTTTGCACAGCACTTTACTAAAGTGCTTAGAAGAGCACAGTAAAACAGAGTTGGTTGACACATTCCCTGCCCACAATAAGCTTACAGCCTAGAGGGGGAGACAGACATTAATATAAATAAATTACAGATATGAGGTCTCTGCCCTCGAGGAGCTTTCATTATTTTTAGTGTCTCTCTCCCTGGCTAACTGCATCTGTCCCATTGCCAGCATGCCTGAGGGGAAGGGAGGGGTTGAGCATTATCTTCATCTATCAGGAGGGAAAACTGAAGCCCAGACAAGTTAAGCAATTGGTTTCGATTCACCCAGTGAGGCAGGGGAGGAAGAGGGCTGCAGCCTGGGGCCTCTGTCTTAGAACCCAGTGCTCTTCCCAGGAGACCAGACCAAACTCCTGTTCCGTTAAGGATCGATTCCTCTTTGTGAGCACTGCAGTTGAGGACAGATATCCTTCTTTTGCTGTCCCACTTGGACAACTCTGGTCAGGAAAGCAACCCTTTTGGGGCTGGGTCACTCCCGAGTTGGGAAGCAGGGCTGGTTAGGGGCCCCCTGTCTCCTCTGCTTGGACTAGGGCTGGGTGGGGGTGGGAGTGTCTCTCTCATTCAGCAGTCACAAGTAGGGTTCAGTCTTCCTATCCACTGCCTGAAGCTGAGTCCATCCTCTGGTTGGTCTGCACCTTCCCGGGAGGTCGGGGAACTTGGTCTGGGGCTGGTATCCTGGGGCTAGTTTGATTGGCCCACGTGTCCAATTCACCAGCCAGACCTTGGCATCCACCTGGCCTCTTTACTCGGCCAAGGGATTTCCAGCCTCCCAGAGATGCTGGCCTCCTGCCTCGGCCACGGGAACAAGGGGTGAACAGTGGGGATGATGGACTGACGAATCAAGCCGGCATTTACAGCCCTGAAAAATCTCCCTCCATCGAGGGAGGGGGTTGCTTACGGCAAAAGGATCGGCCTGTTCCCAGGAAATGGGGGCTCCCCAGGACACTGGCCGCATCTCCTCAGGCAGTGACTCGGGCACGGCGAACAGGATGAAGCCGATGTCCAGCAGGGCCACCCCCGAGGCCAGCACCACCACCAACGTGTCGCCGTAAGCACGCGAGAGATAGGCCCCAATGGCCGGGCTGGTCACGAGGCTGGCGGCAAAGGTGGCAGAAACCTGCAAGGCAAGGAAGTAGGGGGTGAGTGGGAACCTTGGCGGTGTCACAGGGAAGAGGGTGGTCCCCCGCTGGCTCCCAGAACTCATCCTCAGGCTGCAGCACCCAGGCTGGGAAATAAATGCCTCTGCCCCTGTTTGGCGGGGGGCGGGCGCAGCAAGGAGAGAGAGTGGAGGGCCTCAACTGAGGAGTGTGCTTGCGTCCACGGGGAGCCGGAGCCGGAGCCCAGGGATTGCTGGCGGTCCAGCTTGGAGCAAGAACACAGCCTGAGGTCCTGTGGTCAGTCGCGGGCCAGCCAGGTCGAGAATACGCCCGACGTCCGGCTGGTCTGGGCCGCACCCTCCCCGGCTGAAACCATGACGCTGATGATGGTATTTGTTAAGCACTTACTAAGTGTCAAGCACTGTTCTAAGAGCTGGGATAGACACAGACTAATCAGGTTGGACACAGTCCCTGTCCCACATAAGGCTCAGTCTTAATCCCCATTTTGCAGATGAGGTAACTGAGGCCTAGAGAAGTGAAATGACTTGCCCAAGGTCACACAGCAGACAAGTGGCAAAGTGGGATTAGAACCCAGGTCCGTGCTCTATCCACTAGGCCATGCTGCACCAAGAGAGGCTGCTGAGGAGAAATGGGCGTGGTCCCCGTGATCAACAGCGCGAGAGGCTTGGAATATGCCCCGCCAGGTGCTCCCTCCAGGGTAGGGCAGGGCACAGCACCAGGGGTGGCATCTTGAGAATGATAGCGGGCCTGTAGGAGCTGCCTCAGCGAACCAGGGAAGGGGACCTGGGACACGACTTTCGGCAGTGACTGACTGACGGCTGGGTTGAGCATCATCCCCAGGGAACTATCGTCACCACTACGGTCATCACCGCTGATGGCACCACCATCCTTCCTGTCTCACGAATCCGTAACCTTGGTATTATCCTTGACTCCTTTCTCTCATTCCACCCGCATATTCAAGCCATCACTAAATCTGGTCAGTTCTACCTTCACAACATCGCCCAAATCTGCCCCTTCCTCTCTGTCCGAACTGCTGCCACATTAATGCAAGCACTCATCCTATCCTGCCTTATTATATCAGCCTCCTTTCTGACCTCCCTGCCTCCTCTCCCCACTCCAGACTCCATTCTGCTGCCCAAATCATTTTCCTTCAAAAACGTTCAGCTCATGTTTCCCCACTCCTCAAGAACCTCCAGTGGTTGCCATCCACCTCTGCATCAAACAAAAACTCCTCACCCATTGGCTTTAAATCACTTCATCACCTTGCCCCCTCCTACCTCACTACTCTCCTACTAAAACCCAGCCCACACACTTCGTTCCTCTAACGCTGAACTTCTGTACCTTGATCTTGTCTATCTGGCCACCGAGCTCTCGCCCACATCCTATCTCTGGTCTGGAACGCCCTCCCTCCTCCAATCAGACAGACAATTCCTCTCCCCCACTTCAAAACCTTATTGAAGGCACATTTCCTCCAAGAAGCCTTCCCTGACTAAGCCCTCCTCTCCTCCTACTCCCTTCTGCACCGCTCTTACTTGCTCCTTCCTTCATCTTCCCTCCCATCCCACAATACATATGTATGTGTATGTAATTTATTTAATTTATATTAATATCTGTCTCCCCCTCTAAACTGTGAGCTCACTGCGGGCAGGAATGTGTCTGTTTGTTGTTATATTGTACCCTCCCAGGCGCTCAGTTCAGTGCTTTGCACACAATAAGTGCTCAATAAATACAACTGAATGAACAAATGAATGAACCGCCAGCTTGGGCCCTCACCAGGCCATAGGCTGTGCTGCGCTCGTGCTCCTGGGTGATATCTGCTACATAAGCAAAGATCACGGAGAAGGTGACGGCAAACACACCGGACATGGAGATGACGGCGAAGTACCACCTGAGAGAAAGCAGAGAGGGGGGGTCCTGAATTAGAGCTGCCCTGGGCACAGCCCAATCGTTTCCCTCCCCTTCAACTTCTCTTCCCACTATCCAGTGAGGCTCCCTCTCCTTGACCCCTGCCCTGTCTCGCACTGCCCTCTTAGATGCTTCTGCCCGCCCCCCCCGCAGGCCCAAGCTCACCATGGGCTTATCTTCATGAGTGGGATTGGCGCGCAGGTGAAGAACACAGTGAGGAGGAGGAAGGACTTCCTGCCCCAGACGTCAGAGAGAGCACCAATCAGAGGGGCGCTTAGAAAAGACAGCAGACCCTAGGGGCGGCGGGGAGAGAGACAGGGGTCCCGTCATGCTGGCGGTCTGCAGCCACCCCCCTCCAACCCGGAAAGCAAAATAAATCAATAATGGAGCCGAGCATGCAGGGGCCGCATAACTGGAACAGGATGGTCTGAGCTGGGAACAGAACCAGTCCGAAGAGCACTGCCAAGTGGCAGGCACACATCTTCCTCCTCTCTAACACCGTTCCTGGAGTTTCCAGGCCCCAATCCCTCTGAGCCCGGGCTGGCAACCAGAAGGTGCCCCAGTGCCTGCAGCCTCTGACCCAACTCTGGAGTCCTGCATCTGCTACAGCGCCCAGACCACATGGGCTCATGAGGGTTACTTCTTGGGCAGGAGGTCAAATGGGGACCCCAGCTCCTCTACCCCCTGCAACTCCTTCATGCCCAATTTAGGCCAGGAGGCAAGGGCAACCATCCACATATCCTCCTCCTCCATCGGTTCATATTTTAATATTTTGTACACTACCATGTGATAGACTCTGTAAGGGACCCAAAGGAGTCCCAACCCCTGCCCTCAAAGGACTGACAGTCTAAAAGAGACAAGACCAACACAAACAGACTTTCATCTCTCTTACAGGAATTCTTTCCAACTCCTTTTCTGGCAAAAAACTGGAGCAGGGAGCGCAGGGAGGGTAGGTTGGTCTTCCCCCAGCTGAAGCTCTACTTCTATTTCAGCTACGGTCCCAACCCTCCTCCTGGCCAGCAACTGGTACTGGACCTCACCCCATCCCCCCCCACCCACCCAAGCCTAATACTTCTGGTTGCTAGGACGCTCTCTTCACTTCCCTCAAGAATTCACCCCCCTCGAAGAGGCTGCTTGAAAATCTAATTCTAGTTGACAGTTCAACCCTTTGGGGTAGGAAAACCCCCAAATCCGAGATCCCCATTTCTGTTGTGGGAAGCTGCGGGGGGGGGGGGGGGGGGGGGCGCGGGGGGCAGACAGTACTCCCCCTTTCCCCTCACACTACATACACCTACACACACACACACACACCTACACGCACGCGTGAATAACACTCCAGACCTCTGCCACTCACTCTTGGTGTTCGCTCTTGGTCTTTCCGCCCGGGCACTCCACTCGACAAAAGGACCTATTGTTGTTTCAATGATGTGCATGTTTGTTCCCTCAAATCTGGACTAAGGCCACTGCCCAGCAGCGAGGTGGGAAGCAGCCTCACAGGACCCTGCCAGGCCTGTCCTCCAGGCCGAAACCAGAGCCCGCGGTGGGGGTGGGAGGGGGGCGCCCCCTGAGCATGCTACACAGGGGAGGTGAGCAGGCAGGAAGCCAAGCTGGGTTTACCTTGACTCCATGGATCAGGCCATTCATCAGGAATGTGTGTTGTGGGAACGTCTGGTGTAACACCTGCAGGCAACACCACCCCACTGTCAGAACGACTCCACCCAAGGGATCCTCTCTGCACCCCCCACCCAGCCTCGTGTCTCCCCTTTCATTTATATGGCACATAGTCCAGGTTTCCCCTCCCCCACTGCTCAGCAGCCCATCTGCCCCCCCCCCCCCCCCCCCCCCCCCCCCCCCCCAAGTCACCTTGGGATTGCCAGAAACCACAGGAGACGGAGATGTTTGCTCTGTCTCTGAGGTGGTCCTGGGTCTTTCTCTTTTCCCCTGACCCAGTTAAGGTGGCCCTTCCCCCGCCTCCCCTCTATCCCTTTTTCAGCCGCCCCCTGGACCAGTCTAGCATGTCTGCATCTTACCCAGAAAACAAGCTTCTAAGTGCCTTTGTGGATAACAAAAACTCACTTGTCAAAGGCAATTTCCTAGAAGCGGGACGGGAGCACGATGGGAGCTTCAGTACATTACACTCTGCAATGCTAACTGACCCCCGGTTTTGAGAAAACAAATTTGAAAACCCGAGTTTCTCTCCCGAGAGCTGCCAGCTCAGAAATTCTGGTCACTTTACTGCCAATTAGAGGGGAGATTTTTGAGTTCTGATTTTGAAGCCTTTTGATAAAAGCAATCCCTCGGTCCTGGGTCTGGCTGGAAGATTTCTTTTGTCCTTCCTGCTGGACATGTCTCTACAGCTGAACCACTCTGACCTAAACGGGGCTCGGTCTGCTCAGTGCGGTGATGGATGGCGTCCACAGTGATGCCAAGGGGCTGGTAATGGTGGCAGGGGTGAGATCAAAGCAAGGCCTGGCCGGGGTGGGGAGATGTAGGGAAGTAGTGGGGGAGTTGGGGGGGGGGGGTGGAAAGGAGGAAGGAAAGAAGGGAAGAAGGGAAGAGAGGAGGCAGCAATTCTGAACAGCCTCAAAGACAAGGAACCCTAAATGGGTACATGATGATCCCAGTGCCACCGATGGTTAATGCGGCCTTCACTGGTTCACAGTCCTCCCGCAGTTACACAAAGGGGAAGGTGTTCTTACAGCCAGTCCTATCCCTTGCAGGAGTAAGACGTGGTGTTCTGTCCCCTGAGGGGACTGGCATGTCGGGGGTGGTGGTGGTGGTGAAGTGAGTCTGAAGTATGTAACAAACTGTGTGTTCCCAGCCAACGGAAAGAAATGCCAACATTGTTCTCTCGGCCCATGAAATCAGGATGAACATATCAGCTTGTTGTTTCTGGGGCTCCCTCCGTCTCCGTTGTCAGGGTCAAAAGAGACAGTTCCAGCTCCAAGAGGAGACTTGGGAGACAGTGTTACTTAACTGTCCCCAGCTGCGGAAACATTCGAGGAACATCCTGTGGGCGTCCCCTGGGACCGTTCTTAGCATCTGTCATTCTTCGTGGGTCCTCCCTACCCTGACCTCCCAACCACCTCCCTTCTCCCTTCTACTAGGGGCCAGGAACTTGCCCATCCCCAAGCAAGGAGGGGCCCAGCCCTAGACAACTGCTCCCCGTGTGGGGCAGGGCAGGGCAGGGCTACTCACCGTCAGCATAGGCGTCGTGAGCAAGCCCCAGGCAAAGAATTCCAGAAAGATCACAACCACGGCATGGTACACGCTGGGCTCTCCGATGCCTTGGCGCTGAAAAACACGAGAATAGACTTGGGAGTGGGAGCCACTGGGATCAAAGAGAAGAGCAGAAAAGAAGCTAGCTGAACCGGTCACACATCCCTGGTACCTCTGCTCCCAGGTGAAGAGTTGGGAGCTCGGGAAATCAAGGGAACACTTGTCCCCAAACACAAGCCCATGGACAGGCTCTGCTGGCTTGGAAAATGAAGAGTAAACTTCCACCTGGGTGCCACCTCCCTGTTCCAGGTCCAGATTTTCCTGGGGCACAGTCACTGGTTGCTACTTCTCCCAAGGTGCAGCCTAAATCTGCCAGAAGCCAGCCCACCCACCCAGCTGTCTGGAGCTCAGCTGACTGCTGGGTCATTATACAGGTCCTGTCTGTTTACTGTTCTACTTACTGTACTCGTACTCTGCACACAGTAAGTGCTCAATAAATACGACTTACTGCTAGACGATAAGCTCCTTAAGGGCAGGGAGTGTATCTTCTAACTCTATTGCACTCTCCCCGAGCGCTTAGTCCAGTGCTCTGCCCACAGCAGATGCTCAATCAATACTGCTGATTGATTGATTAGACCCTCAGGGTGCAGGTTAAGTTTTGTTTTGGACGTTCTAGGCATTTGCCTGCCTGGAGGCAGAGGGCTGGATCAGATAGCCTCTCAAGGCCCCTTCTACCTCTGGGATTCTAGAAACAGCAGAGGTAAGTACACCCTACAAAGCCAGAGTAACCGAGAGACGAAGTCTGGGTTCCAGTCTTTCTAGGAGGCAGAGATCCGAGCCGAAGGGAACATCCTCATAATCAATTGTTTTAAGTCAATCGAACGGTATTTTCTCCAACCCTGGGAAAGCAGCAGGGACGCGCAAAGTTTGCCAGCCTTGTGGACCTCAAGTGTGCAGCTCCCGACCCAGAGGGAACCTCAGATTGAAAGGTTGGTTGGGATTTTCCCCTCCCTCTTGCCCATCCCCTCCATTCTTAACCTGAACACTCGTTTTGCTCACCACGACCAATTCCAGTTCAGATCTGGACAAAAAAAAAAAAAAAAAGGGCACCTCTTACTGTAGGTGTACAATTGTGCATTTGGAAAAATCTCCCCACAACTGTATATGCCATCTCCCTAAACCAGACAACTGGTAGCACAAAGGGAAGGGGAGACCTGGTAAGAAAGCTCGGTTCTCTGCACATTCACTTGCATTCATATTTGCATTCATCTGAGAAGCAGTACGGCCTAGTGGAAAGAGCATGGGCCCGGGAGCACAGACCTGGGCTTTAATCCTGGCCCCGCCACTTGTCTGCTGGGTGACTTTGGGCAAATCACTTAAGTTCTATGTGCCTCAGTTATTCGTCTGTAAAACGGGGAATAAGACTGTGAGCCTCATGTAGGACAGAGACTGTGTCCAACCTGATTATCTTATATCCACCCCCAGCGTATAGAACGGTGCTAGCTACATAGTAAGCACTCAGATACTACTATAGAGAACCAGCGTGGCTTAGTGGAAAGAGCACAGGCTTGAGAGTCAGGGGTCGTGGGTTCTAATCCCGGCTCCGCCACTTATCTGCTGTGTGACTTTGGGGGCAAGTCACTTAACTTCTCTGTGCCTCAGTTACCTCACCAGTAGAATGGGGGTTAAGACTGTGAGCCCCGCGTGGGACAACCTGATTACCTTGTATCTCCCCCAGCGCTTAGAACAGTGCTTGGCACCTAGTACGTGCTTAACAGATGTTATTATTACAAAAATAAATAGCCACCAAAGTGGTCGGTCCTTTTCTCTCAGACCTCATTAAAAGAGAAGGATGCCCAATCTACTCTCCCACTTTCCCAGCCACCATCTTGAGATTAGCCTTTTCTTTCAGCTTCTCTATGGCCTCCTCCCCGCTCTCGGGCCGGCCTTCAGAAGCTGCCGATGCAAGGGGCAGGATTTGAACTGAGAAAACTCTAAAGACCAGGGCCACCCTGGTTCTGAACCACACCAGCCCAAACACACTCTAACACTCTCCCTTGCCAGAACGGTCCCAGAGACTCCTGCTGTTTTCTCATTATTTATGGGATTTTATTTGGCTGGTTTAGTAGAACGCTCAATTCCCACTGAGGCTTACCTCAGGGATTCAAATCGCTCCCTAATCAAACAGTGACGTTATGTTTGCTCTGGTAGGGACAAGAATGGTGGCACCATCAGCCACTAAGGGTGGGGCTCTTTGAAATTTCCCCTCCTCCCAATAAAGTGGCCTTCACCGAACCTAATTCCGTGGTCTCTTTAGGATCTGAGAGGTTTCATTCCAAACAAGGAAGGTTTCTTTGGCCTTGATCTGAATACACGTTCTGAAACTACCTTTCTTTAAATTTGCTACTGGATACACAGGCCCTAAATCACCCCCGGAAGGGACTCTGCCTTCAGAGCAGCCTGGTGCCCACTTGGAATTTAGCAGCCTTGTGCCAGCCCAGAAAAATACATATGAAGTATGAAGGTAGAAAAAATAAAAAACAACTCATCTGCCTGGTAAAGCAGGCAGGTGGCTGTTTACAAGCCTGACTTAGGATGCGTAAAAAGGCTTTTTCGGGCTTCTGGACCAGTGTTTTCTGGGCTGTAGTGCAGGGACCACGGGTGGCCTGGTAGAGATCTCAGTCATCCTCTACTATCCTTCCCCAGACTGTGTGTGATCCCCTCCATCAGAACTGTCTACTGGAGATGGGAATTCTGGGATGGAAAGAGAGAGGAGATGAGGAAGAAATAGTGAAATCAATAAAGAGTGGACTTAGAAGCTGTAATTGGAACATTTTAACTTGAAAATTTGCCTGAGGCTAGACTGCAGTTTATGTGTACCCACGTACGTTACAGGCAAGCCTGGCCCTCCTAATTCTTTTCTTGGATCCTTGAGAATATTCTGGTGGAGCGCACTGTCCTGAATCACGAACGGATAGATCTCAGGATGGACATCAACGTCATCGTGTTTCCTGGAGACACCGACTTTAACCAGGATTGGGATTTTCACACCTTATCCTGACACCACGAAGCTCCTCCCAGGATCCCTTGGGGCCATGGTCTGGATGGAGCATATATGCGACCCAAGATGATATAGTTGGTGACATGTTCTTGTTACACCGATAGATGCTGGAAATAAGCCAAGCGCTTAGTACAGTGCACTGAACACAGTAAGCGCTCAATAAATACAACTGAATGAATAAGCCCACGCCAGCAGCAACACACCCACTTGCTCTCTCTCCAATTCAAGATCCAGGTGGGGTTGTTTAGAAGTCCCATTGGTAACCACCCAGCCTCTCAACCATCTGGCCAAAGAGCAGACCCTCCCACTGCCCTCCACATCACCACTTGTCTCAGAAACCAAACCACAAACATTCATTTCTTTCACATAGCAATGGAAACAAGGGTCTCAGCTTCTGTAAGCAACTCTTCTCTCCCCTTCAGCAGTTACTGCCAATGTTATTTCCCATTCTGAGAGCAGAGGGGGAAGGAGGTGGATTCAAATGACCTAAACAAATGAAACCCCCAATCACTTAATCAATCATATTTATTGAGCACTTACTGTGTGCAGAGCACTGTACTAAGCGCTTGGGAAGTACAAGTTGGCAACATATAGAGACAGTCCCTACCCAACAGTGGGCTCACAGTCTAAAAGGGGGAGAAGGGCCTCCAAGAACCACTCTCCTGGAGGTTCAGGAAATTCACAACCCTGGATCAGAAGAGGTGATTTAACTATATCAGGCAATAAAAAAAAATCCCAGCTTGGAGCTGCTCCCCATACCAGGGTCTGGCCAGGGATGTGGAATTTTGGTCGACACTAATCAATCAATGGTATTTATTGAGCACTTACTATGTGCAGAGTGCTGTAGTAAGTGCCTAGAAGAGAACAACACAGCAGAATTAGCAGTCATATTTCCTGCCCAGAACACGTTTACATGATGCCAATCCCTCCTCCTGCCACTCATGCAGATGTAAGCCTAGGAATCGGGCCTAGAAGGAATCTATGTAAGACCACTTGGGTCCCCGGGACCAGAAGCTGAGCCATGCCCCGAGTGGGTCCAGCATGCGGTCCAAGGTACCGTTAAAATGCCAGTGTCCTTGATGTCTTCGGGGCAAATATAGGCACACGCTGTGACTGCCCCCGCCCCCCGATGCCCAAATCTACGAAGTAGGGATCGTTAGAAATGGCAGCTACCTCGGCCTCACACACCGAAGGAGGGAAGGTGTGGGGGAGGCTGCAAAGATGGACAGGAGGGCTGTGGAAGGGAGGGGTGGGGCAGGACAGGTGGTGGCCAAGAAGAAGATCAAGATGCGGAAGATCAAGGCCCTACTGAGAGCTCACCTCCTCCAGGAGGCCTTCCCAGACTGAGCCCCTTCCTTCCTCTCCCCCTCTCCATCCCCCTCATCCTACCCCTTCCCTTCCCCACAGCACCTGTATATATGTTTGTACATATTTATTACTCTATTTATTTTACTTGGACATATCTATTCTATTTATTTTATTTTGTTAGTATGTTTGGTTTTGTTCTCGGTCTCCCCCTTTTAGACTGGGAGCCCACTGTTGGGTAGGGGCCGTCTCTATAGGTTGCCAACTTGGACTTCCCAAGCGCTTAGTCCAGTGCTCTGCACACAGTAAGCGCTCAATAAATACGATTGATTGATTGATTGACTGATTGAGTGTTGGAATTGGGAAGGGGGGAGTAGGTGGAGAGAGGGCGAAGGTGGGATTTGAGGGAGGGGAGTTGGAAAGTCGGCTCCGAAGTCGGGGCAGCGGGGGACCAGGGACGGGGAGATGGGGCTGCGACTCACGGCGCCTCCATCCTTGGTGATGATCTTCTTGGCCAGCAGGACGCTGCGGTTGAGCCGCTTCTTCTTCTTCTTCTCCCCGGTCATGGCGCCTCAGCCTCCGACCGGTGGCCCCAGCTCCGGCCGCCCCGGCTCTGCCCCTTCATCCTGCAGCCCCGGGGAGCGGGGCCGGCCGAGGGAGGGAAGGAGGGAGGAAGGAGGGAAGAAGGAGGGAAGGAGGGAGGGCGATGACAAGCGGAGCGGGCGGATTCCGCGCCGGTCGCTTCCCTCCGGGCAACGACGGCGCAGCCCGTCGGCGGCTCCTGAGGCGCCTCTCCTACTCCTCCTCAGCGCCCCGTTTCCGGCCGCCGTGGTTGCGCGCGCAGCCGGCCCGCCTACCTTCTCTCGGACTACAACTCCCAGCAGGCCACGCAAGCGCATGCGCCTCTCGCCCGCCCGGCCCGGCCCACCTGCTCGTTCTCTCGGCGGGATTCAATCAATCAATCAATTAATCGTATTTATTGAGCGCTTACGGTGTGCAGAGCACTGGACTAAGCGCTTGGGAAGTACAAGTTGGCAACATATAGAGACAGTCCCTACCCAACAGTGGGCTCCCAGTCTAAAAGGGGGAGACAGAGAACAAAACCAAACATACTAACAAAATTAAATAAATAGAATCAATATGTACAAGTTAAATAAATAAATAAAGAGTAATAAATATGTACAAACATATATACATATATACAGGTGCTGTGGGGAAGGGAAGGAGGTAAGATGAGGGGCTCGGGGACCACGACAGATCCCGGCGTCGACGGCTTTCGGGAAGGGAGCGGGAGAGCTGCGTGGCTTGGGGCCCCAGTGACTCGTGGAAGGGGGACAGTCACGGGCCACCATGTTGACGATCGGCCCATGGGCTCTGACCGGAAAACCGCAGGGGATTGATTAAAGACCAAAGCAGTCCCAGGGAGCTCTGTGGGGAGCTATGTTATGTAGGGGATGGTTGCCAGGCAACTCCAGCAAGAGGACGGTCTGAGCGGCTGAGCTCCCGAACCTTGGGCTCTGCCAAATGCAAGGACCCCAGCTCCCCAGATCCCCCAGCACGCACCCCCTACCCGTCTTCGGCCACTTTCACCCCTGGACAGTTAAGACCCTGATCACAGGCCTCCTAAATTATTATTATTATTGTCATTAAGCACTATGTGGCAAGCACTAAGTGCTGGGGTGTATACGAGTTAATCAATCAATCGTATTTATTGAGCGCTTACTGTGTGCAGAGCACTGTACTAAGCGCTTGGGAAGTACAAGTTGGCAACATATAGAGACAGTCCCTACCCAACAGTGGGCTCACAGTCTAGAATCATGTCAGGCACAGGCCCCCTTCCCAAGTGGGGACTAGGTGGGAGGGAAAACAATTATACATAATTGCTACAGTGGGTGATCAATCAATCAATCAATCAATTGTATTTATTGAGCGCTTACTGTGTGCAGAGCACTGTACTAAGCACTTGGGAAGTACAAGTTGGCAACATATAGAGACAGTCCCTACCCAACAGTGGGCTCACAGTCTAGAATCATGTTGGGCACAGGCCCCATCCCATAATTGCTACGGTGGGTGATGAGTACCTAATCGACCAATCGATCAATGATAAATCAATAAATGCACAGTAGCTTGGGCTACATCTGCCCAGGGCCCTCCAGACGGGCAGGGATCCTGAGAGGAAGCAGCCCCTGGGAGCACTGCCCTGCTCTGGACCTTGTCAGAAAACAACAACTCTGTTGTCCCCACCGCACAAAGAGGCAAACAGACGTGAAGGCGCGTGATTCTGACTAAGGGGTTCGGCAGCAAGACAATCGACAAAAGGAGCATGTTCTCGGGTGTGGAAGGAAGGAAGGGCTGTGAGCGGAAACCTGATCAGAGAGAGAGAGCATCATCTGGTCACACCTGGCATTGATGTCCCTAAAACAAACCTTATGCCCAAAAGCCTGCCATAAAGTCAGACAGCAGGTCTTAAAGGAAATCCAGCAAAAAGAAATTGAATGAACTTGAGAATCTAAGCAACACCATGACTAGGTCAGACCAGTGGTCCCATCCAGCGGTCCATCCAGCCCTGCATTCTGCCTCTGATAGTGGCCAAGGATAATAATAATAGTGATGATGGCATTTGTTAAGCACTTTCTATGAGCAAAGCACTGTTCTAAGCGCTGGGGAGGATACAAGATGATCAGGTTGTCCCACGTGGGGCTTACAGTTTTAATCCCCATTTTACAGATGAGGTGACTGAGGCACAGAGAAATTAAGTGACTTGCCCAAAGTCACACAGCTGACAAGTGGCAGAGCCAGGATTTGAACCCATGACCTCTGACTCCCAAGACTGGGCTCTTTCCACTGAGCCACGCTGCTTGGCTGCCTTCCTGGACACACATCCTCATGGTTAGAGTAGACCACCCACCAGTCCTAACTTTCCTCTCCAGTGACAGTCCGAACTGCTTCTCCATAATGACAAGTGTGTATGGGTGGGAAGTGCCGAGGGGGTGCGGGTGAGGGTGGGGGGAAATGGTGCATTTGCTGATAAAGCTTGTGTCTTCTAATTTAGCACCCTCACATCCCTGGTGGGATTTTTTTTTTAAATGGCATGTGTTAAGCACTTACTATATACCAGGCACTGTACTAAGCACTAGGATAAATCAGGTTCGACACAGTCCATGTCTCACGTGAGGCTCATAGTCTTAATCCCCATTTTACAGATGAGGGAACTGAGGGCACAGAGAAGTTATGTGACTTGTCCACAGCAGACAAGTGGTAGAGCTGGGATTAGAACCCAGGTCCTTCTCACTCCCAGGACCATGGTCTATCCACTAGGCCATACCTAGTCTTTTTTTTTTTTAAAAAAAAGAGTAGGGATTGTGATCTTCCTTTTGTACAGGAAGAGACTAAGGAGCCAGAAGGAGGAAGTGATTTTTTGACAGACTTGGGGTTGAATGCAGGGCTCCATTTCATTCATTCAATCATTCAATCGTATTTATTGAGCACTTACTGTGTGCAGAGCACTGTACTAAGCGCTTGGGAAGTACAAGTTGGCAACATATAGAGACGGTCCCTATTTCCCCCTGGTCCTCCTTGTTTCACCAAGCAGCATGGTGTAGTGGGTAGAGCACGGGCCTGGGAATCAGAAGGTCATGGGTTCTAATCCTGATTCTGCCACTTATCTGCTGGGTGATCTTGGGCAAGTCACTTCACTTCTCTGGGCCTCAGTTACCTCATCTGTAAAATGGGGAATAAGACTGTGAGCCCCATGTGGGACAGGGACTGTGTCTGACCTGATTACCTTGTGTCTACCCCAGTGCTTAGAATAGTGCTTGGCACATAGTAAATAAATACCACTAATTATTATTATTATTATTAGCGGATAGAGCATAGTGGATAGAGCATGGGCCTAGGAGTCAGAAGGTCGTAAATTCTAATATCAGCTCTGCCACTTGTCTGCTGTGTGACCTTGGGCAAGTCACTTCACTTCTCTGGGCCTTAGTTTCCTCCTCTGCAAAATGACAATTGAGACTGTGAGCCCCACGTGGGACAGGGACTGTGTCCAACCCGATTTGCTTGCTTCATTCATTCAATCGTATTTATTGAGCGCTAACTGTGTGCACAGCACTGTACTAAGCGCTTGGGAAGTACAAGTTGGCAACATATAGAGACGGTCCCTACCCAACAACGGGCTCACAGTCGCTTGTATCCACCCCAGCACTTAAGTACAGTCCCTGGCATATAGTAAGTGCTTAACAAATGCCATAATTATTATTATGACACTGATAAAAACCTCGCTTTGAGCCATAGCCCTGCCCACTCTTCTTGGGGACGGTGGCTTCTTGGTGGCACCAGTGGGGACTATACGGAGGGTTAATTACTCTCGTGACCTGGCTAAGTCAGTCTGAAGCAGCACCAATCATGATGTTGCTCAGTATTTTAGAAACCTCTCTATACCCCAAAAGCTCAAGACATTTTGCACCCAATTTACCGACAGGCAAACCAGGGCCAGGGAAGGCCAAACTAGACAGAAAGCCTTGGGGTCCCTGAGGAGATCAGAGCAGGATACAGAAAATGAGAGGGGCAGTCCAGAGTGGTGGGGAGCAAATGAAATTTGATTTGATTCAATTCAGTACCAATTTTTTTCAAGACCTGTGAGTGGAGAGTTGAGAAGACAAACCACATCCTCAGCCTCCTGCCTAGGCTAGATAGGTTGTGGTCAGAGATGAGGCAGTTACTATGTGACGTCCTGGGTGACTCAGGCACGCTCAGAACCCTGAAACCACCTTGCAACTACTGTCTTGGACTGAACCTACTGAGTGTGGCCCCTGAAATTCCCCGGGGCTGGAGTGGAAACCACACCCCCAGAGTGTCAAGGCATTCATTTAATAATAATAATAATAATAATAATAATCATGGCATTTGCTAAGGCTTACTATGTGCCAAGCACTGTTCTAAATGCTGGGGGGTTACAAGGTAATCAGGTTGTCCCACATGGGGCTCACAGTCTTAATCCCTATTTTACAGATGAGGGAACTGAGGCACAGAGAAGTTGTGACTTGCCCCAAGTCATACAGCAGACAAGCGGCAGAGTAGGGATCAGAACCCATGACCTCTGACTTCCAAGCCCGTGCTCTTTCCTCTGAGCCACGCTGCCTCTCCAGCAATTTCAAAGACCATTCAAAAGTTTATGGGTTAGAGCAGCAGTGTGGTTTAGTGGAATAGACATAGGTTTGGGAGTCAGAAGGCGTGGGTTCTAATCCCATCTCCGTCACTTGTCTGCTGTGTGGCTTTGGGTAAACCACTTAACTTCTCTGTGCCTCAGTTACCTCATCTGTAAAATGGGGATTAAAACTGTGAGCTCCACGGACAACCTACCTTGTATCTACCTCAGTGCTTTGAACTGTGCTTGGCACATAATAAGCGCTTAACAAATACCATAATTATTATCTCTAAGACCCAGGACAGGCAGCAAAGAGTGGTCAAGCAGCGAGCTGCCTGGAGGACATTGGGAGAGCCTAGCGCCCCCCCCCCCCCCCCCATCCCCCAGGGTCGGTAGTCAATCTAGCTCCTCTTAGGAGGTGTGTTTCTTAGGAGGCATGTTGGCTTGGGGGAAGGAGCACAGGTCTGGTCACTGCAGGAGGGATCTGACCTATTGTGTGACCTCGGGCAACTCATTTTACCCTTGAGAAGCAGGGTGGCCTAGGGGATAGAGCAAAGGCTTGGGAGTCAGAAGGACCTGGGTTCTAATCCTGGCTCTGCCACTTGTTTGCTGTGTGACCTGTGTGATGATACCCAAATCTACATCTCCAGCCCTGATCACTCTCCCTCTCTGCAGTCTCACATTTCTTTCTACCTTCAAGACATCTCTACTTGGATGTTCTGCCATCACCTCAAACTCAACATGTTTAAAACAGAACTCCTTATCTTCCCACCCAAACCCTGCCCTCCCCGTGACTGTCTTACAAGCCCATAGTCTTGGCATTATCCTTGACTCCTCTCATTCAATCCACATGTTCAATCCATCACTAAAACCTGTCAGTTCCACCTTCACAACATGGGTAAATCTGCCCTTTCCTCTCCATCTAAACTGCTACCATATTAATCCTATCACTCATCCTAGCCCTCCTTGATTACTGTATCAGCCTCCTTGCTGACCTCCCGGCCTCCAGTCTCTCCTCACTCCAGTCCATACTTCACTCTGCTGCCAGAGTCATTTTTCTACAAAAATGTTCAGGCCATGTTGTTTCCCTACTCCTCAAATACCTCCAGTGGTTGTCCCTCCACTTCCGCACCAAACAGAAACTCTTTACCATCGGCTTTAAAACACTCAGTCACCTTGCCCCCGCCTTCCTCACCTCACTATTCTCCTTCCACAACCCAGCCCGCACACTTCTGTCCTCTAATGCTAACGTTCTCACTGTACCTCAATCTCATCTATCTCTCCACCAACCTCTCGTCCACATCCTGCCTCTAGCCTGGAACACCCTCCCTCCTCATATCCGACAGATGACTCTCTCCCCCTTCAAAACCTTATTGAAGGCACACCTCCTCCAAGAGGCCTTCCCTGATTAAGCCCTCTTTTCCTTTTCTTCCACTCCCTTCTGTATCACCCTGACTTGCTCCCTTTATTCATCCCCCCTCCCATCCCCAAAGCATTTATGTACTTATCTGTAATTTATTTATAGTAATATCTGTCTCCCCCTCTAGACTGTAAGCTCGTTGTGGGCAGACAATGTGTCTGTTATATTGTTATATTGTACTCTCCCAAGGGCTTAGTATAGTGCTCTGCACACAGTAAGCGCTCAATAAATACAATTGACTGACTGACCGACCGACCTTGGACACGTCACTCGACTTCTCTGTGCCTCGGTTACCTCATCTGAAAATGGGGAATAAGATAGTAAGCCCCATGTGGGACATGGACTGTCTCCAACCTGATTATCTTGTATCTACTCCAGTGCTTAGAACAGTGTCTGGCACATAATAAACGCTTAACAAAAACCATTTAAAAGAACCCCTTTGGGCCTTGGTTTCTCCATCTATAAAATGGGAATAATAAGGCCTGTCTCTCCCTCCCTCCCAGGATGCTATGAGAATGAAATGAGCTAATTAGGGGTAGGCCCTTTGGAAGAATAAAAGTGGCCTCCAAATGGGAGGTGTTATCTGATTGAACAAAGTTGCAGACTGGCAGCAAATCAGGGAGACAGACTTGAAAATGGCACCAGCAGTTGAAAAGGACTGCAGGTGTGAACTGGGACAGTCTATAAATGGGAGGAACTGTTGGTATCTTTTCAGCCACACCTTCACAAACAGATAATGAGTCACTATGGAGAGTATTATTCGCAGATATGAAAGGCAACCGGGGCTATTTTTTTCCCCCTAATAAAAGGTGTCAGTCACGGTTGACTTCCGGGTGTGAGTCTGGCTGGGGAAAAGGGACTGGAATGGGAACTCTCCAAAATACGGAGACCAGAGCCAGGAGTTGTGAACAGCTGTGGGTTGGTGACAGGACAGGGACGGGTAAGGAGGCTTGGTAAAACTCTCCTCTCTGTCCTAATCGTTTTCTAGCCTATAGGTTTGCCTTTCCTGCTCTCTCCTTTCCCTGTAGCGGAATGTTGTTTGAGCATCTATTGCAGTACTTGCTCTCCCTTCCTCTGGGTTTCCAACAGGGGAAAAGAAGAAGCCCCAAATAAAACTCTACGTGACCCTCTCTGCCCCTCATCGGAACTGGAGCAAATCCTGCTAAAAACAAGTGACAGGGTGCCACCCATTTGCATATCATTTCCATAGCATTTGCTTAGAATTTGCGTGTGGGCTGCGTGAAGAAGAACCTGTTTGTTCAGGAAGGGGAACGGAAAAAGGCATTAATAATAATAATGGTACTTTTTAAGCGCTTACTATGTGCCAATCACTGTTCTAAGCCCTGGGGGGTCAGGGGGCATACAAGGTAATCAGGTTGTCCCACGTGGGGCTCACAGTCTTAATCCCCATTTTACAGATGATGGAACTGTGGCACAGAGAAGGTAAGTGACTTGCCCAAAATCACAAAGCTGACAAGTGGCAGAGTGGGGATTAGAACCCATGACCTCTGACTCCCAAGCCCATGCTCTTTCCATTGAGCCACGCTGCTTCCCTTAATGGGGTGAGGGTGCTCATTTTAGGGGAATCTGTACCCCAATTTGGCTTAGCTCTGCAACTGCCATGACTCCAGGATGTACGGAGGAGGGGCTGAATGAGACCTCTGCTCCCAACCCAAACCCACCCTCCCTTGCTCTGATCTTCTGGGCTGGGGGAGGAAGGGGGAAGGTTGGGTGCAAGTTGGACTCACCGACAGGGTGGAGAAGGGCCTTGGATAGATGATGTCTTTATAAAATGGCTTGTAACCTTTCGAAAAGCGAAGCGGCATGTTATCCGGGCCGGAAAGGATACTCTACTCCCCCTCCCCTTGTGTCTCATTAACTAGGAATGTCAGGATCCTCACCATCACTCCAGGACCAAATTACCTGAATTTCCGGCGGAACACAAAATGGTGTGTTTTAGAGTGGAGCTGGGGGTTTGACGGCGGGGGGAGTGGGGGGAAGCACAATCAGTTGGGTCATTCTCTGTGTAGGGAGGAAGAGCTCAGATCTTTGGAGTTTGAGATTCCAAAGTCCCCACTCCCCCTAATCACCTCGGCACACAGATGAGCTTTCCACATGACCAACCAGGCAGTAAGGGCAGCCAGTTTTGTGCCCACATGCCTCCCCTGTACCTGGTGCCCTTTTCCCCTCAGTTTATCTCTCTACTGTTCATGCCTGCCTTGCCTTTCTTCCAGCCGGTATCTTAGACATCCTCATTTAGCTGCTGGAGATGTGTCTCTAAAAGGGTGCTTCTGCTCCCCACCCCCTCTTTTTTTTAAAAAAAGAAAAGGTATTTGCTAAGCACTTATTATGTGTCTAGCACTGTTTGAAGCGCTGGGATAGATATTAGGTAATCAGGTTGGTCACAGTCTATTGAATCCCCATTTTTTACAGTTGAGGAAACTGAGGCAGAGAGAATAATAATAATAATAGTGGTATTTGTTTACTATGTGCCAAGCACTGTTCTAAACACTGGGGTAGACACAAGGTAATCAGGTCAGACACAGTCCCTGTCCCACATGGGGCTCACCGTCTTAATCCCCATTTTACAAATGAAGTAACTGAGGCCCAGAGAAGTGAAATGACTTGCCCAAGATCACACAGCAGACATGTGGCAGAGACAGAATTAGAACCCAGGTCCTCTGACTCCTGGGCCCAGGCTCTTTGCTCTAGGGCTCACTGCCCTTCCCCTCTCCTCCTGCTACCCCTGCCCCACCATCCTGACTACTTTGAGTCTGTGTTCTGAGCTCCCAGAAGGGAGAGTATGGTAGCAGGCTCTGTTCCTATGGGCATCCGGACAGGCATTGGTTCCTACAACCCTGGACAGTCCCCAGCTCCCCCTGGGAATTTGGTTTAGTCCAGGGCACCACTCTGGATCTATGCCTCGATCTCATTTATCTCGCAGCCGACCCCTTGCCCCACATCCTGCCCCTGGGCAGGAATGCCCTCCCTCCTCAACATCTGAAAGACAATCTCTCCCCCCTTCAAAGCCTTATTGAAGGCACATCTCCTACAGGAGGCCTTCCCTGACTAAGTTCCCCCTTTCCTCTTCCCCAACTCCCTTCTGCAATGCTCTGATTTGCTCCCTTTGTTCTTCCCCCCTCCCAGCCCCACGGCACTTAGGTACATATCTGTAATTTATTTATTTATATTAATATCTGTCTCCCCTCTCCTCTAGACTGTAAGTTCGTTGTGGGCAGGGAATGTGTTTATTGTTGTATTGTACTCTCCCAAGTGCTTAGTACAGTGCTCTGCCCACAGTAAGCACTCAATAAATATGATTGAATGCATAAATGAAAGTGAAAGGAGGACCTCAAATTCTTCAGAGGATGGGGAGAGTCCGATCACCCCAGCCTCCCCACAGTCCATGGGAATCAAATCAAATCCAGAAGCTGATCAAAACAGATCCAGATGCAGTGTGGTCTAAGTGGAATGAGCACGGGCCTGGGAGCCAGAGGACCTAGGTTCTAATCCAGCTCTTTCACATGCCTGCTGTGTGACCTTGGGCAAGTCACTTCACTTCTCTGGGCCTCAGTTACCTCATCCGTAAAATGGGGATTCAATCAATCAATCAATCAATCAATCAATTGTATTTATTGAGCGCTTACTGTGTGCAGAGCACTGTACTAAGCACTTGGGAAGTACAAGTAGGCGACATATAGAGACAGTCCCTACCCAACAGTGGGCTCACAGTCTAGAAGGGGGGAACCAGTTCATTACCAGTTCTCCTTCCTACTTTGATTGTGAACCTGTGTGGAACAGGGGCTGTCTGTCCTGATAATCTTGTATCTTCCCCAGAGCTGAGAACAGCCCTCTGCACATAGGGGGGACCAGTTCATCACCAGTTCTCCTTCCTACTTAGATTGTGAGTCTGTGTGGAACAGGGGCTGTCTGTCCTGATAATCTTGTATCTTCCCCAGCGCTGAGAACAGCCCTCTGCACATAGTAAGCATCTACCAACTCCGTTGAACTGTACTCTCCCAAGCACTTAGCACGGTGCTCTGTACACTGTAAGTGCTCAGTAAATACCGATGACGAAGAACAAATACTGCAATTATTATTATCATCATTATTATTATCCCGACCCCTACTTTCCCCCGAGTCAGAGCTTGGAACCAGATTGGCCCGGACCTGTATCCAGTCAGTTTGGGCCCTTTCCAGCCCTCCGAGTATAATTATGGCTAAGTCTTCCCAGCTCCCAGCGGGGCAAGGAAGAGGGCTGCTCCCTTCCCAGCTTCCAGGGGAAAAGGATCCTTTTCCTCCCTCCGATCCCGAATTAAGGATGGGGCCCCCCGCCAGGGGGCGCTGTCGCTCAGAGGGAAGCCTCCGGCGGGCCGAGTCATTCAGGTCAATTATTTCGCTTTGCGCGACCAGGGCCCGGTCCTTGAATTCGGTTGGATGTGGGTCACCTGGTGGGATTGTTCCCCGCAACCTATGCCGAGCCCCAGCACGATCGCATCCGCTGGGTTGTGTCATCACTGACTCACTCCCGGCGGGCTGGGAGGCATCACTGACCTGTGAGAGCGTGGGGTGCTTTGATTAATTCAGGAGGGCTCTGCCTCTTGCCTGCTGGGTGACCCGGGGTAATCCACTTAACTTCTCTGTGCCTTCGTGGCCTCATCTGCAAATTGGAGATTCAATACCTGTTCTCCTGCCTACTTAGGCCGTGAGCCCGAGGGTGGACGGTGACCGTGTCTACCCTGATTATCTTGTTTATACCCCAGCACTTTGCACGGTGTTTGGCAGATAGCGAGCACTTAACTATTAATGATAGTAAAGTCCTAGGGCAAACAAGCGTCAACCCGCATCCCACAGGGACGAGCCAAGTGGTGGATTCTGAGGTCACGGGCCTGGCAAATTGGGGTAGGGACTGAGATAGAGAACAGCCAGGGGAAAAGAAGAGGGGAGGGGAGAGGAGCCCCCACTGTGAGTCCTGGTATAAGGCGACCAGTAGTCACTTCAAAGGTATTTATGGGATATGTACATATCCATAATTTAATTATTTATTTTAATGTCTGTCTCCCCCTCTAGCCTGTAAGTTCCTTGTGGGCCGGGAACATGTCTACAAACTCTGCTGCAGTGTACTCTTCCAAGCACTTGGTACACTGCTCTACACACAGTAAGCACTCAATAAATAGGATTGATTCAACAGAAGTTCAAGACACATTTTTTGCCCTCAAAGAGCTTAAACGGAGAAGACAGAGCTCAGAGTGGGATGGTGGGTGGGTGGGCTTAGAAGGGAAGAAAACTAAAGGGGAGGGGCCCAGTGGGAGGCAGAGGGAGGGGAGATGAGAAAGAGGGGAGAACGAGATCAAGGGGAGAGCTAGGGCTGCGGGGGGTAACATCTCCTCTTTCTCCCTCTCTGCCACCGTCTCCTCCTCTGCCCATCATCGGGCCCCCTGATCCTCCACCACTATTGCTACCCAAATGACCTCTCCAGCTCCTCTGCCACCGTTCATGTCAGGAGGACATGGCCATTTGCACCAAGCTTGAAGGTAGGGCACTGAGGGCTTGGTGTGACATTGAACAGGAAAGTGACTTTGTCACCTGCCTGGCCTCAGGGACCTGGGGAAGCGATTTTATCGGGTCTGACCTTGGGTATAGGGGAAGAGAGAGCTGGGAAATGAGCTGCCCAGCTGTTTGAAGATCTGATGCCCAAAAGCCTTGACCTAAGCCAGTGGCTGCTGCCATTTCTGGGTCAGACCCATGGTCCATCCAGCCCAGTCTTCAATCTTGAACTGTGGCAACAGATTGCTTAGAGGAATCCTGTAATGGCCGAGCTACTAGAAGGCGGGGCGGCTCAGGCCTCTTGCCTGGGGACTGTAATCCTGGGCCCTCTGCTGCCTGCCTCTGCCTTTTCCTCTTTCCATCTTTCCACCAATCTAGTGCCCTGGGCTAGTCCTCAGCTGAAAGACTAGTCCAAGGACTATTCATCCTTGGTTTTTGCCTGCCTTTCTGTCTGTCTTATCTCACCCATTAGATTGTAAACTCCTTGAGGGCAGGATATATGTGTTTTACTTGTCTTGACCTCTCCCAAGTGCTTAGTACAGTGCTCTGCACATAGTAGGCACTCATAAATTCCACTGGTTAGTTGATTGATCGAGTGGTGGGATGGGTGTACAAATTTAAGGGGCTAGCACCAGATCCTCAAAACCTTAGGGAAGAGGGTTGGTCCTTCAGGCATCCCCAGACCCCATGACTTCCCTCTTGGCCAGGCCCTGCATTTTCCCCTGGTGTTTGGTCTTAAGTCTGACCCTGCCCCGTTCTGCCCATCCCCCGAAGCAAGCCTCCAGGACACCTGATTCTGCCCTAGAGCAGCCAGCAGACGGGCTGTAACTGGATCTCCCAGAAGGCCTTCTGCCCAGCTCTGTCCTCTGGGTTAGCAGGACTCCTCTAGTCCCCAAGCCACTCGGAGCCACTCACCCCCTCCTCTCCCACAGAAGGGATCCAGTCCCTCTCCTGGGGGAATCTGGACACAAGAGAGTCCCTATGCCACCAAGCCCAACTGGTAGCTGCCTCGGGGGTCACCATGCCCATTTCCATGGCTGCGGTCAGCCTGGGGGGCAGGGGGTGTGTGGCTGGGGGGGTGAGGATGGGAGCTGGGAGCTTGGGGAGAGGGTGGTGGAGATCAGTTTACAGCCTTGTCATGGATGAATCGCTTCCCAGCCTGCCCTGAAGTATCTGGTTCCAGTGTAGCTGCCTGCAGAGAGAAGTGTCCCTGATGCAGCAGAGTCCTGGAGCGGATGGATGGACTGGACTCCGGCTCCCACCCCAGGCTCGACTCCTCTGAAGGGAGCAACCAACAGGGTTGGAGCTCCTAAGACCCTTCCCTATTCCCACCTAGCCAGTGGGAGCTGCTTCCCTTCCTAGGGCTTAAGCTGCCTCTGCTACCCACTCTTCCCCTGCTCTTCCCTGGTGGGCAGGAGCTTTGGACCAGAAAACCTTCCTGGGTTCCCCGAGCAGACCGACCACCATCTTCCAGATGGGTGACAGAGGTCAGAGGAAAACTTCCGTGATCGCTGCCCTCCAGACTGGTAAGTTCTCTGCCAGCGATCTGAGCCCAAACCCTCTTGGGCACCACCTCCTCAACCTTGGGGGCAGCAACATTGCAGGGAAGCAGTGTGACCTAGCGGAAAGAGCCCAAGCCTGGGAGTCAGAGGACCTGGGTTCTCATCCCGGCTCTACCACCTGCCTGTGTGTGAACTTGGGCAAGGCACTTCACTTCTCCATGCCTCAGTTACTGTATCCAACCTGATTAATCTACCCCAGTGCTTAGAACAGGGCTTGGCACATGGTAAGTGCTTAATAAGTACTATAATAATAATAATAATAAATCCTTTCCCTCCCCACCTGAGGTCCCAAGATCCTCCCAGCCCTCTCAGAACTGTGGAATCCCTGGGCTCTTTCCTCCTCTTTCCTCACTAGACTGTGAGCCCATTGTCTAGACTGTGAGCCCGCTGTTGGGTAGGGACTGTTTCTATATGTTGCCGATTTGTACTTCCCAAGCGCTTAGTACAGTGCTCTGCACACAGTAAACGCTCAATAAATACGACTGAATGAATGAATGAATAGGGGAAACATCTCCCCACTCCACCTCCAGACCCCCACGACCTTGTTTCTTTTTCCTCCCTCTGTCCCAAGAGAGAGACCGAGGTCTGAGGCCCAAGATGCTCTCAGCTAAAGGGGGGGAAGGCAGCTGAGCTGGGGTGGAACTCAGGCACCCCACCACCTGCCCCTGGCCCCCCTGTGTTCATGTCCCTGTTCACATTCCAGGTCCTGGACCTGGACGGTACAACTTGCCCTCGACCATTGGCTATGTCAACCACGACTGGACCAAGTGGGCAAGCCCAGCGTACTCCTTTCACCGCCGGCTTAGCAATGGTAGTGAGTCTGCCAGCTCCGGAGCAGGGTGGGCGAAGGGTGGGGGGAAACTATGCCCAGATTCCATCTCCCTGATTAATTAAGCAATCAATCACTCGATTGATGGTATTTTTTGAGTGCCCACTGGGTGCAGAGCACTGTAATAAGCATTTAGAGAAGCAGTGTGGCTCAGTGGAAAGAGCCCGGACTTGGGAGTCAGAGGTCATGGGTTCTAATTCCGGCTCTGCCAGCTGTGTGACTTTGGGCAAGTCACTTCACTTCTCTGGGCCTCAGTTTCCCCAATGGGGATGAAGACTGTGAGCCCCACGTGGGACAACCTGATTACCTTGTATCTCCCCCAGTGCTTAGAACAGTGCTTGGCACGTAGTAAGCGCTTAACAAATACCAAAATTATTATTAATATTATTAGGAGAATCCAATACCACAGAGTTGGTAGAAACAATCCCTGCCCTCAAGGAGCTTCCATATCCTCCCAACCCCCAATCTGGCTCCATCACTGAACCCAGACCTCACCCTTGGGGCTGTTGTTTGATCAATCCCTGGGCCTTTGTTCCCATTTTGTGAGAAGCAGCATGCCCTAGTGGATAGAACATGGGCCTGGAAGCCAGAGGACCTGGGTTCTAATCCCAGCTCCACTATTTTTCTGCTGTGTGACCTTGGGCAAGTCTCCTAACTTCTCTGTGCCTCAATTCCCTCATCTGCAAAATGGGGATTAAGACCGTGAGCCTCTTGTGGGACATGAAGTATGTCCAACCTGATTAGCTTGTATCTACCCCCAGGGCTTAATACAGTGCCTGGTACATAGTAAGTGCTTAATAAATATTATTAAAAAAAGGGTCATGGATGAGCTGAAAGCACTGGGAGGGAGGGTTGGGGTTCTAGACTGTAAACTCCTTGTGGGCAGGGAATGTGTACTCTCCCAAGGATTTACTAATAATAATAATGATGATGATGGTATATGTGCCAAGCACTGTTCTAAGCGCTGAGGTAGATACAAAGTAATCAGGTTGTCCCACATGGGGCTCACAGTCTTAATCCCCATTTTACAGATGAGGTAACTGAGGCACAGAGAAGTTAAGTGACTTGCCCAAAGTCACAAAGCTGACAAGTGGTGGAGCCAGAATTAGAACCCACGACCTCTGGCTCATAAGCCCATGCTCTTTCCAGTAAGCCATGCTGCTCTGCACACAGTAAATGCTCAATAAATACAATTGATGGGGCCACGGGTATGGAAATGTCCAGGCCCAGCTCCGAGTGGGTGGAGATGGAGCTCAGATTCTTACCCAAGGGATGGGAGGCCACAGTCCATCTTCTGGCTCAGCTGTGCTCACCAGCTGGGCTCTGAAGGGAGGCTGGAGAGGGTTAACCTTTCCATCACTCTCATCAGTTGGTAATTGCTCCTTAGACACTTCTGATGGACTCTCCCTTCCATTAAAGTGATCAAAGCAGAGTGAAGGGATGAATCAGAGGATCTTCTGTGAGTGGGGAGAAGCCCCAGCTGGCTTCTTGGCAGAGGGTGGGGGGAAGGGCTGGTGCTGATATAGGTGAGGATTAGAGCCCCTTCCTGTCTCGACTCTCAACTTCTCCTCTTTGTAGCAAATGGGTGCCCACGGTAAGTGCCACACCTACTCCACCCCCAGCTTGGCTCTGTAGGGGGGTCACAACCTTCTGATGGTCTGAGTCTGGGGGGCAGCATCAACTAAATATCTCTCCCAACACTTTCTGCTTTCTCTGGAATCTCCATGGTCACCCAACCCTCCAGCCTCCTTCCCTTCTTCCTCCTCCTTCCTGATCCTGCCCAAAGCTGGTGCCTCCCCCCACCAACCTGCCTACAGGCCCCCAGCCCTGGGCTGGTCTGGGCACTGAATAAGACTGTAAGCCCCTAGTGGGCAGGGAACATGTCTACCAACTCTTTGTACTCTCCCAAGTACTATAGTGCTCCTCACACAATAAGCACCCAATAAAGACCAGTGATTGACTGCAGATGGACCTAGGGGTACCTGCCCAGTGGAACCCAAACCAGATTAGGTTCCCCCTTGCTACAGGTGATGGCCCAAAACTGGTAGTGGGGGCAGGGGGGGTTCTACAGCCCTTGTAGGTCTCTAACTAGGGAAAGCTGGGGCTGGGGAGTCCAGGGTCCAACTGGGAGCTGACCCCTGGCTCTGCATACTGGGCCTCTGCTTTCCTGTCTCTCTCTGTCCAGCCCAGGGCCCTGCTACTTTGTGGAACCGCAAATCACCCGTTTTGGCCGGAGCAGTGGTCCAGCCTACTCCATGCTGGCGCGGGCCAAACCAAGGGGTAAGTAGGCTGCTGGTGCTCCCTAGGGTGCCCAACTTCTTCTCAGCCTAGGGTCCTCCTTCTCCTTCTCATCATCATCGTGGCTGTCTCGAGTGTCCACAGAGGCCAGACCACTGCTCTAGATGCTGGGGGTATCTGGTGGCTAATGGGCCGAGTCCCTGCACTCAGGGAGCTCCCATTCTGGTATGGAACTTTGGAAGTTCTGAAAGGGGATGAGTTTGGAGAAGAAGAGTGAGGAAGGCCTTCCTAGAGGGAGAATGGCAGGTGCAACGGAGAGCCGAGTGTGCCAGCTGGTGAGCAGGGGTGTGGCAGCATTTAGTAGAGGACACTGCAACAGAGTTGATAGACACATTCCCTGTCCACAAGGAGCTTATTGAGGTAGGGACCGTCTCTATATGTTGCTGACTTGTACTTCCCAAGCGCTTAGTACAGTGCTCTGCACATAGTAAGCACTCAATAAATACGATTGATGATGATGATATGTACTTAAGTGCTGTGGGGCTGGGAGTGGGGATGAATAAAGGGAGCAAATCCACTCCCTGCATCCCCACAGGTCTGGAGCAGACGCCTGGTGCAGGTTCATACAGCCCTGAGAAAGTGGCCCCCGCCATCCGGCCAACACCCCCATCCTTCACCATGGGCTCCCGGACCCGCTATCGCCAGGTGGACCCCGTCCCGGCCTCCAGTCGCTACACCCTCCCAGCCCTATTGGGTTCCCGGCTGGCCACCAAACCCTCCAGCCCCAGCTACACCATTTCTGGCTGAACCCCAAAGGGCAGCTTCTCAGAAGACCTGTCCCGATCTCCCGGCCCGGGCCAGTACAACAGCACGGACCCCAATACCTACCTGAGGCGTCGGCCAGCCTTCTCCATGCTCAGTCGTCGCAGCATCTCCCCGGCGATGTTCCAGGCCCCGGGTCCCGGGGCCCACAACCCCGAACGGGTGACTGTTCACAGAGCCCGGGCCCCTGCCTATTCCCTGGGTATCCGCCACTCGGAATTCATCAACCCCCTCATAGTGGAAGTCTGTCCCTGATCCTGGTGGCTGGTGGGCCAGAGGCTTTCCATGGACCACTGGCCTCTCCCCTTTCTGCACTTGCCGGGGTGGGGTGGGGGAAGGGGGAGTGGTCCCTGCGGCTAGAGAACTGGGATCAGATGAGGGCGAGGTGCAGTGGGAGCTGGAAGAGAGCATACCATGCTAGGAAGCAGAACTCTTGCGAAGGTTGTGCCCTGCCTCGCTGTGCCTCAATTTCCCCATGTGTGAAATGGGCAGAATAATCAGATCCTCTCCTCTGCCTCCAACCTCCCCAGCCCCCCCACTCCAAGGGGTTGGGAAAAGAAAGGAAGCTGCCCATGGCCTGAAGATCCCCAGGGTTGTTCTCAAGCAGTCCGGGGCAGGGGAGAGTCAGCTCTTTCCAGCTTCTTGAAATTGAAGCCTCACCTAGCACCCTTCTCTCCCTGCCCCTACCCCAAGAACTCCAATCCCCCCAGCCTGGATCAAGAGAGAGTGTCACAGAGACAAAGGCCAAGTCCTTCCCCAGGATTCCAGGCAGGAGGGCAGGGACCTTTTGCTTGGCTCTGCTCAGATTAGTACACAACCATTCCCCTGCTTGTTATTTCACTAGAAATAACCCCAACTGACCCTCTACTCCTTCGCCCCTCACCACTGGCATGTCCCTCTCCCTCCTCCCCCATCCCATCCCTATCCCCCTGCCCCCCCCAACTCTTCCGACTCAGGTCAGGGCCCAGGAAGTTGCCTCATTAGTAGCATCACTTCTCAGCTGTCTGAGATGGGCCCTGGTGCAAGCCACGTGGCCTGGGAGAGGCAGGATGACCCATTTAAGAATGGCTCCTACTGACACCCCTCCCCAGAGTGATTTATTCTCTAGAACACTGGGCCTTCTTGGTTTTCCCCAAACTCCAAGTCCAGTTCTCCATTCCTTCCAAGGCATCTACTAACTGTTTCCCATTCCTCTTTCAGCCCTCTCCTGGCTCCCGCCTCCCCTCCACTGGGTTGGGGGCGGTGGGGGAGCTGTGACCTTTCTGAAAAACCACAGCAGCCATCCGTTTCACCATTGGCTGAGACCGCCCTCCTGTACACACGCTCCCCTCGTCTGCTCAAGGTCTTGATCTCAGCATTGCTGATCCCATTCCCCATCCCCCCCCACCAAAAAAAACTGTAGGAGACCGACGAGTAGGCCGAAGATGACCAGAGTGGGCTGGACTCCATCAGGGGGCAGGGGGCTGCCCTGCTCCCTCCTTCTTTCCCCTGGCCCTTCCCCCCCAACCCGACCAGCTTCCTGGGCCCCAGACACCCACTGCCACAAGAGGAAGAAGAAAAAGGAGGAGGAGGAGACTAAGAAATAAATTGTGATGAGCATAATAGTCAATAAATAATAAATCGCCAGCCCCTTGATGAAGATGGTGTCACACTACCCATCGTAGAGACTGTAAAACGGAGTCCTGGAGAGGAGAGATGGCTCCTGTGCTGGGGCTGAGCTTTCTTCTCAACCCTTGCAGATCTGTGCAGCTCTGTGCTCATCTGTGACTGCCTTGAGAAGAGGGGTGGAGAGGGGTTGGGCTCAGGGTGTTGGTGGAGATTGAATATTTTAATCTTTACTTCATGCCTTTTCACACTGGACTTTGCCCTCTCTCCATCATTCCAGGGGGCCAGAGAAGAAGAGACCCTGCCTGCAATCCCCCTGCCCACTGTCTTCAGCACATTTCTGAGCAGCTTTTGGCCACCCCTGGCTCATGATGAGCCCTCCGTTGGCTGCTGCCCCCCTGTTGGAGATGAGCAGAAATGTGACCTTCCAGGCTTCCCGTCCCCATTCTTCTCCAGCATGGTGATGGGAATGGGGTGTTTGGCAGGAGCTTCTTTCCACCCCTCCCCTTCTTCTCTAGACACCCAACCTACTGGATAGAGCCTGGGAGTCAGAAGGACCTGGGTTCTAATCCTAGCTCCCCTACTTGTCTGCTCTGTGGTCTTGGACAAATCACTTCACTTCCCCGTGCCTCAGTTAACTCATCTGTAAAAATGGCCATTAAGACTGTTAGCCCCATGTGGGACAGGGACTGCATCCAACCTGATTAGCTTGTATTTACCCCAGTGCTTAGTAAAGTGCCTGGCACATAGTAAGCGCTTAACAAATGTCACGAAAAAAAAAGTCAGCTTTGTGGGTGTGTAGCCACAGCCAGCAGTGGTGAGGGTTAGGGCGGGGGTCTCTATTTGCCGCGGGGGAGGTAACTGTCTCCCTCCCCCGGCCTTCTGCCACCACCCCAACCCTTCTGCCCCCTCAATCTCCCACCACCCATCTGTCATCCCAAAGGATGCCTCCCCCTTCACCTCTCACCCCCGACCCCAAGTTGTGTCTCACGAGCTTGGCGGAGGCTGGTTGAAAGCTGAGCGCCTAGAGGAAGTGGTATCCTGACAGCTTCTCTTGCTGATATTATGCAGAGCCCAGGAAGACGAGGCTGCAGAGCCAGATGAGGGGGCCGGGGAGTTGGGGTGGGGGGGCAGCTGGGGAACAAGGTGCTGGAGGCCAGCGGCTGAGAACAGGTAGGTTCTAGGGTCACCTCTGACTCCACCTGGGTGACCTTTGAGGACGAGGGGCTGGGGTGAGACCCATTATGGAGGGTGGGTGGTATCACGGGTCACCACTCAGGACCCCGGGCCGTGATACTTGCCCCTGCTCTTGGGAGTTAAGTGGGATCCTGCCTTAGCAGACCCCAGCTTGCCTCTGCCCCTCCCTCTTCCTTTTCCTCCTCTGCTCTGTTCAACTGGCAGCAAAAGAGAGTTGGGTGAGACAAGAGAAAGTATCTTCACTCTGAGGGATTCAACACTAGATCAGACTTTGGAGAGATTATGGAGTCTCCCCTCTGAGAATCTTTAAGAAAACACAGGAACCCCCAGCCCCAACTCTGACCGGACACTCAACCAGGCATCGTTCCCCCACACATAAATAATATTGTTGCTGATTTAGGGGCTGGATCTCTTGACCTCTTCAGATTCCTTCCATTTCTAGATTACTAGGAATTTTCTCTTCATCCCATTCAAAACGAATCCTCATAATTACTGTATTTGTTCAGCATGTATTATGTGCCAAGAGCTGGGGTAGATACAGGATAATTAGGTCAGACCCAGTGCCTGTCCCACAAGGGGCTCCCAGTCTAAGGGGGAGTAAGAACTTCCCCTAGACTGTATGCTTATTGTGAGCAGCGAACATGTCTAGCGACTTTGTTGCACTGTCCTCTCCCAAGCATTTTTAGTACAGTGCTCTGCACACAGTATGCACTCAATAAATACCATCGATCGATTGATTGATTGAAAGACTCCAAGGTCATCTATGCTCTCTCGTGCCAGAGGAGTTGGAGAGATTTTGAATCCGCACCCTGGATTGCAGGAGGAGAAAATGGAGAGGGGAAAGAGGCCAAGAGGTTGAGAGCGGGGGAGGTGGGGAAAATGGGTCAGGAAGCTGAGAGAGAGACTTATGTCTCTCTGCCTTAGGGATAAGGATGGGGGCAGGGGCTGTTGGCTAGGAGTCTCCTGAAGCAGACCAACCCCATCTGAACAGTTCCCTTGCCCTATTCTCCAGCTGGGCTTTGTTGTCATTCCTGCCCTCAGAAAGCAGCTAAGAGCTGCTTTAGGGAGAGAGCAGAGTAGTCGAGTGGGATGGGAGTGGGGTTCAGACATCTGTGTTTCCTCTCCCTGCTTCCACCAGGGACTCTGCAGCCTGTTGCTGGCTCAGACTTCATTCAGGGAGACAGTTTCACCATGCTGGTGCACCCCTGAGAGACCATGTGGCCCCTAATGCTAAATGCTTTGATGGGCAGAGAGGGGGGGCTAGGCCTCTTGGTGCGGAGGAGGTTGTAAGGAAAGGCGGGGGCAGGGGGAGGCCAGTCGGATTTCTGCCTCCGCCTGGAACCTGCTTTGAGATCCTGGAGGATCAAAGATCAAAGGATCAAGTGGGTGACCTGAGGCTTCCTTAAGGGAAGGGACGGGTCTGTTGGGGCTTCCTCAGGGAGTTCCAATCAGCCAATCGAGGGGATTTATGGAGTGCTTACTATGTGCAGAGCACTGTACTAAGCGCTTGGGCGAGTTCCACAGGCAGTGCTGCTGGGCCATCTGCTCCTGGGCCCCTTGGTATTGCAGGGAGGGATGCTGTCCCTGGTGCTGCTATGGAAGGAATCAGAGAAGCCCTGTCTTCTGCAGTCCCATGGGAGAATAATAATAATAATAATAATGGCATTTGTTAAACACTTACTATGTGCAAAGCACTGTTCTAAGCGCTGGGGGGGATACAAGGTGATCACGTTGTCCCTCGTGGGGCTCACAATCTTAATCCTCATTTTACAGATGCGGTAACTGAGGCTCAGAGAAGTGAAGTGACTTGCCCAAGGTCACACAGCAGACATGTGGTGGAGCCGGGATTCGGACCCATGACTTCGGACTCCAAAGCCCGTGCTCTTTCCACTGAGCCACGCTGCTTCTCCCAGGAGGCAGTAGTTTCCACCGCACCGCCCTACTTTTGCCTTCTCCAGCACTGCTGGTGTCTGCTATGTCGATCAATGGTATTTCTTGAGCACTGATGGTGTGCAGAGCACTGTACTAAGCATTGGGAGAGCCCAGTCCAATAGAGTTGGTAGACCCTGTCCCCACCCTCAAGGAGCTTACAGTCTAATGCTCAAGCTGGAGAAGCCCTGGCACCACTCAGAGGCCCTGTGGCTAGAGGCTAGGGGAGAGGCAGGAGTGCAGTACACAGGGAGTGTCTGAGGGCAAAGACAGTTTTCTCCTTGTCACCTGTCCACAAGATGAGCCCTGAGCCTCCCGCCACCATGACCGCCACCATCATGAGTATCGTCACCACAATTGACCAGGCGCCTACTATATGCAGAACACTATACTAGGTGCTTGGGGGACAGACAGAAGGCAAGTCGTGATCCCTGCCCACAAGGAGCTTAAATTTAATGTGGCTAGAAATGCAGGTATTTTTGCGGTGGACCAGGGTGGGGAATGTTCCAGATGCACAGGCACCCTCTGGGGAAAGCTGGGAGGGAAGTGGGATCCTGTTATTATTATCAAGTCCCGTCGAGTCGTTTCTGATTCATAGCGACTCTATGGATGTATTTTCTCCAGAATGTCCTATCTTCTGCCATAATCCGTAACCTTGCTAACAGTTCTTCCGTTATCATTTTTATGGTTTCTATCCATCAAGCTGCTGGTCTGCCTCTTCCACGTTTTCCTTGGACTTTTTGTAGCATTAATATCTTCTCCAGAGAACTGGAATGTCCCCTGGGACCAGGTTTTCCCAGGTGCACCTCCAGGGTGCCCAACTTGGGTGATCTGAATCCTACTGAGCCTAGTGCTCCAAGTGGGACACGAAGGTGTCAGCCAGTCAGTCGATCGAATTTATTGAGCACTTACTGTGTGCAGAGCACTGTACTAAGAGCTTGGGAGAGTACAATACAACAATAGACAGACACATTCCCTGCCCACAGTGAGCTTACAGGTGGGGATGCAGGAGTGAAAAATGGGGACACCTATCCATCCAAATCCATAGATCCACAGAGATCCATGACCAGTGCCTTGGGCCAGTCCCAGAACACATGTAACTCCTAATCCTGGTGCTGGTCCTCCCAGCTTTGCTCAGTGTCCCCTCCTCCCTCTTCCCTTTTTGGCTTCCATCGAACCCTCTGTTCCTCCTGCCTCTCCTTCCTTCCAACCTCTTTCCTCTCCCCACCCCAGCCTAGGCTTTCTCATGCTATTTCACAAGCAGGCCTGAGTATGGAGCTGTGCCATCCCAGCAGGCAGCAGAGAATGTGATCTTACTCCCCTGATTTATTGATCTGGCTGAGAGCAATCCCAGTCTCTCTCATCCTCTACTCTCTCTCCTCTGGCTTTCACCCCCACCTCCGACGAGTGGGACCTAGGGCCCCTTATACAAAAAGCCTCCCTCCCCGCTCTCTAGCCTGAGCGGGAGCCCCGGGGTGGGGAAATGGGAGAGGGAGGGCCTACCAAGGCCCAAATCTTGGGTGGGGGAGGGGTCCGGGAGGGGAAAGGCTTCCTGAATGTAGAGGGAGGTACCCCAGCTGGTCCTCCCCAATGGAGGGTCGATGGGGAGTGCACACGGTGACCCGTGAGGCTCCCTACCCCCTCCCCAACTAGGAGAAAGGTGGCAGGGGGATTGACTTAATCCGTTGGGGGGAGTGATCCCCACTTGGAAGAGTGATACTCATCCCGTTTCCATTGCCATGTGACCTCGGTCCCCGGGGGGCGAAGCGCACTGGAGGTTTGGTCCAGTGTGTGAGTGTGGGGGGCGTGTAAGGAGTGCCTTGTGTGTGTGTGTCGGGGGGGGCTTTGGTCTGCAGTCTGGTGGGCACTTACTGCATGATGGGGGGGGGGGGGGATCGCCTTCTGGCTCTGCCTTCTCCCTCCTTTAGCCCAACTTTGAAGAGTGGGTGAGGAGGGCCCTCCCGCCCCCCAGCTCCTGGTCCTGCAGGCGGTTGCGTGCTAGAGCTGCGGTGTGGCTCGCACCATGACATCATCCTGTGAACCGGGCCTCCCGGGAGGGGGTGGGGGTAGGAGCGGCGGCGGCGCAGGGCGAAGGGGGGTGGGGACGGAGGGAGGGAGGGAGGGAGGCAGGCAGGCAGGCAGGGAGGGAGCCAGCCAGCCAGCCAGCCAGCCAGCCAGCCAGCCACAGCCAAGCCGAGCACTCTAAAAGCACTTAAGCGAGCCAGGCGAGCGGCGGGGTATGGTCACAGAGCCCAAGTCCGGCCAGTGGGAGGATGACTCAGGGACGGCCCCGGCCATGAGCAGCAAGGTGGCCCCCAGCCCCGCCGCCCCCTCCCCGGCCTCCCCTCCCCCGCCGGCCGCCCTGGGCGACCCCCCGCCCCTGACGGACGAGCAGGAGCCGACCACCACCTTCTGTATGCTCATCCCCAGGATGCCCCAGTGGAAATTCGCGGGCCCCTCGGGCTTCCTCAGCCGCAGCCCGTCCAGCGCCAGCAAGGATCTGGCCCCCGCCAAAGTTGGGGGGCCGGGGGGGCCGGGGGAGGCTCCCCCTACCCCGGGGTCGGGCTTGGCCGCCGTGCTGAGCGCCTGCGAGCCCGTCTGCTCCACCCCGTGCTCCTTGCAGGTCATGAGCCGGTTCAGGGGCAGCGGAGGGGCCAGGAAAGCCACCCGGGTGGAGGGGGTGAAACTGGCCGGGAACGAGTGGAATCGCAAAGGAAGCTTCATCCATAAGCCCGCCCAGGGCTGGCTGCACCCAGACGAGAGAGTGCTGGGGCCGGGGGTCTCCTATATCGTTCGGGTGAGTGTTGGGCAGGGGCAGGGGAAGTGGGGGAGACGGTGGGCTTTGAGATCACGACTCCAGGGGCCACAGAGATCAGGTTCCCTCTGGATGGGGGAGGGGATGGGGGACCCTACCCCCCACTCCCAAGACGTCCCAATCCCCACTCATTGGAAAAGGTCAGAGAAACCCTCCCCCTCCTCTACCCTCCTCCTCCCCAGGCTTGGAAGCCTCAGTTGCCCCTGCTCCCTCTTCCCCCCCCCCCCCCCAGTCTTCCCCTCCTTCGGCTCTCGCTCTGCCCCTCCCTGGATGCTGGGGGGTGGGGGGGAGCGGAGGCGGGTGGAGGAGCCACCAACCCCTATCTCCTCCCCGCTATCCCACCACCATCCCCACTGGCCCACCACCATCCAGCTCTTGCTCCAGGTTTCTCTAGCGATTGCGGGGGGGCGGGAGGGGGGATGCACAAGTGTGGATGAAATTCTTCAAGTCGGGGTGTTTATTCCCGGTCCCCGTTTCCAACCCTGCAGGAGAAGTCGTCAAGAAGTGGGGAAGGGAAGAGGGAGGCCTCCTCCAAGAGATCCCCAGAGAGGGCAGAGACCTCGCTGTCCTGACCTCGCTGTCCTGGGGTCAGACGGCTCCAGAGGAAGGGAAGGAGGGAGGGAGGGAGGGGACATGGAGAGAGTCAGCTAGAGAGACGTCATCAAGGGTCATGGAGTCATCGGAGTCAGCCTCCCGGGCCTGTACCCAGAGGCAAACCCAGAGGCCAGCCCCAACTGGGGTGTTCTCTTGGGAAGATTACTTTTCTCAATTCCTTTGCCCCCATCCCCGGCTGTAAAAGGGAGTTGGGTGAGTGGACTTGGGCTTGGCCTCGGAAGGCAGGCAGGGTGGAGCAGGGGTTGGAGCTGAGAGTCGGGGCCAGGCTCCTGGAGTCCCAGTTTCTCCTACTAGCCCCTTAGTGGTTAGCAGTGGTTAGTTGAAGAGGCTTCAGATGGGCTTTGAGATCCCGAACGAAAGTGAAGAGGAGCGGAGTGGGGAGGGGGGATGCTGGTTGTCAGGTGTGCAAGTCCAAAGGAGACCCGATGTTAATTGGATCTGCCAGTGAGGCGGGTGCCTAATCTCATCCTTAATGAATTTACAGTCATTTACAGTCACGTGAGAGGATGAGGCTGTAATTCTCCTGTCTGCTCAAAGCCCCCTCCGCCCTCCCTCTCCCTCAACCCCTTCCCCAGATAAATTATTGGACGTTTGGGACATTTGGCTAAAGTCTAACTTAATTGGATGGGAAAGACAGTGGAGTTAACCCCTTCACACCCTGGGCTTTGCCTCTGGAGCAGGGAAGAGAAGCGGAGAAGAAATAAACCCTGAAGCTTGGGTTATCAAGGGAACTTCAGTCGATTGGCACCTGTGACCCCCAAGGATCCCTGAGGTCTTTCCAATATCCACTGTGGCCTTTTGACCTGCAGCTGCCTCTGGGGTAGAACAGGACTGATGCTGAGAGAGGTCAAACGATGTGTACTGGATCCAGAGCTGCCAGAAAAATCAGTGACTATCAGCCTCAGCATCCCCTCCCTGAGCCATGCCTTCTCTTATTCATTCATTCATTCAATCGTATTTATTGAGCACTTACTGTGTGTGCAGAGCACTGTACTAAGCGCTCGGGAAGTACAAGTTGGAAACATATAGAGATGGTCCCTACCCAACAACGGGCTCACAGTCTAGAAGAAAAATAATAATAATGATGGCATTTGTTGAGCGCTTACTATGTGCAAAGCACTGTTCTAAGCGCTGGGGGGGGAGACAAGGTGATCAACTTGTCCCACGGGGGGCTCACAGTCTTAATCCCCATTTTCCAGATGAGGTAACTGAGGCTCAGAGAAGTGAAGTGACTTGCCCAAGGCCACACAGCAGACACGTGGTGGAGCCGGGATTCAAACCCATGACCTCTGACTCCAAAGCCTGTGCTCTTTCCACTGAGCCATGCCGCTCTTATGGAGAAACTGAGGCACGAGGAGGCTAAGGACCTGGGCCCAAGGCCTCCCGGGGAAACATCAGAGTCTAGTGGCTTTCCAGGCTTGGGAGTCAGGAGTCTTAGGTTCTAGAACCAGCTCTACCACTGGCTTGCTGAGTGACCCCAGTCACTTAGCCTTTCTGGATCTCAATTTCCCCATCTGTAGAATGGGCTTAATAATACTACCTGCCCCTCCCTACCTCAGAGGGATGTGAGATTAAAATGAGACCACTGACATCTCATCATAGAAATTCCAGGAGTTAGTGGAACCCAGCAGTCCTCGGTTCCAGTCAGGGGTCTGCCTGGAAAAGGTCAGGCCTGGGAAAGCTGTGGGCAGCCTGAGGATCATCTCCCTCAGCCTTGGGGAGGAATGATGTCTGCCGTGAGGGGGGAGGGGGAGGGGAGGGGGCTTCGCAAAGCTGATATTACCTCTCTCCCCTCCCTGCCTACATATCCCACAGTACATGGGCTGCATCGAGGTGCTCCGCTCCATGAGGTCCCTGGACTTCAACACTCGCACCCAGGTCACCAGGTGAGTTTCAGCCTGTCTGGCCGCTTCCTGTCCTGGGAAAGGACAGATAGAAGCGGGGGCCATTCTGGGCTGGGCCAGCTAACACAGGGTTCGGTCCAACACTGGGTGCCCCACGGTATCGGGTCTGTTCATGCTGACAGCCACCTAGGTTCATGGCTGAAGGGACAGCTACGGGAGCTGGATGGATATCAGCCAGTCAGCCAGCAAATCAATTGGTCTTTCTGGTGGGTGCGGCCACAGGGGTCAGAGCCCTGTGTCAGGCATGCAGGGAGCACCTAGTCTGATAAGGGAGGTGGCCCAGTCAGTCACTCGGAGCAGCCTCATCCATACAGGCAGATACAGCCATTGTGGGGAATGAGCTGAGGAGGAGAGTTGGAGAGCCCACGAGGTGATTCGGGGCAGGCTTCCTGTAAGAGGTGGCCTAGAGCTGTGCTGGAAAGGAGGTGGGCTGCGGGGGACGTAGATGGTGACCAGGAGCAGGGTCCGTGGGTGTTGGTTGGGATTTGGATCAGGACAGCCTAGACACCCTGGAGCATTTCGCTCTCGGCTCCACCCCCATTGTGGTCTGGCAGAGCCGTGGCTTTACCCCAGCATGAGGGACAGGGGACAGGGACAGAGAAGGAGAGGTGCTTTGCTACCTGAAGGAGCCCTTTCTCCAGCCACAAAGGGACTCAGACGGCAGGAGAGGGAAGGGTTGGCTTTGCTCCTGTTGGTCACTGAGGGCTCAGCTGACGCTAATGCCCTCTTCTCCCTCCATCATCTCCTCCCTCCCCCAACATACACACATCTTGAAGAACAGGCTCCTGCCCCAGTCCTGGAGAGAGCCAGAGAGAGGGAGGGTAGCAAGAAAGTAGAACAGCCACCTGCAGCAGAGGGAAAGGGAGTGGGATCAATAGTCAAGAACGGGTGAAGGGGAGGGAGGGAGGGAGGGGGAGCAGCCGGGAGCCTGATGGATTATTTATGATCCTCCCCTCCCTGCCTCCGGTGACATTGGAGAAAACAGGGAACCGCAAATGGGGCGGGAGGGGGGAGCAGCCGGGAAGAATAGGAGAGAGAGGAGAGAGGGGAAGTGATAGGAATTGTTCACACTCCCCATTGCAACCCACTCCTGTAGTGAGCCTGAGATCAAAGTCGAGCGAGGCACTAGGGATGGGAAATACGTAGGATTGTCCCTAAGGTTGGTGCCCCCGCCCAGCCCTGGAAGGGGGGAGCCCCAAGGGAGGAGAGAAGGGGACTATCACCCTGTTCACCCTGGACTGTGGATCTCATTGCCAATGGGCAATCCTCTACCCCAGGCTGGGAGATCCTCTCCTGCCCCTGGGAGTAGAGGGCTGGGATTAATGATTAAAGTCCTTATCGCTGGGTAGAAGAGATAAAGGCTCAGAGTGTCAATAAGAGGCTGCCAGCAGCAGGAAAGCTGCCACTGGCCCAGCCTAGCTGGCTGGCTCCCAGGTTTCACTGGATGTCAAGAGGGCGGCCAAGGCCACTCCCTCCCAGTGCATCCCGCTGCTACCTTGGGAGACAGTATCTGGAGAATTCCAGGGCTGGAAGGATCAAGGCTTGGACAGGGTATCAATCAATGGTATTTATTTAGTGCTTACCATATGCAGAGCACTGTACTAAACACTTGGGAGATTACACTGCAACAGAGTTAGTAAACATGTTCTCTCCCCACAAGGAGGGAGAAGCAGCATGGCATGGTGGATAGAGCATGGGCCTGGGACTCAGAAGGTCATAGGTTCTAATCCTAGCTCTGCCACTTGTCCGCTGTGTGACCTTGAGCAAGTCACTTCACTTCTCTGGGCCTTAGTTTCCTCCTCTGTAAAATGACGATTGAGACCGTGAGCCCCACGTGGGACAGGGACTGTGTCCAACCCGATTTGCTTGTATCCACCCCAGCGCTGAATACAGTGCCTAGCACACAGTAAGTACTTAAATACCATGATTATTATTACTGTCATTATTAAGGAGCTTACAGTCTAGTGCTTACAGTCTAGGGTATAGCAGCATCCACGGGCTGGGGCCGCTCTACCTGGCAGCTTTCCTCCCTCCCATCTTCTCTCCACCTCTCCCTCTCCCCACCCTCTGGCCAAGGTGATGTCCACCCCATAGCCTAGTATGCAGCCCCATTCGGAGGGCCAAGGTGAGTCAGAGGGTGCCTTCCTCTTCTCAACCTACAGGGAAGCCATCAACAGACTGTATGAGGCAGTACCCGGGGTCAAAGGCACCTGGAAGAAGAAGGTGGGTGGTGTGCAAGGAGCCCGTGTCTCTAAGGTGGGGGTTTGTGGCGGGAAGCGGGGCTGGGGGAGATGTGCCCAGTGATGGGAGTGTCTTCCCTTCTCAATGGTTGGCACCCGGGCTGGCAGCTGGGAGGGGGCGAAATAAGCTCTAAAAGAAGAAGCTTTCCCCGGGACAAACCTAGAACCTTCCCTCCAGTGCAATCCTAGAACTTTTTCCCCATACAAACCGCTCCCCTCGGCAAGCCTTTGAGCACCTCAACCTCTCACCTAGAGTCCTCCACCTTAGATCAAGAAACCCCCATCATTTGAAATCTAGAACCTTAAGTCCTAGAATTCCCTCACCACCCTGAAGCTAGGTCCCTCCAGCTGGAACCTAGAACCCCCTCACCGTCTTGAATCTAGAACCCTCCAGCCTGGAACAAGTGTCATCCCACCCTGAGCTACAAACTCTAGCCCCATCTCTCCCCCAGTTCCCACCCAAACCCTCGGGGTGAATCTGAAAGAGCACTCTCTCTGCGCCACCCTCCTCCAATATATATGCCTGTCCTGGTGGTCCAAGAGAAGCCATGAGTGGTTCTTCTTCCCGCACTGGGGGCCTTTCGGCCCCCAGCCAAGATGAGACTCCCAGAGGCCTCCAGGCCACTGTTCTAAGCCTTCTCTCTATCTTGCCCGCAGGCTCCCAACAAAGCTCTGTTCTCTATCCTGGGGAAAAGTAACCTGCGCTTTGCAGGCATGAGCATCGCTGTCAACATCTCCATCGATGGGCTCAACCTCATGGTACCCACCACCCGTCAGGTATTCCATCCCCATCACTTTCACATGCTCCCCCACATCCCCTGCTCCCACGAAGGGGCAAAGCTTTGCTCTGCCATTTGTCCGCTCTGTGACCTTGGGCAAATCAGTTGACTAGTCTGGGCCTCACTTTCCCCATCTGCAAAATGGGGATGCAATTCCTGTTCTCCTCCACCCTTAGACTGTGAATCCCATGTGGGACAGAGACTGTGTCTGACCTGATTATTTTGTATCTACCCCAGTGCTTAGTATAGTGCTTGTCATGTGGTAAGCGCTTATCAAATATTATTATTATTATTACTACTATTATTGTTATTATTATTGTTGTTATCAAATACCAGAGAGCTTAGTGATCAACTCCCGTTCCCTCTGAATCGACCAGTCCAGGACTATCTTTGCCCTGACCAGTTGTAAATCGAAGCTGAGGGAGACCCCAGGGCCCCCTGGTTTTCCTCACTTGAGAGACCCCCGCCCCCCCCGAAAATTCACCCAGATGGACAATCGGATAATTTCACCTTGTTGCTCAGAAAGGTCGTAATGCTCAAAGAGGGCAGAAAAAGGCTCTCCCTGGGCTGGAGGTATCAGGAGCATGAAGTTGTTTAGGAGTGGCAAGGCTGAATGAGGAGTGAGAATAAGTAAATTTAGAGATGAAAAAAAATGAATAATTGACCGCTTTAAAGAGCCAAATTATTTGAAGTCTAGATGAATAGAGTATGAGTGGGTACATAATTCATGCAGATTTATGCAAATCAACACACAACCGAATGGGGCCAGTGAAGGATGCTGCTCTGAAGCAGTCCACTAGGTCAGCTAGTGCTCACCCCAGGGAAAAAGTTAATAGTGCCCAGATCAGAGCTCCCCATTTCTCTTCCCCTGACCCATCCCCAGCAAAATCTGCACGCCGCACCTGCATATCCATTAGGCCCAGATGCTGTCTGCCCCGGAATATGACAAACTCAGAGGCGTCGACGCCGGCCTTGACTGGTCAGTGCCGCCAGCCTGGAGCAGGGGACAGTGACCCTGGAAAGCAAATCCCTTGGCCACACCACATCGGGGTGTTCCAGGCTTTGATCCTGGAGGAAGAGTTGAATTCCGGACCAACTTCAGGGACAGAGCTAGGGCTCAGGAGGAACCTATCCAGAGGGGTCCCGTTCACCCTCCCCTGCCCTGAGGGGTGCCCCCAGCTCATGCCACCTGGCTCCCAGAGTGGTAACGTGTCTCTGCCTCTCTGCCCGGGACAGATCATTGCTAACCATCACATGCAGTCCATCTCCTTCGCCTCCGGTGGGGACACGGTAAGAGCCAGAGAGGGGAAGCCCTGGAGCTACCCGACCTCCTGGGGATGGCTCCCCATCTTCTTTCCCTTTCTCCCTTCCTTTCACCCCATCCTAGCCTCTTCTCCTGCCACCCCCTCTCCCCTTCCTTCCTCTCCCCAGCACCTGGGCAGCTTCTGCTGCTGGCTGGACCCAGTGTTGCTAGGCAACTGGCTCCAGATACCTCTATTTCCCCCCCACCCCATTCCCTCCCACCCCTTGCATCTCCCCTGCTAGCTGAGCTCCCCTACCCCAGAAAGCACCCGTATCCCAAAGCTTGGTAAAGCAGAGGGTCTAGACTCTGAATGCCCCAGAGGACGCCCACCCCTCTCTCACCCCTGGTTCCCATCTGGTCACAGGATATGGCGGATTATGTGGCGTACGTGGCGAAGGATCCCATTAATCAGAGAGGTGAGAGGGGTAGGGTGGGGCGGGCAGTGGTGGGGGAGGAGCAGATCTTTTACCCACTGGGCATTCCCTGGGGGGCGGAGGGTTTGAGACTCTTTCTGGAACCTGGATCAGGCTCGGTCCTGTGGTGGCCCCACTCTGCGCCCTCTACCTTGCTCCACCATTGTCTGCTGCAATTCCACCATTCCCCTCTCTGCCCCCATGATAGCCTGCCACATCCTGGAGTGCTGCGAAGCCCAGAGCGTCATCAGCACCGTGGGACAGGCCTTTGAGTTGCGCTTCAAGCAGTACCTGCACAGCCCCCCCAAAGTTGTCGTCCCCCCTGAAAGGTAAAAGCATGGGGGCTCCTGGCCTCCATCCACATCTGATGGCTCTCCCGCTCCCACCCATCTCTGGGTTTGGGAAGAAACCTTCACCCACGAGGCCCTCCCCCGCCCACCCCCTCCCCACCCGGCCGTCTCCTCTGAAAAGCCTGAAGCCAGAGGCTCAGCTCCGTCGTCCCTGTACCTCCGTCCTGACGCATGGAGCTCGGCGCCTGGGTCAGCCTGGCATCCGACCTGATGTCCTCGTGTCGGCGTTGCCCAGGATGACAGGGACTGAGGAGTCGGCCTGGGGGGAGGAGGACGAGCCGGCTGAGCATGACTACTACAACAGCATTCCGGGCAAGGAGCCTCCTCTCGGGGGTCTCGTCGATTCACGGCTCCGGCCATCCGGCCATGGCCACACCCAGCCTCCAGGCTCCGGCTCCTTCGGCCAGGTCAGGCCCTCACCCACCCCCCCGCCCAGATCCCGGGCTCCCGGGCCCAGAGTCCAGTTGGGATCCCGTTCCCCAGTCGTATGGGACTTCCGGACCAGCCCCGTTTTGGCCGACCGTGGCCCTCAGGCTGCCTGGCAGGGGCTGAGGAGTCAGGACTCCTGGGGGCGGTCTCTGGGTCTGCCCTGGGGGGCAGGTCCCTTGCCCCTCCAACTGGGTCTCCCCGTCCCAGGCGGCGGGGCGGGGAGCCCGGTGGGAAACAGGATAACTATCAAGGGGGAGAGGAGCAGGGTGAGGAGGGGCACTGAGGGGCTGGGAAGGGGTCGGGTGAATTGACCCAGTTTTCTCCTCCTCCTCTTGCCAGCTGGGATCGCCCGCCCGACGAGATCAGAGTACCCATCCCGGCCTCCACTGGGACCTCAGCCTCCATGGTAGGCAGAGTGGAGCCACCTGGGCTCCACCCAAGAGGGAAGCCCTCGGTTGGGGAGGCCGACCCGAAGGCTGAACCACGGGCCACGATTCTCTCTTTCAGGCCAAACCTGTGACGGCTACCTCAATGCTGACAACCGGGCCCTGGGCTTGCGGGACTATGAAGAACACATGTATGTGAACACTCAGAGCTGGGAGGTAGAGGCCAGAGCAGCAGAGGAGAGCCCCAAGAAGGACTTGTTTGACATGAGTATGCCAGCTCCTTCGGGAAGGGGCCAAGGCGGGGAGAAGGTCTCTCTGGGGGTCTCTTGGGAGAGTGTAGCCCATATGCTTTCCCCTCCACTCCCTGCCGCCAGCAAAGCAATCCCAGATACTCCTCCCACTCCCCAAATGACACACCACATTCTTTTAGGACCAGAAGGGGCGGGAGGGGGGGAACACACCTGGGAGCCGTTTAGTTGTTCTTCCCCACAGTGTTTTGTCCCTGCTGGGGGAAGGAAGAGAGTACTGTGGCATGTGAAGGAGAAGCAGCAATGGCCTAGTGGAAAGATCATGGGACTGGGAGTCAGAGGATGCAGGTTCTAATCAATCAATCAATCAATTGTATTTATTGAGCGCTTACTGTGTGCAGAGCACTGTACTAAGCGCTTGGGAGGTACAAGTTGGCAACATATAGAGACAGTCCCTACCCAACAGTGGGCTCACAGTCTAGAAGGGGGAGACAGAGAACAAAACCAAACATACTAACAAAATAAAATAAATAAAATAGATATGTACAAGTAAAATAAATAGAGTAATAAATATGTACAAACATATATACATATATACAGGTGCTGTGGGGAAGGGAAGGAGGTAAGACGGGGGGATGGAGAGGGGGACGAGGGGGAGAGGAAGGAAGGGGCTCAGTCTGGGAAGGCCTCCTGGAGGAGGTGAGCTCTCAGTAGGGCCCTGAAGGGAGGAAGAGAGCTAGCTTGGCAGATGGGCAGAGGGAGGGCATTCCAGGCCTGGGGGATGACGTGGGCCAGGGGTCGATGGCGGGACAAGCAAGAATGAGGCACGGTGAGGAGATTAGCGGCAGAGGAGCGGAGGGTGCAGGGTGGGCTGTAGAAGTAGAGAAGGGAGGTGAGGTAGGAGGGGGCGAGGTGATGGACAGCCTTGAAGCCGAGGGTGAGGAGTTTCTGCCTGATGCGCAGATTGATTGGTAGCCACTGGAGATTTTTGAGGAGGGGAGTAACATGCCCAGAGCGTTTCTGGACAAAGACAATCTGGGCAGCAGCATGAAGTATGGATTGAAGTGGGGAGAGACAAGAGGATGGGAGATCAGAGAGAAGGCTGATGCAGTAGTCCAGACGGGATAGGATGAAAGCTTGAACGAGCAGGGTAGCGGTTTGGATGGAGAGGAAAGGGCGGATCTTGGCAATGTTGCGGAGCTGAGACCGGCAGGTTTTGGTGACGGCTTGGATGTGAGGGGTGAATGAGAGAGCGGAGTCGAGGATGACACCAAGGTTGTGGGCTTGTGAGACGGGAAGGATGGTAGTGCTGTCAACAGAGATGGGAAAGTCAGGTTCTAATAGGAGAAGTGGCATGGTGAGGTGGCTAGGGCACGGGCCTGGAAATCAGAAGGTCATGGGTTCTAATCCTGGCTCCACCACTTGTCTGCTGTGTGATTTGGGGGCAAGTCACTTCACTTCTCTGGGCCTCCGTTACCTCCTCTGGAAAATGGGGATTGAGACTATGAGCCCCTCCATGGGACAGGGACTGATTTAATGGCAAGAGCCCGGGCTTGGGAGTCAGAGGACGTGGGTTCTAATCCCACCTCCGCCACTTGTCTGTTGTGTGACCTTGGGCAAGCCACTTCACTTCTCCCTGCCTCAGTTCCCTCATCTGTCAAATGGGGATTAAGACTGTGAGCCCCACATGGGACAACCTGATTACCTTGTATCCACCCCAGCGCTTAGTACAGTGCTTGACAAATAGTAAGTGCTTAACAGATACCGCAATTATTATCATTATTTTTCTTATTCTTATTCTAATCCTGGCTCCACCATTTGTCTGCTCTGTGACCTTGGGCAAGCCTCTTCACTTCTCTGTGCCTCAGTTTCCTCCTCCGTAAAATGGAGATTAATACTGTGTGCCCCATGTGGGACAGGGACTGTATCTACCCCTGTGCTTAGTACAGTGCCTGGCACATAGTAAGCACTTAAAAATACTATTAGTAGTATTTGAATACTTGCTAACATTGGACTACTCTCAGAGCTGGGTCCCAGGGGGGCAGGGCTGAGCCAAACCCCCCACCCCTGAATCCAGGCTGTGTCTCCTGGCTTCCTGGGCGCCCTGCAGGTGGGTGCGGGTGAAGAGAGTGGGTGTTGCCAATTTTCATCCCCCCACAAAACTCTCAGGAGACCTTAGCTTCCCCTGCCCTCTGGTTTCCCTGGACCTCCTCTGCTGACCCCGGCCATTCTCCCTGCCATCCTCTGAGGCAGTGATACCCAGTCTGCTGGACTGGTGGAAGGTCCTGCCTGACCTGGGGATGCATTGGGCCTGGTGGAAGCTGCATGTAGGAGCCTCCCTGCCCCCGTCCCGACTGCAGGACTCTCCTCTCCTTCCTTCCCCTCACTACTGGCTACTCAACTTGTATGATCCCTAGCCCATCTGTCCCAGGGGAGAGCCAGGATGCACTTGACTCCTCTCCCAACTGAGTCCCAGGCTCTCCTCCTGGAAAACAGATGGCCTTGAAACTCAGATTAAAGCCAGAGGGGAGAGTAGCCCTGGGGGACCCCCAACTCATATCCTTCCACTCCTGCCCACTCACCCGAGCCCCTGTGCTTGGCATTCCAGAGCCCTTTGAAGATGCCCTGAAACTTCATGAATGTACAGTGGCTGGGGGGCCGTTGGGCAGCACCCTGCCCATCGAGGACCAGTGGCCCAGCCCACCCACCCGCCGCGCCCCGATCGCCCCCACAGAAGAACAGCTCCGGCAGGAGCCATGGTACCATGGCAAGATGAGCCGGAGGGATGCGGAGAAGCTGCTCCGGGCGGATGGGGACTTCCTGGTGAGGGACAGCATCACCAATCCTGGGCAGTATGTCCTGACGGGAATGAACGGAGGGCAGCCCAAGCACCTGCTCCTGGTGGACCCTGAGGGTGTGGTAAGAAGCTAGCTCGGTCTCTGGCAGTGGCAGAAAGGAAATGGGGCTGAGTGGGGGTTTGGGGGTCTAGGGTTCACACCCCACCGTGGATTTGGGGTTGAGTCCCCCCTCATTGGTTTGGGAAACAAATATAGTTGTCCTTTGTATTCAAAGACAACACTGACGGGGAAGTTCATCAAGCGCTGGGAAGTACAGCGCTTAGACCAGTGCTTTGCACACAGTGAGCGCTTAATAAATGCCATTATTATTATAATTATTCATCTACGAGTGCGGGCGTGGCTGAAAAGGCTGATGCGGGACCCACATTTATTACCCAGAAAGGCCGTCCTTTGGTGGGTTGTTGCGTTTAATATCTGCACTGCCTGGTGCTATTTCCTCTTCTGCCTTCTTGTCTCTCTTTCCTCAAGAAGCTCAGTTGAAGAACAATAGCCACCCCAATTGGTTGAGCCAGGGAGGGGCTGGTCATTAACTGCCTAGGATTGCTTAGCAAGCAAATAGATCCTGTGGGTGTTTCTGATTGGTTGCCTAGCTAGTGGGGTATTGACCTGTTAACGGTTCTGATTGACCTGTTAACAGGTGGACCTGGTGGACCTGTTAACGGTCCACCTATGGGTTCTGATTGGTTGACTACCTGTTGTCACTGGTCAGTAAGTTAGTGAGTGTAAAAACTGCCATCTCTGTTAAGTGCGATGTGCCAAGCACTGGGCTAAGTACTGGGGTAGATACAATGCAATCAGACTGGATACAGTCTCTGTCCCACATGAGGCTCACCGTCTAAGTGGGAGGGAGAACGGAGTGAATACCCATTGTACAGCTGAGGAAACTGTGACCCAGAAAAGTTGATTGACTTGTTCAAGCAGGTAAGTGGCAGAGCCAGAATTAGAGCCCAGGTCTCCCAATTTCCAGTCTCATAGTAATAATAATAATAATAACAACGATAATAAAAATAATGGTATTTGTTAAGCGCTTGCCATGTGCCAAGCAGTGTTCTAAGCACTGGTGCAGATACAACGTAATCAAGTTGTCCCACGTTGGGCTCACAGTCTTAATCCCCATTTTACAGATGAGGTAACTGAGACACAGAGAAGTGAAGTGGTTTGCCCAAGGTCACACGGCAGACAGGTGGCGGAGTCAGGATTAGAACCCACGTCCTCTGGCTCCCAAGCCTGTGCTCTTTCCACTAAGCCATGCTGATAGATCAGGAGTGTTTTATGCTTTTCTCTGATTGGCCCTTTTGAGGGATCCTCCAGGCCAGCCTCAGAGAAGCCCATCCCTCCCTCCCAATCCTGTGCCAGGCTCTCTCTACTGGAAGCCCCCCCTCCACCCAGTCGCCTATCCTCTCCCTTCCCTGACCGGCCTCTTCTTTTGTCCCAGGTACGGACGAAGGACGTACTGTTTGAGAGCATCAGCCACCTGATCGACTATCACTTACAAAACGGACAGCCCATCGTAGCAGCCGAGAGCGAGCTGCACCTGCGGGACATGGTGAAGCGGGAGTCCTGAGTTGGGGTGTGTAGCTGGATGGGGAGGGATGGGACGAGGATGTCTGGTATGTTTGTGTGTGTTTTGTGTGTGTTGGGGGGTGTCAGTCATTCCCCACGGCCCTTGAATGGGGAGTTGGGGGAGGGCCTTTGAAAAAATGGAAGGTCTCCTGTGAGTTCCAGTGCTAAATGACTGTCCCAGTCGCACCCACCCTTCACCCCACTCCTATGCCCTAGGGGGCCCCTCCTCTTCCAGAGAGCTGCCTGTGCGAGACAGCAGGGGGATTATGGGGGTGATGGGCTGAATCCCCAGTGACTCTGACATCCTGCTCTCAGGGAGGTATGGGGCTCCCTGAGGCATGGGGCCCTGAGTCTCTGTCCCAATTGGCCCCTCCCCTGAGGAGAAGAAGAGCAGGAAGCTGGCTGTAGGGTGGATCCACAGAACAGAAGCTGAAAGTCCACCCCCACTCCCCTCCCCGCCCGACGCCTGTTCCCCCTTTTTCTCATCTCTCCTCATCCCCATGACGACAGCCCCATCCTCCTGCCTCCCCCAGGCTGGGCTTTCCCTTTCCTTCCCAAGCCCAGCATTCTCAATCCCCTTTCTACTCCACTCGGCTCTCTCCCCAACTCCTCTCCTGCACCCCATCCTCCCCACCCCTACTATCCTCCTCTCTCTGGCTTCCCCTTCCCTTGGTTCCCTTTGTAAAGGAATGCTGCAGCTGCTGCTGGGCTGTCACTCTCCCTCCATGCCCCTGTGCTTCCCCCAGGGTCTCCCAAAATTGTCCCATCCTTCTCCTTGCTCCCTCCTCCATCCTCTCCCCTCTGCCTACCTCAGTCCCTTTGGAATCTCCCAAACCACTGGCTGCCCAGCTACCGCCCGCCCCATCTCTCCCCTCCAGGCCCAGGCCTCGGACTGATCGTCGCTCTCCGTCAGCCTGCGGGCACAGAGCCGCCCCCCATCCCTTTGCATGAGCTGAAGGGACCATCACGTAAGCGGGGCCAGCCGGCCAGGACATCAGGGAAACCCCCCACCCCCCTACCCCAAGTGCTTTCACCTGGAGTGAACATGCACACACCAAAGACACATCCTTTTCTGACTTTTTGTATAAACGATCATTATTCTGGATGAGAAATCCTCTTCGGGGTCAATGCCCGCGTAGGGGCCTTGTAGGGCGGGAGGGTTAGGGAGCCACTGGGGTCCTCAGTTTCCCTGCCTGCCAAATAGGAGTCCACGGTGCTGGGAATGAGGGGCTTGGGGCTGGTCAGGCCCTGTGGGCGGACTCAGAGGGCAGCCAAGCGGAGGGGTCAGAGGGTGACCGGTTGAGATCTGGACGGAGGGTGCCAGGGAGAGCCTCAGGGGTGGGCCCAGGAGAGAGGGGCAGTGTCTCAGTCCCTGGGGGCTTGAGGGGAGGTGGGGAAGCTGGGGCTCTCCCAGCCAGGCACCACCGTCAGCGGCCAGGCGCATGGTGGCCAACCAGCCCGGTGGTTGCAGTTCCGGCATCTCCCAGCAGGTGGCGGTGACGGGCCCAGGTAGGCACACCTACCTGGGCACAAGGAGGCGCGGTGTTGGAGGAGGGCAGAACGGTTCCGGGGATGCCCCCACCGGTGGCCCTCTCAGCATCTCCCCGCACGGAGAGAGCTGGCCAAAGTGGGATGGATGGGTACCTACCTCCCTGTCTGGAGGACTCGGGGGCTCCCCTGGGCAGGACGTGGCCAGGAGGCCCCCGGCGCTTGCCTTCTCCACCCCCCCCCCCCCCGCCTTTCCAACACACACCATTGACCACCCTCCGGCCCGGCTCCCCCATCTCCCCCTCCTCCCCCACCGCCCTTCGGCTGCGCTCCCGGGCTTGGCATTTGGAGTCTGTTTATAATTAAACCTGGAAGTGATCAAATAGCTGGGGCTTGTTTTCCCGTCGCTTTCAAGATCCATCAAAGCTCCTGCCACCCGAGGGCTGAAGCGCCTTTGTCTTCTCGGCGCAGGTCCTGGGCAGCTGTTGCTTGTTCCCAGCCGTGCTGATTAATCGCCAGTGGGGTGAGGGGCAGCCCAGCCAGCCTGTTCATCGGCTTGTTGCCGCTGGACCCCGAAGCCCTGCTCCCCTCATCCTGTCCGGGGAGCCCCCCACCAAAGCAAGGAGGGAGACTAAACGTTCCCCCCACCCCATTTTAGGCCCTGCCCCCAGACCTGGCTCCATCCAGACCTGGGTTCCAAGGCTTCTGGTACTGAGTCTCCTTTTGCACTCAATCCTCTTCCCCCTCTCCCCCACAACCCAGATGTGCCCTGTGGCTTAACGTTGCTGCCCACTGCCCCCTCAAGTAGGAGGTCAGGCTGCCCAGGATCCCAGAGCCTGAAGGACCTGCTGGGGAAACCCTGCATGGACAGAGGTCGTGGGGTCCAGAGGTCCCTCTACCCCGACCTGCCTCTCTGGAGCCAGTGCAGGGCTGTAGCAGGAGGGTCAGGTGGGGCCAGATGTGGTCAGATGATCCGAGGAGGAGAGCAGGGGCTGGGAGTGGTATGGGGCTGATTAATTAAGCCACGGTATATATTGAGCGCTTACTATGTACTAAGCACTTGGGGAAATACCATACAGTTGATTTGGGAAAAGGAGGGTCCCCAGGGAGGCTGGACAGTGATGATCAGTCTCTGTTCCACCAAGAATTCTGCAGAGTGAGGTGCCACGGAAGGAACATGAAGGGTTAAAGCCTTCTCCCTTTGAGGTTCAGTGATTCGTTTGGATGACAGGACAGGCTGTCCTGCTCTCCCTGTCATTCCACCTAGTCTCTTTTCCCTTGGCTTTCACTCTCTGGGCCCAACCACCCTGCTTTCTCTCCTTCTCTCCCTCCCACATGTCCACCGGGTGGTAACTGGTTCTAGACTGTGGGTTTTAGGCCAAGCCAGCTCTGGAGCCCCTGCCCTCCCCTCACCCCTCAGATTGGTGGGGCAGATTGGTGGCCCCCAAGGGAACAGAGCTAAGAGCTGGAAAGTGTGGATCTCTTCCTCCAGTCCAGAGCTTTCTTGGGGCCTCGTCCTCCCCCTTCTTCCTTTTTTCTCATCAACAACTAGACCCTCATGGGCATCATGCCAACTGGACATGGAACTGGGCACCCAGAGGACTTGACTTTCTAGGAAGGGGCCAGGACAGTTTTCTCATCTGTGAAATGGGGATTCAATTCCTGGTCTCTCTTCCCCTTTAGACTGTGTCATTCAATTGTATTCATTGAGCACTTACTGTGTGCAGAGCACTGTACTAAGCACTTGGGAAGTGCAATCCAGCAACCCAGTTATCTTGTAAATACCCCAGCGTTTAGAATGGTGCCTGGCACATAGTAAGCACTTAACAAATACCATAATTATTATTATTATTATAATTATGTGAGCCCTGTGTGGGACAGGGACTGTGTCCTACCTGAACTTGTATCTATCCCAGAGTTTGTTACAGTACCTAGCACATCGTAGGTGCTTAACAAATAGCATCACAGTTATATTATTAGCTGGCTAGGTGGCCTCTGTAAATGAGTAGCCAGAGTCACAGACAGGGGCACTGCAGGTAAGGACAACACCACCCCCTTTGCCACCCACCAAAGCAGCCAAGAAAAGTTACCAGCTGAGTGGCACCCCCATGGTCCCCACCCTGTGCAGTTTGAGAGCTGGGGCCTCTGGCCACTGTTTTTGGGACCCACATGCTAAGCTTGTTGGCTCCTTTTAGTTGACATGTTGGCTGCGGGTATGGGGAGAGCAGTTGACAATCCTACAGTGTGGACATTTCCATGGTAGTGGATGAATTGCTCTTTCCCCTTTCTGGTGCTCACTATGTTTTTGTTGAGTTAATTACCATCACCTCCCCCCCACCCCCCGACACACACACACACCCCCCAACCCTTTCCCTGATGAATCTCTACCCCCACCTGGCTTTCTCCCATCAGTGTGTCCACTAGCTTGGAGGGTGCAGGGGGGACAAGCGGATGGCTGTGGAATGCCTGTTTTGAATTACCCCTGGATCTGTGCCTCCAGAAGTTGGAGCATAGGGAGGTGGGGAGGGAGAGGAAGGGAGGGTGGAGATGTGAAGGAGAGGTAGCAGCTGGCCAGCCTGAGAGCTATAGGAAGGACCTAGAAAGAGTGGGGAGGGTGCTCCGCTGTTCTGGCACAGAGCCAGAGTGTTGTCGAGGGCAACGGCTACAGAGCTCGGAGTGGGAAAGCTGGGCGTTGCCTCCTGGTTCTTAGAGCCTTGGGGATTGAGGAAACAGCCGGATTGGGGCTCCCAGAGCCCCTGTGTGGTCTGGAAAGGGTTATTTAACATAGCCCACCTCTAAGGTCCCCCTTCCTCATTCTCCCCCCCACACACCCCCTCCCTCATCCCTAAGGTTTCAGGGGGAAAAATGGAGGCTTGAGGTTTCCCCTATCAGTCTTCTCCCTTGTCACTTCTCAGTGGAGGGTTTGAGATGATCCTTAAATCAGAGGCACTAAACATCGCGCTTTAGGGACCTACCTCCCACTCCCACTCCTCCTGTTTGCCTGGGGCATCTTGGTTGGATTCTAACCCTACTCTGGACCTCAGTTTCCCCCCTTTATAAAATGGATCCACCCTATTTTCTGCCTCCCAGAGAGAGGGAACAGAAGGGGATCGATCAATCAGTGGTATTTATTGAGCACTTACTGTGTGCAGTAAACTAACTTTGTCACTTGCTGTGGCTCTATCAGAGAGCCATCTTGTAACACCTGGTCAAGCCAGGAGAAAGTAATAATAATAGTATTTGTTAAGCACTTACTATGTGTCGAGAACTCTACTAAGCACTGGGGTAGGTACAAGATCATCAGGTTGGACACAGTCCCTGTCCCACACAAGGCTCGTGGGGTGTTCCCAGGAGACAACTTTCCCAATTCCCTTGCCCCAAGGCCTGGTTCTGCCATGGCATGGTAGCTCTCTACCCCGTCCTAAGTCTAGCAGCCTTTCCTCTTTGCAGAGAGAAAAGTCCAGGCCATGTTCTCAAACTTCTGAGTAGCGGGTGGAAGATTGGAAACGTGGCATGGTGGAAACTTCTTCGCCACCAGGGGTTAGTTCACTGCCCGGCCCCGACAGATGGCAGCCCAGACCGGGACCTTGATCGGCACCGACAAGGGTCCACTGTCTCCGAGGAACCGTACTGCCACCCAGGGAGGAGCTGGGGGAGGAAAGGGGCTGGAATCAATCAGTTCATGCTTCTTGCTGCCTTCATCCACAACTGAACCCCAAAGCTGCCCACCCGCCCTGCCTCAGTGGGGAAAGGTCTTCCGGAAACCTGAGTCATTCCAAGGTGCCAATCCAGCTTCGCCCTGCCCACTCTGGCTCCCAGCTGCCCTGCCGTGCCAACAGTCATCTTCAGTGAGAGGATAGGCTTGGCCTGCACCAGAGAGGCACACCTGCTCCCCCGTGAGATCTCCCCCCCCCCGCAACCACCTCTCCTCAGGGCCTGGGGCCCAGTGTCCTTTCTACCTCCCCACCCAGTCCACCACCCCAGCCCTCTCCCTCCTGGCTGCATTTGGGGACTGAATTGTCTTGGAGTCACAGACTGAGAACCCCCTGCTCCATCTCCCTCGGTAAGCTCTTCCGGCTGCCCTCCCCCACACTCCCAGCTGGCACTCATCTCTTACCACTAGCTGGCCCTTGGTGTCCCGTGACACCCGAGGGTGGGACTTAGGGCCCCTCCATGGGAACCCCTCCAGACCCCAGTGGCAGAGACTAACTATCCATTCGGTACCATTTGCCAAGATGGGCAGTACCAGCTCAAGCCAGAAGGGTTTGTTTATCTCAGAGGAACTGAACCATCCATGTTCTGTTTACCTACTTCTCCCAGCAAACCAGGTGGAAGACAAACAGTCTTTGTTAAACCGTTTCCCCCTTCACCCAGCCCTGCCTTACTCCTCCATGTACTACTGTACTGCTCTCAAGGAAGTAGCCCTCCCTAGGGAAAAATTGGAGGAGAACCAGGAATAAAAGTGTAATTGCTCCCCGTCCTGACCCCTGACCTCCTTGACCATCCTCCTGTAAAGGTCAGAGGAGTGGACTCAGGAGCCCCTGGCCCTATCATCCTCAGTCCACAGGATTCCAGGGAGATCAAATCAATTTTGCAGTCACCTGGTTTTGGTTCGGAGACCTTTAAAGGCAACCCCTCCCCCACTCTTACAGAATGGCTGGGTCACCCTCCACCCCAACCCCGGCCTACCCATCTCACCCACATTCTTCCTCCTCTCCATTCACCCTGGGAATCCTATGAGCTACGGGCTAGAAGCCAAGACATGCTCATCGAGGGATGGGTATGCCTTCTGGGCCTCAGAGGGGACCTAGGGGAGTCAGAGAAACCCAGGGCATCCAGCCAGGGGCCCAAGAAGGGTTGGGCTCTGTGGGAAAGCTAGGCACAAAGGCAGGAGCCTGCTGGGCAATTTAATCAGTTCTCAGGTCCAGTTTGAAACTGGAATATAACAAGGTCTCCCAGCTAGCAACCAGAGCCCAGCTGACCCTGGGGAATGGAATGACAGAGTGGCCCAGGGGAAAGAGTGTAGTCCTGAGAGTTAGGGGACCTGGGTTCTGATCCTGGCTCTGCTCCTGGGTTGCTATGTGACCTGGACTAGTAGCTCAACTTCTCCGGGTCTCGGTTTCCTTGTCTGTAAACTGGGAATTTAATACCTCCTTTTTTGTGGTATTTCTTAAGCACTTACTATGTGCCAGGCACTGTGCTAAGCACTGGGGTAGGTACAAGCTAATCAGGTTGGACACAATCCCTATCCCACATGTGGCTCACAGTCTCAATCCCCATTTTACTGATGAGGTAACTGAGGCACAGAGAAGTTAAGTGATTTGCCCAAGGTCACTTAGCAGACAAGTGGCAGAGCTGGTATTAGAACCCAGTTCCTTCTGACTCCCAAGCCCGTGCTCTATCCACTAGACCACACTGCTTCTTGTTCATTCAATCGTATTTATTGAGTGCTTACTGTGTGCAGAGCACTGTACTTGTTCTCCCTTCTCCTAAGACTGTGAGCCCTATGTGGGACAGAGACTGTGTCCAATTTGATTAGCTTGTCTCTACCCCAGTGCTCAGTACAGTGCTTGGCACATAGGCAGGGCTTAAAACATATTATTATTATCATTATTGCTACTACTACTAATAATAATACTGCTCTGGTGCCATCCTCCAGGGAAAGGGCATTAAAAACAGAATTAGATCCACAGTAATGCCCGAATCCTACTGGGTATACGGCATGAGGTGCTCGGGACATACAGAAGAAATAAAATATAGGGTCCTGGTCCTCGAGGAGTTTTAAGATATAATGCTAGAAAACAGTAGACATAAATAAACAGGCCACAGAAAATAGCCAGAAGTTAGAGATACAAATCAATCAATCAATCACCAATTCAATAAATCCATGAGTGGCGAGGTGCCTGAAGAGGAGGGGGCCACATGACCAGGAAGGTGGGTGATTAATCAGGGAAGGCCTTCTGGAGGAGGTGGCTGTTTAGGGAGCTTTGAAAGAAGGAAAGTATGTAGTTTGGCAGGTAGGAGGTGGGAAGGTGTTCCAGGCAGAGGGAAGGGTGTGAGCAATAAGATGGGAGAGTAGAGAGTAAGGTACAGGAGGGTGAGATTGGGAGGTTCTAGGAGTCAGAGCTGGTTTGTGGCAGGAGAGGAGATGGGCAGAGTAATGGGGAGCCAGTGGCGGGGGGAGGGACAGCCTGGAAGCCAATGTTCAGTCAGAAGGAGGGGAGCAAGAGGCTGCACCCCAAGGCAGAGAGGTCTCGAAGAGGGTTAGCATTGCGGTAGAAGCCTAGGGGAGGGGGTTGTTCGGGATTGGGGATGGTTGGGATTTGAGTTCTCCGGAGACAGACAATTCACCGGTTGGCAGAACAAAGTAGCAGTCAGCCCCAGTGGGGCAGACATCTGGTGAGGCCTGAGGCCTGGGGAGTCCCCTGGAGAGGGGAAGGAAAAACACAAGAGCCTCGTACCCCCGGTCCCCATCCCCCAGACCGCCCTGTTCCCCTCCAGCCTTGCCTGCCCAAGGCTAATGAGTCTGGCAGCTTCTCCCTCCGACTGCCTTTTCACCAGCAGCCCGAGGCTCTTGGCGGCCACTTGACATCCTCGGCAGGTACTCGAGTTTCAAGGGCTGGTCCTCTCGCTATAGTGGCATTAAAGAGGTGGAATGATGGGTGGGGGTGGAGGGGGCAGGGAGAGGCTCTCACCCCTGGGGAAGGGGGGAGTCAGGGAGCTTGGGAGGGCCGTGGTGGGGGTGGGAGGATGTCCAGCCCAGACCTGGGTTCCCCAAATCGAGTCCTCCGAACTCTCCCTTCCACCTGCAAGGTTAATCTGTCTCAGCGGGATTCCTCCATGGCAGAATGTCGGGCCGAGCTGGAGGAGTTCCCATAGGGCCTGACCCCTTCTCTCGAATGACAAGTGTAGGATGTTTAGCTCGCCAGGGGACTGGGGAGGGTGTCCAACTCCTCAATTCTGCAGCCGGTTGCCCCCGCCCAACTCTTCCCCCCCTCCCCCCCACCACACACACCCTCTCATCTTGGGGGCTGTTTCCAGCCCTTAACATGGTATTTGTTTAAGCGCTTACTATGTGTCAAGCACTTCTTAGGGCCGGAGTAGATAAAAGTTAATCAGGTTGGACACAGTCCCTATCCTACATGGGGCTCACAGTCTAAGGAGGAGGGAGAACAGGTTTTGAATTCCCATTTTACAGATGAGGAAACTGAGGCACGGAGCAGTGACATGACTTGCCCAAGGTCACACGGCCGGCAAATGGTAAAGTGGGATCAGAACCCCGGTCCTCTGACTCCCGGGCCCGCGCGCTATCCATTAGGCCACCCTGCTTCTCCAGCCCTTGCCCTCTTCCTTCCCGCCTTGAGGGGAAAATCCCTAGGGAAAAGTGGTTACGTATTAGACACCGAGCTGCTGCATTAGCCAGCTACAATTAGACTATCAGGCTACCGTGAGCTATTACTCTTATCACCCGTCCGCGGCCCCCACCCCACCTGGGTGACTGTCTTAGCTTGCTTCTTCACCCCTTTCCACCCTTCTTCGCTGCCCTCGGAGACTCCCTCGCTGGCGTCCCGACCCGGGGGTAGGGGGGTGAAAGGGAGACCTCCTCCTTCCGCGGCCCCCGGCCCGGTTCCCGGTCTGCGTGGGGAAGGGGAGGGGAGGGCGGGTGCGGAGGTACTAGGAGGAATACGGCGGCAGCGGCCGGGCTGGGAGGCTTCCTGCGGCCGTGGTGAATGAGCGTTTGACTGCGCTGCAGCCGTCGCCGCCGGTATATAAGCCGCCGCGGGGCCGGCAGCTTCTCATTCCCAGCTCGGAGCCGCCCGCGTCGTTCAGCCCCCCTTCCCCTCCCCCCCGACACCGGGGCCCCGGGACCCTCCCCCCCCCAGCAGGTAGGCGCTTGAACCCAGTTCCGGCGACCCCCCCCTCCTCAATTAGCCCCCTCCTCCATGCCCCTATAACGCCCCGGGAGAGGGGCGCTGGGTGGCATGAGGCGGGGGCGAGGGGACCGTCCAGGGGGGCGGAGAGAAGCCGAGGGGAGAGCCCCGTGGTCCGAAGGAGAGGACTCCGGCCGCCCCCTTGCCCCCTCCCCAATTACTCCAGGCCCCAGGGTGTTCCCAGAGGAGCAAAGTGACCTTTTCCCCCTCGGGGTCAATCCAGATCGTTCTTTACCTTCCTCGGGACTCCCCACTCCTCACCCCGTCCCTTTCTTTCCAAGTTACCTGGGAAGTGGGCGCTGCCCCATCCTGGTCCTTTCCTCTGGGACAGCCCCCGGGGCGCACAGCGTCCGGGAGGAGACCAGGAAGCGACAGGTGACCGAGACTGGAAACTTCTGCTGGACTAGGGGCTGGGGATTGGGGGTTGGGGGGGCGCGGGGAAGGCCGAAGGCTGGGACCCCCCTCTCCACCCTCTTTTTTCCTGAGCTCCTTGTATGTCCGGGACTACTCCTGCCCTGTCCACTTCGAGCCCGCGGGAGTGGGGAGGGGGTGTCAAGGTACAGGGAGTAGCCCTCTCCTCCTTCCGTGCCCCCTCCCTACCCGATCTTTTTGGAGGGAGAGGAAGGCGCGGAGGATAGAGAGCACTGCGCCCGGCTAGATCCCCCTCCCCACAGCCCCCGCGCCCGGATGAGATCATGTCTCTAACGTGCTTGAAGATCCCCGGAGACTGGAGGTGACGAGGGTAGGGGTGGAGGGTGGGGGGGGCGGAGGACGGGACCTGCCGGGTCCCTGGTCTCGAGAGCGTCCTCTCTCCCTCTCTTTTTCTCTGTCTTTCTCTCCCGAGAAGCTCCTCCCGCGTGGCTGGCTCCTTTTCTCCCTCCCCGGAGGGATCCGATCGCCCGGCATCCGCCCGCCGCCTCCCCTTTCCCCCTCCTGTTGCTGCCTCCCGCCTTGTGTAGAAGTTCAACCGGGGCTGATTTGCTTGCCGTCCCCTCTCCCCCGGGGGTCACGTCCCCGGGGCGAGATGCCGTCGATCCCCTTCCCCTCGACCCCGGGAGGGGCTCCCGTAGGTTGCCCGCTGCCAGGGAAGCTAACGGGCCACTCCCAGGCGGCTGCGGAGGGGCCAGCTTCCTCGGCCTCCTCTCAGAGCACTGCCCGGGGTGGGGAGTGGGCACGCAGAACCTAGAGCAGCTGTGCCCCCAGCCCCTCTGACTGGAGACAGAGGTCTGTGAAGGGCTGATGTATCAACAGATGGGGCAACAGGGGAAGGGAGGTAGATGGCTGGCCGACCAGGGGGACGTGGAGATCCAGGTAGCGACTGAATCCAAGGGCTGGGCACTACCAAAATGCCTGCTTCTCTGGCCACCTCGGCCAGGATGGAGGGAGTGGGGTGGGTATGCCAGAGCCATCTGTGCCTTGGTCCCCCACAGCAGGCAGCAGTGCCAACCCTGGGTGTTGCGAGCCATCCCCGGGTGAGGGGGTGCCAACAGCTGACAGGCAGGGGGAAGTGCCCTCTGGGCTCTTTCTGCTGGTAGCCACTGGCCCTCTGTCTGATGGGGCCACCCTGGGCTTTGCTTGACAGTTTTGCAGAAGGTGTGCTGCTGCTCTCTGAACCGCCGTTGCTGCTGCTGCTGCTGCCGCCACTCTTCCTCCTCCTTCCTCACCACCAGCTCTCCTCTTCCTCCACCTCCTCCTCTTCCTCCCCTTCTCCTCTTCCTCCTCCTCCTCCTCCTCCTCCCCCGCATCCTGCTCTCCTGGCCCAATGAAGAAGACCAACATGTGGTTACTGGATCGGCTGCGGGGCTCCATGGAAAATGGCCGTGGGGGGGACTCAGGTGACAGATCCTCCAAGGGGCCTCTTTACAGCAACGTCCTGACCCCGGACAAGATCCCAGACTTCTTCATCCCCCCCAAGTTCCCCACGGGGCCGCCTGAGAGCGAGGGGGCGGGGGAGAGCAAGGGGGCGGGGGCATCGGCTCCTCCCCCACCTCTGGGCACATCTGCCTCTGAGCAGAACCTGGCACGGGGGAGCGGGGCCCAGCGCAGCCCCCGGTTGTCGGCCAAGGTGGCAGCGGAAAGCAGGAACCTGCTCAAGGCCGCCAGCCGCCACATCATCCAGATCGAGAGCGCAGAGGACTGGGGGCCCGAGGAGGCCTTTGGCACCAACGTGGACCCGCAGGCCCAGACGGCCATGTCCCTGCCCTACGTGCCCAAGGCCCAGACGTCCTATGGCTTCGCCACCCTCATGGAGAGCCCCCATACCCGACGTAAGGAGTCCCTCTTCCACAGCGAGCACGGCAGCCTGGCCCAGGCCACTTCGCCCGGGTCCCAGCGGCGGGCGGGTGGCAAGGTGAATGGGGAGGGCGGGCAGCTGACCCCAGCTGACGTGGGCATGTCGCTCATGAACCCCTACCGCTACTTCAGCGGCGGGGAGAGCGACACGTGCTCCTCGGCCGAGTCGTCCCCCTTCGGCTCCCCGTTGCTCTCCCGCTCCGTCTCCCTCCTCAAGCTCTTCAGCCAGGACAGCCAGGCCAAGGTCATCAAGCTGAAGCACTCGGTGGGCCGCCACAGCTCCCTGTCCACCGACGACAGCTCGGCTGACACCAGCCCCAGCTCCCAGCGGCGCGCCCGCTGCGCCACCCCACCGGGAGGCCCAGCCCAGGCTCCGCCAGCCCCAGAGCCTGGCCAGGTGCACCATGGAGAACACACGGTGCGCCTGACCAAGCGGGGGAGCCTGCGGCTGACGGCCGAGTACGACCCGTCGCAGGCGCGGCTGCGGGTGCGGGTGCTGGCTGCTGAGGGGCTGTACGACCGGCTCTTCGACACACGGAGCATCAACTGCTGTGTGGGGCTGTACCTGACCCCTGGCAAGCTGCAGAAGCAGCGTAGCACCATCATCAAGAACAGCCGCCATCCGGTCTTCAACGAAGACTTCTTCTTTGATGGGCTGGGGGCCGCCAGCGCCCGTAAGATGGCGCTCAAGGTCAAGGTGGTTAATAAGGGGGGCAGCCTCAAGCGGGACACCCTGCTTGGTGAGATGGAGATGCCTCTCACCACCCTGCTGCCCTTCTTATAAGAGAAGCACCCCTAGCCCTCACCCCGCCCCTGCCCACCTGCCCACCCCTCACTTGGGGCTAGCTTGAGGGGAAGATGGAAGCTGGCCATGGCCGGAGTGGGGGGGGGGGGGGGGGAGTTGGCACGGGATCTGCTGCCCAGGACGCGCCTGGCGGGGGGCTCCATTTGATGCCCCTTCTTTACCACCTCCGCCCCATCTGGGCTGCCTTTGGGAAGGTGGAGAGGGATCCACTTCGGTTGGCTGCCAATGATGGAGCTGTGGGGGGGCAGGGAGGGGATGGGGGAATAGGGGGATGGGGGGTGGGGCAAGGGGACACTGTCCTCAGTCAGCAGGGCTCTGCCACTGGATGCCCCCAGTGAGGGGAGGGGGGAGGGTGCTGGGCTGGATTGGGCAGGGAGGGGGATGGGGGGCGGGACAGAAGTGGGGAGGGGGGAACGACTGAGGTGGCAACTAAACCACTGGACCCAGCCCTCAATGCTGCAGCCACATGGTGGTGATTTTGGCATCTTACTACAGAATACTGTGGTCTATTCATTTTATTCATGGGGTGTGGGAGGGGAGGGAGGAAGCTGGAATATGGAGAAAGGGGGTTGGGGGGCAAGGATCTCTGAATTTTCCACCCTCTCATTCCCTTCCCGGGACTCAGGTCCCTTTGCTCAGCTCTTAGCAGAGGTAGGGCCTGAGATGCCAGGTTTCCTGGGAGATTACCACATGGGCAGCAGAGGGATGGGGAGTCAGTTCTTGGGCTGAGGTTGGCAGCTGGGGCCCTCTTTTGCCCTCCCATCTTGCCCCCTCACCCTTCGTCCCCATGGGCCATTGATGAAATGCTACTGGGCTCGCTCAATCCTTGCCCTGGCCGCTCTGGGGAACACCGAAGGGCGTGAGGTAGGCGGGAAGTGTCCTGTCGTGCGTCTGGGCCATGATCCTGTCCCTGCAGACCAGTGAGTTGCTGCCACTACCCTCTTTGCTCTGGTCTCAGAAGAACGAGGATGGGGAAGCAGGCGGGGATTAAGGATTCAACCATCCAGCCACCTTTATCAGTGCCCAGCTGGAGGTGGGTGGGGTGGGGGAGAGAGAGAGGGAGATACTGTCATCGGCCACCAGCGAGGACCAAGACTCCAGGCCCATGCTCCTGGGGAAGCCAGTTTGACATGGACCTATGTCTCCAGAGTCCAATTTCCTTGGGGAGCAGGTCGCCCCCGCCGGGGCAGAGAGCCCTGTTTGAATCTGTTGTACTCTGTGGTGTCTGTTGCACCGCTTTCTCTGCATGGTCATAGGCTTCTGTGGGAGGGGTTCCCCCTTTGTGCTAGCCACGCACCCCCCTTTCCCCTGTCCCCGACTGTCATTTCCTGTGTTTGATGCCCCTTTCCTGTAACAAACAGCAGATGGCAGCTGTCCTAAGTCTTATTGTGTCAAGCTATTTATATTTGGAAACGAATCGATTGCTCGATGTATTTTACTTGAGTCTTATATATATATATATATATATATGTTTTGGATATGGGGTGGGGGTGGGGGCGTGGTTTTTAGCGTTTCCCTATGTGCATGTTGTTTGGGGGATTTTTGTAAAATTCCTAGAATGGTTTTGTGGATTTGTGTCTTTTCAGGCTTCAATGGGAACAGAAGTAATAAAGCTGTAGCTGCTCTGGGGAGAGGGGTGGGAGAGATGGCCCAGCCCTCTGCTGGCTCAGGGTTGGAGCCATCACCTACTGCCCTGCTGCCATCTCAATGCTCCCAACCCTTTAAGACCCTCAGCCCTGGGAGGGAAAGAGGAACACACAGGAGGCTGGGCAGGTTCCCTTCCCCTTTCTGCCCTGGAGGGGAATGGAGGCATTCCGTGCCTCGCTTTCCCTAGGTGAGGCAGGATGTGAATCTCTCTTCCCACCCCTCTTGCTTGTTGCCAGAGAAGAGAGACCTCTGCAACAAGGTGTGTGTTGAGTGGGGGTGGGGGTGGGGGGGTTCAAGCTGTGTTTCCTCTCCTCCTCCATTGGCTCTCACCAGCAATGAAATTCTAGGGTCACTGCTCCTAGGTGATGAAGGCCAGAAGAGTGCATCAGTGCAGTAGGTGAGGTCCCTTCTGGGGCAACGCTGTGCCAGACTGAGGCGGGGGTCCCTTCCCTAGCTGCATCCTGAATCAGCCCCCTCCCTGCCCAGCCTCATCACCCCCATCAGGTTCTTTCTCCACATCCTCACCCACCGCTGCTCCAGCTCTGGGGGGGCCCAGCCCCTCCTGCATAACTGGAGGGAACATGAAGGCTGGCCTCCAAACCTGCATCTTTCCTAAAGCCCCCCCCCCCATCTTCCTGTCCCCTCCATCCCTCCCCCACCTTGCTGTAGCAAACGGAGGGAAGAACCCAGGAGAATGGAAGAGGAGGAGTTGGGTTCTCCCCTGATTAGCCTCATTAGAAAACCAAGAGGGCTCGTTCCCCCAGGGGACCTCTTTGATTGCTGTGACGTGGTTGGCTGGCGGCCTTCCAATCCAGATGGTGAGACTGGGGGGGAGGACGACGGGACCCACGATGAGGGGAAGGGGAGGGATGCTGGGGTGGGGGGGATGCACCCTCTCTTCCCTCCTAGCACAGAATTAAGGGAGTTTCCAACAGACACCCAATTCCTAACTGCCTGTCTCGTGTGTATGTGTGTGTGTGTGTGTGTGTGTGTGTGTGTGAGAGAGAGAGAGAGAGAGGGAGAGAATGAATATGAATGAGATAAGGAGGCGAAGAGAAAAAGAGAGTCAGGTGCTTTAAACTTAGAGCATAACAACAAACAGGGATGGATTTTTGTGTGTACACAGTATGGTCAAGGCTGTGGGTCCCACATTGGCCTTTTCAGCCGCAAATGCGCTCATAGGTGAACTTCACCATAGGTGTTGTAGTCTTCGAATACAAAGGACAACTCTGTGTGTGTGTCTGTCTGTCTGTGTATGAGTGTGAGAGAGAGAGAGTGAGCAAGAAATCCACAGGGAGGTTGCCCAAAAAGGGAAATCACAGCAGCAGGTAGGGGGCAAGGACTGAAATTTCACCCAACATTTGATCAATCAATCAATCAATCGTATTTATTGAGCGCTTACTGTGTGCAGAGCACTACTAAGCGCTTGGGAAGTACAACTTGGCAACATAGTTGCCAGTTGATCTCTGCTTCTGCTCCCTCTGAGCTGGTTCATTCACTGCCAGTTGTGTGGGCTCATGGGAGTGTGTTTGCCTGTGGATAACCTGTGCGTGTGCGTGCCCATATATAGTACATACGGCTCTGCCTTGGAGCATGTATACAAGGTTGATTCTGGGTGTCATGTGTGGGCATACATGCAAATAGGTCTGCCTGTAGATGTACATATATGTGAGGCTATATTGTGGGTGTGCAGGTGTGTGTCTGTGTGAGGGTGTGTGTGCATGCATACATGGGGATGTGTGAGTCTTGTGGCAGCTGTTGGAAACTTTCAGTTCTCCAGGTTCAAAGCATTTCAACCCCTGATCTTGACCTCGAGTCAGGGGGATCAATGAGGTGACTTGACTTGCAGCCCTGGTGGTGCGGGTCAGTGCCGCAATGTAGTAGAGGGTGTGGGCTCCATGGAGGAGGAAGAGGAGGAGCAGGGATGCTGCTATGCTGGAAATTCCTTACTTCATACTGAGGTGGGGGTTGGGAGGGGCAGGAGGGGGGGAAGGGTAGAGTGGTGGTGTGGGGATGCGGGAGAGAGAATCCTTCCAGACTCTGAATGATGCCACCTGGGCTGTTTTATCCAGCCCTTCCGCCACTCACCCTCTCCATCACCCCCCACTTTCCTCCCTTCCTCTTTCTTTTCCTGACACTGGGCTGTTCTCCTGGGGTCTCCCCCAATAGCCCAGAAAGCCTTCCAGATTTCCCCTGGGGCTCTGGAATCATAAGTAATTGGTCTGGCCTGGTTGGAGGAGAAGAAGAGGAGGAAGAAGAGGAATGAGAGGGAAAGTCGGGAGGGAAGGAAAGCTGCATGGGGTGGGCCTGGGGCAAAGGTACCCACAGGCAGGGTGGGAGAAATGAGTGCCCAGAGGGCACTGATCTTCCTCCCACACAGGAACTCTGTTCCCTGCCTATGCCTGCGGAGCCCCACCTCCCTGACCCTATGCCCCCTCCCCATCCGAGGGCCATGTTGCTCTGGCTCTCCTAGGCCCCTCCTCTCTTTTTCTATCTTTCTCCACTTGTTTGATATATTTCTGTGTTTGGATTCAACTGATGACTTTTGAAGTGAAATAATAATAAAAAACCCCTCTGAATGTTCGTTTATAAATGAAGTTTTTAGTGCAATAAAGTTATTTCTAAAGCAAAAAAGAATGCTGACTGGCAATGTTTTATCTGCAATTAATAGCCAATGCTGTTAACAGGGCCCTAATTAATAACGTAGTGACATTTGCCCAAATTCTCTATTGGAGTGGGTCTCTCAGCCACAGCTGGGAAATTCTTCTCCCCTTCATTACCTCTTCCCTCATTTGAGGAACGCCGGGGTACCTGTCCTCAGAAGTGAAAGTAAGCCGGGGCGGGCGTTCCGGAATGGATGATTTGGAAGCGTCGAGGAGCCTAGCTCCATTTTGTCTGGCCGGACTTTAGACGGACCCAGGAGATGGAGGCCGAGCGCAGGCGCAGAAACATCCCTCCCCACCCCCAACCCTCCACAGAGGGGGTGGTGGTCGGCAGCACAAGGGCTGCGGTATTCCAGCTGCACCACCTGCTCTCGCCGCAAGCCCCACACGGTTCCTGGTGGAGGCGGAGGGCCACTCTTATTGAGGGGTTGGGGGGCATCTGTCCGGCGCCGGGGCTGGCAGGGAGTGAGCATTGCTGGGGAGGCAGCTGGACTCCGGAGGTCTGATGCTGCTGGAGGAGGACAGGGTTGCACTATGTGACACCTCTCCGCCTCAGTGCCGCTCTTGTCTCATGCCCCCTGCCGTGCCCTGACTCTTGCTCCAAGACCACTGCTGCGACCCAAGCCTGGTGACCCAGCTGTTTCTAGGGTGAAGGAGATGGAGATGATCCGTCTCCATTCCCACTACCTCTTTCTGTTCTGCTATGGTTTGGGGACGATCGGCAAACTTCCTACAGAGGGGACCCTGGCCTAGGAGTCAGAAGGTCAGGGGTTCTAATCCTGGCTCTACCACTTGTCTGCTGTGTGACCTTGGGCGAGTTTCTTCAAGCGTGGCTCAGTGGAAAGAGCAAGGGCTTCGGAGTCAGAGGTCATGGGTTCTAATCCCAAATCCACCGCTTGTCAGCTGTGTGACTTTGGGCAAGTCACTCAACTTCTCTGTGCCTCAGTGACCTCATCTGTAAAATGGGGATTAATCAATCAATCAATCATATTTATTGAGCACTTACTGTGTGCAGAGCACTGTACTAAGCGTTTGGGAAGTACAAGTTGGCAACATAAGAGTGTGAGCCCCCCATGGGACAACCTGATCACCTTGTAACCTCCCCAGCGCTTAGAACAATGCTTTACACATAGTAAACACTTAATAAATGCCATCATTATTTATTATTTATTCTCTCTGCCTCAGTTACTTCATTTGTAAAAGGGGGAATGAGACTGTGAGCCCCACTTGGGACAGGGACTGTGTCCAACCCGATTTGCTGGTATCCACTGCAGCATTTCAGACAGCGCCTGGCACATAGTAAGCATTTAACAAATACCACAATTTGTGGGAGCAGGTGGGGTGGCAGCCAGAGACCCACTGGACTGGCCCTGGGTCCCCCACAAACCTCGGATCCGGGCGGGAGGGATTGGCCTAGCTCAGCCCGAACTGCAGCTTCACCATCACACTGGGAAGCAGCCATCACAGGACACCCCTTTTGAGGGTTTCTGTCCCTTGCTTCAAAGGTGGGAGGCTGGAAAGGGGCTGGGGCTTCTGGCCTCTGCTCATAGCCCCTTATTCCATTTTGATTTTACCCCTTTATGAATCCAGCCTAGCCTAAGGGAATTTATTTAGTGCTTTATTAAGTGCATACTATGTGTCAAGCACTAATCTAAGCACGGGGGTAGATTCAAGTTAATCAGGTTGGATTCATCCCTGTCTCCCCCTTAAGGAGTTCACAGTCTCAGTAGGAGGGAGACCAGGTATTGAATCCCCATTTTATAGATGAGGTAACTGAGGCACAGAGAAGTTAAATGACTTGCCCAAGCTCCCACAGCTGACAAGAGGCTGAGTTGGGGTTAGAATTCGGGTCCTCCAACTCCCAGGCCCAGGCTCTTTTCACAGGCCATGCTGCTTCCCATTATTCTGCATGCCCCAAGTAATAGTGTGATGGCATGGGCTTATAGGCAATATGTATATGTATATATATATATATATATATATATATATATATATATATTTTTTACTTCCACCCCGGCCTGACCAGTTCTAGGTCAGAGGGTGTCAAGGGGCCGAGGGGGAAGCAGAGAAGCTGAGGTTCTTGTTCTCGAGGATTTCACCCTCTAACATCAGCTTGACGTGCCCGGAATGAATGGACCTGCAAAAGCAGCAGCCGTGTTGGCTGCTCTTTGGCTCCTGGCCTGATTTCTCTGTACCCAGCGAGTTGTTCATTTCCCAGTGGATCTCTAGTGTGGAGGAAGTCAAAGAGGTGGGATTGGACAGGGCCCTCCCCCAGGCAACAGGCTCTCCAACCTTTCCCCTCTGAAAGAGGTTCACTCAGGGCCGGTTGAAGTAGTCCGGGCAGCCATTTTCCTCCGCCGGGTGGCTGCTGCAGCAGGATTGTTTGACGTCTCTGAGAGCCGCCTCCCCCCCACCACCCACCCCAAATGCTGTTGGGAATGCTGCCAGCGAGCCCGGGAGAGAGAGAAGCCAACTGCCACATGGACAGCCAGATGGGAGGAGGCCCTAGCGCTCTGGAGAGGCCTGAAGCCTGGCGGGAAGGGAAGGGAGGGAAGGCTGGGGAGAAGACGGAATCGGGCTTCTTCTTCCCGGTCTGAGGCTCCTGTCCGGAATTTTGGGATGCCCCACCCAATGCAGATGGGATGCAGATGGTGTGGCAGGTCCAGCCGCTACTTGAACGGAAGCTCCTTGAGGGCAGGGATTGGATCTACTAACCCTTTTGGACTCTTCCAAACATTTAGAACAGTGCTTGACAAACAGTAAGTGCTTAATAAATACCATGGATTGATTCCTTGGCTCCTTCATTGATTAGCCAATCATGTGGGGACAGCACAGGATGGGAGGAGACCTGATTGACATTTACAAAATCCTGAAGGTTGTAGAGAGGGCCAACACAGATCTGATGTTTTCCAAGTCCTGATCCACTAGGACCGGGGAGGGCCCGCTGGAGCTTGAGGGTGGCAGAATAATAATAATCACTGTGGTATTTGTTAAGCACTAAATTTGTGTAGAGCTGGGGCAGATGCAAGATAATCACTTCAGATCCAGGCCCTGTCCCACTGGGGCTCACAGTGTAAAGGGGAGAGGGAACAGGTGTTGAATCCCCATTTTACAGATGAGGAAACCAAGGCCCAAATCATTCATTCATTCATTCAATCTCATTTATTGAGCGCTTACTGTGTGCAGAGCACTGTGCTAAGCGCTTGGAAAGTACAATTCGACAACAGATAGAGACAGTCCCTGCCCAACAACGGACTCACAATCTAGAAGGGGGAGACAGACAACTGAACAAAACAAGTAGACAAGTGTCAATACCATCAAAATAGATAATAGAATTATAGATATATGCACATCATTAATGAGAGTGATAAATATGTACAAAAGAAGTACATATATGTAAATATGTACAAAGAAGTGATGTGACTTGCCCAAGGTCACACAGCAGATAAATGGTGAAGCAGAGATTAGAACTCAGGTGCCCTGGCTCCTAGGCCTGTGCTCTTTTCACCCAAGGAAGCATTCATTCAATTGTATTTATTGAGTGCTTACTGTGAAGCAGAGCGTGGCTCAATGGAAAGAGCCCGGGCTTGGGAGTCAAAGGTCATGGGTTCTAATCCTGGCTCTGCCACATGTCTGCTGTGTGACCTTGGGCAAGTCACTTAATTTCTCTGAGCCTCAGTTACCTCATCTGTAAAATGGGGATTAAGATTGTGAGCCCCACGTGGGACAACCTGATCACTTTGTATCCCCCCCGGTGCTTAGAACAGTGCTTCGCACATAGTAAGGGTTTAACAAATGCCATTATTATTATTATTATTATTACTGTGTGCAGAGCACTGAACTAAGTGCTTGATACAGTACAATGTAACAATAAACAGACAGATTCCCTGCCCACCATGAGCTTACAGTCTAGAGGGGGAGACAGGCATTAATATAAATAAATAAATTACAGCTATATACATAAGTGCTGTGCGGCTCAGCCTGGAGGATGAATGAAGGGAGCAAGTCAGGGCGACGCAGAAAGGAGAGGGAGAAGAGGAAAGGAGGGCTTGTCAGGGAAAGTTTCTTGGAGGAGATGTGCCCTCAATGAGGCTTTGAAGGGGGAGAGAATAATTGTCGGTCAGATACGAGGAGGGAGGGCGTTCCGGGCCAGAGGTAGGACGTGGGCGAGATGTTGGCAGTAAGATAGATGAGATCGAGATACAGTGAGAAGGTTAGCATTAGAGGAGCGAAGTGTGCGGGCTGGGTGGTAGGAGGAGAGTAGCGAGGTGAGGAAAGAGAGGGTAAGGTGATTGAGTGCTTTAAAGCCAATGGTGAGGAGTTTTTGTTTGATGCAGAGGTGGATGGGCAATCATTGGAGTTTCTTGAGGAGTAGGGAAAAATGACCTGAACACTTTTGTAGAAAAATGATCTGGGCAGCAGAGTGAAGTATGGACTGGAATGGGGAGAGACTGGAGGCAGGGAGGTCAGCAAGGAGGCTGATATAGTAATCAAAGCAGAGTAGGATAAGTGGTCAGATGAGTGTGGTAGCAGTTTGGATAGAGAGGAAAGGACACATTTTAGCAATATTGTGAAGGTGGAATCGGCAGGATTTAGTGATGGATTGAATATGTGAGTTGAATGAGAGAGTGGAGTCAAGGATAACACCAAGGTTATGGGCTTGTGGGACAGGATGGATGGTTGTGCAGTCTACAGTGATAGGAAAGTTATGGGGAAGACAGGGCTTAGGTGGGAAGATAAGAAATTCAGCGCTTCACCAAGAAGGAGGAGGAATGGAGTGTTGGAGCAGGGAAGGAGTAAGCAGATGGAATTTGTTCCCTCAAGAAATTGTGGGAGCAGCTGGAAATACCAGGAGATTCAATTGGGGTTTGTGTAGATACATGAATGAACAGCCCATATTGGGTCACTAGAGGGAAAGTTAGGGATGGAGAAGGGGTACTAGGACTGTTGGGTGTCTCATCCCTAAATATAAGCAGGGGTGTCTGACTCACATGGTTCCTCCAAGCATCTTTGCCATGGAGGCAGAACCTTGGGTTGACTGTGGACCTGGCCCAGCAATGGTAGGGCCCATAGCCTTTTTTGTGGATGAGCCAAAGAGACCCCAAATTGCAAGGATTTCCCACCCCAGTACTTACTGCTTAAATGTTGGCCAGGGAGGGGACAAGGTTGGTTGAGGATGGGAGTTGCATGACCATTTGTCTACTTCACAGGACAGGGAGAGCAGAGAAGAACAAGGAGAAATATTGCTTTCTCACCCGCAGGATGCTGAGCATGCATCTGGGAAGTCTGGGGTGGAGGGGTATGGACCCAGAGAATTCTCTCCCCTCAAGAAGCTTCCGGTCTAGTTTGGACACAATAAATGCTAAGCAATGTGGACTAGTGGAAAGACCACGGGCCTGGGGAGCAGGGGACCTGGGTTCTCATCCTGGCTCTGCCAATAGCACATTCTGTGACCTTGGGCAAGTCACTTCTTCTCTCTGCCTCACTTTTCTCATCTGCCAAATGGAGATTCAATACTTGTTTTCCCTCTTATGTAGACTGTGGGACAGGGACTGTGTCTGACCTGATTGTTCATCATTCATTCAGAGCACTGCACTAAGCCCTTGGGAAAGTACAATGTGACAATAAACTGTGACAATCCCTCTCCACAACGAGCTCATAGCCTGAAGGGGGTGGGGGGAGACAGACATCAATACAAATAAATAGACATCAATACAAATAAATAAAATAACAGATATCTACATAAGCGCTGTGGGGCCGTGGTGGGGAGAGCAAAGGGAGCAAGTCAGGGTGACGCAGAAGGGAGTGGGAGATGAGGAAAAATGGGGCTTAGTCTTGTACCTACCTCAATCAATCAATAAATGATATTTATTGAGAGCTTACTACGTACAGAACACTGTACTAAGAGACTAAGAGCTTGGAAGAGTACAATGCAAAAGAATTAGCAGATACGTTCCCTTCCCATAACAAGCTTGTTTGGCACATAGTAAACTCCTAACAAATGGCACAATTATTATTATAAGTTGATTCAATGGATGCCAAGCCAAGTTCAGAACACACTCCACCTGTCATGTGGACTAGATGCCCCTGCTTGGAACTCCTTTCCCTGGCATCAAACATGCCAAGCCACATCCCTCCCCAACTTCAAAGTCCTCCCCCCAAATCCACCTTTTCCAGGATTAATTCCCTGATTAATTCCCTGCCTCCCAGATCAATCAATCAATCAATCAATCGTATTTATTGAGCGCTTACTGTGTGCAGAGCACTGTACTAAGCACTTGGGAAGTACAAATTGGCAACATATAGAGACGGTCCCTACCCAACAGCGGGCTCACAGGCTAGAAGGGGAAGACAGACAACAAAACAAAACATATTAACAAAATAAAATAAATAGAATAGATGTGTACAAGCAAAATAGAGTAATGAATACATACAAACGCGTGGCTCAGTGGAAAGAGCCCAGGCCTTGGAGTCAGAGGTCATGGGTTCAAATCCCGACACTGCCAACCGTCAACTGCGTGACCTTGGGCAAGTCACCTAACTTCTCTGTGCCTCAGTTACCTCATCTGTAAAATGGGGATCAAGACTGTGCACCCCCAGTGGGACAGCCCGATCACCCTGTAACCTCCCCAGCGCCTAGAATGGTGCCTTACACACAGTAAGCACTTAATAAATGCCATCATTATTATTATTATTATTACATACATTAGAATACATCTTCAGAGCCCTGCTAAAATCACATATCCAGGAGGCCTTCCATTCATTCATATTTATTAAGTGTTTACTGTCACCCCACCAGTCACCTGTGCACTTGTATGTACAGCTGTGTACTTATTATCTATGGTCCATGCTGGAGACCCAGTAGAAGGAGTATGGCTCTGGAAACCAGGAGACCTGGATTCCAGTCCTGATTCTGCTTTTTGGGACTCTGCCAGCGGAAAATCAGTGGTATTTATTAAGTTCTCACTGTGTGCAGAGCCAGAGTACCATCAGTGGTGCAGGTTCCTGACCAAAGAACCACCCTGGGATTTTTTTCTTATGGTATTTGTTAAGCGCTTACTATGTGTCAGGCACTGTACTAAGCACTGGGATAGATACAAGATAATAATAATAATAATAATTATGGTATTTGTTAAGCGCTTACTATGTGCCAAGCACTGTTCTAAGTGCTGGGGTAGATACAAGGTAATCAGGTTGTCAATCAGTCAATCAATCAATCGTATTTATTGAGCGCTTACTGTGTGCAGAGCACTGTACTAAGCGCTTGGGAAGTACAAGTTGGCAACATCTAGAGTCAGTCCCTACCCAACAGTGGGCTCACAGTCTAAAAGGGGGAGACAGAGAACAAAACCAAACATACTAACAAAATAAAATAAATAGAATAGATATGTACAAGTAAAATAAATAAATGAAGTAATAAATATGTACAAACATATATACAGGTATATACATATCAATCAATCATATTTATTGAGCACTTACTGTGTGCAGAGCACTGTACTAAGCGCTTGGGAAGTACAAGTTGGCAACATATAGAGACAGTCCCTACCCAACAGTGGGCTCACAGTCTAAAAGGGGGAGACAGAGAACAAAACCAAACATACTAACAAAATAAAATAAATAGAATAGATATGTACAAGTAAAATAAAGTAATAAATATGTACAAACATATATACATGTATATACATATCAATCAATCGTATTTATTGAGCACTTACTGTGTGCACGTGGGGCTCACAGTCTTAATCCCCATTTTACAGATGAGTTAATTGAAGCACAGAGATGTTAAGTGACTTGCCCAAGGTCACACAGCAGACAAGTGGCGGAGCCGGGATTAGAACCCACGTTCTCTGACTCCCAAACCCGTGCTCTTGCCACTAGGCCATGCTGCTTCTCTGATAACTGGGTTGGACACAGTCCTAGTCCCACACAAGACTCCCAGTCTTAATTCCCATTTTACAAATGAGGTAACTGAGGTACAGAGAAGTGAAGTAACTTGTCCTAGGTCACACAGCAGAAAAGTGGCAAAGGCAGGATTAGAACCTGGATCCTCTGACTCCCTCTTTCCACTAGGACATACTGCTTCTCTGTGTGGGTGTTCCTTCAAGTGGATAGGGCCAGCAGGAATCCTGAACAATAGTTAGCTAACCTGGTCGGCGAAGACTGCTACCAAGACAACCACCTGCTGGATCATGGTGCTTCGGCACGTCGGCACCATGCTGTGCCATCATGCAGGCACTGCCCATTGTTGGGTAGGGACCGTCTCTATATGTTGCCAACTTGTACTTCCCAAGTGCTTAGTACAGTGCTCTGCACACAGTAAGCGCTCAATAAATACGATTGAATGAATGAATGAATGAGTAAATAATAATAATACTAACTATAGTATTTGTTAAGTACTTACTATGTGCCAAGTACTGTTCTAAGTGCTGGGGTAGATACAGGGTAATCAGATTGTCTCAAGTGGGGCTCATGGTCACAATCCCCATTTTACAGATGAGGTAACTGAGGCACAGAGAAGTTAAATGGCTTGCCCAAGGCCACACAGCAGACAGGCAGAGGCGGGATTAGAACCCACGTCCTCTGACTCCCAAGTCCATGCTCTTTCCACTAAACTATGCTGCTTCTCCTGCACTTGGGTACTGCCCATAAAAAACACTTGGTTCCCTTTGCCATGTGCTGCACCCCTGTCTATTTTCTTGCTTGTTGCACTCTGGATCCCTGCGGGAACACCACCAGCAAAGATGAGATAGTGTGAGTGGCACCATGCAAACCACTAGCACTAGAATCAATTCCGCCACATATATTCTCAGTCCTGAAGTGTCCGCACCTAGGCTTATTTGTTGTTCCCGATGGAAGACTCTATCAATTGTTATCTATTTAATTCCTCATTTTTGATTTTTTTCAAGTCTGTCTCTGATTTTACTCTTTTACTTGTTGCATATTTGGCAATGCATGTCTGCTTGTTTCACCTATTACATTTTCAACTTCTTTCAGGCAGGGACTGTGCCTTCTACTTCTATTACCTAATAATAATAATTATCATAATAAATAATTATAATTGTGGCATTTATTCAGTGCTTAGTCCCTGCCAAAAACTATGCTAAGCACTGGGATAGATACAATGTATGCAGATCAGACATAGTTCCGGTCCCACACAGGGCTCAGTGTCTAGGAAGGAGGAAGAACAGGTATTGAATTCCCATTTGACGGTTGAGGAAACTGAGGCTCAGAGATTCGAAGTGACTCACCCCAAGTCACATAGGAGGCAAGGGGTGGAGTTGGAATTAGAATCTCGACCTATTGACTCTCAGGCTCTTCCCATTAGGCCACACTGCTTCTCCCAAGCACCACATATTGTGCTCTGCTCACAGCGCTCTGCTTCATCAACACTGTGGATGATAAGATTGATGGTAGTTCAATCAAGAATGACTTTCTGAAGGAGGTTGACTTTAAGCCAGACTTTGAAAGTGAGCTAAAAAGCAGATCCCCTTCCAAGTGGAGAGACTCCATTATTTTTCCCCTCCATGGCAATGGAAGGCTTGGCTGTGGCTGATCACCTTGTATCCACCCCAGCACTTAGAACAGTGCTTTGCAATAGTAAGCACTTAATAAATGCCATTATTATTATTATCATTCCTTCTCTGGACCTCAGTTTTATTTTGTTAGTATGTTTGGTTTCGTTCTCTGTCTCCCCCTTTTAGACTGTGAGCCCACTGTTGGGTAGGGACTGTCTCTATATGTTGCCAACTTCTACTTCCCAAGCGCTTAGTACAGTGCTCTGCACACAGTAAGCGCTCAATAAATACGATTGATTGATTGATTGATTGATTGATTCCCTCATCTGTATAATGGGGATGGAGACTGTGAGCCCCCCGTGGTACAACCTGATCACCTTGTAACCTCCCCAGCGCTTAGAACAGTGCTTTGCACATAGTAAGCGCTTAATAAATGCCATTATTATTATTATCATTACTTAACTTCTCTGGACCTCAGTTCCCTCACCTGTGAAATGGGGATGAAGACTGTGAGCCCCCCCGTGGGACAACCTGATCCCCTTTGTAACCTCCCCAGCGCTTAGAACAGTGCTTTGCACATAGTAAGCGCTTAATAAATGCCATTATTATTATTATTATTCCACCTGTCCTCTCCCTACCCCCTGCAGAGGTTCAGCCCTTGCTCTACAGCCTCAGACCAGCATCACCTGGTAGTCCTCACAGCACAGCCTACACTCTCCCTCTCCTTCAGTGGCAGGGCGGGGGGGCCATGACTGCCAGCTATATCCATAGCGAGAGGCTGCCACGTCCTCTCCCGCCTCCAGCCTCTCCCTGCAGATGGTGGCTTTCCCCCCCCATTGGGGTCTCTCGTGCTTTTAATTATGTTTTTCTTCTGCCTTTGTCTTTTCTTGCCTTTGCAGGATGGGCTGATTGACAAATAGATAGGGGACGCCCACCATCTCCTAGGTGGTCCCAGATATCGTATTGTTGTTATTGTGGTTGTTTTGAAATCCAATTTAAATTTTCTCTCTGGTGGAGAGGGAACAGGTGGTTTTCCCTTGGCTCCTTTGGCTATTTGTTCTGCAATTCCACCTGAGGGCGAGGTGCCACAACATTCAAGTCTCAGGGGAGATTAATCAATCAATCAATGGTATTTATTGAACACTTACTATGTGTAGAGCACTGTACTAAGCACTTGGGAGAGTATGACACAACAGAATTAGCAGACGCCTTCCCTGTCCATAATGCGTTTACAGCTTAGAGGGGGAGACAGACATTAATATGAATAAATGTCATTTATAATATATAATTTAAATATATGTACATAAGTGCTGTGGGGTTGGGGGTGACTGTCAGCCCCTTGTGGGCAGGGTACATGCCAATTTTACCAATTCTATTCTATTCGTCTCTCCCAAGCTCTTAATACTATTCTTTGCACACAGTAGACACTCAATAAATGCCATTGATCAATTGTATTTATGGAGCACTTAGTATTGGCAGAGCATTGTACTAAGCAGTTGGGAGAGTACGATATAATAGAGTTGGTAGACGTGTTCCCTGCCCACAATGAGCTTACAATCTAGAGGCATTGATGGATTGATTGATTAAGAAAAAGCCCTTTGAAGAGAAGGGCCATTCCCTCCCTTCTCAAGGGTTTAGTTCGGTGCTCTGTGCACCCTAAATTGTAAGCTCCTTGAAGGCCAGGATCGTGTCTACTGACTCTATTGTAAACAACCCATAAATATCATTGATTGATTAATCGGGAGGCAGGACAGACACATGAACCATCCCCATCCACATGGACAGAGACAGAGTCATTGCAGGTGTGGTTCTTAGATGGGGCTGGTGGGTTGGAGGGTAGCTTGGATCAAAGCGGAGAAGGCTTCTTGGAGGAGCTGGTTTTGCACTGTGATGAAAGGAGGGAAAGAAGAGGGGAAAGAAGGGAAGTCGTTCCATCCCCACCTTGGATAATTTGGGCAAAGACTAGGAGGCAGGAGAGGGAGAGAGAACAGAGCCAACCCTGTCTGGGGGATTTTCCATGGGAAAAGTAATCTGTTTGCTATTTGTTTCTTCCTCCAAGGGCAGAGGGATGGGAGGGGAGTGAGGAAGGGGGTGGGGGAATAAACAGAGGTAAAAGCAGCAGGCAGTGGGCTGCTCCAGTCTCTAGCAGCATCTCCACTCTGCAAGTGGTGGGAGTTGTAACCCAACCACACTGCATCGAGGGAAATTGCTGTTATTTTTAGACCACGGTGGTCCGCAAGGCTAGACTAGAGTTCTTAGGGACTGAGTTTCCCCTCCCCTCCCTCATCCAGCTTTCCTGTTGGACTAAGGGATTGATTGAAGAGGAAAGATTAGGGGAGCGAACACATAGAAGGTCATGATTGCCTTGGCTCTCCAGCTCTTCCCCAGCCCTACTTCCTTTCCAAGCCAGCCAGTTTTTCTGTGCTCAGCTCTCCCCCTCCTGCCTCTGCCCTCTCTGCCTCTGCTGTCTTTTCAGCGCTCCACTGGGCCATCTCCCACCTCCCTCCCTTTCATTCATTCATTCATTCAATCATATTTATTGAGTGCTTACTGTGTGCAGAGCACTGTACTAAGCGGTTGGGAAGTACAAGTTGGCAACATATAGAGACGGTCCCTACCCAACAGTGGGCTCACAGTCTAGAAGGGGGAGACAGACAACAAAACAAAACATATTAACAAAATAAAATAAATAGAATAAATATGTACAAATGAAATAAATAAATAAATAGAGTAATAAATACATACAAACATATATACAGGTGGTGTGGGGAGGGGAAGGAGGTAAGGCGGGAGGGATGGGGAAGGGGAGGAGGGGGAGAGGAAGGAGGGGGCTCAGTCTGGGAATGCCTCCTGGAGGAGGTGAGTTCTCAGTAGGGCCTTGAAGGGAGGAAGAGAGCTAGCTTGGTGGATGTTGGGAGGGAGGGCATTCCAGGCCAGGGGGATGACGTGGGCCGGGGGTCGACGGCGGGACAGGCGAGAACGAGGCACAGTGAGGAGATTAGCGGCAGAGGAGTGGAGGGTGCGGGCTGGGCTTTAGAAGGAGAGAAGGGAGGTGAGGTAGGAGGGGGCGAGGTGATGGAGAGCCTTGAAGCCAAGGGTGAGGAGTTTTTGCCTGATGCGTAGGTTACCGCATCAGGCCTCAGGTCTCCTGACTCCTGACTCCCTTCCGCTGCTCCTTTATCTCCCGGGTCCAGATCAACTCCTCCCAAAAGCCTCTCCTGATCACCCCATCTGCATTCCAGCCTCACCAGCACAAGCTCATTCCTGTCAAAATTATATCCACTTATCCGTTTGGATGGGGATTGGCTGGATGTCTGTCCTGCCTGGGAGCTCCCTAAGGGCTGGGACTGTGCTGGTCTAGAATCTGGAACCTGCCACCCAGCTCCTCGTACAGGGCTCTCTGTGGTTGTTCAGGAAAGATTTGCAGTGGAGGAGCAGGATGGGGATGATGATGAAGAGGAGGAGGATGGAGATGATGATGATAATGAAGATGATGATGGGAAGGCTGGGAATGTTGGTGCCCTTCCACCCACATGGGGCTGGAGCCCTTCCATTTAATCGAGGTGACCTCACAAAGTTGCCTGCTGTGTGACCTTGGGCAAATCACTTCACCTCTCTGGGCCTCAGATGCCTCATGTGTAAAAAGGAGATAAAAAGGCGGTTTGGGTTTTTTTTATATTTGTTAAGCACTTACTATGTGCCAAGCATTTTACTAAGCGCTGGGGTAGATACAAGGTAATCAGGTCCGACACAGTCCCTATCCCACATGGGACTCACGATAGGAGGATGTAGGATTGAATCCCCACTTTACAGATGAGAAAACTGAAGCACAGAGAGTTAAGTGATTTGCCCAAGGTCATACAGGAGCAAGTGATGGAGTCAGGATTAGAACCCACGTCCTCTGGCTCCCAGGCCCCTGCTTTTTCCACTGGGCCATGCTGCTTTCCTACCTTTAGACTGTGAGCCCTATGCAGGACTGGGACAGATTATTTTGTATCCACCCCGAGGTATAGCACTATATAAACTTGATCAGAGTTGGCTAGAGTCAGGAGACCTGAGGCCTAATGCCAGTTCCTCCATTTACCTGCTGTGAGAAGCTGGGGTAAATCATTTAACTTCTCTAGGCCTCAGTTTCCTCATTGGTAAAATGGGGATTGAATCCCTCCCCCTTAGACTGTGAGCCCCATGTGGGAAAGAGATTGTGTCTTCTCTGATTGTACTGAATCTACCATATTGGAAGCGCTTAATGAGTACCACAATTATTAGTTGAAACATCTACCAGCTTTAGGAAAGTCTGTCTCTAATCTGTAAACTCCTTGTGGGCAGGGATCAGTTCTACCTTTTCAATTGTATTGTACTCTCCCAAGACCTTAGTGCAGTGCTCTGTGCTCAATAAATAGCACTGATTGATTGATTAGGGAAAACACTGCAAGCTTATTCTCAGGCATGACTTGCCTCGTTATCCACTTGAGGAAAGAAAGGCCTGGAGATGTCAAGGGATTTGCCGGATGCCTCACAGTGAGACAGTGCCAGAAGCAGGAAGGGAACCCAGGCCTCGCTACGTTCAGTCATAGCACGTTCCCCTCCTCAGCCATACACTTAGTTGGCCTAGCTCACCACCTGCTTGCCGACCAAGCCTCAGAGAGCAGGAGGAGGCTGTGATTTCCGGAGCATGAAAGCCAGAGCCAAGTACAGTAATTGAGTATGGAATTGACCAAGGCAGGGATAAAAATTTGAGCAGAGGCAGGGGCAAGCAGAAGCCACCCTTGCCCGGCTACTAGTCAAGTTAGTGATGCGCTGGGAGGTGGATCTTGGATGTGGGGCTCGGTTTCTTCAAAGCTTCTGTCAGTGGGGCCAGCAGGCTGAACTTTGGGAGATTGAGGGGAGGCTTGCACTATTCCCCACTACATCCTGCACCTCATTCCCGCCCTTTCCCTGCTGTAATAACAATTGCAGTATTTATTATGCACCTATTGTGTTACAAGCACTGTTCTAAGTACTGGGGTAGACCCAAGATAATCAGGTCAGACATGGTCCCCGTCTTACATAAGACTCACGAGTCCAAGGGGGAACTAGTTCAGGTATTGAATCCCCATTTGACAGATGAGGAAACTGAGGCCCGGAAAAGCTGAGTGACTTGTCCAAGGTCACACAGAAGGCATGTGGTGGAGCTGGAATGAGAACCCAGGTCTTCTGACTCTCAGGCCTGTGCTCCAGTCACTAGACCTTGCTGGAGTGACTCAGAAATGGGTGGGCACTATGTTGGGTGAGAATACCTCCAGCTTTCACTTATTTGGGGGTGGGTAGCCTATTTCTGGATTATCCAGAGGTTAAGTTTCTCCTCTCTGTCCCTCCTGTGCCCTTTAATCCTGCCCCCTGAGAGTCGGCGAAAACGGGGAAAAGAGAGGCGACACGAAGTGATCGGCCCTACTGGAATGGTTGCAGAGGAGGGAATATCTGTGGACTTCAATTGTCCACATGCTCCCTGTCCCCTGTGGGCATGGATAATCATGTTGATTGTAAGATCCCAGAAGTCTCGCTTTTCCTCCTGCCTTCAAGACATCTCTATTTGGATATCCCACTGACACCTCAAACTTAACATATCCAAAACAGAACTCTTTATCTTCCCACACAAACCCTGTCCTCCCCCAGATTTCCCCACCACTGTAGACAGCACCACCATCCTTCCTGTCTCACAAGCCCGTAACCTTGGCATTATCCTCAGCTCATCTCTCTCATTCAACCCACGTATTCAATCTGTCACTAAATCCTGTTGGTTCAACCTTCACAACGTCATTAAAATCCACCCTTTCCTCTTCATCCACACCGCTATCACCTCAATCCAAGCACTTATCCTATCCCGCCTTGATTACTGGATCAGCCTCCTTGCCTCCTGTTTTCTCCCAACTCCAGTCCATACTGCTGCCTGGATCATTTTTTTCTACCAGAATGTTCAGTCCAAGTTTCCCCACTCCTCAAGAACCTCGGGTGGTTGCCCGTCTACCTCCACATCAAACAGAAACTCTTTACCATTGGCTTTAAGGCACTCAGTCACCCTGACACCCCCCGCCCCCCCCGCCGCCTCACCTTGCTGCTTTCCTGCTACAGCTCAGCTCTCCCACTGCATTCCTCCTAATGCCAACCTGTACCTCGATTTCATCTATCTTGCTGTTGACCTCTCACCCATGTCCTGCCTCTGGACTGGAACACCCTCCCTCTTTATATCTGGCAGACAATGGCTCTTCCCACCTTCAAAGTCTTATTGAAGGCACTTTTCTTCCAAGAGGACTTCCCTGACTAAGTCCTCATTACCTCTTCTCCCACTCCCTTCTTTGTCGCCCTGATGTGCTCCATTTATTCATCCCTCCCTCAGCCCCACAGCACTTATGTACATATCCGAAATGTATTTATTTATATTAATGTCTGTCTCCTCCTCTAGACTGTAAGCTCATCATCCAGCGCTTAGAACAGTGCTTGGCACACAGTAAGCGCTTAACAAATGCCATCATTATTATTATTGTGGGCAGGGAATGTGTCTCCCAACTGTTATAGTGTTGCATTGTACTCTCCCAAGTGATAAGTACAGTGCCCTGCACACAGTAAGCGCTCAATAAATATGATTAATTGATTGATTGACTGACTGGAGCAACCCAACTCTCTATCCCCTGGTCAGGGGACAGAACAACTGAAAACCAAGACTGTCCAGTATAAAGCCAGACAAACGGCTACCCTGCCCACAGTTTTAGTCATGCCATAGCCCATCAGCACTTGAGGATTTTTTATGGTGTGTGCTAAGTGCTTACTATGTGCTAAGTGCCTACTTAGCACTGGGGAAGATATAAGATAATCAGGTTGGACACAGTCCCTATCGCACATGGGGCTCACAGTCCAAGTCAGAGGGAAGAGAACTTAATCCCCATTTTACAGATGAGGCAACTGAGGCACAAAGAAGTTAAATGACTTGCCCTAGATCACAGAGTGGATAGGTGGTAGAGCCAGGATTAGAACCCAGACCCTCTGACTCTCAGGCCCATGCTCCTTCCATGGAAGCAAGCTGCTTTTTTAAAAAAAAATAATACATCTTCATTTTTGTCTTACTATTCACATCTAGTTTCTCACTCAACAGGGCCGTGTCATTTCCTTGTGAATGGCCCCCAAGTCCCTAGTACAGTGCTCTGCACACAGTAAGCAGGGGTGAGACAAGGACTTTGTCCAAGTCAGTTGAAGTGGATCTACTCCACTGCTTGGCACAGTGCTTGGCACATAGTACTTAACAAAGACCACAATGATTATTCTCATCATTACAATTGCTACTGAGAGGGTGCAGTGGGTGAAGCCATTGTGAGGGCAGAAAGCTGTTCTCAAATATGATCTGGGTGTCTGCAGTCAGTCCCCTCAGAGGTGGCTTGAAGTATACAAAATGGAGGGCTGGTTGGAGGGGCCAGGTGGCAGCCATTTTGAAACTCCAGCCTGGTTATTGCCACCCGTGGCGTTTGTCAGCGCCATCTGCATGGTTTTGGCTTCTGCGCCCCGCAATGCCCTTGTCTGGGCAGAAAGCTGTTCTCAAATATGATCTGGGTTTCTGCAGTCAGTCCCCTCAGAGGTGGCTTGAAGTATACAAAATGGAGGGTCGGTTGGAGGGGCCAGGCGGCAGCCATTTTGAAACTCCAGCCTGGTTATTGCCACCCGTGGCATTTGTCAGCGCCATCTGCATGGTTTTGGCTTCTGCGCCCCGCAATGCCCTTGTCTGGGCGAGTTGGGCTCCTATTGACAGAGTTTTCGACACCCGTTCCCCCTCCTCAACTTCCCCTCCCCCACTCCCCCCCGCTTCCTCCCACTCCCCAAGCGCACCAAAAATAATACAACTCTGGGTCAGAGAAAGAGGCGATTCGGCGCCCTGTTGCCTAGCAACTCATCCTAGGACCTGACGCTCCGAGGTCTCGGTTCACGGCTTCTGCCTGGCTTGGCTTCTGTTCGGGGAGGTGCCCAGGGACCTGTTAGTCAGGAGTTGCCTTCATTTTCTTTTCCTGCTCAGGATGAGCCTCTGGGCCTGTTCAGGTTCAGTCTCCTTTAATCTGGGGCCTGAGGCTTTCTCTCAAGGGGAAGAGGGGATGGATTCCTGTATCCCATCCTTGGGGGCTTGTGCGGGGGAAGCTTCCGAGTAACCCGGCCGCTGCTAGTCTATCCCCGGTCCAGACTGGGTGCCCCCGTGGGTGCTGGGGAGAGGAGCAGAGGGAAGAGGAGACACAGTCTCTGCCCTCAAAGGGGTTCACAGTCTGATGGGAAAAACAGAACAGACCCAGGTACAGACAGTATTCTGGGCACTGCCAGGAGAGACCGAGGGAGGAGAAAACATATCTCCTTAGGGGAAACAGCGTGGCTCAGTGGAAAGAGCCCGGGCTTTGGAGTCATAGGTTATGGGTTCAAATCCCGGCTCCACCACTTGTCAGCTGTGTGACTTTGGGCGTGTCACTTAACTTCTCTGTGCCTCAGTTACCTCATCTGGAAAATGGGGATTAAAACTGAGCCCCCCATGGGACAACTTGATTACCTTGTATCTACCCCAGCGCTTAGAACAGTGCTTTGCACATAGCGCTTAATAAATGCCGTCATTATTATTATTATTATATCTGTCCACAAGAGGTTGATAGTCTAATGGGGAAGACCGGATGGACGCAGACAGGCATAAAATAAGTGCCGGAAGGAAATAGCAGTAGAAAATCACCCAAATGACAGAAACCTGACAGAAAACAGAGAAGCAGCATGGCCTAATGGATAGAGCATGGGCCTGGGGGTCAGAAAGTCATGGGTTCTAAGCCTGGCTCCACCATTTGTCTGCTGTGTGACCTTGGACAAGTTACTTAACTTCTCTGTGCCTCAGTTCCTTCATCTGTAAAATGTGGATTAAGACTGTGAGCCTCATTTGGGACAGGGACTGAGTTATCTCAATTATCTTGTATCTATCCCAGCACTTAGAACAGTGCCCAGAACACAATAAGCTCTTAACAAGTACCATTATTGTTATTATTATTATTAACCTGATATTGTACTCTCCCAAACCCTTAGCACGGTGTTCTGCAATCCATCAGTAGTATTTATTGAGTGCTTCCCGTGTTAAGCGCTTGGGAAGGTACAACACCACAGAGCTGGTAGCCGCGATCCCTGCCCACAAGGAGATTAGTTCTCAGTCGATACCAATGATGGATGGCTTGATTGTCTGAGTCTCCCATCCAGAATGACAGACCAACCTTAGTCCTGAGGCTTCAGGACTGAGAACTTATGTGAAGGAATTAGTGACAGTGAAAGTGGTTGGAGTGACTAGAGTCAGATGGGGTTAATCCAGGAAGGCTTCTGGAAGAGGAGAGATGTTGGTAGCATTCTGAGGGAAAAGAGAGGCCCAGTTTGGCGGGGAGCAGGTTGCTGGGTGTTCCAGGCTGGGAAAGGATCAGGGCATCGGCTCAGAAGCATGAGGACATGGGAGGAAGTCAGGGGTCAGGTTTGCTTGCCCAGAATGGCCAGTACATGCCAGTTAGGTGAGGATTGGGCATGTCTCTCTCTCTCTCCCTCCCTGCCTCTCAAAGTCTCTGCAGGAAAGACTGTACCAGAGGAACCCAAAGCCACCACCAGGAGCTCCCCAGACAGTCATTGGCTCTCTATTTTAGTGACCACGTACCTCCTGTTTCCAAGGCGATCACATTCTTTTTTCACCCCTGCTAGGGTTGGACCCTGCCCAGACAGGGCTGTTGGTAGAGGGCCTGAGCCCCCAAGGGAAAGGGAAGGGGAGGCGGGTGTGGGCAGGGTCTACTGGGTGGGAAGGACAAGGGCCGAGGGCTGGGAAAATGCACTTGGAAAATGGAGCTAGACCCTCAGAATTCCTGGGGGCATTGTTCCAGCCTTGAGCTCTCGCTCTTTCCCAGGGGCACAACTCACCTCCAGTTTACCCAGCAGCCAGCTGTGTGTGTGTGCGCGTGTGCGTGTGCGTGTGCGTGTGTGTGTGTGTTTCTGCTTCCCTCACTCCCCCTCTTTATTGAAGTCATGTTTCTCCTGTTCTTGACTGCCACTCTGGGAGCTGTGGAAAGTGGCCCATCCCCGCCCCTCCCACTGGGAAACCAGAAAAAACCGAAACACCTCATTTAAACCTGGGCCTCCATCCATGGGATCTCTTCCTCCAACTCTCATTTCGGGGTCTACTTTGGGTGGGTAGGAGGGACCCCTGGGAGGGGGCAATGGAGGAGGAGTATCCAGAATTTTTATTTCTATGGTTCAGGGAATGAACTTGAATACAGCAGAAGGGGTTTTAGGTAGTCTTAGGGAAGAACCTCCTAATCGATCAGTGGTATTTATTGAGCTTTTACTAGTCATTCATTCATTCAGTTGTATTTACTGAGTGCTTACTGTGTGCAGAGCACTGTACTAAGTGCTTGGGCAAGTACAATATAGTAAGAAAGAGAGACAATCCCTGCCCACAGCGATCTCACAGTCTAGAGGTGGGGGACAGACATCAATACAAGTAAACAGACATCAATAAAAATAAATTAAATTACAGACATATACACATACAGAGCACTGTATTAAGCACTTGGGAGAGTACAATACAACAAAATTAGCAGAAACGTTCCCTGTCCACAACAAGTTTACAGTGTAGAGGACTAACTGTTGGGGCTGGGGAATGTGTTATCCAGAGAAGTTATGGAGCCTCCTCCCCGGGGTCTTTTAAGGAGAGAAAGCTCTAACTTGGGGATAGCTGGAGAGCCATGATTCCCCCATTCATTCATTCATTCAGTCATATTTATTGAGCACTTACTGTGTGCAGAGCACTATACTAATCGCTTTGGGAAGTACAAGTTGGCAACATATAGAAACGGTCCCTACCCAACAGTGGGCTCACAGTCTAGAAGGGGGAGACAGACAACAAAACAAAACATGTGGACAGGTGTCAAGTCATCAGAATAAGTAGAAGTAAAGCTAGATGCACATCATTAACAAAATAAATAGAATAATAAATATGTACAAGTAAAATAAATAGAGTAATAAATCTGTACAAACATATATACAGGTGCTGTAGGGAGGGGAAGGAGGTAGGGCCCCGGGGGGGGTGGGGAGGAGGAGAGGAAAAAGGGGGCTCAGTCTGGGAAGGCCTCCTGGAGGAGGTGAGCTCTCAATAGGGCTTTGAAGGGAGGAAGAGAGTTAGCTTGGCGGATGTGTGGAGGGAGGGAGGGAGGGAGGGCATTCCAGGCCAGGGGGAAGACAAAGGGATGACAAGACATCCCAGGCAAAGGGATGACCAGATGACCCCTTGCATTCATTCATTCATTCATTCAATCGTATTTATGGAGCACTTACTGTGTGCAGAGCACTGTACTAAGCACTTGGGAAGTACAAGTTGGCAACATATAGAGACGGTCCCTACCCAACAACGGGCTCACAGTCTAGAAGGGGGAGACAGACAACAAAACAAGACATGTAGACAGGTGTCAAAATCATCAGAAAAAATAGAATTAAAGCTATATGCACATCATTAACAAAATAATTTCTAGACTGTGAGCCCGCTGTTGGGTAGGGACCGTCTCTGTATGTTGCAAACTTGTACTTCCCAAGCGCTTAGTACAGTGCTCTGCACACAGTAAGCGCTCAATAAATACGATTGAATGAATGAATGAAAATAGATAGAGTCCCTTCTCCAAGATTCACCCCAGCCTGTGAAGATTTTTTTGCCACTTTCAGTCACAACCTGACCCTGCCAGGGGCTCCATCAGAGGAGAAGCAGTGTGGTCTAGTGGATAGAGAAGGGGACTGAGAGTCAGAGGACCTGGGTTGTAATCCCGGCTACATACGTGTGACCTTGTGTGACCTTGGGCAAGTCGCTTCACTTCTCTGTGCCTCAGTTTCTTCAATTGCAAAATGGGGATTAAATAACTGTTCCCCTTCCTACTTAGACTATAAGCCCCATGTGGGACAGGGGTTGTGTCCAACCTGATTAATTTGTACCTACACCAGTGTTTGACACATAGTAAGTACTTAATGAATGCAATAATAATAATAATATGAAGGGGTCTATCATTCATTCATTCAATCATATTTATTGAGCACTTACTGTGTGCAGAGCACTGTACCAAGCGCTTAGGAGAGTCTTCTTTAAATGCCATCAAGACATTTACTACACATAGTGACTCCATGGACACACCCTCTTCAGAACATCCCGTCTTCTGTCATAAATTTATTTATTTATTTTACTTGTACATATCTATTCTATTTATTTTATTTTGTTAGTATGTTTGGTTTTGTTCTCTGTCTCCCCCTTTTAGACTGTGAGCCCACTGTTGGGTAGGGACTGTCTCTATATGTTGCCAATCTGTACTTCCCAAGCGCTTAGTACAGTGCTCGGCACACAGTAAGCGCTCAATAAATGCGATTGATGATGATGATGATAAAGTTGTTCTGGTATGTGTATCCATAATTTTCTTGGTATAGATAGAGAAATGGTTTACCACTGACTTCTTCCAAGTAGTAAAAACTTGAGTCTCTGCTGTTGCCTTTGATCAACCTTTTGATCCCTTGATCATCTGCCTTTGACTCTCTCTCATGCCGTTGCTGCTCAGCAGAGTTGAATCGACTTTGACGATTGGCTTGAGAGAATACAATACAACAATAAGCAGATACATTCCCTACCCACAGTGAGTTTACAGTCAAGTTGGGGGGAGACAGACATTAATATACATAAATAAATTACAGATATATACACAAGTGCTGTGGGGCTGATATGGGGGATAAACAAAGGGAGCAAGTCAGGGCGATGCAGAGGGAGTGGGAGAAGAGAAAAGAGGGGCTTGATTAGGGGAAGTCTTCTTTGAGGAGATGTGCCCTCAATAAGATTTTGAAAGGGAGGAGAGTAATCTCACTATGCAGGCACACCATGCAGCTGACTCTGTCTCCCAAGGCGCCTTTGATGTTTTCCCTCAAATGCTAGTCCAATGTTTCCCTTCCGTGGAGTTTGTCACCGCTACCAGTGCAACTTTGATTTATGTTTTCAAAGAATATGTTGAATAGGATCCTGGCTGTCCCCAACATTTCCATTTGGCTCTCTCTTGGCCAGCAGGGGATTGGGAAGAGAGTGGGGTGTGGTGATGGGGATTGGGAGCAACATGGATGAGGAGCAGCATGGTTTAGGGGAAAAAGCCCGGGCCTGGGCCGGGCCGGGTCTCTCCCCATTTTAGACTGTGAGCCCACTGTTGGGTAGGGACTGTCTCTATATGTTGCCAACTTGTACTTCCCAAGCCCTTAGTACAGTGCTCTGCACACAGTAAGCGCTCAATAAATACGATTGATTGATTGATTGATTGATTGGGAGTCAGAGGACCTGGGTTCTAATCCCAGCTCTGTCAGTTGCCTGCTGGGTGACTTTGGGCATGTCACTTCACTTCGCTATACCTCAGTTTCCTCATCTGTAAAATGGGGATTCAATCCTACTTCCTCTTTCTTAGACTGTGAGCCCCATGTGAGACTGGGACTGTGTCAAATCTAATTCACTTGTATCTACCCCAGTGCTTAGAACAGTGCTTGGGACATAGTAAGAGCTTAACAAATACAATAATAATAATTATCCGTATGCACGGGGAAAAGAGTCTCCTGTTGGTTATCTTAGTCCTGTCTGGGCCTGACACCTCCCAACACCCCCACCCCCACCCCCCGCTCCCCGATAACCCATCCAGGGCTGGATTAATCCTGGTCTTGTCTTCAGGGGCCACAGTGGGTGCTGCTTGCATAGGCTGGTATGGGCAGTATCAGGATGAGTGGCCCACAGAAGTCAATAATAAAAATAGTGGTACTTGTTAAGTCCTCTCTATGTGCTAAGCACTGTACTCAGCACTGGGGCAGGTACAAGATAATCAGGCCGGACCCACATGGGGCCCACATGAGAAGTAGCATGGCGTAGTGGATAGAGCGTGGGCCTGAGAGTCAGAAGGTCATGAATCCCGGCTCTGCCACTTGTCTTCTGTGTGACCTTGGGCAAGTCACTTCACTTCTCTAGGCCTCAGTTTCCTCAGCTGTAAAATGGTGATTGAGACTGTGGGTCCCACATGGAACAGGGACTGTGTCCAACCTGAGTTGCTTATATCCACCCCAGTGCTTAGTACAGTGCTTGGCACATAGTAAGCACTTAACAAATACCATAATAATCATCATCATCATCATCATCATCATCATCATCATCATCATGGAGCTCACAGCCTAAGTAGGAGGGAGAAAAGGTATTATAATCTCTGTTTTCTTTTCCATCCCAGTATCAGCTAGATCCTGACCAGAGACTTAGGTCCTAGAAGACGGCGAGGCTTTCTCCACACACACCCTCTGCCCGACGGGGGATGAGGAAACTGAGGCCCAGAGAAGTGAAGTGACTTAACCAATAGTCACACAGCTGGCAAGTGGCAGAGGCAGAAGGAGAACCCAGGTCTTCATTCATTCATTTGATCATATTTATTGAGCACTTACTGTGTGCAGAGCACCATACTAAGTGCTTGGGAAAGTACAACACAGCAATAAAGAGAGACGATCTCTGCCCACAACTAGCTCACAGTCCAGGTTGGGGGAGACGGGCATCAATACAAGTAAACAGACATCAATATAAATAAATAAAATTACAGGTATATGCGTAAGTGCTGTGGGGCAGAGATGGGGGGAAGAGCAAAGGGAGCAAGTCAGAGTGACGCAGAAGGGAGTCTTCTGACTCCAGGCCCGGGCTCTTTCCACTAAATCAGCTGCTTCCTCTTTAGTAGTAGCAATGGTACTTATTGAGTGCCTACTTGGCATTGTACTATTCACTTTCGAGCTACAAGAGAAGTCCAAGGCAAATTCCCCGCCCACCAGAGCTTACAGACTAACCGGAGAGACAGGCATAGAAATAGCATGCAAGCATACATACACAAGAGGTGGCTTCTGCCATGCCAGGCCAGTGGCCAAGAAGCTCCTAAAACTCCTCCCTGGCCAAATCACCTTCCAGGAGGGCTCAGATAGAAGCCTGGCAGATTACTCCATCCCTTGGTGTCAGGCCCAAGCCCGGCGCGGGATTCTGAATTTCTAGAAGCTGATGGCCTTTACCTTGGGGCTCAAAGCAACTGTGTCATATCCCTAGCCTCCCACCCCATGCAACTGGAGCTGTCTGTGTCTGGCCATACCGGTGGAGACCCCCGTTGGGCGGAGGGTGTGTGTGGAGAAAGCCTTGCCGTCTTCTAGGACCTAAGTCTCTGGTCAGGATCTAGCTGATACTGGGATGGAAAAGAAAGCAAAATAAAGCGTGGTTAAAGCCCCGTCCTTCTCACGGCATCTTTGTCAGGAGACCTCAGAGCGTTTGAATCATCAGATGAGTAATGGGTGATTGGTTCCATCGCAGCCATTTCCTTTTCTTGGATGGGGCAATGGAGGCTCAGAGAGAGAAAGTGGTGTGTTTACAGTCCAGTAGTACACTGGGGTGGAACAAGGATTAGCATAGCTCAGTCTGATGGGAGAGGATGGGGCTTTTGAATCAACTTTGAATCAACAGGCTTGGCTTGATAAGGAGTGGGTGAAGGGAGGGGAATAGGAGATGAAAGTTGGGGGGCACTGGTGCTATCCGTCTCCCACACCCTCCCTCCACACATACCCACCCGTCTTTCTGGCTTGCCTACTGTCCACTTTACCTGAGGAGACAGCTCGGCCCCGGGGTTGCCATGGGGATGCATTAGCCTGACAGGGCCTGATGTTTCTCTCTCGAGCCTTGATTAGCTCCTCCGCTTTCTTGCCCTCCTACTTCAATTTTCTTTCATCTCCCAAATCTCGGCGGTAAATGCCAGCCACAGCCCTGCCCAGCAGGTGGGCAACCATCAGATAGACTGGACACTGGCCTATCTATTTCCAATTCCCTCTCTCCAACAAGTTTGATGTAGGGGACTGGGTTGGTAAGCAGAGGGGCTGGTGGGGGTAGGTGGGCAGAAAGGGCCTCGACAGAGAAGGGGTGTGAGGTTTAGACAGTTGTGTCAACTTTTCATTTGGAGCCCAGGGGTGAGAAGGGGACAGGGATTTTATGGGGGGGGGCGGGTGAGGTTTGAAAAGGGACAGGTTTCAAAGAATAAACAGTCCAGAAAGCCACCAGTAAGGGTCTCTTCAACTGTGACTGGTAACTCTCCAATCTTTGTCTAAGACTTGGCGTGAGCAGATAGGGGAGTCCAGCTCAGAAAACTGAGGGGGCCATTGCCCATGTCATCCCCATGGATCTGGTTGAGAGGTGGGGGCACCTGAAGAGTGGGGCCCCATCCTGTCTGACAGAAAAAAAGAGGAGGGTGGGGCTGCCAGTACCATAGGGTGATTTGTTTTCCAGGATGGGAAGAAGTGTGAAATCCAAACATCTAGTTAGTAGGCTACAGGGCTGACTTCATGTCTCCCCTTCTAGACTGTAAGCTCATTGTGGGCAGGGAATGTGTCTGTTTATTGTTATATTGTACTCTCTCAAGTGCTTAGTACACTGCTATGCATACAGTAAGTGCTCAATAAATACAATTGAATGAATGACTGAATGAATGAGGTAATAATAATAATAATAATGTTGGTATTTGTTAAGCACTTACTATGTGCAAAGCACTGTTCTAAACGCTGGGGTAGATACAAGGTAATCAGGTTGTCCCACGAGGGGCTCACAGTCTTCATCCCCATTTTACAGATGAGGGAACTGAGGCCCAGAGAAGTGAAGTGACTTGCCCAAAGTCACACAGCTGACAGGTGGCGGAGCCAGGATTTGAACCCACGGCCTCTGACTCCAAAGCCCGTGCTCTTTCCACTGAGCCATGCTGCTTCTCACTGAGCCATGCTGCTTCTCATGCTGCTTCTCATGAGGTACTGGGCCGCCCTGAAATGGGGCCAAAAAGGCTACCCCCACCCCGCCAGTCACACACACTCTACCATCACATCATACTTCCCCTTTATGTCACACTACTGTACATCACCTACAGAAACATTTTGTGGACAATCGCCTCTCTTTTGCCACCCCAGTAGCCTCCCATCGACCGAGTGCCCAGACCGGGCAGCTCAGTTCCGAGACCTCCAATTTATGCCCTGCTAACAGATCACTTCTATCCTGCCACCATCTTTGAGAGGGGCCAGGCAGCTGCCATTTTGATATTCTCTTTCCTGAAGTGCCCTGAAGCCACAGATTACTTTGCTTGACATCTGAAGTGGCCTCAGTGGGAGAGAAGAGTAATGGCCCTCTTCCAGAGGGGACAGGGAGCAGTGTGGTGATCTTTACCCAGACTTTTTGTGACTTTAATCAATCAATAAATAGTATATGTTGATCACCTACTGTGTGCCAGCACTGTACCAAGTGGTGTGTGAAGACAGGATCATAGCGTCAGTAGACATGACCCCTTCCTTCAAGGAGCTTACAATCTATTCATTCATTCATTCAATCTTATTTATTGAGCGCTCACTGTGTGCAGAGCACTGTACTAAGCACTTGGAAAGTACAGTTCAGCAACAATCTAGAGAGACAGACATTAAAGTATATTCATATATATATTATATATATGCACATACATATGTAGACATATCTATAATTTATTTTAATGCCTGCCTCCCCCTTTAGATTGTAAACTTCCAGTGGGCAGGGAATATGTCTACCACCTCTGTTATAATGTACTCTCCCATGAGCTTAGCTCAGTGCTCTGCACATAGTAAATGCTCCAGAAATACCATCGATTGATTTATTAATTGGTTACAGATATGAGAACATAGTAGAATCCATAGGATATGTATCCCAGTGTTTAGTACAGTGGCTGGCACATAGTAAGCACTTTACAAATGCCATTAAATAAAAAGACATGTACATAAACATTACTGGGGTTGTGAGTACTTGGAAGAACTCAAGTGGCTGTTGGGGGTTGTAAAGTGGAGAGATGAGAGATTAAATGGGGAAGGATTCCTCAAGGAGATGTGATCTCAGAAGGGACCCCGTAAACCTAACCCATTGGACTGGCATTTTGAGCCCGTTACATGGGGAACTCTTGGGTAGGGGCGTTCAGGGTCCTGTCAGTCAGGGATGGGGGTATAAAGAGTGGAAATTCATTCCTTAAATATCCCCCCGCCCCATTCCAAACCAACTCTTCTTTCTGCCCAATCTGAAGGCCTCTACTCCATCGTAATCCTTCTCGCCCTCTCAGCTGCCTTTGACATTGTGGATGTATATCCTCCCCTTGCTCCTGGAACATTATCTAACCTTGGTTTCACTGACATTGTCCTCTCCTGGTTCTCCTCCTATCTCTCTGGCTGCTCATTTTCAGTCTCTTTCACAGGCTCTGCCTCTACTTCCCTCCCCTTAACTGTGGAAATCCATCAAGGTCCAGTTCTGGGTCCCTTCTAGTTTTTCACTCATTCATTCATTCATTCAATCGTATTTATTGAGCGCTTACTGTGTGCACAGCACTGCACTAAGTGCTTGGGAAGTACAAACTGGCAACATATAGAGATGGTCCCTACCCAACAACAGGCTCACAGTCTAGAAGGGGGAGACAGACAACAACACAAAACAAGTAGACAGGTATCAATACCATCAGAATAAATAGAATAGAATTAATATCATCATTAATAAAATAGAGTAATAAATATGTACAAATATTGCAAATATGTATGTACAAATATACACAAGTGCTGTGGGGAGGGGAAGAGGGTAGGGTAGAGGGAGGGAGGGGGGTGATGAGGGGAGGAGGAGGAGGAGGAGGAGAGGAAAAAAGGGGGGGCTCTGTACCTGCGCCCTTGGAGAATTCATTCACTCCTACAACTTCAACTACCATCTCTATGCAGATGATTCCTAAATCTACCTCTCCAGCCCTGATCTCTCTCCTTCTCTTCAGTCTCGTATTTTCTTCTGCCTTCAGAACATCTCTACTTCTATGTCCTACTGACTCCTCAAATTTAACATGTCCATCTTCTTGCTCAAACCCTGTGCTCCCGCAGTCTTTTCCATCACTATAGACAATACCACTAACCTCTCTGTCTCCCAAGTCCATAACCTTAGCATTATTCTTGACTAATCTCTCTTACTCAATCTACATATTCATTCTGTCATTTAATCAATCAATTGAATTTATTGAGTGCTCACTGTGTGCAGAGCACTGTACTGAGCACTTGGGAGAGTTCAATATAACAAAGGTGATAGACATGTTCTCTGCCCACAATGAGCTTACAGTCTAATGGGGGAGATGGTTACCAAATCCTGTCAGTTGTACTTTCTCAACATCACTAAAATCTGTCCTTTCCTCTCCATCCAAACTTCTACTACTCTGATCCCAGCCTTTTCCATATCCCACCTTTAGGCTGCATCAGCCTCCCCTCTGACCACCCTGCCTCCTGTCTCTCTCCCTCTAGTCCTTATTTCATTCAGCTGTCCGGATCATCTTTCTTAAAAACTGTTCAGTCCACATTTCCCCACTCCTCAAGAACCTCCAGTGGTTGCCCATCCACCGCCACATCAAATAGAAACTCCTAACCATCAGCTTTAATGCATTCAATCAGCTCAACCCCTCCTTACCTCACTGATTTCCTGCTACAGCCCAAGCCACACACTTCACTCCTCTAACACCAACTCACCGTACCTCAGTCTTATCTGTCTCACTGCCAGCCCCTCACCCACATCGTACCTTCTGGCCTGGAAGTCTCTCCCTCTTCACATATGACAGACCACCACTCTCCCCACCTCCAAAGCCGTATTAAAAGATCATCTCCTCTAAGAGGTCTTCCTCGATTAAACCCTCTTTTCCCCTACTCCCTCTCCCTTGGATCTGTATTTGTTAAGCACTTGATATTTACCTCACCCTCAGCCCCACAGCGCTTATGTACATACTGTAATGTCTGCTTCACAAATGCTTAATACGGTGCTCTGCACCCAATAACCACTCAATAAATACCATTGATTAATTGATTGATTGGTTCCGATCAAGGCTCCCTGCCCCCTGGGAAGCCCTGCCCCCAGAGGAAGCCCTCCTACCTCTGGGGAAGCCACCCACCCCAACTCCTTGCTCCAGGGAAAGAAAGCCCCGAGGGAGTGGAACTCTTGGGAAATGTGGGATGGCAGGAAGGAGGGAAAGGGAAAATCAAGGCATACGTGACTACTCCCTCAGCTTTCCCGTGTGGCAGAAGGCTATTGTCTAACAAGGCCCTTCCTCGGAGAAGAATCTAGCCATGGTTCGGAGGCTTTCTCCAAGACCTAAAGACCAAGGAGGAGGTTCAAGACCTCAGAAAGTCCCTCTGGATCCCATTCAAAAATCCTTCACCTGCTGCTTCTCTGAGCCATTGTCATCCGAACTCAGGGACAGCAGATGCTGGGGTAGACCTTTCTTGCCCCCAAGAAATGGAGCCAGAGTGGGAAGGGCAAAGTGCCAACCCCCACCCACTCCACCCCTCCACCCCAGTACTAGGACAGACGATACATTCCTTGCTTGATTTTGTTTTGTTGTCTGTCTCCCCCCTTCTAGACTGTGAGCCCGTTGGGTAGGAACTGTCTCTGTTGCTGAATTATACTTTCCAAGCGCTTAGTACAGTGCTTTGCACAGAGTAAGCGCTCAATAATTACAACTGAATGAATGAATTCCTCTTGACTCACTTGAATCTCTACCCTTTAAACATTTGATATTCATCCTATCCTCAGCCCCACAACATTTATGTACATATCCTTATACTCTGCTATTTCCCTTGACTGTAATTTATTTCAATGTCTGTCTACCCCTCTAGACTGTAAGTTCCTTGTGGGCAGGGAACATGTCTCCTAATTCTGTTGTTTTCCACTCTCCTAAGTACTGTTACAGTGCTCAGCCCACATTAAGTGCTCATCGATCCAGATTGTGAGTTCAGGCTCCAGACTGTGAGCTCGTTGTGGGCAGGGAATTTGTCTGTTTATTGTTATATTGTACTCTCCCAAGCGCTTAGTACAGTACTTTGCACACAGTAAGCACTCAATAAATACGATTGAATGAATGAATGAATGAAGTTTAAGCATGAGGACTGTATCCATCCCTGACCCTCACCACACACACACACACACACACACACACACACATGCACACACACATGCGTGCACACGCGCACACACACACACACACACACACACACACACACACACACACACACACACACACACATCCCCACCTCCAGGCTACAATGAGATCAGCACAGCTCCATCCCAGCATCTTGTCCTTTCGGTGACAACTCAGCTTAGCTCCATTTCAGCAAGCCAACGGCAGGGTGAGGCAAGCAGGAGGTTTGTTTGATTGAATTTGAGGCAGCAGGCTGCAGGGGGGAAACTCTGCAATTAGCCTGGCGGGTTTAAGAAAACACCCCTCCCCCACCCCCGATGGGCACACACTCTGGCTGTTTCACTGGCAACGGGCGTTTACTGCCAGGACCCCTAAACCTATTCATTGCCCTGGCCTCCTTGGCCCTCCTCCATTCCGACCGCCCAAGGGAAGAATTAGCAAGACTGACAGCAAGAGGGCTTTAGGTTAGATGAAAGAATTATTTCTTGGCTATAAAGTGGTCTTTAAAAAGAGGGTTTGTTTCCCAAACACATCTATCATGAGCAATTTTTTTCATATCATCATCATCAATGGTAGTTATTGAGCACTTACTGTATGCAGAAAGTACTGTACTAAGTGCTTACTATCCTGCCTGAAGGTGTGGGGTCGATGAGATGAGTAGGGGTTTTGGCTCTTGGATGGTAGAGATGTTGGCCAGGGAAAAGAGCAAAGTTTGAAGCTTCCAAAGTGGCCAGGAGGATGTTGGTCTCGCTCAATGCCCAGGGGGCATTTGCCCTTTTGGGATCTCTGGCAGACCAACCACCCCTCTCTTTTTTCCAGGAGGTTATGGAATCTTTTCCCCAGGTGGATGAGAAACCCAACCATCTCTTTGGTAGAATTGGGGGGCAGGCTTGCCTGGAGACAGGGGTCTGGACCAGATGATGTCTGCTAGGTTCCAGGGATGGGGCAAGGGTCCCTCTGCTGAGATACCAGCTGGTTTGCCTCCTGAGCTGCCCTGCTCTCTTCTGGGAACCCGGTTCCTTTCATGGCTCCTCTAGCTGAAGCCTCAGCGACATCGATCCTGGCAGGAGACTCCATCAGATACAGGGGAAGAAAAATAGAAAACTCCCCAAACAAACCAAGCCCTTGATAACAGACGGAGCTAGGACTAGGGGCCTGAGACCTGAGTCCGAATCTTCATTCTGCAGCTCCCTTTTGGTAGCCCCTTCCCAAGCCTCAGGGTCCCTGCCTGTAAAATGGGACTGTGAAGAATTGGACTGAGCCCAGGCCCCCAGCTCTGCCTGCTGCGGGGTCCCAGATTTCTGGGCAAGTCCCCAGGGAGCTACGGCCTGTCTGTCCTCCCCTCCTCCCCCAGCCCCTCCCCGTTCCCTTCTCCCCACTCCGGCTGTGCCTTTCAGTTTATTTTTAACCACATCGCCTCCTCTGCTGCTGAGTTTTAATTGCAGCTTAACAAGGGCAAGGCAGCAGGATAGCAGGCACGGAGCCGAAAATGAAACCTGCACATGTGCACGCACACACATACACACGCATATACACATGCATTTACGCACGCCTGGACAGGCACACCTGCAAATGCACATGCACACTCACATGCACACTCTGCCCACACATGCAAGCATACACAAAATCCTGCATACACCCGTACTGGTGCGCCCACATGCATACACACACATACACGAGTACACCTGTGTAGACACCCTGTACAGGCAAGAAAACAATATCCGCTTACACAAGCACATACACATACATACCTATGGGCCAGCGCACACACCTGCACACATATAAACACATATCTACACACCCAGATACACCTGCACAAGCTTATATGTACACACATCAGTCAATCGTATTTATTGAGCACTTACTGTGTGCAGAACACTGTACTAAGGGCTGTATATACCCATACCCATGCCTGTACATACAAATTCCTACCCTTGTGCACTCACGCAACCCCTTCCAACACACATATCCCAATTTCTCTGGGTTCATGCTTCTTCGGCCCTCTCTACTGTCTAGGTCCTTCCTGGTTCTTGATGACTGGGGCCTGCCAAGAGGAAGGAAGAGACCCTCTCGTAATAATAATAATGATGATAATAACATTTGCTAAGTGCTTACTAAGTGTCAAGCACTGCTCTAAGCACTGGGGCAGATACAAGTTAATCAGGTTGGATGCAGCCCCTGTCCCACACAGGGCTCACAGTCTAATTAGGAGGAACAACAAAGTATTGAATCCCCATTTTATAGATGAGGAAATTGAGGCACAGAAATGTTAAGTGACTTGCCCAGGATTACATGGCAGGCAATTGGCGGAGCCAGGGATGGAACCCAGGGCCTAGGGGTCTTTCTACTAAGCCACGCTCCTTACCACTGAGTCCTCCATCAACCAAGCCAGAGACGCCCCACTCCCAGCCTCAGAGGACCTCCCACCAGAGTCCACCCAGTCCAGCTGGTACCAACTGTGCCCATGGAGCTAGCTGAGATGGGGCTGGGGCAGGAAAGGGAGAGACAAGTTCAAGCAGAGTCTAATGGAGCAGCCTGGAGCAAGAAGCAGGGGTTAGTCCAAAGCTACCCAGGCCCCGTGGAGAGTGGATCTCACTTTCAGTCCCTGAAGTGGTTTGTGGGTCTGTGTGGTTAAAGTGAACTATTAACCAGGCAAAATAATAATAATAATAATAACAATAATAATTGTAGTATTTGTTGAGTGCTTACTATGTGCCAGGCACTGAGGTTGATAAGAGATCATCAGATTGGACAGAGTCCCTGTCCACATGGGGCTCAAGCGATCTGAACAAACATCTTAAAAGTAGGAGTCAGCCAACCCAGAATACTGGAGGGGAGGAGAGCAGTGACCCTGCCCACTTCTAAATGCATCAGAGCCTGGCCAGTGGCATTTCCTCCTGTGTAGACACGGCCCCAGAGCAATTAAAAAGGAATGACAGCAACAACACGCGCTCCGAGTCGACCTCGGGAACGCCACATTCACTAGCGCCTTCCCTTCCTCGTTGCCGGAGGTTGGGAGCTACAATAATCAAAAGTGGCAGAGCCCCCACCTCGAAGAGGCAGTCATGGTAACGGAATCAAGAAGCCCCCATGTCTAGGCTACAGCTCCCAGCTCTGAGTGATGAGTGTGGATAAAACCTGGGGTGTGGGGGGCGGTGGTTAAGGGTGGGCAGGGGTCCACATCTCTGGGCCCCTTCACCATGATAAGGCTCTCTCTGAGGGTCCCCAGAGGAATGGGGGAGGGGTTTAGGAAAAGAATGAAAATCTCATTTCCTGGCGGCTTGGGGCTCCGATCATTATATTAATGAGACAGCAGTGTGGGGGCCAGGAGCGAGGGCTAAGGTATACGTCTTCCTGTGTCCACCCTGCGCCCACCCCTGCGCATGCTCACACAGTCTGAGGACCCTCTCTTCCTCCCTTCAAGGCCCTACTGAGAGCTCACCTCCTCCAGGAGGCCTTCCCAGACTGAGCCCCCTCCTTCCTCTCCCCCTTGTCCCCCTCTCCATCCCCACCATCTTACCTCCTTCCCTTCCCCACAACACCTGTATTTATGTACATATGTTTGTACATATTTATTACTCTATTTATTTATTTTACTTGCACATATCTATTCTATTTATTTTATTTTGTTAATATGTTTGGGTTTGTTCTCTGTCTCCCCCTTCTAGACTGTGAGCCCACTGTTGGGTAGGGACTGTCTCTATATGTTGCCAATTTGTACTTCCCAATCGCTTAGTACAGTGCTCTGTACACAGTAAGCGCTCAATAAATACGATTGATTGATTGATTGATTGACCCTCTCTGGGAATGGGGTGCCTGGGATGGAGGTTGGCTTGGCAGCGGCCGGGCTGCTGGGGGCCTGGATGTTTGGTGCAGATAACAGTCATTCATTCATTCATTCAACTGTATTTATGGAGCGCTTACTGTGTGCAGAGCACTGTACTGAGCACTTGGAAAGTACAATTCAGCAATAAAGGGAGACAATCCCTGCCCACACCGGGCTTACAGTCTTGGGGGGGTGGGGGCAGGGAGGGGAAATAGACATCAAAACAAGTAAACAGGCCCATTCATTCAGTTGTATTTATTGAGCGCTTACAGGGTGCAGAGCCCTGTACTGAGTGCTTGGGAGAGGGCAATACAGCGATCAAGGGGGACAATCCTTGCTCACAAGTTCACAGTCCCCGACTTTCCGACCGAGGCTGTGGCCACAGCAACACACACACACACACAAAGATTCCTGAAGAGGAAAGAACCCCTCCTCCCCATTTGGTCCCCGACGCCTCCTCCGTGCCTTGATGCAACCCCTGCCCTTCCCGTGAGCCTTCAGTTGTGGTAGGAGCTGGCCTCTGGGTGGTGGAAGGGCCAGCAGAGAGGGAACATCCCTGCCTGCAGATGCCCAGCATAGCCACCCAGAAGGGTGTGGGAGGGAAAACGTTTCTGCTTTCTGGCTCTGACCACAGTGGAGAACTGGGCTGTTCTGGCCCCATGGGATCCACTTGACTCCCAAACTGAACCCAGACGGGAGGGTTGGCAAAATTGAGCCCCAAGCCCCGCTTTCCCCTGCACCGGTAAAGTAGCCGGCCACTAAATGGCATTCTGCCAACTAGGGCCAGCCCTGGTTGGCTTCGGGAGAGGAAGGCAAAGATCCGGTCACTGCCCTCAAGGTGCTGACAGTCTGATGGGGGAGACAGGCCCGACTCAGACCCAAACAATCAAGTGGACAGAAAATACAAGGAACCAAAGCAGAAAAATACAAAAGATCCATTGCGCATAGAAACGGAAACATGATTTACCAAGAGACACTGTCACAGCCCTACCGAGTCCTGGGCAGTCCCCAGACCTGGTTATGTTCCTTTCTGCTTGAATGCAACGTTGTAATGAGACGACTCCAATCAGATGCAATGTCAACAGTAAGTTTCAGGCTGGCTCCTTCCAAGTCCTGGGGCAAGATCATTCCTTCTCCGATCCAAACCTTAACATGCGTAGCATACAGCCCCTCTGCTCTCAGTCTCTCTCTAACGTGCCTGTCCTGAGCCTAACTAAATCCACCCCAACCCCCGGCTTTGCTTAAGCTCATTCTAGGTTCTCTGGCACAAACCCAGGCTGCAGGGTCCACCTCTGGTCTCTGACTGACTTCTGGTTTCCTCGTATCTCATTCATTCATTCATTCATTCATTCATTCATTCGTATTTGTTGAGCACTTACTGTGTGCAGAGCACTGTACTAAACGCTTGGGAAGTACAAGTCGGCAACATATAGAGACGGTCCCTACCCAACAATGGGCTCACAGTCTAGAAGAGGGAGACAAGAGAACAGAACAAAATAAGTAGACAGGTGTCTATACCACCAGAATAAATAGAATTATAGCTATATACACATCATTAATAAAATAGAGTAATAAATATGTACAAATAAGATAAATATGATAATAAATATGTACCCCCTTCTCCTCAACACGCTATCCGACCTTGGCTTCACAGACTCCATCCTTTTCTGGTTCTCCTCTTATCTCTCCGGTCGTTCATTCTCAGTCTCTTTTGCAGGCTCCTCCTCCCCCTCCCATCCCCTTACTGTGGGGGTTCCCCAAGGTTCAGTGCTTGGTCCCCTTCTGTTCTCGATCTACACGCACTCCCTTGGTGACCTCATTCGCTCCCACAGCTTCAACTATCATCTCTACGCTGATGACACCCAGATCTACATCTCTGCCCCTGCTCTCTCCCCCTCTCTCCAGGCTCACATCTCCTCCTGCCTTCAGGACATCTCCATCTGGATGTCTGCCCACCACCTAAAACTCAACATGTCCAAGACTGAACTTCTTGTCTTCCCGCCCAAACCCTGCCCTCTCCCTGACTTTCCCATCTCTGTTGACAGCACTACCATCCTTCCCGTCTCACAAGCCCGCAACCTTGGTGTCATCCTCGACTCCGCTCTCTCATTCACCCCTCACATCCAAGCCGTCACCAAAACCTGCCGGTCTCATCTCCGCAACATTGCCAAGATCCGCCCTTTCCTCTCCATCCATACCGCTACCCTGCTCATTCAAGCTCTCATCCTATCCCGTCTGGACTGCTGCATCAGCCTTCTCTCTGATCTCCCATCCTCGTGTCTCTCCCCACTTCAATCAATACTTCATGCTGCTGCCCGGATTGTCTTTGTCCAGAAACGCTCTGGGCAAGTTACTCCCCTCCTCAAAAATCTCCAGTGGCTACCAATCAATCTGCGCATCAGGCAGAAACTCCTCACCCTGGGCTTCAAGGCTCTCCATCACCTCGCCCCCTCCTACCTCACCTCCCTTCTCTCCTTCTATAGCCCAGCCCGCACCCTCCACTCCTCTGCTGCTAATCTCCTCAACGTACCTCATTCTCGCCTGTCCCACCATCGACCCCCAGCCCACATCATCCCCCGGGCCTGGAATGCCCTCCCTCTGCCCATCCGCCAAGCTAGCTCTCTTCCTCCCTTCAAGGCCCTACTGAGAGCTCACCTCCTCCAGGAGGCCTTCCCAGACTGAGCCCCTTCCTTCCTCTCCCCCTCGTCCCCCTATCCATCCCCCCCATCTTACCTCCTTCCCTTCCCCATAGCACCTGTATATATGTTTATATGTTTGTACATATTTATTTCTCTATTTATTTATTTATTTATTTTACTTGTACATATCTATTCTATTTATTTTATTTTCTTGGTATGTTTGGTTTTGCTCTCTGTCTCCCCCTTTTAGACTGTGAGCCCACTATTGGGTAGGGACTGTCTCTATATGTTGCCAACTTGTACTTCCCAAGCGCTTAGTACAGTGCTCTGCACACAGTAAGCGCTCAATAAATACGATTGATGATGATGATGATGTACAAATATATACAAGTGCTGTGCGGAGGGGAAGGGGGGTAGGGCAGAGGGAGGGAGAGGGGGTGGTGGGGAGGGGAGGAGGAGGAGGGGAAAAGTGGGGGCTCAGTCTGGGAAGGCCTCCTGGAGGAGGTGAGCTCTCAGTAGGGCTTTGAAGGGAGAAAGAGAGTTAGTTTGGTGGATGTGTGGAGGGAGGGGGTTCAGGCCAGATGTAGGACCTGGTCCAGGGGTAGACGACGGGACAGGTGAGAACGAGGCAGAGTGAAGAGGTTAGCGGCAGAGGAGCAGAGGGTGCGGGCTGGGCTGTAGAAGGAAAGAAGGGAGGTGAGGTAGGAGGGGGCGAGGTGATGGAGAGCCTTGAAGCCAAGAGTGAGGAGTTTTTGCTTGATTCGTAGGTTGATAGGCAACCACTGGAGATTTTTGAGGAGGGGAGTGACATGCCCAGAGCGTTTCTGTACAAAGATAATCTGGGCAGCAGAGTGAAGTATAGACTGAAGCGGGGAGAGACAGGAGGATGGGAGATCAGAGAGGAGGCTGATGTAGTAATCCAGTCGGGATAGGATGAGAGACTTAACCAGCAAGGTAGCGGTTTGGATGGAGAGGAAAGGGTGGACCTTGGCGATGTTATGGAGGTGAGACCAGCAGGTTTGGGTGACAGATTGGATGTGTGGGGCGAATGAGAGAGCGGGGGTTCCTGAATTGACCAGAGCATCCAAAGATAGATAGGGGGGATCTGGGATGTCTTCCTGGGGAAGATAGGGTGAGTAGAAGTTTGGAAGAAGAAAGAGTTCTGACTTTAGGACGAAGAATGGGGAGAGCATTCCAGGTTTTGTGGGTTGGGGGGAGTCCTGCTCCCAGCTCCTGAGCTCCTCTCTAACCCTTTTTTTAAAAAAAAAAAATGGTATTCGTCAAGTGCTTACTATGTGTCAAGAACTGTTCTAAGCACTGGGGTAGGTACAAGTTAATTAGGTCGGACACAGCCCGCATGGGGCTCACAGTCACAGTCTCCCTCAAGTAGGAGGGAGAACAGGTATCCCCATTTCATAGTTGAGGAAACTGAGGCATAGAGAAGTTAAGTAACTTCCCTATGGTCACACAGCAAGCAATTAGCAAAGCCAGAATTAGAACCCAGGTCCTTCTGACTCCCAGGTCCTTGCTTTCTCCACTAGACCATGCTGCCTCTTCCAATCTTCTCCCGGGCCTTCTTTCCTTTTTGATTTTCAGAGTGCTGATGGGTCTGTGGGAGCCTCCTTCTCTCTTCTGATCCCGCCTTCCCTCTCCTTCCCTTCCTCCTCCCAGACCTTTTGGGCCTCAGGCCCTCTAGGAATATGGATCCCAATAGCTCTCTAGTCTCTCCTTCCCATCTGCCAGGACCCTGTCTGGTTTATGCATCCATGTCCTCTGCAGGATCATTGTTGGAAGCAGCAATTGCTCCTTTGTGATCTCTGTGGTGCGATCTCCCCTGGGGTCTCTACTGTCTACCCAGCACTGCCCCCCCACCTCTGTTCACGCCCCATCTCTGAGCCTACTCTCCCTGCCCCTTCATATAGGATAGACCACAACTGTCCCTGTCAAAGCCCTCCTAAAATCATTTCACCTCCAAAAGGCCTTCTCTAAGCCCTCACTTCCTCACCCTCTTCACTCTCCCCTCTGCATCACCTATGCACTTAGGTCTGTGCCCCTTAAGTACTTTGACATTCACCCCACAGCATTTCTGCACATATCCTTATATTCTGCTGCTTTCGTTGTCTGTAATTTATTTAAATGGCTATCTCCCACTCTAGGCTGTAAGCTCCTTATGGGCAGGGATTGTATCTACCAATTCTACCAACTCTGTTTTATCATCCTCACCCAAGCATTTAGTACAGTGCTCTGCACACAGTAAGCACTCAGTAAATACCATTGATTGACTGACTGGTGCCTCTGCCAACTGCTCCTCCTCCTCCTCTGTCCCTGCTGCCCCTCCTCATGACATGGGGATCTAAGTTCTAATTCGTTGGTGGGGACTCAGTCTCACATGGGTCCATGGGATGGGCCCACCTGTCCAGACTACAAATGCCCATGTCTGGAGGGACAATCAGAAAACTCCAAAGCGGCATCAGTTCTACCTGCCTGTCCATTTGCCTATCTGCCTTGCCATCTCTCCAGTCTTTAGTATCAGATTTCCTGCCCAACCTGATCAGAACTTGATTTAAAACCTGATGGCAATTGATGACCCACATGATTAGGTTTGATGTTAACTTTCTACCCTGGTGAAAGGATGTATGGGTTAGGATATACAGATGTGCATGCATCTGTGAGAATGGCTCAGTGGAAAGAAAACGGGCTTGGGAGTCAGAGGTCATGGGTTCTAATCCTGGCTCCGCCACATGTCTGCTGTGTGACCTCGGGCAAGTCACTTAACTTCTCTAAGCCTCAGTTACCTCACCTGTAAATTGGGGATTAAGACTGTGAGCCCCACGTGGGACAACCTGATCACCTTGTATCCCCCCAGCGCTTAGAACAGTACTTTGCACATAGTAAGCACTTAACAAATGCCATCATTATTATTATTATGCATATGAGCCCCGGCAGGGGTGATTGATTGGTTTTTGAAGAGGACTACCCCTCCCCTGCCCCTCCTGAGGGATCCATCCCTCTGCCCCCCACCCAAAGAGGCCCCACCCTGTCAGGTGTCTCCAGTCCCCTCCATCTCCAGCCTCCAGATCTGTTTCAAGGGTAGCCCCAGTAAGGGGCGGGTATGTAATGGGCAGCCATGGAGAACAGATGTGGCATTGGCCTGGGTAATTCCTTGGAGCAGACCTGATCTCTGTCCTAGTCGTCCTTATCAGACATCATCATCGTCATCCTCCTCAGTGGTGTATGCTCAGTGCCTGCTGCGTCCCTAGCACTGTACTAAGTGGTTGGGCAGATACAAGAGTAGAAAGATGGTTTCCTTGCCCTCCAGGAGCTCACAGCCACATCTGTACCTGATTTCCAATGACAATGCTATCTTCTGAGAACACAGGCTCAACCCTTGGCCTGATAGTCTTTCCCAGAAAACCCAGGGCTGGCCGGGAAGGGGCGGTAGCCTCCAGAAAAGGGGAAAAAAGCAAAAAACAAACTTGCCCATAAATGGACATGCTGTGCAGCCTCAGGGAAATCACTTAACCTCTCTGGGCTTCCCAAGCCCCTGCCTGCCCCTCCCCAAGCCCCAGGGCTCTGGTGAGATCTAAGTAGAGAAACGAGGTGAAAGCCTTTGGAAAATCCAAGCTCGAGGTAAACTAATAAGATCGAAACCAGATCTCATCATGTGGCAGGTGCCTGGGGAGAGAGAAACAGACGCCTCCTGGAGCCTCTGATCAAATTAGAGCCAGAGCTGAAGCCCCAGGCGGTCGGTGGGGGGCCACGGGGAGGGGGGAAAGGGAAGGAGGGTTGGAGCCGAGCCCCGGGATGAAGAAGAAAGGAAAGGAGAGGAGAAAACAGGGGGGAGGAAGTAGGGGGAAGGAGAGAAGGGGCTGGCCGGAGGTAGACAGGAGTCGGGAGGTGGCGGGGGAGGAGAGAGGTTCAGGAAAGGGGCAGGAGGAGCCAGAGGCCATGGGGGCACCTGGAGGGCAGAGACAGAGTAGTTTTCCTGTGGGCACGGGGTACCCCATACCCGGATGTCATCCCAGATCCTTAGGCTGACCTCTGGGTTTTAGGGGCTGGGCTGCAGGCCCACAACACTTATGTACATATCTGTAATTTCATTTATTTGTACTCACGTTTGTCTCCCACCCTGTAAGTTCGTTGTGGGCAGGGAATGTGTCGGTTTATTGTTGTACTCTCCCAAGCGCTTAATACAGTGCTCTGCACACAGTAAATGCTCAATAAATACGAATGAATGAATGAATGGGGCCTGGTGAAGTGGCCGGGGCAGCCCAAGCGGAGAATAGCCTCAACAGGTGAGGTCAGGTGGGGAAGAAGGGGAACAGCTGCTTCAGCCACACTGATGAGGCTAGGGGTCCTGCCAGTTTCTCCTTCCCCCAGGGGAAGCCTCAGGCCAGGTTGGCGTTGAAACTGGCAAAATCTCTCTGCCCCTCTGATGCTGAGGCCTCAGGGCTGCTGCAGGTTGTAGTTCCCCAAAGCAGGTTCTGGTGGCAGCAGCAACAGCAGCTGGTCCCGAGGGGCACGGAGCCAATGGCTGTCAGTGACATCTGAATCAGCCATGGGTGTTTGGGCGTCTGGCTGTCCGCCGCCTGCCATGCACCTTCCTGGCTCACCTCCATGCCTGGCCACTCAGGACCCATCACCTCACCCCCTCCTGCCTCACCTCCCTTCTCTCCTTCTGCAGCCCAGCCCGCACCCTCCGCTCCTCTGCCGCTAATCTCCTCACCATGCCTCATTCTTGCCTGTCCCACCGTCGACCCCTGGCCCACGTCATCCCCCTGGCCTGGAGTGCCCTCCCTCCACACATCCGCCAAGCTAGCTCTCTTCCTCCCTTCGGGGCCCTACTGGGAGCTCACCTCCCCTGGGAGGCCTTCCCAGACTGAGCCCCCTCCTTCCTCTCCCCCTCCTCCTCCTTCCCCTCCCCACAGCACCTGTATATATGTATGTATGTTTGTACGTATTTATTACTCTATTTATTTTATTTGTACGTTTATTCTATTTTATTTTGTTAATATGTTTTGCTTTGTTCTCTGTCTCCCCCTTCTAGACTATATATGTTTGTACGTATTTATTACTCTATTTATTTTATTTGTACATGTTTATTCTATTTTATTTTGTTAATATGTTTTGCTTTGTTCTCTGTCTCCCCCTTCTAGACTGTGAGCCCACTGTTGGGTAGGGGCCGTCTCTATATGTTGCCAACTTGTACTTCCCAAGTGCTTAGGACAGTGCTCTGCACACAGTAAGTGCTCAATAAATACAATTGAATGAATGAATGACCCCTCTTTTTCTTCCTTGTTCCTGCCCTCGGATGGCCACTTTCCTGTCTCTCTCCACACATACATGAAGGGGCTCAAGGCTGGGAGGCTTGGCCTTCTGTGACCAACTCCCTATGCCCTGCCACCTGAATCCCTCCAGAGAGTGGGGATCAGTTCGGAGGTGGGAGGGGTGGGGGGCAGGAGGCCAGGAGCACCCTATGCATCTCTGAGCAAATCCCCTCCCTTCCTCACTCCTTCCTCCCCTCCCTCCTTTTCCCTGAGCCCCAGGTCCACTGGTGTCTATGAAAACAGTGAGCCCTGGAATGGAGAAGTTCTCTCGTCCATTCTTCTTCCTTAGATGGTAAGCTCCTCGACTTCTCCTGTATGTTCCCAAGTGCCTAAGCTAGTGCTCTGCATGTCTTCCCCTCTTCTCCCCACCCCACAGTACTTATGTATATATGTATATATCTATACTTTAGTTATTTATATTGATGCCTGTTTACTTGTTTTGATGTCTGACTTCCCCCCACAGACTGTGAGCCCGTTCATTCATTCATTTAATTGTATTTATTGAGCTCTTACTGTGTGCAGAGCACTGTACTAAGCACTTGGGAAGTACAAGTTGACAACATATAGAGACGGTCCATACCCAACAGTGGGCTCACAGCCCGTTGTAGGCAGAGATTGTCTCTATTGCTGTATTGTACTTTCCAAGCGCTTAGTACAGTGCTCTGCACACGGTAAGTGCTCAATAAATATGACAGTGAATTGAATGAATGAAAGTATTTGTTAAGCATTTACTATCTGTCAAGCACTGTACTGAGCATTAGGGGTAGATACAAGATAATCAGATCCTACATGGGGCTCACAGTCCAAGTAGGAGGGAGAACAGGTATTGAATCCCCATTTTACAGATGAGGTAATTGAGGTAAGAGAAGTGAAGTGATTTGCCCTCGGTCAAACAGCAGACAAGTGGCTGAACCGGGGATTAAAATCCAGGTCCTCTGACTTGCAGGCCCAAGCTCTCTGCACTTGCCACTGCTTCTTCTGCCTGAGGCTCAGTCCGTCAATCGTGGGGATACCATTACTGATACTCACACTTCATCCTCCCTGACCCATGAGACTCACTGTCTCCCTCTGGACCAGTCCCTGCATCAATCATATTCGATTACATTTATTGAGTGCTTACTATGTGCAGAGCACTGTACTAAGTGCTTGGGAGAGCAAAATATAACAATAAACAGACACAGTCCCTGCCCACAAAGAGCTGACAGTATAGAGGACAAGTTTACACTGATATCCATGGCTCCCTCTTCCCTATCCAGCTCCCCCCAACCTCCCCAACTTGCTCCCCGACTACCCTCCCCCCGCCATTCTTGGCAAGGACTGAACTCAGTTATGTCCACAGTTGGACACCTTTCCCTCCCACGAAGCCTGAGACTACCTGCTCCTGCCAGAGCCCAGAGAAACTACATTGGTGCAGAGCCCTATTTTAGTTCCGTCTTAATGCCAATTACTGAAATCTCCGTCTTGTTTAAGTTGGCTCAGGCTGCACTGTAATTTGGTTTTAGTGGTTATTGTCTGAAAATCTCCACGGAAAATTGAGCTTATTAAAAAGTTCTATATCTACAGCCGCCAGCTCCCCGTGTGCTGGGGAAAAGGGGGGGAGGGTGTTGAGGAGAGAAAAGATCGGCATCCAGATGTGAGGAGGTAAACAAGATGCAGGATAAGGCTTGTTTCTCTCCTCACATCAGCCTCTCCTCTCACCAGCCTCTCCTCCCAGCATGAGGTGGAATCTGGGAGATGGGGGGAGAAGAAGCCTGAAAGGGTCCCCATGAAGTCACCTGGGCTAGCTCCTTGCCTCTGAATGGTCAGGACAGAGAGGTGACTGTCAGTCAATCAATCACTGGTATTTATTGAGCTCTTACTGTGAACAGTCCTGCAATAAGTGCTTGGGAGAGTACAACAGAGTTGGTAGACATTCCCTGCCCACAATGAACTTACAGTCTAGAGGGGAAGACAGAAGTTAATATAAAGTACGGATCTGTACTGCCTTGATTACTGTATCAGCCTCCTTGCTGACCTCCCAGACTCCTGTCTCTCACCACTCCAGTCCATACTTTAGTCTGTTGCCCGGATCATTTTTCTTCAAAAACATTCAGGCCATGTTTCACCAGTCCTCAAGAAACTCCAGTGGTTGCTTCTCACCATTTGCTTTGAAGCATTCAATCACCTTGCCCATTCCGACCTCACCTTGGTACTCTCCTACTACAACCCAGCCTGCAGATTTCACTCCTCTAATGCTAACCTTCTCACTGTACTTTGATCTCATCTAGCCGCCAACCCCTCAATCATATCCTGCCTCTGGCCTGGAACACCCTCCCTCAAACCCGACAATTACTTACCCCCCTCTTCAAAGCCTTTGTGAGGGTGCATCTCCAAGAGGCCTTCCCTGACTAAGCCCTCCTTTCCTCTTCTCCCAATTCCTTCTGTGTCACCTTGACTAGCTCCCTTTATTCATCCCCCTTCCAGCCCCATGGCACTTATGCACATATTTATAATGTATTTATTTATATTAATGTCTGTCTCCCCCTCTAGACTGTAAGCTAGTTGTGGGCAGGAGATGTGTCTGCTTATTGTTATAGTGTACTCTCCTGAGGGCTTAATGCAGTGCTTTGCACACAGTAAGCACTCAATAAATTCAAATGAATGAATGAATAAGTGTTGTGGGGCTGAGGGTGGGGTGAATGTCCAAAGGGCACAGAGCCAAGTACAGTCCTTCATTTCCCTCCTGTCCTTCATTTCTCAAGTTCTAAGAAAGCCTAAAACCTTTACTGGGGTCAGAACAGAGGAAACAGGACTTCGGCTGTGGCAGAAAAGCTTTAGATTAGATTCTGGGAAGGACTTCTGGGTGGGAGGGTAGTGAGTTGGAGGTGGGGGGGGATGGGGAAGAGAGAGAGAGAGAGAGAGAGTGCACATGCCCTGGGACTCAGGATAGGAGAGCCTGAAATTCTCTGTTGTACTCTCCCAAGCGCTCAGTACAGTGCTCTGCACACACTAAGCACTCAATAAATACCATTCATTGATTGATTAATTGAAGAGAGAGATGGCCAACAGTCTAGGGTGCTTGGAGGCAGGGGATGGATCAGTTGACCTTTTTGCGCTCCCTCCCAGCAGGAGGATCTAACGACTTTCTGACCACAGCCTTCGCCCCCGTCGGGGGATTGATCCATCTTTATCTGCATCCGCAGGCCCGCCATCTCCCGTCGCCGAGGTGTTTCATCGCTTTGGTAGCTAATTAACGTCTCTCGCCTCCTCCTGGGGGACCGTCCGTCCGTGATTCTGCAGCCCCCTTCGCTGGACCAACCCTGGATCCCGCAGGGGTGGCGAGACGGCCCCGGCCCCAGGATCCTGCCGAGGTGGGGGGGCGGGGGGAGTGGGGGGAAGCCCAGAAGGGAAGAGGAGATTCATTCATTCGTTCATTCAATCGTATTTATTGAGGGCTTACTGTGTGCAGAGCACTGTACTAAGCGCTTGGGAAGTACAAGTCGGTAACATATAGAGACGGTCCCTACCCAACAACGGGCTCACAGTCTAGAAGAGGGAAGGTTGTGGGGACGGAGGGAGGGGGTTGAAGTCAAAGGCTGGATGTCGCCCCGGCTAATTTTGGGGAACGGGCCTGCTCAGATGCAGGCGGGTGGGCAGCCTGAGGCTGCGAGGAAAAACTCTTTTGCCCAGGGACATAAGACTCCTCTCTTTCTGCCGTTTTCGCTCTCACTCGGAGGCAGAGATGGAGAAGATAGAAACACAAAGAGAGCGAGTGAGTGAGTGAGCGAGCGAGCGATGGGGCTGGAAACGCAGACGGAGCTGGTGGAGAGACGGCCGGGCACCCGCACCCCTCCCACGTCCTCCCTCTGGCCTGGAGCTCCCTCCCCCTTCATATTCGACAGACCACCACTCTCTCCATCTTCAAAGCCTTATTAAAATCATTTCTCCTCCAAGATCCTGGCGTGGACTGGAGACCGCCCCAGCCCCAGCGCCCCCCGTCCTGGCATGGGGAAACTGCTGAGGGCTTGTCTTCTTCTCTTTCCCCCACTCCCTCCTCCCCTTCTCTTCGCTCTTCCCTCCTCCCCTATCTACCTTCTCCCTCTCTCTCCCTTCTCCTTCTTCCCACCCCCTCCCATCAACCTCCTCCCTCCCTCCTCTAATCTACCTCCTCTCTCCTTACCTCCCTCAAACCCTGCCGTCCCTGCTCCGCCATTGTCCCACATAGATACCTCAGTTTCCCCAACCTACAAAGAAGAATAGCAACAGTTCCTTCTCCTAGTCCCAGCCCTTGACGGTGTCCAAGATTGAGCAGTGCTTAGAGATCCTCCTCTGGAGATCCCCAAAACCAAAGATTTGTCCCTACTAGACTTTTCCTATAGAGTGGCCCCAAAGCCTTGCATAGGGTCTGGCCTTCAGGCCCTGGGCCCCTCACCCCATCCTCCTGCCCAACTTCAAGGGGAAGCCGCTGATTCGTCTCCATGGGAACAAGAGGAGGAAACTTTCTGTGCCTCCTGGGAGTGGGGGATTGGGGATGGAGTGGTGGCCGGGTGTGGGGGGTGGGGGAGAGGAGGCAGGGGGTGGAAGGAGCCAATCAGTGCCTCACTGAGGCTAGGAGTCCTGGAGACCCAGAGCAGAGGGGTGGGGGTGGGGGTGGAAATCCCTTCTAGGGTGACTATGGCCAGTTGCGGGGGGGGGGGGGGGGTTGCCAGGACTAGACCTCTCTTCAGGACCCTCGCTGCTCAGGGCTCTGCTGTTGGGAATCTCACCATTGGGGAGCTCTTGGTCTCTCTGCAGTGGGTTCCCTCAATTCGGGGAGGAGAGAAAAGAAATGGAGACAGCGGGTGGTGGGCACTGGATCTGGTTGGTTAGACTTTGGGTAGACCAGGTGGGGCCTGGGGGAGAAGGGACAGAGATGGAGAGACTCGATGACCCTCACAGTCCCTTCTTCTGCTCACTCCTACCCACCCCACTATTCCTTCCGATCCTTTGCCTCATAACGGAGAGCTTCATCCTTAGCAAGCCTTCCCTGATTCACCCCCATCCATTCTCCAGCGATGCGGGACCTCCTTCTGCCCCTCGACTAATTCCTGACACCACTGTCTGTAGATCCGTGGGGATGGGGGCTTTCTGTGTGTCTGACCTGTCTTTCCTATCAGGCCAGGACCATGTGTGTTCTCTAACGTCCGAGCTGGTACAGCTGTGGGGACCCAGGACTGATATGCTGAAGATCGAGGTAGGACTTCACAACCCTCCATATTGGGAGGTTCCTCCTGCTGTCCCTCTCACTTAAAGCAAAGGGTCAGAATGGGATCCTAATGGATCCGTCCCTCTCCCTTCAAAATGAAGATAATCTCCACCACGGGACTGAAGCAGGAGTCTCCCAGGTGCCTGCTGAGACTCTCCCACGGCTGAGGTGGTCAGGGGGAGTCGTGGCTTGTTCAGCGGAAGTCCCTTTTGAGCCCCTTCTAGACTGTGAGCCCGCTGTTGGGTAGGGACTGTCTCTATATGTTGCCAACTTGTACTTGCCAAGCGCTTAGTACAGTGCTCTGCACACCGTAAGCGCTCAGTAAATACGACTGAATGAATGAATCCCCCCCAAAACCTACCTTCGCCCCTAGCCCCAGCCCCAGCCCCCAGGAAAGCCCCATTTAGCAGAACGAGGGAGCCATGCTTCCCTCTAGTGGCGACTTGAGGAATCACAGCTACTGCGCAGTTGCCGTCAAGCGGACCCCAGCAAGGAGTTGGACAGGTGGGGGGTCCCCACTTCCAGTCAATCAGTCAATCAATCAGTGGTATTGTGCGCAGAGCACTGTACTAAGCACTTCGAAGAGTACAATATAGTAGAATTGGTAGACACGTTCCTTGCCCCCAAAGAACTGGGAAGCAGCATGGCCTAGTCTCCCCCTCTAGGCTATAAGCTCGTTGTGGGCAGGGAATAATAATAATGATGATGGTATTTGTTAAGCATTTACTATGTGCCAAGCACTGTTCTAAGCGCTGGGGTAGATACAAGGAAATCAGGTTGTCCCACGTGGGGCTCACAGTCTTAATCCCCATTTTACAGGTGAGGTAACTGAGGCACAGAGAAGTTGTGACTTGCCCAAAGTCACAGAGCCGACAAGCAGAAGAGTTGGGATTAGAACCCACGACCTCTGACTCCCAAGCCCGTGCTCGTTCCATTGAGCAACGCTGCTTCTCTAATGTGTCTGTTATATCGTACTCTCCCAAGCTCTTAGTAGAGTGGTCTGCACACAGCAAGTGCTCAATAAATATGATTGAATGAATGAATATCACAGGCCTGGGAGTCAGAGGACCTGGGTTCTAATCCCAGCTCTGCTGTGTGACCTTAGGCAAGCCACTTCACTTCTCTGTGGCTCTTTCCTCATCTGTAAAATGGGGATTCAATCCTCCTCCCTCCTAATCAATCAATCGTATTTATTGAGCACTTACTGTGTGCAGAGCACTGTACTAAGCTCTTGGGAAGTACAAGTTGGCAACATAAAGAGACGGTCCCTACCCAACAGTGGGCTCACAGTCTAGAAGGGGGAGACTATGAGCCCCATGTGGGACAGGGATGTGTACAACCTTATTAACTTGTATCTACTCCAGTGCTTAGTACAGTTCTTGGCACATAGATAACATTTAATAAGTACCAAAAAACCCCCAAAAGCCTGGAGTTTATTGTCTAGAGGAGTAGACTGACATTAAAATAAATTACAGATAAAGGAAATGGCAGAGTAGTAATTGTAGTAACAGTATTTATTAAGCACTATTGTATCCTGAGCACTGTACTAAGTGCTGGGAGAAAATACACAGATGGGAATTAAACATAGACTCTGATTAGATAATGTTTTTCACGTGCTGCCACTTCCTTTGGTGTTACAGTAAACAAGAGCTTACCCATTGTGTTTTTATTCCTGATGTTAGATATGTGTATTCCTCTCCTTGATACTCTTGTTCAGAGGTCATTTTCTCATAACGATATGAAAAAAAGTGCTATGGGGGTGGGTGTAGGGTGAACGGTGTAGGGTGATGCTTAAGGGGCACAGGCCCAAGTGCATAGGCAACTCAGAAGGGAGGGCAAATAGGGTGGTAAACGGAGGTGTTGGTCAGAGAAGGCCTCTTGAAGAAGATATGATTTTAGGAGGGCTTTGAAGATGGGTGAATGGTGGTTTGTCAGATATGAAAGGGGAGGGAGTTCCAGGCCAAATGACAGATGTGGGCGAGGAGTCAGTTCTTGGTCCCCTTCTGTTCTCGATCTACACTCTCTCCCTTGGTGACCTCATTTGCTCCCATGGCTTCAACTATCATCTCTATGCTGATGACACCCAAATCTACATCTCTGCCCCTGCTCTCTCCCCCTCCCTCCAGGCTCGCATCTCCTCCTGCCTTCAGGACATCTCCATCTGGATGTCTGCCCGCCACCTAAAACTCAACATGTCCAAGACTGAACTCCTTGTCTTCCCTCCCAAACCCTGCCCTCTCTCTGACTTTCCCATCACTGTTGACGGCACTTCCATCCTTCCCGTCTCACAAGCCCGCAATCTTGGTGTCATCCTCGACTCCGCTCTCTCATTCATCCCTCACATCCAAGCCGTCACCAAAACCTGCCGGTCTCAGCTCCGCAACATTGCCAAGATCTGCCCTTTCCTCTCCATCCAAACCGCTACCCTGCGCGTTCAAGCTCTCATCCTATCCCGTCTGGACTACTGCATCAGCTTTCTCTCTGATCTCCCATCCTCGTGTCTCTCCCCACTTCAATCCATACTTCATGCTGCTGCCCGGATTATCTTTGTCCAGAAATGCTCTGGGCATGTTACTCCCCTCCTCAAAAATCTCCAGTGGCCACTAATAAATCTGCGCATCAGGCAGAAACTCCTCACCCTCGACTTCAAGGCTGTCCATCACCTCGCCCCCTCCTACCTCACCTCCCTTCTCTCCTTCTACAGCCCACCCTGCACCCTCCGCTCCTCTGCCGCTAATCTCCTCACCGTGCCTCGTTCTCGCCTGTCCCGCCGTTGACCCCCAGCCCATGTCATCCCCCGGGCCTGGAATGCCCTCCCTCTGCCCATCCGCCAAGCTAGCTCTCTTCCTCCCTTCAAGGCCCTACTGAGAGCTCACCTCCTCCAGGAGGCCTTCCCAGACTGAGCCCACTCCTTCCTCCCCACCTCGTCCCCCTCTGCATCTTCCCCGTCTTACCTCCTTCCCTTCCCCACAGCACCTGTATATATGTATATATGTTTTTACATATTTATTACTCTATTTATTTTACTTGTACATATCTATTGTATTTATTTTATTTTGTTAATATGTTTGGTTTTGTTCTCTGTCTCCCCCTTCTAGACTGTGAGCCCACTGTTGGGTAGGGGCTGTCTCTATATGTTGCCAACTTGTACTTCCCAAGCGCTTAGTACAGTGTTCTGCACACAGTAAGTGCTCAATAAATATGATTGATTGATTGATTGATGAGATGGAGGTACAGTGAGTAGGTTGGCATTAGAGGAACGAAGGAATTCCCATATTGGGAATTAGTGAGGTAAGGCAGGAGGGGGAGAGCTGATTGAGTGACAAAGCCGGTTGTAAGGAGTTTCTGTTTGATGCGGAGCACTGGAGGGTTTTGAGGAATGTACAGAATGGTTTATTTTAAAAATGATACAGGCAGTAGAGTGAAGGTATGAATGGGAGTGAGACTGGAGTCAGGGAGAATAGCAAGGACACTGATGCAGTAGTCGAGATGGGATCAATCCATCAATCAATGGTATTTATTGAGAGCTTACTATGTATAGAGCACTGTACTATGCACTTAGATATAACCAGTGCTTGGACCAGCACAGTACCAGTTTGGATGGAGAGGAAGGGCAGATTCTAGAAATGTTACGAAGGTAGACCGACAGGATTTGGTGACTGACTGTTTATGTTTGTTGAAGGAGAGAGATGAGTTGCAGGATCATGCCAAGGTTACTGGCTTGTGAGACAGGGAGGATGGTCTTGTTGTCTACGCTGATGGAAAAGACAGGGGAAGGACAGAGTTTGGGTGGAAAGATGAGGAGTTCTGTTTTGGACATGCTAAGTTTGAGGTATTGGTGGGACATTCACATAGAGATGTCCTGAAGGCAGGAGGAAATGTGAGACTATAGAGAAGGAGCGAGATCAGGGCTGGAGATGTAGGTTTGGGAAACATCTGCCTAGAGATGCTAGTTAAAGTCATGGAATGAATGCGTTCTCCAAGGGAGTGGGTATAGATGGAAAATAGAAGGGAACTCAGAATTCAGCCTTGAGGCCCCCAACGGTTAGGGGGTGGGAGATAGAGGAGGAGCCCATGAAAGAGACTGAGAAGGAGTGGCCAAAGAGATAGGAAGAGAATCAGGAGAGGACTGTGTTAGTGAAGCCAACTTTGGATAGTGTTTCCAGGCAAAGGCAGTGGGTTGCCTCACAGATAGCTGAGAGGTCAGGGAGATTTAGGATGGAGTAGAGGCCATTGGTTTTGGCAAGGAGGAGGTCATTGTCAACCTTGAAGAGAACAATTTCTTGGGCTCTTTGATTCCTTCCCCTCTGTACCCTTCTATTCCCAGTTCCGGAAAAGGCAGCAAAGGGGTTGGAGGTATTCAGCCTGGAGAAGAGAGAGCTGAGGTGACCTGGGGCACTAAAATAGATAATTGTGGTTTTTGTAAAGTGCTTACTATGTGCCAAACACTGTGCTAAGATCAGGGGTAGATATAAGATAATTAATCCTTGTCCCTGTCCCTCACAGGGCTCACAGCATAAGGGGAAGTGAGAACAGATATTTAACCCTCATTTTACAAATAAAGAAAGTGAGGCCCAGAGAAGTTAAGTGACTTACCCAAGGTCATGCAGCAGGTAAGTGGTGGAGCCAAGATTAGAATCAATCGATCGATCAATTGTATTTATTGAGTGTTTACTGTGTGCAGAGCACTGAACGAAGCACTTGGGAGAGTACAATATAACAGGTCTTCTATGTCCCAAAATTGCGCTCTTTCCAATAAGCCACTGTATTTCTCTGATACCATTCTCAGGGGAGCATGATGGGTGTGGTGTGCTCAGGAGATACCATTTTAAGAGGAGTGGGGGGGGGGGACATAGAAGGGGAGATGGTTAGGAGATACCCATTCGGAGGGCAGAAGGGTGGGGACGTAGGGAGATGGTCAGGAGATTCCATTCTGAGGGGAGCAGGATGTGGGAGGCAGAAGGAGAGCTGGTCAGGAAATGCCATTCTGAGGGAAGGAGAAGGGGAGAGAGACAGAGAGAGAGAGGGAGAGAGAGAAGGGGAACTGGTCAGGACAAACCATTCTGAGTGGAGAGGGGGAGAGAGAGAGAAGGGGAGCTGATCGGGGATACCATTCTGAGGGGAGCAGGGAGAAACACAGATGGGGAACTGGACAGGAGATACCATTCTGAGGAGACCAGGGAGAAGGGAAGGAATCCCCTGTTTCCTAGTTTCTGAAAGGTATGTATGACGCGTGTGCCACACGGGTGTTCTTCAGGTCCCGTGAGGTCCCACATGAGGAAAAGGGCTGTGTTGCAGCAAGAAAGAGTTGGGCTTGACATAAGGAAGAACTTCCTGACTGACAGGAGCCTGAGAGAGGGAGGATATAATAATAATAATAATAATAATAATAATAGCATTTATTAAGTGCTTACTATGTGCAAAGCACTGTTCTAAGCGCTGGGGAGGTTACAAGGTGATCAGGTTGTCCCAAGGAGGGCTCACAGTCTTCATCCCCATTTTACAGATGAGGTAACTGAGGCCCAGAGAAGTTAAGTGACTTGCCCAAAGTCACACAGCTGACAATTGGCAGAGTCTGGATTTGAACCCATGACCTCTGACTCCAAAGCCCTGGCTCTTTCCACTGAGCCATGCTGCTTCTCTAAGCATATTCTCTAAGGATATGGAGTCTTCATCACTAGATAGCATTCCTAAAGTAGAGAGACACCCATCTGTTCAGGACTGCTCAGGTTGGATCAGGTCATCTCACTAGATGCTTTTTTACTCTGGGATTTGGAGGATGGGGAAGAGCTGGGCTTTTCATACTCTAAGTATTCCACAACCAGCTCTGGGGAGGATCACCTGGGGGCAATAGTATGAGGCTTTGGGAAGGGGGAGTGAATTGTCTCAATTTTCATGGATTTTAATTATGCTTGTGTCTCTGGTCCCTGCCTCTCTTTAAAGTAGTTGGAGTGTGTTTGTCCCAGGTGGGACTGCAGGACTGTGGACCTAATCCTCTGGGAACATTTCCTTTTCCCAGAGAGGATATTCCACTGCATTAGCTGGCTGTTCCCTGAGGGTCTCCTTTCTCCTGTAGGCTTTTCTTAATTTTGCTTGTTCCTGGGGTTTAGGTATGGGAATCTGTCAGCCTATTGGGGTGGAAGTGCCTATTCCCTGTACTCTGGAGAGGTGGATCATGCCTACCTGTTCTCATGAACTTGTTGCCTGCTCAAGGGCTAATCATAATAACTGTGGGATTTATTAAGTGTTAATTAGGTGCCAAGCGCTGGGGTAGATGCAGATCAGATCAGATCAGATCAGTCCCCCAGAACCACATGGGGCTCAGTCTAAGAGGGAAGAAGTCCAGGTATTTAATCCTTATTTTGCAGATGAAACAGAGACCCAGAGAAGTTATGTGACTTGCCCAAGGTCACATAGCAGGTAAGTGGCAGAGCTGGGATTAGAACCCAGGTTCAGCTCTCTCCTGGGCCCATGTGCTCTCCACTAGGGCATGGTCTCCTAGCTCCCAGACAGTTTCTCCTCACACCTGGGCCTCCTCTTCCACCTCCCAATTCCAGACCAGCCCTACTGCTTCCCTCCCCTTCTTTCCATTACTGCTCAAGACCACCTTTTCCTGGGAAGCTTTCCTTTTCATTCATTCATTCATTCATTCAATTGTATTTATTAAGTGCTTACTGTGTGCAGAAAACTGTACTAAGCACTTGGGATTATCTTTCTACAGAAATGCTCTGGGCATGTCATCCCCCTCCTCAAAAATCTCCAGTGGTTGCCTATCAACCTTTGTATCAAGCAAAAACTCCACATTATTGGCTTCAAAGCTCTCCATCACCTTGCCCCCTCTTACCTCACCTCCCTTCTCTCCTTCTACAGCTCACCTCCTCTGCCGCTAACCTCCTCACTGTGCCTCGTTCTCACCTGTGTCGACCCCTGGTCCACGTCCTTCCCCTGGCCTGGAATATCCTCCCTCCTCACATCTGCCAAACTAGCACATTTCCCCTCTTCAAAGCCCTACTGAGAGCTCACCTCCTTCAGGAGGCCTTCCCAGACTGAGTCCCCTTTTTGCTCTGCTCCTCCTCCCCTCCCCATCACCCCTACTCCCTCCCACTGCTCTACCTCCCTCCCCTCCCCACAGCACTTGTGTATATATGTACTTTTTATTATTCTATTTATTTTATTAATGATGTCTATATACCTATAATTCTATGTATTTATATTGATGCTAGTGAAGCCTGTCTACTTCTTTTGTTTTGTTTTGTTGTCTGTCTCCCCCCTTCTAGACTGTGAGCCCATTGTTGGGTAAGAATTGTCTCTATTTGTTGCCGAATTGTACTTTCCAATCCCTTTGTACAGCGGTCTGCAAACAGTAAGCGCTCAATAAATACGACTGAATTCATTCATTCATTCATTCAATTGTATTTATTGAGCGCTTACTGTGTGCAGAGCACTATACTAAGTGCTTGGGAAGTACAAGTTGGCAACATATAGAGACAGTCCCTACCCAACAACGGGCTCATGGTCTAGAAGGGGGAGACAGACAACAAAACAAAACATGTAGACAGGTGTCAAAATCGTCAGAACAAATAGAATTAAAGCTATATGCACATCATTAGCAAAATAAATAGAATAGTAAATATGTACAAGTAAAATAAATAGAGTAATAAATCTGTACAAATATATATACAAGTGCCGTGGGAAGGGGAAGAAGGCAGGGCCGGGGGGGATGGGGAGGAGGAGAGGAAAAAGGAGGCTCAGTCTGGGAAGGCCTCCTGGAGGAGGTGAGCTCTCAGTAGGGCTTTGAGGAAGATTGAATGAATGAATGAGAGTACAGTACAAAAATAGACACATTCCCTGTCCACAACAAATTTACCGTCTATTCAACCCCTCCCAACCACCAGTTCTCTCTCTAACCCATCAGACCCACCAAAAACCCCCCACCCCACCCCACCCCGCTCCCTCCTGCCATGATGCTCTGCTGTCCATGTGGATGGGAATGGTTTGTGGGTCAGTCCTGTCTCCCCTATCAGAGTGGGGACTCCCTGAGGGCAGGGGCTATGTCTATTCCTCATGAATCCCATTCTTGCCTACCCTTGGGTGCACAGGAAACCCAGTTATGCTCTCAACCCCAAAGACTCCAGAACCATCCCACCTGTTCCACCTGTTCCAATTTCTCCCCCCACCCACTCCTTATTCATCACCCTGAGAAGCAGCGTGGCTCAGTGGAAAGAGCATGGGCTTGGGAGGCAGAGGTCATGGGTTCTAATCCTGACTGCCACTTTGTCAGCTGTGTGACTTTGGGCAAGTCACTTAACTTCTCTGTGCTTCAGTTACCTCATCTGTAAAATGGGAATTAAGACAGTGAGCCCCACGTGGGACAACCTGATTAACTTGTATCCCCCCCAGTGCTTAGAACAGTGCTTGGCACATATTAAGTGCTTAACAAATACCATCATTATTATCAGCCTGCCCTGGCCCTAACTCCTCAGCTCCTTTTCCTCAACCCCGTTTTCCTCAGCTCCCCCACCATTGCCCCGACTCACTCCCTTACCTCTACCCCCTCCCCGCCCCACAGCACTTGTGTATATATGTGCATATCTTTAATTATATGTATTTATATTAATACCTGCTTACTTGTTTTGATGTGTATATATCTACAATTCTATTTATTTATATTGATGCTATTGATGCCTGTTTACTTGTTTTGACGTGCGTCTCCCCGCTTCTAGACTATAAACCCGTTGTGGGCTGGGATTGTCTCTATTGCTGAATTGTACTTTCCAAGTGCTTAGTACAGTGCCCTGCACACAGTAAGCGCTCAACAAATAGGATCGAATGAAGGAATAAATTCTAGTCCCTCCTCAAAACCTTCCCCTCTGAACTTGACCCCCACTCCCTTCTGGAAATCCACAAATCCCAGCACCAGACCCAAACCCAGACGGTGACCAATGGATTATTTGAATCTTCTACTAGTGAGTTGATTCGTTACTAATTAGTTGAATTAGTTGCGTCTTCTACTCCAGCTGGGATGTCAGCCCAGTCTAGGCTTTCTAACCCCGGGTTTCAGGGAAGCAGAGAAGCAGCGTGGCTCAGTGGAAAGAGGAGTCAGAGGTCATGGGTTCAAATCCCAGCTCCACCAATTGTCAGCTGTGTGACTTTGGGCAAGTCACTTCCTTCTCTGTGCCTCAGTTCCCTCATCTGTAAAATGGGGATTAAGACTGTGAGCCCCTCGTGGGACAACCTGATCACCTTGTAACCTCCCCAGCTCTTAGAACAGTGCTTTGCACATAGTAAGCGCTTAATAAATGCCATTAAAAAAAAACAGCCAAAGCCGTTGAGTGTGGCGCCACCTTGTGGTGGAATGTGAGATAGCTCTCCCAGCCCCCCTCAACCCCACTCACCCATCCAACCAATCTCCGAAGTTGGAACCTGAGTTCAATGGGACGGTAAGGGGGTATAGGCTTGGGCCGATCCAGATTTTCGGTGCCCCAGCTGCCCCAGGAGGCTGTTTTGAGTCCCATTCTGGCGAGATGGGAGCTGAATTCTAATCCAGTCCTAGTGGCTTGGACCTCATCAATCAAGCAATCAATCAATGGTATTTATTGAGTGTTTACCATGTGCAGAGCACTGTACTAAGTGCTTGGGAGAGTCCAATACAACAGAGTTCGCAGACATGTTCCCTGCCCAAAACAAGCTTACGGTCTAGAGACCTCATTTGAACAGGGTTTCACCAGAGCCTCTTGAGGTGGGTGGGGGATGGAAGTGGAAGGTGGAGATAGAGGTGGAGGACGGGGTGGAAAGTGGATAGGAGTTGGGGAGTAGGGGAGAGAGGAGAGAGGGAGTCATGGGAGCGGCTGCTGCAGGGGGCAAGGTTTCTTACCCAGCAGACTCCATTCTGGAACCAGGCATGGGTGACTCAGAACCTGAGCTGGGTCAGAGCCTCCCAACTACTCTTTCACCTACATGTGGGGTTGGGGGTGGGTGGTGTATCAGATGCTCAGGACATGTGGCTTGTTGAGACCTCCTTCCTCCCCATGTTCCCCACCACTTCCCAGAGTGATAATAATAATAATTGTGGCATTTAAGTGCTTAATATGTGCCAGGCACTGTACTAAGCACTGGGGTGGATACGGGCAAATTGAGTTGGAGACAGTCCGTGTCCCATATGAGGTTTTCAATCTCAATCCCTATTTTACAGATGAGGTAACTGAGGCCCAGAGAAGTGAAGTGACTTCCCCAAAGTCACTCAGCAGACAAGTGGCAGAGCCTGGCTTAGTACCCATGCCCTGACTCTCAAGCCTGTGCTCTATCCACTACACCATGCTGCTTCTGCTTCTCAGTGGGTGAACCAACGATGGCTGGGGCCACCCCGGTGGCAGGACTCAGCTCAGCAGTATTCCCCCAGCAACCTATCCTCCCCATCAGGGTGGGAGGCAGAATGGTCTGGAACGGGGCACCGGTACCACAGTAAGTTTCTCCGTGCCTGTCCCAAACCAAATTCTTCCAAAGCAGATGCCTTTTTGGTGGGTGGTTTCAAGCCACCTGGACCAGGGCCTCGGCAAGGAGTGGCCTTGGCCTCAACCTAGGGCCAGCCCCTGCCAGAGGCCGCGATGTGGGTCTTGCTAAGGCGTGCCAGGAAATCAGCCTGCTGTCAGAAGGGCCATAAGCTCCCACAACTAGTGGGCCCGGCTCCGGGAAAGGTGCAGGGAGCCTGGAGAACACTGGGGCCGCTCAGAGGTGGGGTTGTGGGAAAATCAGTCCATCAATAAATCAATCATCAGTATTTATTGAGTGCTTAACTGTATGCAGAGCACTGTACTAAGCGCTTGGGAGAGTATAATATAACAGAGTTGGCAGACACGATCCCTGCCCACAAAGAGCTTACAGTCTAAAGAGGGAGACGGACATTGATATAAATAAAAAAATAAAAAATAAATTATTGCTATGTACATAAGTGCTGTGGGGCTGTGGGTGGGGGGCATATCAAGTGCTTAACAAATACAGACCCAAGTACACGTGTGACGCAAAAGGGAGAAGGAGTAGGGAAAATGAGGGCTTAGTCGAGGAAGGCCTCTTAGAGGAGATGCAATTTTAATAAGGCTTTGAAGGTGAGGAGAGTGATTGCCTGTCAGATATGAAGGGGGAGAGAGTTCCAGGCCAGAAGGAGGACATGGGCAAAGCATCAGCCATGAACTAGATGAGATCAAGACATAGTGAGTAGGTTGGCTGTGGAGGAGCAAGGTGTGCGGGCTGGGTTGAACAGGAAATCAGTGAGGAAAGATAGGAGGGGAAGAGGTGATTGAGTGCTTTAAAGCCTCTGGTAAGGAGTTTCTGTTTGATGCAGAGGTGGGTGGACATCCATTAAAGGTTCTTAAGGAGTAGGGAGACATGGTCTGAACAGTTTTATAGGAGAATAATTCCGGCAGCAGAGTGAAGTATGGACTGGCGTGGGGAGAGAAAGGAGGCAGGGATGTCAGAGAAGAAGCTGATACAGTAGTCAAGGTGGGCTATGATAACGACTTGGATCAATCAATCAATCAATCAATCAATCATTTATTGAGCGCTTACTGTGTGCAGAGCACTGTACTAAGCGCTTGGGAAGTACAAATTGGCAACATATAGAGATGGTCCCTACCCAACAGTGGGCTCACAGTCTAAAAGGGGGAGACAGAGAACAAAACCAAACATACTAACAAAATAAAATAAATAGATTAGATATGTACAAGTAAAATAAATAAATAGAGTTATAAATATGTACAAACATATATACATACATACAGGTACTGTGGGGAAGGGAAGGAGGTAAGATGAGGGGGACGAGGGGGAGAGGAAGGAAGGGGCTCAGTCTGGGAAGGCCTCCTGGAGGAGGCGAGCTCTCAGTAGGGCCTTGAAGGGTGGAAGAGAGCTAGCTTGGCGGATGGGCAGAGGGAGGGCATTTCATTAGTCTCTAATAAGACTAATAAGAGGCATTATTAGTCTCTGGGCCTCAGTTACCTCATCTGTAAAATGGGGATGAAGACTGTGAGCCCCATGTGGGACAACCTGATCACCTTGTATCTACCCCAGCGCTTAGAATAGTGCTTGGCACATAGTAATAATAATAATAATGATGATGGCATTTATTAAGCGCTTACTATGTGCAAAGCACTGTTCTAAGCGCCAGGTAAGCAAGCGCTTAGTACAGTGCTCTGCACACAGTAGCAGTTTGGATTGAGAAGAAAGGGTGGATTTTAGCAATGTTATGAAGGTAAAATCGACAGGATTTGGTGACAGATTGAATATGTGAGTTGGATGAGAAAGAAGAGTTGATAATGCCAAGGTTATGGGCCCAGGAGACAGGGAAGAGAGTGGTGTTGTCTATACTGATAGAAAAAACACAAAGAGGACAGGATTTGGGTGGGAAGATGAGGAATTCTGTTTTGGACATGTTATGTTTGAAGTTTCAGTGGGACATCCAAGTACAGATGTCCTCAAGGCAGGAGGAAATATGAGACTGCAGAAAAGGAAAGGAAACTCAACATGTCTAAGACTGAGCTCCTTATCTTCCCTCCCAAACCCTGTCCTCTCCCTGACTTTCTCATCACTGTGGACGGCACTACCATCCTGCCCATCTCACAAGCCCACAACCTTGGTGTCATCCTTGACTCCACTCTCTCATTAACCCCACACATCCGATCCATCACCAAAACCTGCCGATCTCACCTTCACAACATCGCCAAGATCTGCCCTTTCCTTTCCATCCAAACCGCTACCTTGCTGGTACAATCACTCATAACCCGACTGGATTACTGCATCAGCATCCTTTCCAATCTCCCAACCACCTGTCTCTCCCCACTTCAGTCTATACTTCACTCTGCTGCCTGCATTATCTTTCTACAGAAATGCTCCTCAAAAATCTCCTGTGGTTGCCTGTCAACCTTCGAATCAAGCAAAAACTCCTCACTATTGGCTTCACAGCTCTCCATCACCTTGCCCCCTCTTACCTCACCTCCTTCTACAGCCCAGCCCGTACACTCCACTCCTCTGCTGCTAACCTCCCCACTATGCCTCGTTCTCTCTGGTCCCGTCGTCAGCCCCTGGTCCACGCCCTACCTCTGGCCTAGAATGCCCTCCCTCCTCACATCTGCCAAACTAGCTCACTTCCCCCCTTCAAAGCCCTACTGAGAGCTCACCTCCTTCAGGAGGCCTTCCCAGATTAAGCCCCCCTTTTTCTCTGCTCCTCCTCCCCTCCCCATCACCCCTACTCCCTTCCTCTGCTCTACCCCCTCCCCGCCCCACAGCACTTGTGTATATATGTACATATTTGTTATTCCATTTATTTTATTAATGATGTGCATATATCATATTACATCACATATATTAGAAGCAGCATGGTTCAGTAGAAAGAACCCGGGCTTGGGAGTCAGAGGTCATGGGTTCTAATTCTGGCTCTGCCACTTGTCAACTGACTTTGGGAAAGTCACTTAACTTCTCTGAGCCTCAGTTCCCTCATCTGTAAAAGGGGGATGAAGACTGTGAGCCCCATGTGGGACACTCTGATTAGGTTGTGTCTACTACAGTGCTTAGAACAGTGCTTTGCACATAGTAAACGCTTAACAAATACCATTATTATTATTATTATCTATAATTCAATTTATTTATATTGATGCTATTGATGCCTGTCTACTTGTTTTGTTGTCTGTCTCCCCTCTTCTAGACTGTGAGCCCGTTGTTAAGTAGGGATTGTCTCTATCTGTTGCCGAATTGTACTTTCCAAGCGCTTAGTACATGCTCTGTACACAGTAAGCACTCAATAAATATGAATGAATGAATGAATGAATGCATGCATGAATGAATGAATGAATGAAAGATCAGGGCTGGAGAGGTAGATTTTGGAATCATCTCAGTAGAGATAGTAGTTGAAGCTATAGGAGCGAATGAGTTCTCCAAGGGAGTGGGTGTATAGAGAATAGAAGGTGGTCCAGAACTGAACCTTAAGGAATTCCCACAGTTAAATGGTGGGAGACAAGGGAGGGGCCAATGAAAGGGATTGAGAAGGAGGAGGAGAAAGGAGGAGAACCAGTAGAGGACAGTTTCAGTGAAACCAGGGTTGGATAATGTTTCAAGGAGAAGGGAGTGGTTGACAGTGTTGAAAGCAGCCGAGAGGATGAGGAGGATTAGGATCGAGTAGAGACCATTGGATTTGGCAAGAAGGAGATCATAGATGACCTTTAAGAGGACAGTTTTGGTGGAATGAAGGAGGTGGAGCCAAACTGGAGGGCGTCAAAGGGAGAATTGGAGGAGAGGAAGTGGAGGAAGCTTGTGTAGAAAACTCACTCAAGGAGTATTCAGAGGAATGGTTGGAGGGAGATGGGGCGATAACTGGAGAGAGCCAGGAGGTCAAGGAAGGGTTTTTGTAGGATAGAGAAGACATGAGCTTATTTGAAAGCAGAGGGGAAAAAAGTCACTGGAGAGTGAATGGTTGGAGATGGTGATCAGGAAGGGAGAAAGGGAGGGGACAAGTACTTTGATAAGGTATGAAGGGATAATAATTATGGTTTAATGATATAATTAAGGAATGGGGTAGGATGTGCAGGTGGAGGGTGTAGATTTTGAGAGAAGGCAGGAGATCTCCTCTAGAGATACAACTGGGAAAGCTGTGAGAATTGAAGAAGGGGCAGGAGGAGGGAGGGACTGGAGAGGAGCAGGGGATAAGGAAGGCTCCCTGGCTGGACCATTTGGGAGAAAAGACAAATGATCCCTGCCCTCAGGGAGGACCCAGTCTAAGAAGTGAGACAGGACAGACCCACGGACCATCCCCAAGCATGTGGTCAGATAGATTCAGCCTACTAGACAGGAATGAGTGAAGGAGTAGGAGAAGGTGGGGGTGGGGGAAGAGGGCAGGAAGAAGGGAGGATGTGATCAGGCAGGAGTGGGAGGGGAGAGAATGGGGAAGATGATCCGGGGAGGAGTGAATGGAAGTGTTATTATTATTAGTAGTAGTAATAATAATAATAATAGTACTTGTTAAGCACTTACTGTGTGTCAAGCACTGTTCTAAGCGCTGGGGTAGATAAGCTAATAAGGTTGGATTCAGTCCCTGTCCCACATGGGGCTCACAGTCTTAATCCCCATTTTACAGATGAGGTAACTGAGGCACAGGGAAGTTAAGTGTTGTAAAATATTTGAGGGCAGGGATCATGTCTACCAACTTTGTTGTATCGTACTTTCTCAAGTGCTTAGTACAGTGCTCTGCATACAGTAGGTGCTTGAAAAATACCATTGATTGATTGATTAATTCAGTGGGGAAGGTGCCTCTGCTGATGGTTTTGCTGGATCTCAGACAGTCCAGCTGCCATGACTCAGACAATCAATCAATCAATGGTATATATTAAGCTCTTGCTACGGGCAAAGCACTCAGGAGAACACAATAGAGTTGGTACACAGGATCCCTGTCCTTGAGGAGCTTACAGTTTAGAGGGGGAGAAAGACATTAAAATAAATTACAGATAGAGGAAATGGGAGGGTGTAAACACTGGGGGGCTGGGGGGGGGGTATAAAATTGTCTAAGAGGTACAGATCTAAGTGCATAGGCAAGGCAGAAGATAGGATGAATAAGGTGGGGAAATGAAGGATTAGTCGAGGAAGGCCTCTTGGATGAGATGTGATTTTAGAAAGGCTTTGAAGACTGAGCCACCTTTCCCAGACTGAGCCCCCTTTTCCTCTCCTCCTCCCCATCTCCCCCGCTCTACCTCCTTCTCTTCCCCACAATACTTGTATATATTTGCACAGATTTATTACTCTATTTTACTTGTATGTATTTACTATTCTATTTATTTTGTTAATGCTGTGCATATAGCATTAATTCTATTTGTTCTGACGACTTTGACACCTGTCTACATGTTTTGTTTTGTCATCCATCTCCCCCTTCTAGACCGTCAGCCCGTTGTTGGGTAGGGACCGTCTCTATATGTTACCGACTTGTACTTCCCAAGTGCTTAGTACAGTGCTCTGCACACAGTAAGTGCTCAATAAATACAATTGAATGAATGAAAAGATGGGGAGAGGGGTGGTCAGTTGTGTATTGAGGGGGAAAGGGTTCCAGGCCAGAGGGAGGATGTGGGCAAGGGGTCAGCAGCAAGACAGATGAGACTGAAGTACAGTTGAGTAGGTTGGCACTAGAAGAGTGAAGTTTGAGGCTCAGGTTGGAAATTGATGAGGTAAGGTAGGAGGAGAGCTGGTTGAGTACCTTAAAGTTGATGGTGAGGCACTTTTGTTTGATGTGGAGACAGATGAACAATCACTGTAGTTTTTTGAGGAATGAGGAGATATGTACAAAATGATTTATTTTAAAAATGATCAGGACAGGAGAGTGAAGTAAGAATTGGAATGGTAGGAGACTGCAGGCAAAGGGGTCAGCAAGAAAGCTGATGCAGTATTTCTCTGACCACTCCTCACTTTCTTTTGCCAGCTCCTCCTCTGCCTTTCAACCCCTAACTGGGTGGGGGAGAAGGAGGGCCTCAAGGCTCAATTCTCTGTCCCCATTTGTCCATTTACACCCACTCCCTTGGAAAACTCATTCGCTACCACAGCTCCAGCTACCATCTCTATGCAGATGATTCCCTAATCTACCTCTCCAGCCCTGACATCTCTCCTTCTCTGTAGTCTCCCATTTCCCTCCTGCCTTCAGGATTAATTTCTCATTTACCTACTCTATTTTCCCCACAATTGCCACTCCAACACTTCCACATCACTTACGCACCAGAGTTCTCGACCCTTAAGTACTTAGATACTATCCTTCCCCTTCCCCACTGCCTGTTGCCAGCTCTTAGGTACATATCTTTAAGCTCAGTTCCTTCCCCTATTTTTCTTTAATGGTATCTGTTAAGCACTTACTATGTTCCAAGAACTGTACTCAGCACTGGTGTAGAAACAAGATCATTCATTCATTCATTCAATCGTATTTATTGAGCGCTTACTGTGTGCAGAGCACTGTACTAAGCGCTTGGGAAGTCCAGGCTGGCAACATATAGAGACAGTCCCTACCCAACAGTGGGCTCACAGTCTAGAAGGGGAAGACAGAGAACAAAACAAAACATATTAACAGAATGAAATAAATAGAATAAATATGTACAAATAAAATAAATAAATAAATAGAGTAATAAATACATACAAACATATAAACATATATACAGGTGCTGTGGGGAGGGGAAGGAGGTAAGGTGGGGAGGATGAAGAGGAGGGGGAGAGGAAGGAGGGGGCTCAGTCTGGGAAGGCCTCCTGGAGAAGGTGAGCTTTCAGTAGGGCCTTGAAGGGAGGAAGAGAGCTAGCTTGGCGGATGTGGGGAGGGAGGGCATTCCAGGCCAGGGGATGACGTTGGCTGGGGGTCGACGGTGGGACAGGCGAGAACGAGGCACAGTGAGGAGATTAGTGGCAGAGGAGTGGAGGGTGCGGGCTGGGCTGTAGAAGGAGAGAAGGGAGGTGAGGTAGGAGGGGGCGAGGTGATGGAGAGCCTTGAAGCCCAGGGTGAGGAGTTTCTGCCTGATGTGTAGGTTGATTGGTAGCCACTGGAGATTTTTGAGGAGGGGAGTAACATGCCCAGAGCATTTCTGGACAAAGACAATCAGGGCAGCGGCGTGAAGTATGGATTGACGAGGGGAGAGACAGGAGGTTGGGAGATTGGAGAGGAGGCTGATACAGTAATCAAGACGGGATAGGATGAGAGCTTGAACGAGTAGGGTAGCGGTTTGGATGGAGAGGAAAGGGCGGATCTTGGCAATGTTGCGGAGGTGAGACCGGCAAGTTTTGGTGACGGCCTGGTTGGGAGGTTGGACACAGTCCATGTCTCACATGGGACTCACATTCTTAATCCCCATTTTACAGATGAAGTAATTGAGGCACAGAGAAGTGAAGTGACTTGCCCACGGTCACATTGCACAGCAGACAAGTGGCAGAGCCAGGATTAGAACCCAGATCCTCTGACTCCCAGGCCTGTGCTCTTTCTATTAGACCATGCTTTTTCGCCTATTATTTATTATAGTGTCTACCTCCCCTCATAAATTGTTAACTCTTCGAAGGCAGGAATTATGTCTACTAATTCTATTGTACTCACCCAAGCGCTTTAGTCCAGAACTTTGCACCCAGAACTCCTCAAATACTATTGATTGATTAATAGATAACCTTGCATCTACCCCATCCTTTAACACATAGGTAAATGCTTAATAAATCCCCTAATAATAATAATATTTTTGTTGCTCTTCTCTGAACTCTCCCAAGTGCTTAGTACAGTGCTCTGCGCATAGTAAGCACTTGATTGATCTAGGATTGGCCTCCATGCCAAGGGCCTGTGCTTCCTGACAATCAATCAATCAATGGTATTTATTGAGCCCTTACTGAGTGCAGAGCACTGTACTAAGCACTTGGGAGAGTACAGTACAACGAAGCTGGTAGAAGTGATCCCTTCCCCCGAGGAGCTTACAGTCGACCCTGGGAGATAGACATTAAAATAAATTATGGATGGGGGAATAGTAGAATATAAGGATATGGACATAAGTCTCATCCTATCCCGTCTGGACTACTGCACTAGCCTTCTCTCTGATCTCCCATCCTCGTGTCTCTCTCCACTTCAATCCATACTTCATGCTGCTGCCCGGATTATCTTTGTCCAGAAACGCTCTGGACATATTACTCCCCTCCTCAAAAACCTCCAATGGCTACCGATCAATCTGCGCATCAGGCAGAAACTCCTCACCCTGGGCTTCAAGGCTCTCCATCACCTCGCCCCCTCCTACCTCACCTCCCTTCTCTCCTTCTACTGCCCAGCCCGCACCCTCCGCTCCTCCACCGCTAATCTCCTCACTGTACCTCGCTCTCGCCTGTCCCGCCATCGACCCCCGGCCCACGTCATCCCCCGGGCCCGGAATGCCCTCCCTCTGCCCATCCGCCAAGCTAGCTCTCTTCCTCCCTTCAAGGCCCTGCTGAGAGCTCACCTCCTCCAGGAGGCCTTCCCAGACTGAGCCCCTTCTTTCCTCTCCCCCTCGTCCCCCTCTCCATCCCCCCGTCTTACCTCCTTCCCTTCCCCACAGCACCTGTATATATGTATATATGGTTGTACATATTTATTACTCTATTTATTTATTTATTTATTTATTTATTTTACTTGTACATTTCTATCCTACTTATTTTATTTTGTTGGTATGTTTGGTTCTGTTCTCTGTCTCCCCCTTTTAGACTGTGAGCCCACTGTTGGGTAGGGACTGTCTCTATGTGATGCCAATTTGTACTTCCCAAGCGCTTAGTACAGTGCTCTGCACATAGTAAGCGCTCAATAAATACGATTGATTGATTGATTGATAAGTGCTGGGGTGCAGGGGTGAGTATCAAAGTGCTTAAGGGGTATGCAGCCAAGTTAAAGTCAACATAAAGGGGAGGGTGGATAGTGGAAATAAGGGCTTTGCCCACTTCACCCACAGACATAGGAAGCGACAGCTGTTTGGGGGTGCTGGGGTGGGTGGTGAGCAACACCCAGGGCTGAGCAGGATGAGAGAGTAAGAGCTCAGTCCTTTCTGCTCTGCCCTGTAAGGCAGGGGGCCACAGGGAAAATTGGGGGAACACGTGAGAGGTGTCCCCCTGTTTCCAATCCTTCCTCCATGCTCAAGCTGGTGGGGGGGGCGGGGGCAGTTTTGGCTACCCTACACTGGCACGGGATCTGGGAGGGTAGGGTGAAAGGGGAGGCTGTGGAAGGGAGGGGCTGGGATGACAACCCACAGCAAAGCTTCTTGTGGGAGAGGATCAAGTCTATCAACTCTGTTGAACTGTAAACTCCCAAACAGTGCTCTGCACACAGTAAGGGCTCATGAATATCATTAATTGATTGATTGATTGGTCAATCTAAAGCAATCTCAGGAGGATGGGGATATTCCAGTTGGGATGTTCCATGACGGGGGGGGGTGGGAGGGAGGTTCTGAGAACCCTCTGAAAATTTCCATTACCCTAGCCCCAAGGGGGTCTGCCCCTCACACCCCCTCCACCACCACCCAACGTATCAGGGGGCAGCTCTGGCCCCATTTTCCCCATTTCCCCCAATCACGACCAAGCTATTGTCAAGGTTCCCTTGGCAATGGGTTGGCATTCTGACATCAAGGTGATGACACACCACAATCTGAGATCTAGAGTGTGTGTTGCGGCCAGAGGCTCACTGCCCAGGCATTGGAGAGGGTGGGAAGTGGGATCAAGAGCAGAGCCATGGAAGATCTTGGCTCTGTTTTCCCCTCCAATTCCAGAGTCAAAGACAGGTACTGTTGAAGGGGGCAAGGGAGGAAGGATAACAGAGGGGTGGGATTTAGGAAACTTGCTTTTCTGTTTCAACCCCTGCCTGAAACACTCCTCTTCCCCAAGCCACATCCCTCATCTTCTTGAGCTAACTAAATAACTTGGGGAAGCTTTACCAGTTTACCTCTGTTATTCATTGTGGAGGTTTTCTGTTTTTCTGTTTTGGCTCCACGTATGCGTAGGTATGTTTGTGTGTGTGTGTGTCTCTCTGTCGTGTCTCCCCCGATGAGACTGTCAGCCCCTTCAGGGCAAGGATTCTCTTGGCTCCAGTACCCAGTCATTCATTCATTCATTCAATCATATTTATTGAGCACTTACTGTGTGCACAGCACTGTACTAAGTGCTTGGGAAGTACAAGTAGACAATGTATAGAGACGGTCCCTGCCCAACAACAGGCTCACAGTCTAGAAGGGGGAGACAGACAACAAAACATGTAGACAGGTGTCAAAACTATCAGAATAAATAGAATTATAGCTATATGCACATCATTAGTAAAATAAATATAGAGTAGTAAATATGTACAAGTAAAATAAATAGAGTAATAAATCTGTACGAAGTGCTGTGGGGAGGGGAAGGAAGTAGGGCGGGAGGGGAATAGGGAGGAGGAGAGGAAAATGGGGGCTCAGTCTGGGAAGGCCTCCTGGAGGAGGTGAGCTTTCAGTAAGGCTTTTCAGGGAGAAAGAGAGCTAGCTTGGCAGATGTGGTGAGGGAGGGCATTCCAGGCCAGGGGAAGGACATGGGCTGGGGGTCTACAGCGGGACAGGTGAGAACGAGGCACAGTGAGGAGGTTAGTAACAGAGGAGCAGAGGGTGCGGGCTGGGCTGTAGAAGGAGAGAAAGGAGGTGAGGTAGGAGGGGCTGAGGTGATGGAGAGCCTTGAAGCCAAGAATGAGGAGTTTTTGCTTGATTCGTAGGTTGACAGGCAGCCAGTGGAGATTTTTGAGGAGGGGAGTGACATGCCCAGAGTGTTTCTGTACAAAGATAATCTGGGCGGCAGATTGAAGTATAGACTGAAGTGGGGAGAGACAGGAGGATGGGAGATCAGGGAGGAGGCTGATGCAGTAATCCAGTCGGGATAGGATGAGAGCTTGAACCAGCAAGGTAGCGGTTTGGATGGAGCGGAAAGGGCAGATCTTGGTGATGTTGTGGAGGTGAGACTGGCAGGTTTTGGTGACAGATTGGATGTGTGGGGTGAGAAAGCGGAGTCCTTGAACGAGTCATCTACACACGCTGCCTCGAATTCCTCAACGCCAACTCTCTCCTCAACCCCCTCCAATCTGGCTTCCATCCCCTACATTCCACCGAAACTGCCCTCTCAAAGGTCACCAATGACCTCCTGCTTGCCAAATCCAACGGCTCCTACTCTACCCTAATCCTCCTCGACCTCTCAGCTGCCTTCGACACTGTGAACCACCCCCCTCTCCTCAACACACTATCCAACCTTGACCTCACAGACTCTGTCCTCTCCTGGTTCTCCTCTTATCTCTCTGGCCGTTCATTCTCAGTCTCTTTTGCGGGCTCCTCCTGCCCCTCCCATCCCCTTACTGTAGGGGTTCCTCAAGGGTCAGTTCTTGGTCCCCTCCTGTTCTCTATCTACACTCGCTCCCTTGGTGAACTCATTTGCTCCCACGGCTTCAACTATCATCTCTACACTGATGACACCCAAATCTACATCTCTCCCCCTGCTCTCTCCCCCTCCCTCCAGGCTCGTATCTCCTCCTACCTTCAGGACATCTCCATCTGGATGTCTGCCCGCCATCTAAAACTCAATATGTCCAAGCTGAATTCCTTATCTTCCCTCCCAAACCCTGCCCTCTCCCTGACTTTCCCATCACTGTTGATGACACTACCATCCTTCCCGTCTCACAAGCCCGCAACCTTGGTGTCATCCTCGACTCCACTCTCTCGTTCACCCCTCACATCCAATCCGTCACCAAAACCTGCCGGTCTCATCTCCGCAACATCACCAAGATCCTCCCTTTCCTCTCCATCCAAACTGCTACCCTGCTGGTTCAATCTCTCATCCTATCCCGACTGGATTACTTCATCAGCCTCCTCTCTGATCTCCCATCCTCCTGTCTCTCCCCACTTCAATCTATACTTCACGCTGCTGCCTGGATCATCTTTGTGCAGAAATGCTCTGGGCATGTTACTCCCCTCCTCAAAAATCTCCAGTGGCTACCAATCAACCTACGCATAAGGCAAAAACTCCTCACTCTCGCCTTCAAGGCTCTCCATCACCTCGCCCCCTCCTACCTCACCTCCCTTCTTTCCTTCTACAGCCCACCTCACACCCTCTGCTCCTCTGCTGCCAGCCTCCTCACTATGCTTCGTTCTCGCCTGTCCCACCATCGACCCCTGGCCCATGTCCTCCCCCTGGCCTGGAATGCCCTCCCTCCACACATCCGCCAAGCTCTCTTCCTCCCTTCAAAGCCCTACTGACAGCTCACCTCCTCCAGGAAGCCTTCTCAGACTGAGCCCCCTCCTTCCTCTCCCCCTCCTCCCTCTCCCCCTCCCCCCTCCTTACCTCCTTCCCCTCCCCACAGCACCTGTATATATGTATATATGTTTGTACATATTTATTACTCTATTTTACTTGTACATATTTATTCTATTTATTTTATTTTGTTAATATGTTTTGTTTTGTTGTCTGTCTCCCCCTTCTAGACTGTGAGCCCGTTGTTGGGTAGGGACCGTCTCTATATGTTGCCAACTTGTACTTCCCAAGTGCTTAGTACAGTGCTCTGCACACAGTAAGTGCTCAATAAATATGATTGAATGAATGCATGAATGAATGAGTCGAGGATGACACTAACGTTGCGGGCTTGTGAGACGGGAAGGATGGTAGTACCAACCTGGGCTCTAGCCCTAGTTGGCTTTCGGGGCTGGGGGCCTGCATTCCTAGACCAGTTGCCTAAGAAGTCCCACTTCTCTGACCACCCAGGAGGGACTTGGTACTGTGAACATAACACCCTCACCCACCCACTTTAAAGAGAGCTGTCATTTCAATTGTAAAGGACAGTCCACTTTAGCTGGGAACTGACAAATGAAAGAAGAGATAAGCTACTTTAACAAATGAAAGGGTGACCCTTGGGCAAATCTCAGTAAAAAGATCTGGTCTGCCTGCCCCCTGACCCCCACACTTCCAGGAAGTTTCTGGCCTCTCCCTAGCCCTTGACCTTGATACACATCGGTTCTGGTTCTTCCCCAGGCAAGGGCCTCTCACCCCAGGTGATCTGTCTGAGGAATCCCTGAAAATCAAGACTTCTGACAATAAAACCAACAAGAAGTCCAAGACCAGGACTGATGCCCTGACCATGCCAAAAATCAACCACCAGATCCCTACAAGCAGGTGAGTCTGGGTGGCTGGAGCAGCCCAGTGGGGGCTTGGGCTGTGGGTCTCCCCCCCACAGCCTCAGTTTCCCCAGCTGGAAAGTTAATCTGCAACTATTGATCAGCCTGTCTGGGGAATGGGGCCGGCCCTTCCTCCTTCTAATTGTCCCCCACCAGCCCACCCCTCCCCAGGGTTTCTCATGGGGAGGGGTCCTCCAAGACTCTTTTGGGGGGCTTTTGGCTCCCCATATCTTCCCTGAGACCATCAGTCTGTGTCTTCCAGATCCTCGGGACACTGGACAGATAAGAAGCTACCAGACAACTCTCACAAAATGACAATGCCAAGTAAGCCACCCCAAGGATTCCTCAGTCCGTCAGACCTCCTGGCCACTGGAGGGAAATCTGACTCATTGGCATGAACATTGCCAGGCCAGAGTGTCTGGATACTCCCCTATCAGAGCCTAATAGGAGTATTTAGTAATAGTATTTATTAAGTGCTGATTGTGTGCCGAGCACTGTACTAAAAGTTGGGAGAGAATACACAGGAGCCCAGCCTTGCTGGGGAGGAGAGTTGGAGGGGAGTGGAGGAGGGGAAGAAAAAGTTGGGGGGAATGGGGACTGCTGAATCTGAGCCAAGTAGCCCAGCTTGTAGCCATGCAGAGAATGTGACAAGGGGGATACTTGCCATGGGTGCTAGATGGCAGAAGGGGTGCAAATCTCCTCTCCCACCAGCACCCCGTTCCCCTCTCCCCCTTCCATTTGCTGCCACTGGAAAATGGCAAGTGATGGGGAGGGTGGGGCTCAGGGCCAGATTCTTGGGGTTGCCAACCTGACTAGTTCAGGAGGAGGGGAGGGACAGGCTTCTAAAACCATTTTCTGTTCTAGCCATAAGTCTCAGACTCGAACAACTTGCTAAACCCAAACCAATCTACCTGTTTTACAACGAAAATAGGTAAGGAGACACCTAACTGGAGGGTGGCAGGGCTTTTATTCACCAAAGTGACTGCCGATCCGATCTTTTGCCAGAAGTTGGGCAGGTCGGGGAAGGAAGCCAGGGGTAAATATCTCATTGGAATTATCTCACAGAGTGGTTGTGTGGGATCCAAAGAATGAAGTTGGACCAACTATTATTTGTGAGTGTGTGTGCATGCGTGTGTTGGTTGAGTCTGACTGGAACCCTTGAGGGCAGGAACCAGCCTGTTTCTTCCTCTGCCCCATCCAGCAGTGTCCAGCATAGGCTCTGCTCACTGTAGGCCCTCAGGACAAGTTGAGGACCGACTGGGCCACTGATGTCAGAGGAGCCCCGGCCTTGAGGGTTGGACCTGTGGGTGGGGAGGGCACAGGTTCAGCCTGTGCTGGCCTCGTCCCTCTGGCTCTGTCCTCCTGGACTGCCCCTTGCTGGAGCAGAGTGTTTTTGGAGGGAAGTGTTGTAGTTGATTAGTTCTTTGTCTCTGAAGACGCTCACCCATCTGGAATGTATCACGGGCTGCTCTGCTGGCAGAGGCTTCACCACGTTTGAAGACATTGTCGGCCCCGAAGACCTGGAGTAACAGCTGGATGACAGAACATTCCATTTCCACCCCAGTAGGAGCCTTTTGTCTTCCTGGGTTTGCTCTCCCTTCCTCATCCTCCCTGCCCCCCCTTGCCCAGCTCCAAGTGATGATCTGAAAACAGCAGACCACAGACTGGGAATGAGGATGTTTGGCTCTGCCACAACATTGCCTCTGACTGTCTTTCTCCCTCTCTGGGCCTCAGTTTCTAAGTCTGTAATATGGAGAGATTGGCCTCCACAGAAGCTAAAGGGCATCTCCAAGCCCAACTCCATCCCATGTTGTCTAGGTGGCAACTGCTCCAATAGTTGGGTCAGAAGCCTCTTAAGAGGTCATCCTGTCCATCCCCCCTGCTTCCAAAAGGGATCCTACCCAAACCATCTCAGAGAGATGAGAAACTCTCCCAGAAGGGACAGGATGGGTGGCTGAGCTGGGTGACCAAGCCATCTCCCTCCCCTTAAAAGGAGGTGTGGGGGGTGGGGGGAGTTGGTGAGAGGGGAAGGAGTGGGGGGGTCTCACACCTCTCTCTCCTGCTTCCAGGTGTCTAAGGCAGCCCTGACTACCCAAGCCAAACCTCGCACCTTAGAGCTGGCAGTACCTAAGAAACAGACAGTCCCCTCGACTGAGAAGCTGAACAAGACTAAATTTCCTTCATCAGACTTGAAACGGCTTCAGTTGATAGGTGGTACAAGTCCTCTCTTTGCTGCTGACTGTCTCCCTCCCCTCCACCAAAGCCTTAGGAAGCCCCAGGAACTCCCCTTGCCCTCTGGGGCTGGAGTCAAGAGACTGGGGTCCTAATAATAGTGGTAGTTGTTCAGCGCTTATTATGTGTCAACCACCTAGCAAGGGGGGATCTAAAATCATCAGGTCAGATGTAGTCCTTGTGCCATAGGAGACTCACCATCTAAGGGGGAGGGACAACAGGGATTTCAACCCCATTTTAGAGATGAGGAAATTGAGGCCAGAGAAGTGAAGTGACTTGCCCTGGGTCACACAGCAGGCCAGTGGGAGAGCTGAGATCAGAACCCTGGTTTCTAGCTCCCAGGCCTGTTCTCTTTCTACTAAGTCATGGGCTCTAATCCTGGACTCACCACTTGCCTCCCGTGTGACCTTGGTCCAGTCTCTTCACTTCTCTGGGCCTCAGTTTCCTCATCTGTAAAATGGAAATCCCTGTTCTCCCTCCCCCTTTGACTGTGAGTCCCATGTGAGACAGGGATTGTATCCGATCCAATTACCTAGTGTCTATCCCAGCGCTCAGTGAAGTGCCTGGCACATGATAAGTGCTTACCAAATACCATTAAAAATAAATAAATGGTGAGGATGTTGACACTCGGCAAACTAGCCCACAAATGAGCAACGCCTGGGTCCAGGGACCTGCATTCTCCCCCTAGTCTGAAAGGGAAGTTCCTTGTGGGCAGGGATCAGTGCCTATAGACTGCATTGCACTGGACTCTTCCAAGTGCTTATAGTGCTCTGGGCACAGTCAATGCTCAATCCATACCATGGATGGATTGATTGATTGATTGGGAGGGGGCCAGAGTGCAGGCAGGAAACCTCATCAACTTATCATTATTTCTTCCAGAACCTAAACCAGAGCCTCAGTCTCATCAACCCAAAATACCTGCCCAGAGGCCTGTGGTGGAAGACACAAAGAATGCTGTGGCATCACCGCGTATCATGCAGCTAGCCAAGCCGAAGGAGCGGAAGGGGGTCCGTAAAGATTACAACCCCTATTTAATCTCACCAGCCACTCTGATGGCTGAGGCATCTCCTCGCACCTTAGAACTTTCTACCCCCCGCAATGTGAAACCGAAAAAATTCTGAGATCTCTGCAGCTTTCCTTCCTTCTTTTTCTTTCTCTTGCTCAGTCCTTTCCTTCCTTCTTTTTCTTTCTCTTGCTCAGTCCTTCCCTTTCTTTCCCTTTCCTTGATAAAAAGTTTCCTCAACTCACCCAGTTGTTGTCCGTTCTGAATTGTGGGGGCTGAAGGGGGAGCTGGAAGGCGCCATGGAGGAATGGGGGATTCTGGAAGACTGCCAGATGGTGGATGATTTCCCCAAGACACGGAATCTCTGAGCTCTTTCTCCTAGAGTGGCTATCCATCCAGTTTTCAGCTTGTCTGTCCTCTGTCCAGTGCTGATGTGGATATCTTGAAGAGGAGCTTGATTGCTCTGTAGCAAGGGAAAGGGCTGGGTGGTGTCCATCCAGTGGCAAGGTCAGCAGCTGGGAAAAGCAGTTTAACCAACCATGGGGCTTCCTTCTAGATGATGCAGGCATTCCCCTGTTTGGAGGCAGGGGGCTGGACCAGGTGACCTTTGGAGGTCTCCCTTAGTTCTAATCCTCTTTTGAAATTGAGACGCAGCATGGCTGAGTGGATAGAGCCTGGGAGTCAGGAGGCCCTGGGTTCTAATCCCGACTCTGCCACTTGTCTGCTGTGTGACCTTGGGCAAGTCACTTTGTGTCTCTGCTTTGCTGCTTGGAGAAGCAGCGTGGCTCAGTGGAAAGAGCACGGGCTTGGGAGTCAGAGGTCATGGGTTCAAATCCTGGCTCTGCCTATTGTCAGCTGTGTGACTTTGGGCAAGTCACTTAACTTCTCTGTGCCTCAGTTACCTCATCTGTAAAATGGGGATTAAGACTGTGAGCCCCAAGTGGGACAAACTGATTACCCTGTATTTACCCCAGCACTTAGAACAGTGCTTGGCACACACTAAGTGCTTAACAAATACCATCATCACCATCATTATTTATTGAGCACTTACTGTGTGTAGAGAGCACTGTACTGAGCACTTGGGAGAGTACAATACAGCAATAAACAGACACGTTCCCTGCCCACAAGCTTACAGTCTAGAGAGAGGTGGGGAAGGCTGATGGTCTTGCTGATGGGGAAACCAAGGCAGAGGACCGTCGTCTTCCCTACCCCATACAGCAGTTCCTCAGGTCTCTGGAAAAGCAACCCAAATGGTTTGAGTTTCAGAACTTTATCACACAGCTGGGAACAACTGAGAGCTGCAAGATTCTCCTTGTGAGGGATCGATAATAACCAAATACTAATAAAGCCTTCATAAGATCATCTCAGTGTTAGTGACAAACCCAAACAAAACCTCGGGAGAAATTACTCAGAGCAAAGCAATTTCACTGCCTCCACTAACTGGCATGAGCTGGTTACTTGCAGAGATTCATCTTTCTTCCCCTCCTCCTCTCTCCTCCCCCTCCTCACCTTCCCTCTTCCCCCATCTTTCCCCCTCTTCCTCTCCCCTCTTCTTCTTCCTCCTCCCTCTTTTCCCACCCATCCTCCATGCCCCACCCCCAGGAACAAAGACCATGTCTAATTCCCAACTGGGTATTCTCTGGGTCCTCCCACGTGCCTGTAATAATAATGATGGTATTTGTTAAGCACTTACTATGTGCCAAGCACTGTTCTAAGCGCTGAGCACTGTTCTAAGTGCTGGTTCCCCAGCACTTTCAAGGGAGGGGCACAACCAAGGGGAAGGGCTAGAACTGGGTCAGACTGGAAGGGCCTGCATGGGAAACCATACCAGGGAAAGGGAACAGCTCTGGCTGGTGTTTTCTGCTCTCTGATAATGTCCAGAACATTTACTGCCACCATCCTATGACTGGATAGATTTGAACCCCCAAGAGGCCTGAGCTATTACAGTTACATATATATATATAAGTATACACATATATATAAGCAGCATGGCCTAGTGGATAGAGCATGGGCCTGGGACTCAGAAGGATCTGGGTTCTAATCCCCACTCGGCCACTTGTCTGCCATGTGACCTTGGGCAAATCACTTTACTTCTCTGTGTTTCAGTTACCACAACTGTAAAATTGGGATTATGACTGTGAGCCCCACAAGGGACATGGACTGTGTCCAACCCAATTACCTTGTATCTACCCCAGCACTTAGTACAGTGCCTGACACATAGGTAAGCACTTACAAATACCGCAGTTATTACATATAAAGCCCTGCTGGGAGTCCAGGGGAGAGAGTCTGGCTCTGGGAATCAGGAGACCTGGGTTCTAGTCCTCTTCAGTCCTCAGTACTGAAAGTTTATGACTGAAGAAACTCCCATAGCCTCCAGGAGGTGGATGGGCCCAGGGAGGATATGGAGAAACAGCTGCCAGATATGGGCAGTGAAGACCATAAGGGTAATCAATCAATCAATGGAATTTCTTGAGTGCTGGGTCTGTGCAGAACAGTGCACTGTACACTTGGGAGAGTACTATACAGAAGAATAGGTATAGAGAATCCTTACCCACAAGGAGCTTACAGAGCAGAAGGGGAATTAGACACTAAAATAAATTGAATGTAGAGAGCATCTGAGTATAAGGATGCATACCTAAGTTCTGTGGAGATGGGGTAAATATCAGTGTTTAAGGGGTACATAGACAAGTGCATAGATGAAGCAGAAAGGAGGGAGCATAGCATGGGGAGGTGAGAGGTTGGTCAGGGAAGGCTTCCTAGAGGAGATATGATTTTAGTAGGGCTTTGAAGGTGGGGAGAGGCATGGTCTGTCAGATATGAAGGGGGAGGGAGTTCCAGGCCAGAGGCAGGACATGGGCAAGAGGTCAGTGGATAGAGAGATAAGAATAATAATAATAATAATAATGGTATTTGTTAAGCGCTTACTATGTGCCAGCCACTGTTCTAAACACTGGGGTAGATACAGGCTAATCAGGTTGTCCCACATGGGGCTCACAATTTTAATCCCCATTTTCCAGATGAGGTAACTGAGGTACAGAGAAGTTAAGTGACTTGCCCAAGATCACACAATCGATAAATGGCAGAGCCAGGATTAGAACTCCTGACCTCTGACTCCCAAGCCCGGGCTCTTTCCACTGAGCCATGCTGCTTCTCCAAGATAGAGATGAGATAGAGGTGCAGTGAATAGGTTGGCATTAGAGACTGCATCCAAAATGATTAGTTTGTATCTACCCCAGCGCTTAGAAAAGTGCCTGACACATAGTAAGCGCTTAACAAATACCATAAAGGAAAGAAAAGGAAGGAGTGAAGCGTGTGGGCTGGGATAGAGTGGGAAAGGAACAAGGACAGATGAGTGGGAGGGGGAGCTGATTTAGTCACCACTGCACCAGGGAGCTGGCTGATCCAAGAGCGGTTAACAGCCCATGGAAATGAGCTTCCCCAGAGCCAAATATGTCTCAGGGCAGAAAAACTGCCATGTCTCCTTTGGCTGCTTTATGAAGTCTCTGACTGGCACCATTCCTGGGAGGAAGACAGAACTCTCAGCTACAAATATCCCCCACCCCCCACCTCATGTCCTCAGCCTCAAATAAGACACATCTGTCCCCTGGGCTGCCACAGACCTTTGCTGGCAGCTGCGAGCCCAGGGCTAGTAGTAAAGACGGTTGATTTGATTTGTTTTTAGCAAGGACTTGAGATGATTCAGAGGCTGATGGTCTGGATGACCCTGATTTCTCTTTTCTAGGGCCTTTTGGGGATTTCCTTGCTGGTGAACTTTTCTTGGGAGTTCTCAGAGAAATGTGGCAGGGGAGGAGTTCAAAATGAATTGCTACAATGA